>NC_081407.1:974995946-976195946 GCF_030272615.1 Cryptomeria japonica
TAGTTTGAAATTGGATTAAGCAACTTCATGGCAGAGTTGGAGAAGATAAGAAGACAAGAGGGCAGAGCTCGAGGTGGAGTGATCCCTGGAGTAAGAGTTGACGCAGTAGTACCTTTGATCTATGTTGTGTATATATATGTATGTATGTATGTATGTATATGTATATATGTATGTATATGTATGTATGTATGTATATATGTATGTATGTATATATGTATGTATGTATATATATGTATATATGTATGTATGTATATATATATATTTATGTATATATATACATACATACATACATATATGTATGTATGTATATATATATATGTATAGATATATACATACATATCTATATACATATATATACATACATACATATATATATACATACATACATGCATATGTGCACGTGTGTATATGTATATATATATATATATGTGTATGCATGTATGTATATATGTATATATGTATGTATGTATGTATGTATATACACATACATATCTATATATATATATATACATATATGTATATATATGCATGTATGTATGTATATAGATATATACATGTCTATATACATATATATACATACATATATACATATACATGTATATATATGTGTGTGTGTGTGCGTATACATATATATGTGTGTGTACACACACACACATATATATATATATGTATATGTATGTATATGTATATATGTATATATATGTATATGTATATATATATATACACATATATATGTATGTATATATATACACATATATATGTATGTATATATATATTATATACATATAGATATGTATACACACACACACACGCACACACACACACACACACACACATGCACACACACACACACACACACACACACACACACACACACACACACACACACACACACACATATGTATATGTATATGTGTTGCCTCCATATTTGGCATACCTAAAATTTGAATTTCAAATCAATCTCAATGTTGAATGAACATCCAATATGTGTTTATGCATAAGAAATAAGCGCATCAATCCAAGGTTGTTGCTAGTCAAAATATGAAAATGAAAGAATTTTGAAATTTATCACAAATTGAGAGAAAACACTTGACAGTCAGGATCTAAGCATCATTTTATATCATGTGTCCAACTTTCACCTGAACCCAGTTCATACTTTGTCATATTTTAAACTTTCAATTTTTGGTGTCCGTTGCCCCAAAATGATTAAAATATCTCATCCTAGGATTCGTCATGAGGTGTAAATAATTGTGTAGACCTATTTCCCTACCATTGACGCGTGTTTCAAATTTCAGGACCTAACTCCCTACCGTTTGAAAGTTATGTCATTTTTCACCAACCAAAGCAATAAATTTAAAATATTTAAATTATTTCTCAAATAATAATTTAATATTTTAAATTATTTTAATATGTCTGGTCGTTTGCGATTAAAAATTTGTTCAAAAGCATCGGTTGCACTCTTCCTTGTTTCCTCTCCGTGGACAATGGTTTCTAAGGTCTAAAGGATAGTTCATGAAGCAGAAGGTTAGAAATGCTCGCTTTAACCTCATTTCTTAAACTTTTGTCAAGAAGGTTAGAAATGCTCATTTTTTGAACATTTCTAACCCATATTTCTAACCTCTCACAACACAAAAAAGAGAGGTTAAGAATGCTAAAAAAGTGAGCATTCCTAACCTCATTTCTTAACCCCGTGGGCCCCACTTTGTCAAGAAGGTTAGAAATGCTCACTTTTTGAGCATTCTTAACCTCTTATAATTGCAGAATGGTAGCACAGACATGCTGTGAATTCTGGATATGAATGCAAAAGTATGAGAGGTGTAGTCAGGACGCATGAATTGTTTGCACACAATGAAGATTTGTAGAGATTTGTTTGATGAATTCAACCTCTTACACTCACACAATATCTTTTCCTTGCCGGATAAAGATAGATAAACTGCATCGAATCACATCAGAGGTTGCAATTAATAAAGTTTAAATGCATATGATTGCAGAAAATGGTAAGTGCAAACAAGCCATACATCATAGAGCAAATGGAGGAGAGACAATTAAAATGATTTCCGGATATGCACCACATTGTCTAAGTCACTTGTCAAAGCGTATAAGTTAGAATGGTTTGCAAGCTGGCAAATGTAACTACTTTGGTAGTCTTGCATGCAGAATGAGAAGCAAAAACATCTAGTGAATTGTCCTACGAAGTGCCTCAAGGAAATATCACCTTGCCACGATATAAAGGTACTGCAGGTTTAATGTCTAGTTGTAAAGCGGAAAATAGAACCCTAGGTGCTCCCCCACTCCAAGGAGAGAGAAAGGAGGTCACTAGGATTGACAGTTTTCACTTAGGAGAGACTTTACATTCAAAAGAGTGGTTGAAACCCACAAGATCCAATCCCACACAATGCAAGACTGAATTCTAAATGAGTTTCAAGGGTTGAGACAACAAGGATACCCTCTTTTGTAAAGAATGTAGATAGAAGGATTGAACTAGGAGTGTATGTAAAAGTAAGAAAGATTCGCTTGTAGACGGAGATAGGGACACAGGATGAAGCTACGAACCTGAAATTAGTAGTAAAATGTCGAGATGATGTTGTCCTGCAAGTTTGAGCGAAAGTTGACGGGATGATGGCGCCCGGAGTGCACACGGTCCTCCGAAAAATCTGCGAAACGAAGGGGGATCTGTTCGTCTCTGCACAAGGATTCCAGATCTTCAATTACAGCCGCGTACCTGCAACCTACACACAGAAAAGAGAGGATGATTGGGGGGTTAGGGATTAGGGGTTTGCCTTCAGGTCAAACCCCAGTTTTGGAATTAACCAAGAAATGAGAATGTTGTAAATGTAAATGTTTGTAATGTAATCAAGTACTGATACCTTGTTGTAAGAATGTTTGTATTCTTACATGCGAAGGTGTAATGATGTTGTATGTTGTATGTTGTAGGTGGTCTCCTCTTCAATGGTTGAATCCTTGTCTTGAATGCAACACCTAGCCTTGAATGGAGACTTAGAATGCTCAATTACTTGAAGGAATGCTTGAATGCTTTAATGTTTGCCTATCGCTTCCGCCTCTTGCACACATATCTTTTTCCTCCCTCTTTTGGGAGGGGAAATGAAGTTTATATACTTGTCAATTAGGGTTAGGAGACTGATTTTTCCAACCTTAGGCCGACCTAGGAGCATTATTTTCCAATTGCAAACTTGAAGACCCGGTGCCCAACAAGAGACCGGGCCCAAAATAGGGCCAGGGACCAGGGCACTGGGCGCCATGGTCCCACCTCCCGGGACAGCAGGGTGCAAGGAGGATCAGGCCAAGGTGTAGAAAGATGCAGTTTTTGATGTCGTAAACAGGTTTCGGGGTCTCCATTCAGGTCCAACGTTGTGCTGCCATCGTGAAAACCCAAATGCAGTCGAAATTGCAAGTGTTGCAATTTTACGATGCTACATTTAGCCCCCACTTTAGCGGGAGTATAAGCGTACGCCCATACTTCCGGTAAAGTACAAGGAAACAACATTGAAAGACTTTCACCACGTCAAGGAGGCAAGATACACCAAGCCCCCAGTGGACTAAGGATCTTACGACTTCGATTGACAAAGTAAAAGGGAAGATCACGAGGGAGAACCATGACTGTCAGTAGTAAGGTTCCCTCACTATGAGTCATGCAAGAAAAATACCAAAAATTTTCAAGGCAAAGCTAAGTTCGCCAAGAAATTTTCAAGTATCTTGAAGAGATATGAATAGAGTGTATGCCCCCTACGTTAAAGCGATCACACACGCCTCACCGGGGGTGATTTCTTTAAGGTAGTGATACACATAAGAAATGAGAAGGGAAAGGAGCATGTTATCACAAAGATTTAGCCCCCAAGTGTGAGATAAACCCAAGGATAATAGACACAAAACACAAAGCATGAGGTGAGTTCGCTTTCCTTGGGGTCAGTATGTTGTATGATAATTCATGCATATCATATGTATGTATGCATAATTGTTCTTCATTCCCCAATCAAGGAAGGTCACCTAGAAGAAGGGAACACATGTGTCTTTTGAGTCAACATGAGAGAGACCAAAAGAGATCTCAATGCTTTGCATCATCCTCAAGTAGACAACACTAAGGACAACAAATAGAAGAATGAGAATAACACATAGAAGAAGTAACAAAAGAGATCAAGAGAGGAGGAGAGAGTCTGCTATGCTAATGAACTAGTCTAGCACATCATCCACCCCCCGATCTTGATGATCAATATTTCGGGAAGGCAGGAAATACGCTAGAGGAGGAACATCCAACACAGCAGATGGAGCTATCACAAGATCCAAACAAGGGCTATGTTCATGTTCCAAGCCACATTGTTCTTGTCTAGGAGCTAGGATAAGTGCTTTAGAAAATTCGTTAGATAAATGGTTATCAATATCAACATATTCATATTCACTATCAGAAGAAAGAGGAGTAACATTTTCATCATGAATAACATTTTCATCATGAATAACATTTTCATCTATATCATCATCAAGATTTATAAAAATAGGATCTTTAACTCGCACAGGATCAAAACCATCATGTATCTTATGTTTAGCAGATTTTGGCTCAATTTTCGGCTGAGGAGAAAATGGAATAATACTAGCTGAAGGTGTTTTTGGGGATTGCAAAGTTTGAGAAGCAGCTGCACGAGCTCTAAGATGACACTTTCGTCGGCGTTCACGCACAGAACGATTCCGTCTAGTCTTAGTAGGAAGTTGAGAAGATTGAGGAGGAGGAATGTTCTCATCCTTATCACTTGGGTGTTTAGGTTGTGGTCTCTTAGGTTGAATAATAGGAGAAGAGGAAGGTCTCTTCTCTCTATAAGAGGAAGGAGGAGGAACTACTCCATATAAAGGAGGAATATCCGGTTTAGGAAGGAGACCAAGTCCATCATGACGAGTAGGTATAGGTCCACCTTTAGAAAGTTTATTAGTCATAGACATAGTCACATCCATAGGGATGGGTTGGGAATCTTCTTGAGGAAAGACATTAGTTTTATCTTTCAAAGGAAGAACTTCCTTCTCAAGAATGATAGGAATATCAAGTTTGGGTGTTCTAGGTTCACTTAGAGATAGGATCATATCTTTTTTCCACTTTTGATAAGATTTGAAAAGATGATCACTTCGCGGTGGAAGAGATTGAAATTGCTTAGGCCAAAAATAATCAATAGGAACTCTAGAAATTCTTTCAGCTGGTTTAAAGAGACTATGATTGACAGTAACAACTTCACCATTATGGGGAAATTTCAAACACTTGTGAATAGGAGAAGCAATAGCTTTCATGGAAGATAGCCAAGGATAGCCTAGCTTCACACGAAATTGTTCGGATGATGGAATAATAGCAAAGCTCACATCAAGCAATTTGTTATGGACCTCAATAGGTAATGTAATAGAACCTATTGCAGGAGAGGAAAATACATCAAATAGTTTCACAACCACATTTGTTTTGTCATAGATCACTTGATTCAATTGCAAAGTAAAAATAAATTCTTCAGTAATGATATTAACCATACAAGAAGGATCAATAAGCACTCCATGGCAAGGTGTATTCTTGACTTTTGCAACTATATATAAAGGACCATCAGGTGCCCTGATAGTTTCATTGGAATCAAATGTGATGGAAGGTTCTTTAGGGATTTTCTGCTGCTCCACAAAGTTAATCACATTCGGAGTCATAGACACAAGACCATCAGGTGAGAAAGTGGAATCATTAGTCTCAATCACATTAGAGAAATGAGAAGGTAATGGATCAGTAAAAATCTTAAGATTTTGGTTAGGAGGAGCTACAGATGTGTTGCCTTTATCATTCACACTTGAAACAGAGATAGTATTATTATCAATCAAATCTTGAATTTTACCCTTTACAGCAAAACATTTTTCAGTATCATGCCCAGGTTGACGATGAAATTGACAAAAAGATTTGTTATCAAAATAGGGTGAATTAATCTTTGCAGGATCTATTTGCTTTATAGGAGGGAGAGTAAGAACATTTTGTTCCAATAACTTATTCATAATACTATGCAATGATTCATTCAAAGGAGTAAACTCTCTTTCTTTCTTGAAAAACTTAGAAATAGGAGGCACACCTGATGCTGCATTCACATTGTTGTTGGTGATGTTTTCATTGAACTTAATGAACCCTCTATTCGGTTTAAACTTCCCAAATGGTTGTTGACTACTATCACCCTTATCACTCGGAGCCATAGGATTTGCTTGTTCCATTTGACTCACAGTCAGTTGATAATTGTGAAGAGTTGCACACAACTGTTGGAAAGAAGTAAACTCGGAAAACAAAAGTTTTTCTCTAATATCTTTTTGTAAATTAGAAATAAAGATTATTTGAATATCATTGTTAGGTACTGGAAAATAAATTTGAGCACATAAATGCTTATATCTACCAATGAAATCAGTCACTTTTTCTTTAACACCTTGTTTACAATGCATTAAATCAATCAAAGTAACTTTAGGACTTATATTGTTTTGAAATTGTTGAATAAAAGCATTTGCAAGTTGTTGGAAAGAAGTAATAGAATAGGAAGGCAACGAGCAATACCATTGTAGAGCCTTATCTCTTAATGTTCTGGTAAACAGTTTTGCAAGCAACCTTTGGTCATGAGCAAAATCGGTACATATTGTTTGAAAGGTCTTAACATGTGTTAGAGGATCACCTTTACCATAATAAAGCTCCAACTACGGGATTTCAACATGCTTAGGGGGGATAGCTCGAACAATGTCAAGAGAAAGTGGGCTCGCAACATCAAATGTGGGCACACTAAACTTAGATTGATTCATAGAGGCAATTTGTTGCTGTAAAGAAGAGACAGTTTGTGCAAGATTGTTAATGGTCGCTTCAGTCGAAGAGTTCATATTAGACATGTTAGATTGTAATGGAGGTATTATGTTATTGAAAGAAGGTATTGATTGAGAGTAAGGTGGTGGGACACTATGATAGTTAGTCATAGGAGATGAGTGGAAAGAAGGAACACTACAAGGAGGAATGGAATGGTTAAATGAATTGCCCCCTTGCGTCATGTTCATTTGTGGAGATGTAATAGGGACACTCATTGAAGGAATGAATGAAGAAGTCGGATTGAATGAAGGAAGAGGGTTGATTGAAGAAGAAGGATTGCCCCCATGACTGGTGATCATAGGTGGAATGTTTTGTATTGAAGTAGTCATTATGTTTGATGTAAAAGTAGGTATACTAGCAATAGAAGTTGTCAAAGGGGTAGAATGATTGACTTGAGTAGGAGGTTGTGCATAACCTAAAGTTTCGGCACAACTCTTCATAGGCATCACATTCGAATCCATAATGTGTGCAATACTACGCAAAATATCAATTCCATTCTTATCACTTTGAACCATACGTTTTAGACCCTCAATTAATGAAAGAGCTTGACTATCGGGGTATTCTTGAGACATCCATTGCTGAAAATCATCAAATTGGTTATCCAATTTCGAAAGTTGTTCTACAGAAACCTCATGGAGAGCTTCTTCATCATTAAGAGGATTAGAGGAATTACCCATGTCCTCGTTAAAAAGGCCATTCAAATTAGGTTCCATCTCCTCGGTAATTAAACCTTGGAAAGACTTAATTCTAAGGCTTCGTCTAACGGGAATAGTGTAAGTAGGGCTTATTGTTGTAAAACTCATGCACTAGAGAGAGAGAGAAGATTTTGAATTTTGAAAATAAAGTTAGCGAAATTGAACAGTGAGATAATGATTATCCAATTTGAACTTTGTGAAAGAAGAGAGAAACACAACTTCCAAGAAAGGTAGGCACAATTGAAAATTAGGGCCAAGGGGGTAGCACTTAATTTTAATTGTTATCTTGAAAATTGAGATCTTGAATTTTGAATTTATTTTCGAATTTAGAGGTAGCAAATTTCAATAAAATCAGCCAATCTCCTGGATTTAAGTTGTTAAATGCAATCATGACAATCTCCTGAAGTTTCAGAAAAAATGTCGGGGACTGTGGCGAACAGAGTGTGCACAGTCCTCGCAACTTTTTTTGAAATTTTCAGGGATGAAAGTTATGATGATTTTAAAGCTACTCTGAAAAAATTGAGCGATTTTACGATCTGTAGATAGGCCAAATTAAAGTTACAATCTCAAAATTGAACCCTACCAAAATTGTTGAAGAGTGCAAAATTTGAATTTTGAAAAAAAGAGAGGGAAACTAAAATTTTGAATTTTATGATTTTAGAGGGAATACTAAAAGCAATGCAAGCTTTGAAATTTAAAAGTTGACTCAATTTCATGCAAAATTCAAATTTGAAAGCAGAAATCAAAGTTGTTGCAATTAAACTCTTAATTTCAAAAGTCACAAACTGCAAGAATTTGAATAAAGCACTGAAACATCGAATGAATGCCAACACACTTTTCAGATTTAGGACAGTAAGAAACACAATTTTAACACAAAATTTCAATTTCAACAATTTTTGAATGATTATAAGCCTTAATCCAAGCAATCACTAGACCAACTTTGACTTTAATTTTGAAAGTGTTAGAATTGATGAAATCAGCCAAGATTCTGGATTCTAGCAGAAAAATACAGTAAGATCTAGCTCCCGAAATTTTAGAAAAAATGTCGGAGATGATGGCGCTCGGGGTGCACACGGTCCTCGCAACTTTTTTCAAAATTTTCAGGGATGAGAGATATTGTGATTTTATTGCAGAATCCAAAGTTACAGTCGATTTGGAGGTGTTTTGATCAGTGAAATCATCGGTCAAAGGTTGAATCAAGAGGGTTTTAAAAATTAGGGTTTTGACACCTAACCACTTAATTTTCAGAATTAAAGCACAAATATGAATTGACAATTTGCAATAGAAGGGTAGATCTGAAACAAGCATTAACAATTAAACATTTCACAAGCTCAATTACTAAAAAGAAAATTTAGGGTTTTTTATGCAATTAACCTCTAAAATTTGCAAAAGATCAAACATGGAAATGTAATTAAGGAAGCCAATTTTTCAGATCTAATCATGAATAATCAGAATTAGGATGTTCACGTCGGGTTCACCAAAATGTAAAGCAGAAAATTGAACCCTAGGTGTTCCCCCACTCCAAGGAGAGAGAAAGGAGGTCACTAGGATTGACGATTTTCACTTAGGAGAGACTTTACATTCAAAAGAGGGGTTGAAACCCACAAGATCCAATCCCACACAATGCAAGACTGAATTCTAAATGAGTTTCAAGGGTTGAGACAACAAGGATACCCTCTTTTGTAAAGAATGTAGATAGAAGGATTGAACTAGGAGTGTATGTAAAAGTAAGAAAGATTCGCTTGTAGACGGAGATAGGGACACAGGATGAAGCTACGAACCTGAAATTAGTAGTAAAATGTCGAGACGATGCTGTCCTGCAAGTTTGAGCGAAAGTTGACAGGACGATGGCGCCCGGAGTGTACACGGTCCTCCGAAAAATCCGCAAAACGAAGGGGGATCTGTTCGTCTCTGCACAAGGATTCCAGATCTTCAATTACAGCCGCGTACCTACAACCTACACACAGAAAAGAGAGGACGATTGGGGGGTTAGGGATTAAGGGTTTGCCTTCAGGTCAAACCCCGGTTTTGGAATTAACCAAGAAATGAGAATGTTGTAAATGTAAATGTTTGTAATGTAATCAAGTACTGATACCTTGTTGTAAGAATGTTTGTATTCTTACATGCGAAGGTGTAATGATGTTGTATGTTGTATGTTGTAGGTGGTCTCCTCTTCAATGGTTGAATCCTTGTCTTGAATGCAACACCTAGCCTTGAATGGAGACTTAGAATGCTCAATTGCTTGAAGGAATGCTTGAATGCTTGAATGTTTGCCTATCGCTTTCGCCTCTTGCACACATATCTTTTTCCTCCCTCTTTTGGGAGGGGAAATATAGTTTATATACTTGTCAATTAGGGTTAGGAGACTGATTTTTCTGACCTTAGGCCGACCTAGGAGCATTATTTTCCAATTACAAACTTGAAGACCCGATGCCCAACAAGAGACCGGGCCCAAAATAGGGCCAGGGACCAGGGCACTGGGCGCCATGGTCCCACCTCCCGGGACAGCAGGGTGCAAGGAGGATCAGGCCAAGGTGCAGAAAGATGCAGTTTTTGATGTCGTAAACAGGTTTCGGGGTCTCCATTCAGGTTCAACGTTGCGTCGCCATCGTGAAGACCCAAATGTAGTCGAAATTGCAAGTGTCACAATTTTGCGACGCTACACTAGTAAACGTTGTGCAATCTCCATTCTCCTCACCGCTGGGTCATTTAACACCATGTAAACTGCAGGGAGTTGAATGCATAAACAATGCATGCGAAATGTTTGATATAATACCACGTAAAATGCCATAAGTTGAAAGTTAAAACCAACACGTGAACTGTTTGACATAATATCGTGGTAGACATGCATGCACCGTGGAAGAACAACCAATACACGTGAGGGGAATAACTGAGATCTCTCCAAATACAATAATCGCAAGATATACCCAAATTGTTGATAGACATCCATCTACGCATAATAATGGAGGAATTACGTAGGTGTTGTGGTCACAACCGCTCTGGTAGATGAGGTTGCAAATCCGTAAGTTCACACAAGGCACATGAAATTATTTGATAGAATGCTCCCAAGAGATGTAATCGACAGGTGTATAGCCGAATTCCATGACCTTTGCAAGCATCCTTTTAGTCTGTATAAAGATAAAGGAACTTATTTAGATGTCGTGATTGCCACTACTCTGTAGACATGTATCCAGAATATGGAGGCATATAAAATGTGCCACATGTTCACTGTTCAGTAGAATACTTCAAACAACGTCATCCCATTGCATGTAATGATTGCAGAATATGCACAATGAATTTGATAGATCGGTTAAAGACACTTTGGAATCTTCAAAGCAAATATGTGCAGAGTATGATGACATGATGATATTGTATGTTGTCATTGATGTCAATATCCTGAAGAATGAACCGGTATATTGAAGTAAGCAACATGCAAGAAGAACCGGTATGATGTTGTGAAATGGTATATGTGATGCAAGAAGAACTGGTATGATGTTGTGAACCGGTATATGTGAAAAAGTGAAGCGGAATGTCTGTCCTAGTGAACCGGTATGTTGGAATGTGAACCGATATATGGAATGTTTTGTATCAAGGCTTCATATGGTATGACTACCGGTTGGCAGTCTTAGCTTCAGGGTTTTCGGTTGAAGTGTTATATGCCTATGTGATTCAACCGATGACATTGTGTGATGAGTTAGCATTGTAATGAAGAACAGATTGTGTTTCCACGTTAGCCTTGTGCACATGAAGGATCTTGCATGAAGGAGATTGATCCTATCTACCTCGGGAATGTGCGAAGTCTCTGTAATCGGTGGAGAACGTGTGATGGGTTATCAACCTCCAAGAAGCGGTGAAGAATGAACGATGGAGAACGTCTTGAGATCTGTTCAAGATTGTTGTAATCAATGCAATATGTTTAACAGTTAGGATTGAACCGACTGAATTGCTTAACCTAAATGTTTAGGGTTTAGGGTTTATGCTACCGACCTATCTGTTTCCTATAAGGTCGATATTGTTTTTCATGTTGAGGTTGTTGGCAAATGTTGTGTGTGTATCTAAGTGCAGAGATACGTGATTCTTGCCAGACCAGATAAGAGAATAGATACCTGCAGAGTGCGATTGCAGAAGGAAGGAACTAAAGCGGATCTGCATTGGCATTCAAGTGTTGTTACAAGATCATTGTAATACCTATTGACTTCTAACCACTTCAACAGTTGGAAAATCCCTTAACAGGGTAGCTTTAACTGGCTTGCTGTAAATCCTTTAACATGGTGACTCAAAATCATTGAGTTCTTAAAATCTTCTAACAAGGTAACCTTTAACAGGGTTTAACCCTTAACCAGGTATTTTAGCCATCCCTTAACCAGGTGATCCCTAGTAGGATCAGTTCCTAACATAACCTATTGTAAAGTCTATAACTGGACTAGGCTCCTAATAGAGCGGACTTCAAAAGGGTTCAAAGAACAACTTGTGGGTATTCATCCCCACCGTGGTTTTTCCCAGTTGGGTTTCCATGTGAAAAATATTTGTGTTATTTGTGATGCTTTTTCATGTGATGCTTTTTTATTCTCTGTTAAGCGGTAAAGCATGTTGAACCAGTAAGTCTTTACATTTCTGTTGAAGTATTACTAGTGTATGCATATGGGTGAAGTGGAAATAAGATGTTAGATTGTGTGGAAAGTTGAGTTACCGATTTATGTCTTTCACTGTGTTTAACCGGTAGTAATCTAGTTTAGATCGGTAATATTTCTTGCCAGTCAAGTGCAATGTTCTCAGTCAAATTGGTTCAAGGAAAAGTGTTTTTCTCAGTACTGATTCACCCCCCCTCTCAGTAGCGGTTTGGTACTAACTGTTCATCATTGATTCATCAATTGGTATCAGAGCGTCCTCCAGGTCCTCTGTGTTGTAAGCTTAACCACTTGAGGTAAATATCCTACTCTAATGATGAAAAGGGAAGGTCCAAAGTTCAACAGAGACAACTTTAAAATATGGGAGGACAAAATGAAGATATACATGAGAAGCATGAACTATGTTGAGAATGCTTATGTTATCCCTACCGGTACTCTCACCAATGATCAAAAGAAAGAGAGTCAAGAGAATGGGCAAGTCATGGAAGCCCTAATTAGCAGTTTATCTGACATTGAGTTTATTGATGTTCAGGACAAAGAGAATCCCAAAGAAGTATGGGATGCCCTTGAAAATATCTATGGCGGTGATGAGCATGTGAAACAAGCTAAGGAAGAAAGCCTTAGGGGAAAGTTTGAAGACATGCAGATGGTTGAAGGAGAGACCATTCAACAATATGGAATAAGAATCAAAACTGTTGTTGGAGATATCAAGAGTGCAGGTGGTAAAATGGAAGATTCCACTGTTGTTAGCAAAGTTTTGAGATCCTTATTACTGGTCTATGCAATAAGGGTTGCTGCTATTCAGAAGTTGAGGTTTGTAGACAAGAAATAGGTATCCCTGGACTCCATCATTGCAAAGTTAACATCTTATAAGCTAAATAATTATGATGGCAGTATTCAGAAGACTAAATCAGCCTTCAGAGCATTTGGTGCACCATCTAGAAAAGGCAAAGAAGCTAGTACCAGTGGTGAACCAAGACAAAGTAGAGAAATGGATGATGAGGAGATCCTGATGGAATTTGAAGCTCTTCTTGCCAAGAGACTTCCCTAGGGAATCGGTAAATACAGAGGTAATCTTCCTTTGAAATGCTTTTCTTGTAACCGGATAGGACACATTGTTGTAAACTGCCCTAATGGTGACAACAAGGACAAACCAGAGAGGTTCAAGAAGTTCAAAGGAGGAAACCGAAGAAATTGTTTTGTAGCAGTTGATGAAGGTATGACTGATGAGGAATCAAAAGATCAAGAAAATGAAGATATTGTGTTTGTAGCGGTCAAGGAAGATGTGTCAGACAAGAAGGCTCTTGTCTCTTGCTTTGATAATTCCAATGAGTGGATTATTGACAGTGGCTGTTCTCACCATATGACTAGTGACCAAAGTAAGTTTCTATCTTTGGAAGAGTATGATGGTGGTGTGGTTCGTTTCGGTAATGATGCACCATGTATGGTAAAAGGCAGAGGGTCCATCTCTCTAAATGGAAGAAGCAGTGCTGACAATGTGTATTGGGTAGAAGGTCTCAGACATAACCTTTTGAGTGTTGCTCAACTGAATGATAATGGACTCACTCTGGAATTAAAAAATGGAGTGTGCAAAATCAAAGGAAAGAATGGTGAACTGATGGCTACCGGTATGCAAACCAAAGGTAACCTATTTTAGCTAAATGCTAATGTCAGTACATGTCTAATGGCTAAGTTTGAGGATAGCTGGATATGGCATAGGAGACTCTGCCATGTAAACTTTGATAATATTGTGAAGGCCAGTAAGATCAAGGCAGTTAGAGGATTGCCTATGCTGAGCAAACCGAAGAATCCTTTGTGCTGAGAGTGTCAACTATGGAAAATGTCTTCCTCAACATTCAAAGGTAAACCTTTCACTGCAGACAATTTACTTGATCTTGTGCATACTGATTTGTGTGGTCCTATGAAAACTAGGAGTGTGTAGGGAGATAGGTATTTTATGATTCTTACTGATGATTTCTCAAGAATGATGTGGGTCACATTATTGAAGGACAAATCTGAAGCTTTTGGAAAGTTCAAAGTCTTCAGAGCACTGGTTGAAAAAGAAAGCGGTAAGAGGATTAAGTACTTAAGAACTGATTAAGGAGGAGAATTCACTTTTGGTGAATTCAACAAATACTGTGAAGAGAATGGCATCAAGAGGCAACTGTCTGCCCCCCGAACTCCATAGCAAAATGGCCTAGCAAAGAGAAATAACTAGACTGTGGTTGAAGCAGCTAGAACTGTGTTGATCCAAGGAAAGGTTGCTCACACCCTTTGGAGAGAAGCGGTGAGCACTACAGTCTACACAATGAACCGGGTACTCATAAAAAAGGGTTAGGACAAAACACCTTATGAGTATTGGACCGGTAAGACACTAGTGGTAAGCTACTTCAGAGTGTTTGGTAGTAAATGTTATATCAAGAGGAGTGAACATCATAGCAAGTTTGATGCTAAATGTGATGAGGGAATATTCCTAGGGTATTCCACAAAGAGTAAAGCTCTCAAATGTTTCAACAATAGGACTCAGAGAATTGTTGAAAGCATCAATGTTAGAGTTGATGAAACCTCTGAGAAATCTGAGGAAACTGACAGTGAGCAAGTAGGAGATGAACCGGTAGTAACCTTCTGGGAACCGGTTGAAAAACAGCCAAGCACCAACAATAGTGCTCCTATACTGGTAGATGTTGATGCCGATGAAGATGAGGATGAAGAAGAAAAGAAAAAGAGGAAACAACTAAGATCATTCCTAGGTATGTAAAGCCAAATCATGATCCAAAGAAGATCATAGAGACAAGGATGCAGGAATTCTTACAAGAAGAAAGATTAGAGAAAACTCTTGCATGATCTTTGAATTTGAGCCTAAAACATTCAGAGAGGCACATAAAGATGAAGACTGGATCAAGGCAATGGAAGAGGAACTTGACCAGATATAAAAGAATGGTACATGGTCTTTGGTACCCAGACCGGAGCATAAAAATGTCATTGGCACCAAATGGGTTTTCAGAAATAAGCTAAATGAAGATGGCTCAGTGGTTAGAAACAAAGCCAGATTGGTGTGTAAAGGATATGCCCAAGAAGAAGGAGAAGACTATGGAGAAACATTTGCTCCAGTAGCCAGACTGGAAGGAGTTTGTATGCTTCTTGCATATGCAGCATTCAAGGGATTCAAAGTATATCAAATGGATGTAAAGTCTGCATTCCTGAATGGAATACTAGAAGAGGAGGTGTATATAGAGCAATCAGATGGGTTTTCCCTATCAGAAGACAGTGACATGGTGTGTAGGCTACATAAGGCCTTGCATGGACTAAAGCAGGCACCTAGAGCATGGTATGAACTCTTGCACTCCCATCTTGTGAAGATTGGATTTAAGAGAACAAGTGAGGATAGTAATATCTACTTGAAGTCAGAAGGGGATCAGATTCTGATCTATGAGGTATTTGTTGATGACATAATCTTTGGAGGACATGACAAGATGAGTCATGATTTTGCAGATGAGATGAAAAAGGAGTTTGAGATGTCACTTATAGGGGAGATTAAGTTCTTCATTAGACTACAGATTCAACAAGTGAAAGATGGAATCTTTATCACTCAGTCCAAATATGTCAAAGATGTGTTGAAGACCTTTGGCATGGAAGACAACAAACTGGTTGGTACACTGATGGTGACCGGTTGTAAATTATCCGAAGAGGATGACTCAGGGTTGGTAAATGAGAAGGAATACCGATCAATGATTGGTAAATTACACTATGTAGTACATAGCAAACCAGACATTGCACATGCAGTGGGCATTGTTGCACGGTTCCAAAAAAGCCCAAGAGAATCCCACTTGGTAGCAGTCAAGCGGATTCTGAGATATCTGAAGGGAACTATTGACTATGGATTATGGTATCCATATAGTAATGATTTCAACTTGAAAGTGTTTATAGATGCTGACTGGGTTGGTAATGTGGACGACAAGAAGAGCACAACCGGTGGTGCATTCTTTCTTGGTGGAAGACTAGTCTCATGGATGAGTAAGAAACAGAGTTGTATCTCTCAGTCTACAGCAGAAGCGGAGTATGTTGTAGCATTTATGAACAACACCCAGACAATTTGGACGAAGCATGTATTAAATGGCTTCAAAGTTCCTATATCTGAACTGGTAAGTATATTTTGTGACAACACAAGTGCGATTAACATCTCCAAGAATCCAGTTTTACATTCTAGAACCAAGCACTTTGAGCTTAAGTATCATTTCTTAAGGGAAAAGGTTCAGAACAAAGAATTTGTACTGGAACATGTTTCCAGTAAGGAGTAGTTAGCAGACATATTCACCAAGCCTCTACCAAAGGCTACCTTTACCTATTTGAGAGGTGAATTAGGGGTGTTGCCCCTTCAAGAGGTGAACTAAAGGTGTGTGCTCCACATCAGTCAGGACTTACATTGATATATTTTTCTCAGGATTGGTGTATTGAAGGATGCTACTCCTTAGGGGGAGCAACATAGTAGAACATAGATGCTTATGCCTTCACTTTGGCATTATTGTCAAAGGGGGAGAAGATGTGAAGGAGAGAAGATATTTGCAGTACTGGGGGAGAAGATGTGAAGCTCAAAGATATCTTTGCATATTTCCATCAATGCCAAAGGGGGAGATTGTTGGCATATGTGTATAGTATGATGACATGATGATATTGTATGTTGTCATTGATGTCAATATGCTGAAGAATGAACCGGTATATTGAAGTAAGCAACTTGCAAGAAGAACCGGTATGATGTTGTGAACCGGTATATGTGATGCAAGAAGAACCGGTATGATGTTGTGAACCGGTATATGTGTAAAAGTGAAGCGGAAAGTCTGTCCTAGTGAATCGGTATGTTGGAATGTGAATCGGTATATGGAATGTTTTGTATCAAGGTTTCATATGGCATGACTATCGGTTGGTAGTCTTAGCTTCAAGGTTTCTGGTTGAAGTGTTCTATGCCTATGTGATTCAACCGATGACATCGTGTGATGAGTTAGCATTGTAATGAAGAATAGATTGTGTTGCCACGTTAGCCTTGTGTGCGTGAAGGATCTTGCATGAAGGAGATTGATCCTATCTACCTCGGGAATGTGCAAAGTCTCTGTAATCGGTGGAGAACGCGTGATGGTTTATTAGCCTCCAAGAAGCGGCGAAGAATGAACGATGGAGAACGTCTTGAGATCTATTCAAGATTGTTGTAATCAATGTAATATGTTCAACGGTTAGGATTGAACCGACTGAATTGCTTAACCTAAATGTTTAGGGTTTAGGGTTTATGCTACTGAGCTATCTGTTTCCTATAAGGTCGATGTTGTTTTTCATGTTGAGGTTGTTGGCAAATGTTGTGTGTGTATCTAAGTGCAGAGATACGTGATTCTTGCCAGACCAGATAAGAGAATAGATACCTGTAGAGTGTGATTGCAAAAGGAAGGAACTAAAGCGGATCTGCATTGGTACTGAACTGTTGTTACGAGATCATTGTAATACCTATTGACCTCTAACCACTTCAATAGTTGGAAAATCCCTTAACAGGGTAGCTTTAATCGACTTGTTGTAAATCCTTTAATAGGGTGACTCAAAATCATTGAGTTCTTAAAATCCTCTAACAAGGTAACCTTTAATAGAGTTTAACCCTTAACCGGGTATTTTAGCCATCCCTTAATCGGGTGATCCCTAGAAGGATCGGTTCCTAACAGAACCTATTGTAAAGTCTTTAACCAGACTAGGCTCCTAATAGAGCGAACTTCAAAAGGGTTCAAAGAACAACTTGTGGGTATTCATCCCCACCGTGGTTTTTCCCAGTTGGGTTTCCACGTGAAAAATATGTTTGTTATTTGTGATGCTTTTCATTTGATGCTTTGTTATTCTCTGTTAAGCGGTAAAGCATGTTGAACCAGTAAGTCTTTACATTTCTGTTAAAGTATTACTAGTGTATGCATATGGGTGAAGTGGAAATAAGATGTTAGATTGTGTGGAAAGCTGAGTTACTGGTTTATGTCTTTCATTGTGTTTAACCGGTAGTAATCTGGTTTAGACCGGTAATATTGCTTGCCAGTCAAGTGCAGTGTTCTCAATCAAGCCGGTTCAAGGAAAAGTGTTTTTCTCAGTACTGATTCACCCCCCGCCCCCTTAGTACCGGTTTGGTACTAACTGTTCATCATTGATTCATCACTGTCATGGCGGCTACCTTGAGGACACAATAAATCTTGTGATTATGATACCTGTCAAGTTCGTAGATAATATGTGGGTGTATGTTCTTGGTGCATGCAGACATAATAGAACAATACAGTTTTATTGAATATTGAAGCTGCAAATGCCCGTGAATATAAATTTGGAACCATGGATGAGGCACACAAATTGTTTGCTAGAATGCTTTAAGGGAATATCATATCATGGAATGCAGTTGGAATGTGTGTTTTTGGAGGGCAAATGACTACTTTATTTCTACAAGCAATGCACTAATGTATAGACATGTTGTGATCTCAAATGGTTAGATGGCAAGATGATGACAACTTCAGATGAAGTAGATAAAGATGGAGAAGTGCCTCAACATAGCTTATGACTTGGTTCTTCATCAAAATTACAAGTTTGAATATGTATTTTTGTAAAGGTGACTTATGTCACTTATTGTAACAAAGGTTAGAAAGTTGACTTCTTCTGCGCATAAAAGTGTAGGTTACTAACTCATTGAAATTTATGCAGAAAAGAGTTAGTTATCAACCTAGAATTGAAGTTGGTTATAAGGTAGTTATCCTACAAGCCTATAAATACAAGGTTATTTGTAATGTAAAGGGGGACTTTGACAGAGGGGGAAAACTCTACAGAATTTTGTAGAGAAACTAAGTGAGATCTTTTGATGTTCGTACCTTTGTATTAAGGGGTTTTTGAACTTGTATATTTTCAAAAAGGATAATGAAGAATGCATTAAGTTCGTGTGTCTTGAATGTACTCATGAGTTATCGTTATTAATTTCTCATATGTTGAATTAGTAATCCATTTATGTATTGGTGAAATTTGTTGATGAAACACATCATTTCATGGTATCTTGGCTTGCATGTGCTGGTACAACCTATCTCTTCATGTGTCGAGGTTTATTGTACTTCCTTCATCATTGTTGCATGACTAACCTTTTTGGTTGTAACCCCTTTTGTGATTGTTATCATTTATGGAATCCTACTTGGTGTTCGTATGTCTTCTAGTAGGTTTTCTGTTATTAATCTTGTTTAAGTTCTATGTTTTCTCCTTTATGTACTTTCAGGTTAAAAGTACACAAAAATCCTAAACACACCTATCATACAAGGGAGCTGCCCCTCTCAAACGTAGAGGAAGATCGTGTTTCACAGAACGATCTCTCCAACTGTTGGAACGTTTGTCACTGGTCATCGAGCAAACAGGGTTAGTTTCAGGTAAACGACTGTAGTGTCAAATCTGTTTACATATATATGTATACACACACACACATGTCACACACACACACACACACAGACACACACAGACACACACACACACACACACACACACACACACACACACACACACACACACACACACACACACACACACACACACACATATCTATATATATATATATGTATATGTATACACACACACACACACACACACACATATACATATATGCCATTTTAACATAAATACCATTTAGAAAATGTCTAAAACATATATGTGTGTGATTGACATTTTGTAAATGGTATTTATGTTAAAATGGTCATTAATTATTTTATTCCACTTGATGGTATTGATGTAGATGCTTGTGTTATGATTTGCCTATAGTGAACTATATAAAGGAGTTATCATGTTAGGATCATGGTGCTTGCATGCAACCCATGGATGTTATTGTGATCCTTATTGATACTAGGATTGGCCTTATATAAATGTACACATCATGATAGAGTAACATTAGAGTCATTATGATAAAGTGTTGTTTCCAAGATGCAATGGATTTGTGAGTTAAGACTTTTGGATTTCTTTCCAAAGGAGGTAACTCAATGGGTATCAGACTCTCATAATACATAATAATACATAGACATAATACAATGCCCTCATAAAATAGGGTTGCCTTCTAGGGTAAGAAAAGAACACAAAATATTTCTTGTTATATTTGTGACCTAACGATAAACAATCAAGATTTACAATGCTAAATTATACATAAAATATGGCTTTTGGGGGCATTTCCCTCGAACCCTTGCCAAGCTATGTGACTCTCAAACCTTGCAAGGGGTGCATTCTCCCATTGCAACCCCCACACTTATTTATCAACAACACCCTTTTATTATTGCAAGGTTGAGATATCATTTCCTAACAATAGGTAATAAGGGAATCATGACAAGATTCACGAACCCTTTAAGAGGATTTGAATAATTCCCCACACTAGAGGAGGGAGATCAAGGAACATATGGATCATAGTCATAATTGAAGTGAGAAAATGTATACACCTTAGACTTATAATCATCTCTACCCACTCCAAAAAGCTCTCCTATCTCATGATGAATGAACATTGAATCGAATGAGAACTCAATTGTGTTGCCTGTCTATGTAATCTGATAAACTAAAAGAAGATTATTGGTAATCTCAAGAATGCAAAGTAAATTAGACACAAGATTTGTACCCAAGTCAACATTTCCTACAACAACAAAATGAACAAACTGACTATTTGCAGTCAAGAGCATATTATAATGTGGAGTTTTGAGAGATCATGGAATCATGTGATTAGATTAGCTAGCAATTGGTCTTGAAGAACCAAAATTAATAATCCAACCAATATTTCTATTTGCATTAGTGGTAATCAATGCATGACCCTTTTGTTTCATTTTTTCATGAGTAAATCCTTCTACCCAATGTGTGAAGTGTCCTCATGATTGATAGAAGAAGAGGGTGAACTAGAAGATGAAAAAGGAATGTAAAAAATATGATCCTTGAGAAGTTGTTTCAAATCATGAATTTCCTTCTTACAACAAACTTTCTCACTATGCCCTCCCTTTACAAAAGGTACACTTAGGTTTCTCCTTCTTAGAATGAACCTGTTTAGAAGAGGCGATGAAAGTCTCACTAGATTATGTCTTAGGCCCTTGTTCTTTTTCTTTCCTTTTCCTTTGGGTGGTGTAACTATCAACGCATGAGACTTCGAAGTTGCATCATTTTGACTAAGCTTAGATTGTTCCCTAGTCAATCTCTCACAAAGCGTCTCAAATGAAGGCATGAAAAATGAATCACTTAGCCCCTCCATAATGGAATCAAAGAAAGTAGAGAAATGTGAAAAGACACTAGTCAATATAGACAAAATAAAAAATATGCACTCATTATCAATTTTCTTTTACCACATTCTATTGATTGAGATCTCGGGGACTTAAAATTAACCAAATAATCTTCAATAGTAGGAAATGAATCAATAGAAAGAGATGCCAATTTTGGTTCTAGTAGTTAAGCTCTTACATCACTAATTGAACCCAAAAGATCATTATATTTATCCCATACCTCTCTACATGTAGTGTACTCCTTAATATGGAAGAATAAGGAATTTGAAACATCCATTGAAATTAAGCCCATCGCCCATCACATTTGTTCCTATGCACAAACTTCTCATACTCCTTGGTGAAGGTAGGTTGCTCCACATTTAAGATAGACCATACTACCTTAGACCAAAGCAATCTTTGCATCGTCACTTTCTGTGTATGATAATTATGATGAGTAAGAACCTCAAGTCTTAAATCAACAATTAGAGCCACAAGAACAAATAAAACAAAATAGAAAAATATCTAATAAAACTTCTCCAAGATATAGTATGCCTAAGTAATCAAGTAGATGCCTCAAATTGCAAAAACTCAATAAATAATACCTAGGTCTGAATCTTAAAAAAGTACATGAATTGAGTGATAGAGTTGTTGATCACTTTTCTAATTTCACTAGAATCACCAAAATCGAACAAACTAGCAAAAATTCATGAGCTAGGGAGTCCAAACAACTATCTTCACTTGAAATTATAATAAATGTTATCGAACAACAAAATACTGAGAAAATAACTCCACCACCATGAAGTTGGGTAAATCAGATTTCCAACGATATCTTATTTGATATATCAGATTTCCAACGATATCTTATTTGATATATATATATATATATATATATATATATATATATATATATATATATATATATATATATATATATATATATATATATATATATATATATATATATATATATATCAAAATTTATCACAATTTGAAAGAATGTCCAATCTGGGCATTATGGAGCCACAAATAACCCCTTCCCCTTGATGCTTATACCTAGTCCCCAATAGGACCATGGCGGGTGCTAGACAAAAATAAAGAACACTACCCTTGAGAGTGGCGGGGCGACAATATAAGGGTGGTGGTGGCAGGTTTAACAAATCACACCGCCTAATAGTAGCTTCGCCAAGGTGGTCGTGAATCTGTTAGAAGAAGAAATCGATGAGAGGTAGAATCTGGTGTCGGAGATTGCGGAGAGGCCACGTCAATAATGTAGGCATGAACTTTGGTGACGATTTGACAAACCAATAAAATTGCCCCTCACAAGTCAAATAGGCCTCACACTCACCACTAATTAAATCATAGACCACCAAATTTGATGGCATCAATATTAATAAAATAACCACCCAAAATTGCAAAATCGGCCACACCAACAAGATATACATTTCTTTAAAAAATCAATTGCAAAAAACATACCACAAGCTTGATAAGGATGAATCTTTAGACAATATTTTGCAGTAAAAATAGCTTAATAGCCAAATATGCTCAAAATATTTAGAAATAGGTAGAGAGGCAAAAAATAAATAAAATAAAATTGGATGCATTCATATGATGTGATCAAGTATAGATCTGAACATTTGTACAAATCTCCCACTAGTGATAAAAAAACTTTTGAGGCTGCTGGGATGAAGGTGTCAAATTTTGATGAATTGTTAGATGTTTTTGGAGGGGTTTTTGGGCCTTTTGGATAAATGACAAGATCGAATTTGTCCCAATTCGCTCCAAACAGTCAGCTACCTCCTAGAATTGACAATTATCCCAACTTCAAACCCTCACAACTTTGGAAAAAAATGATTGAATTTTGACAAAACAAAACCCAATCCTTACTTTCTTCAGCATCTTGACTCAATGGTGAACTCAAATCTCCTCCAATAGTAGCCAAAACTCACCTGTAATGAAATATCTCTCATCTAGCAATAGCTCAACTCTTCAATACAAGAAGCATTTTAGAAGACCATAGCTTTGATACCATGTTGAACTGCTAATAAACCCATAATGAAGTTGTAGACTTCAAGGATCAACCAAGATAGATACTTTCCATAAGAGAGAGTTGCAACATGAGCTTGCATGGATATTGAAAAATTATGTATGACATGAATGAGATGATATTGAGATATGTTACAATGTACAAGCACCTTGAATATATATGAAAGGTGTGATGAGGTATGACAACTACCCTTGATACAAACATTGAATTCCCAATGCAAAAATAATAAATGACAAGCAAATATTAACTATCTACATGAATTAAAGTAAAATGTGACACCTATGATATAAGGAAAACTAGCTTAAATTCTAAGTAAACTTAACATGTGAATAGATTCCACTAATAACTAGATACTTGAAATGACCTCATTCACACTAAGAAATATTGCACCCTCATACAATTATATTTAGATGGACATAAAGTTATTGTGGTAGGTTGGGAAGGAAAGAGGAGGTGATGCAGGAGCATCCCTGGTTCATGAAAATCTTGCATTAACCAAAAACATTTTCTTTTTAGTTTGTTCTTGTTTTACAATTTCAACATTTCATTTTGTGTTTCTTTGCATTTGCTCACCGAATCTTGCAGAGCTAGATTTAGATTGTGGACATGTTCATTTGTCTTATCCTAAGTCTGCAGGATGTTTGGATCTTTTTCTGGCAATTTATCGCTTTCAAAATCTGAGACAGATTTCTGGCTTAGAACACCAGAACCACTTGGACCTATTTTGCTATTGGCGAATCTTGAGGATTCTTTTTAATAGATTGTAGAGCTTCAGTTCGTCGTTTCCAACATTCTTTGGCATGTGGCCGACCTTCCCTTGGGTCTACACTTCATCCTCTGAATTTTCCGGATGGATCTCTTTGGCAGAGGCTGACCTTGTTGTTTACATGTTTCGTGTTGTTCTTTGGCATTTGTTCCATCTTGGGCCGATGCAGATCATTCTTGATCATATACATCAATGTAATCAAGCATGTAATAATCAGTAGTTAGAACAGAGAAGAATAATCTTGAGGTTAGGAGATCCAAAGTTGGCCCGCATTCTTGCTTGAGCCCGAATGTTGCATAACATGCATGTTTTGTACTCGGATTTGTGAGATGAATCTTGTGAGTTGCATGTTGCCGATAGTTTGTAACTGATTTTCATGATATAATATAGTTTGTTTATGCATTGCCTCCATCACATTGAGTTGTTTTTGTTGTGTAACTCTTGTTGCACAGTCTGAACTGTTCTCTTTGAGGACCCTCCCACCGTGACTGCACCAGGAGGTGACACACACTAAATGTTAGCATATTTGTAAAAAAGGTGGTGTTGTGCTTGGTCACCATATGACATGGTTAACATGTACTAGTGGAATGGCAAATTGAGAACGATGGTCCTCTTGATCCACGATCGATCAACCTCATAATGGCTTGGGAAATACCTCATTCCACCCATCTTCATCATTCATGTGGCATATGAGTTGGACACCCTTCAAAAAAATATTCATGTCACTAGTGACAAAATATTTTTTAATCTTTGATCCATGTGAACTCTAGATGAACCCCAAAAGTTAAGGTGCTCCATTATGAAACTTGATGGAACTATTAACATTTCATACCCCCATTCATTCCCCATCAATTTTAACTAGTCTAAGAAATCTTAATGGGTCTTCCCCTAGGCTTTCGTAAAAAATTCCTACTTGAAAAAAATCCAAAATTGGCTAAGTTCTTAGTTTTGTCGACAAATTCGCATGGTTTTGAAACCGTTGTTGGGTCCCAATGAGGTTTCAAAAAATCTTTCAAATCTTGATAGGTTGGTGGTTGCCTTGGTTTCATTTTCTTTATGTTTTAATTTGGCTTCCTTTTTTTGGTCAAGTCCTTAGTCTTGTTAACAAATTCACATGGTTTTGAAATTGTTGTTGAGCCTTGACAAGGTTTCTAAAACTCCTTCAGCTCCCAACAAGTTGTTGATTTATTCCTTCCCTTGAAAATTTCAAAGTTCATGTCGACTTTTTGTTTTGGTTTTGAAACCTATGTTAGATTTGAACAAGGTTTCCAAAAAGCATGTTGGATACCAATGAGGTTCTCACAATTCTTCTAGGCTTGACAAAACTCTTATGTTTTGAAAAGATCAATCATTCTTCAGTTGTATTGAATTTTGTCTTGGTTTTAAAAACCATTTCGGAGGTTGACAAGGTTCTCACAACCTTGTCTGAGGTTAACGACAAACTCACAACCTCTTTGAAAGGTGAAGCTCTCAATCATTTTTTTGAAGCTAGCAAGTTATCATGCATCAATTTTGCCATGGTTTCAAAATCATTGTCAGGCCCTTATGAGGTTCTTGAAACCTCTTCAAAGGTTGACAAGGCTTTGTAAACCTTTATTTGTTCCGCCAAAGGAGAAAAGGGTCTAATGCTAGAGAATATGCATTCCACGTGGTGACCCTTCATTCTTTCAACATGTGGCCTTGACTTAATTTTAACAGTTTTGAAGTAGAGCAACATTATTGGTTTTGGCGAGCAGTTCAAAGATCAAGATTGGTTGTCTTCATTGATATGTGATCCATTACTATTACTTTCAAATGTAAATCTCATATTGTAATGAGCCAAGTCCAGAAGTAACTTTTATTTAATGAAAACTTAAAAATGTAACAAAAAATTGTTATTAGGCTCTTGCCATGTTGTAAGGAAGGAGAATAATTTGATCTAGTTGATAACCATTTGAGAAGTGATTGTTCTAAGTTGCAAAACAAATTTTGCATGTAAATGGGAAGCTTTGTATGACATATTTTCCATTTAGATTAAAGTATTATGAAAAACACTTTTTGTGTGTGTTCTCTACAATTGTCTCCTTGAATGCACCCATTTTCCTTTAAAATTAAGAAGTCAAGGGTTTCTAAGTTTATTTATATACATTTTCTATATGGTGCATTTTGCATTTTGTTTGTTGCTTCTATTCAAGTAATATACTAAAATGCTTTGAATAAGAAATATAGGGATGTGTGTTATATTGAGATATTGTTAAGAAGAGTTGCAAATAATACCTTATCTTGAATATATCATTGTAAGGTAGTGATATTTTCAAGTCCTTTTAATGTGAAGTTTGAATATCAGAAAGAGGCATTTACATGGAATAATTTGACTCTATAGCCCTGGAACATGCATTGATAAGAGATTATTCTTAGTTCAAAATTTGGATTCAAAAATCCACAAAATACAAAATCATTTCAATACTTTTATTTGCTCTTTGATTATTTAAGTTTGTTCATGTTCTCAAGGTGTTGTAATGAAGATTTACTAAGGAGGTTCTCAGAAAAGACACAAGGCAAGATTAGTTGCACAAGGATTCACCTTAACCCCTAGAGTAGATTATTTAGAAAGCTTTGCTCTAGTTGCAAGATTTGATACAATCATGAAATTTGTGAGAACATGTATGCTTTAGTCAATATCTCTACACATAAGTGTCACTGTTTCCAAATATTGCAATAAGGGCTACACCTTAGGTCTTGCAAAACATAAAGTGTCGAGGAAAACAATATTGTTTCTTGTTCGTTGGTCTCTAATCTGAGAGTCTTGAACATTAAAGATAACTAATTTATAAAGATAACCAAACAAATAGTTTGAAACACCAACAAAATCTTCTCCCCTATTTACATCTTTTTAAAAAAAATTATTCTGTCATCAATAAAGTGGGAGATAGGGGAAGAGGATCAACCCATGTTCCAATAACTGTTTACTCCTTGCTTACTCAACTCTCCAATTATTAACTTTTAAAAAAGCCAAAAAAATGATAATTAAAAGCCCACTAAAATATTTCTCATGCACCAACAACCCTCACCTGTATCCCACGTAATTAAAATTTTAATATTTAATTGAAGTTGTGCAACTTTAACGGCACCCATCATGGTTACTAGACATTTGTCCATAAGTATTAGTCAAAATGATTATTAGAAGAATATATATTAGATATTAGAGGAGTATTATTGGTTTTGCTTTGCATATCTTTGAGGTGGTTGTAGTACACATTTATTGGGGCATCTATAAGTAAGTATTGAGACCATCTCTAAATGACCACTTTTTTACCTTTGTGCACATAAAGAATCATCCCACATTCTTCATAACAATAGCTATTGTAGAAGTCAAAACAAAAACTTTGAGCTCTTAAGTCACATAAAAAATTAAAGAAAGTTAAAATCTAATCTACTATTTAATAATTATTTTTTAATTTTTTTGTATTGAAGAAAGCTGAAATAAAAAGTACATAAAGAATAATAGTCCACAAATTTGATCTCCTATTTAAGAATTTAGGATGAAATAGCTAGGGGAGAGGACCCAGTAGTTGCGCACCCTAACTTCACGCTTCTCAAAATTCTATGTGGAAATTTCAAATCACTCCCAATTTTTTACCAAAACTTACCTGGCAAGTCCCTTGCTTATAACTAAGGTTTCAAGGCCACATCATCAAATATAATGCCACATCAACATGCTTTTTGCCAAGGTGTCCAAAACAACCCAAAAATAAGGGCAGATCAATAGTCTTGCAAAAGGAGCTCCAATACTTGTGCAATCGATGTGAGATCACATGATTGGTTGCTTTTTACAACAAAGGGTACATTTCATTCAATTTTTGGTAGTCATCATCACCAATTATAACTTTAAACTCACATATATTGGTGCAATGTTGTCAAAAAAATTAGACATTAAATCAACAAGTATGAGTATTAAATAGCTCAGGCTAATCTTCACACAAAATTGCACTCGAAAAAATCATTTAGATGTGCAAAACACAATGTTTTTTCCTTAGATTTTTTGTGGTTTAACAATAATGGGGATACAGATCATGAAGATTTCAATCCTGAAAATTTCGCAAAAATCCATTGTGTTTTGTGAATTTTAAAAATTGTACGTAGTGTTGTTTTGTGTGGAGATTAACCACTTCCTATTAAACCAACAACTCCTATCACAACAATTGGAACATGTTCAACTACTGGGTCGTCTCTCCTATGATACCCCAACTACAACTATTCTAGCTCCAAAAATGCCCCGACTACATTGTCGTATACTGAAAATAACCTTCATGTTATACATAAGGGGGATAACGGTCACAATGCTTCTATTGAGCCTCGCAGCCATTCTAAGCCTATTCTGCAATTTTTTGTCTGCATAACACAAAAATTTTGCGTCATACGACATCATAGTTTTGGAACCAATTTTAGCCATGTCTTGATACCCGACCCTTCCAACAAATATATATAAGAATTTTTTTTTTTGAATTTAATAATTAAATTAAAAATCAGAATACACTATCTTATGAGATACCCTTTTATGCAGCATAGACAATTCGTCCCTTAATCCCTTTTAAAACAATTCGTCCCTTACATCCCTTTTAAAAAACCAAGTGTAGTGTGAAACCCTTCCCCTAAGGTCCCTTTTACGAAAATGGGAAAGCATGAAGGCTACGCACTTTTCTCCTCTACAGTACTTCAGAGATTTGTTGGCCTTAATAGAGGC
This sequence comes from Cryptomeria japonica, assembly GCF_030272615.1. Classification (NCBI taxonomy): domain Eukaryota; kingdom Viridiplantae; phylum Streptophyta; class Pinopsida; order Cupressales; family Cupressaceae; genus Cryptomeria; species Cryptomeria japonica. Next base: position 975,024,910 of record NC_081407.1, read on the forward strand.
TTCACGGAAATCAACCAAAAATCTTAGATGGGTTTGTGTCCGAGGATTTGGGTTTGAAGAGATGCCATGAACTACAATGTTTTCAGGCAGAGATGGCTATCCACTTCCACTCATAACCATGATACCGTTAGCCCCTGGATTGGAATTGGGGACTCTGTAGCCGCAAAATTAGCACAGATCAAGGAAAAATCAGATATCGATACTATTTCCTTTCAACGGCTTCTGAAGTCTTCGAATGTACCTCCACACATAGCAAGAGAATACAGGAGACGAAACCGTTTGACAGGCCAGGATGTGGCCAGGCTGCTTCCACTGTTTCAGAGCAATACAACCCATCTTTCTCAATTGGAGGAGGAGGCACAGCTGGCATCTTCCTTCTTTAATTTAGCTGCCCGTCAGAAAGGATATGATGGGCATCCCCCTCAGACATACAGGGTCCTCTTCTCTATGCTAGCTCGTGCACGCCTATTCAAACAGGCAGAGGCTTTGCTGGACGCTGACGTGGACGGTGCCCTTCATGATCTCCTCATTCAGGAATACATTCGAGCAGGTGACGTGGACGGCGCCATTCTCACGCATAAGAAATCAGCGCCTGTACTTTCTATTTCCTCTTACAATGCCTTGCTGAAATGTTTGAGACCGACTCAATTGACCCTCCAAGTGTACAGAGATATGAAGATTCATAAGTGGGCCGATGCAGACGTCGACAGTGTGGGTGTTGTAATTGAAGCTTATCGCAAACAAGGGAAAATGCAGGAGGCCCAAGAACTTTTTGTTAAAATGGTTGAATCAGGTATGAGACCCCATCCCATCACTTTCAATACCCTAATTGATAACTACTGTAATTTTAGTAACAATAACAACAGCATTGCAGAGGCTATGAAACTCATGTCCTATATGTGTCAACAAGGCCATACCCCTCATGTTTCTGTCTTCAATAAGCTGATTTCTGCTCAGTGTAGGGATGAAGGCTTGGAGAAGGCTTGCCAATGTCTACATGAGATGACCCAATTGGGCTGTGTTCCTGATACTATCACTTTCAGTATTCTCATCAGTTGGCATTGTAGGCAAGGCAGGCTCAAGGAAGCCTTCAATTTTATGAGCCAACTTTTTGAACAAGGGCTTAAGCCTGATATTATTTGCTACAATGCCATCATCAGTGCTCTCTGCAAGAAAGGCATGTCAGTAGAGGCAAAGGAAGTCCTGTATGATATGTTGGACAGAGACATTGTGCCGAGTATCTTTACTTATAGGATACTCCTTGCTGGGTACTTCAAAGAGCGAAATTTGGATGAAGCTAAGAAGCTTTTGGAGGAGATGATGAAGAATGGACGGACTCTTTCATCCGATGTTATTGATATTCTAATAAGGGGTTTCTATGTGTCTGGTCTCCAGCATGTTGGCGTGAAGTTGGAGAAAGATGACCAAACAGGTCTAATTAAGGTAGTAAGTTATAACACTTTAGGTGGTTTGTGCGCAGAGGGACAGGACGATAAGTCTGAAGAGGTCCTAGCTGAAATTATCGATGGAGGTATGTTTCCTGATTTTAATATGCTCATACAGCAACAGTGCAGTAAGGGCAACACAGCAGAAGCCATCAAACTTAAGAGTGAAATGATGCAGAGGGGTCACATGCCTTCTCTATTTGCTTATACGGAAATAATAAAAGGCCTTTGCATTGGACTTGAAGTTAAAAAGGCGCTTTTGCTAATGGATGAAATGTTTGATTTAGGTTTTCAAATTGATGCGGCTACTTACAATGTGCTTATAGCCGCTCTGTGCAAGAAAAAAATGGCTACAAATGCAGTGTCATTTTTGGAGAAAATGTTACAGAAGGGGACTGTTATTGATAATGAAACATACAGTAGAATTTTGATAGGTTTATGCGAGGAAAGAAAAGTATCTCAAGCTTTGGCATTATCGCATTTTGCACTGGACAATGGATGGATTCCTAGATGTAATGTGTACAGAAAACTGATTGGTAGCCTTTGCAAGGAAAGCATGGTGCATGAGGCATTGAGATTGACAGATTATTTTCTTAAGAAGAATTGCATTTCAAATATATTTATATGCAACACGTTTATTATCGAGGCATGCAACACAGGAAACGCACATGTTGGATCCATGCTGATGAAAGAAATGTTGGATAGAAATCTGGAACCTGATTGCACCTGTTACAATCATCTCACTAAAGGGTATTGCGTGGAAGGGCAAGTGGCCGAAGCATTGGACCTTCTAGATGTAATGTTTTTAAAGGGTCTCCCTTCCTATTCCAATACTTACAAATTGTTAGTCCCTGTCTTGTGTAGGCAGGGGAAAGTGAATGATGCTTTCAGATTAAGAGACGAAATGCTAAAAAGTGGATGTGCCTCTGGCATTGTTGCCTACAATACTCTTATTTTTGAATTTTGCCATATAGGGAAGGCACAAGAAGCAACATTTTTATTAAAAGAAATGGGAACTAGAGGCGTTTTTGCTAGAGATGATACATATGATGCTCTGATTCAGGGACATTGCAAGGAAAACAATTTATCCAAGGCCATGGAACTTTTCCATGAAATGTCAAGTCAGGGTTTCAGTCCTTGTCTTCTGACATATGAAAAAGTGACGAAGGGGCTTTGCTCTGAAGGTAGGCTAAAGGAGGCTATAATGCTGGTTCATAAGACTCTAAGCAAAGGATGGTTTCCAGGTACGACAAGTTACAATGTTTTGGTCAGTTCTCTCTGCCTGGTAGGCAGGACGTGGCTTGCACACAAAATTTTAGTTGAAATGCAGAAGAAAGGGTTTTCCTGGAATGGTACTACTTACAGCATTATAATTTCAGTGCACTTGGAAGATAGAAATGCTCTTAGAGCTTCAGAACTTTTCAATTCATTGCTGATGAAGGGTTTTAGCCTAAGCAATGACATTTGCAGCAAATTCATAAACTGTCTTTGTAGTATTGGTCTTGTCCAAGAGGCTCTAAATCTGTACATGCTAATGATGAAAAAAGGTCACGTGCCAGATGGAGCTTTTGATGGCCTCATCAAAAGGCTTTGCAATGCAGGGTGGATAAAAGAAGCAGAAAATGTGCTGCAAGAAATGTCTGAAGGGGGTTTCATTCTAGATACTGTCAATTGTAATATTTTAGTTCGTAAGTATTGTTTAAATAAGAGCTTCAAAAAAATAGATAGTCTCTTTGACATGATATTGAAGAAGGGTGGTGCACCTACCGATGTTAGCTACAATTTGGTAATATGTGCATATTGTGGAGAAAACTCACTGGATAAAGCTCTTGATTTGCTTGTAGAAATGCTGGACAAGAACCTACTGCCAAGCGTTGATTCCTATAATGCACTTATTTGTGGCCTTTGTAAATATAGGAGAACAGTAGAAGCAGTTAAGCTTTATAATAAAATGTTGGAAACTGGCCTCACACCAAGTAACGCTACTTATAGTGCCTTGATTGATATATATTGTAAGGAGCATAAGACAGAAGAAGCATCTAACATCTTGAGTGATATGCAGAAAAAGGGTTATGTCCCAGATTTTACCACCTACTGGGCTCTTATAAGTGGTCTTAGTAACAATGGAGAAAATTCTAAATCAAACAAAACTGGTTTTTTTAGCCTGGTCTCTAGCAGTCCACCTTATGATAAGAAGTCCAGAAGTCAAGATGTTAAACCGGTTTTGAGAAAATTATCCTGAAGACCTGTAAGGGCATTCTGTTCATTGAGCGATTTAAAGTAAATCCTTATACACTGCAACATTTTACTGCATCACTGAGCTGACTCTTAGGTTAAAGGTTATAAACTGGTCAGATTGAAATATTGTGTCTGTATCAAGTTCGTAATGTAACTGTCTAACCAACAGTTCATGTAATGATGAAATTAAGCGACTTCTGCACAAACAGAACATGAACAGGAGGGTCGTGCTGATGAAAATTTGTAATGAAGATCAGCAACCGGTGACTCTTGATAGGATACGACATATAAGGTTCTATCTTATAAGTTCCTTAGAAGCAAACACGTATGCTAGTAGAAGCTTATGATTGAGGATCCCACTCACTTGTTTTGCAGATAAATCCTATGAAAAATGATATAGGATTGTGCTGGAAAGGGCATTGATGGTCATTCCTGAACCGTTACCTATATTGGGGCAAGTAGGAAAAATATTTCAGTGCTTCATTTGTCTGATATAGAATGACTGCTTCTTAGGATATTTTGATAAAGAGCAAAGACACTTCTAGTACTCGCCTGGTATCTTGGTTCATGAGTACTCAGCGAGTTTTGCAACACTGGCATCACCAATAATGCTCAGTCTAAATGTTTGGAAATCCATTATGGAATATGGATTGAAGTAAACATCACTGCTTCAATCCATGAAGCCAGGAAAGAAACTCACCAGTTAAATCTTTAATTGCTTGGACTGAACATTTAAGGTTGAACTGTGCAAATGTTTTTTGTCATTCTAGATTGAAACACCATGTTAAGTTGCCATGTATCAGAAAGCATATTCCTTGTCATCTCTGGTAAGAGCTTCAAGTTAGATTAAAAATTGTAGCTAACCCAGTTTTCATTTACATTGAGGAATTCCTCTGTAAATAAATTCATTGATGTCGACAACGAACATCTTTAAGATGTCTTAGTAAATTTTGTTAACTGAACTTATTGAATCAACTCTTTCTTTTCAGGTTTATCTTAGTTATTTTAATTATTTTAGGAGTTTTCTCTGTCATTTTCTATACAGATTGATTGTTGTATTGTAAATCTTTTAGGAGTTTCTTCTGTGATTTTGATGTGGTTTTATTCAATTGTCTTGTTTGGATTTGGTCAATTACGGGGTAAATTATTAAGCCACCCCACTTTTCCTTACTCGTGTATTGCACCAATTCAAGGGAGACTGGCATGATTAATATTATTGGATTTTTTATAGAAAACTAATTTAATACTCCTTTCTTACGTACGGAGGCCCTGCTTTATATATCTAATCATCCTTGTGCACATGTTAATTCATCGGTGAGTCCATTGTGTAGGACACAACAACATCTCTTTTGTTTTGGGGCAAAGACAAAGGAAAATGCAAAATCGAAGTAGGACTATTTAGATATATTTATTTTAATGGGAGTTTTGACTACCGTGGAGTATTTTTCATACATAAATCTTAAAATTAATGACTATTTTGACATTTTCCATGATTAGTCATATCTCTACCTTTGAACTCATGCAAACATTCATGAATATTTCTTGAACTTTGTGTGCATACAAGGATGTAATCGTTTGCAGTCTTATTTAAAATCTTAAAGGCAAAATAAACGTAGATGCACAAATGAAAATTTCTGTTAAAAGTGCCTTCTAAAGAGAATTTAACTCTCTTAGTAACCATTTTCTTGAAGGTTTGTTGTCGTCAAATAACTGTGTTCACGCAAAATATTAAATCAGTTACCCAAGTCAATACCCAGATTAAATCAAATTGATAGCTTGACTTGATTATATTGAACTTGTTTATCTTTGTTGTCCACTTTGTTTGGGAACAGTTTTGTGAGATTGTATCAGTACGCTATGTTACTTTATACAAGAATTGCAATAAATCTCTCTTATGAGCTTGTATATTGTAAGGTGAACATTTTATCAACAAACTTTGAATTGAAGAGTTGAAATTGAATAAGATTTTACTGCCCTTAAGATAATTGTGGGCAAGAGTGAACAATTCAGATCAATGCATATCAGATAGATTCCGATTATGAGTTAATTGGAAAACTTGTTCAGAATTAAGTAATACTAAATAGCATTGCATAACCAATTTGGTGTGATATGAAATTCATCTATTCTTGCTTCGGCCTTATTTGCTGTAGAGTTTAAAGAAATCCGAAGACATGGTGGAACTGGAAACAATTGAGATTGAACTTGTTTGATGGCTAATGAGTGTAAATGTTATAGGGTGAAAAACACAATTTGCCCTTAGGTTTCCTTATATTCCTCTTCATACAAATTTAATTAGATGCCTAAAGGTCAAGAATATGCTAATTAAAAAGATTGTTACTTTTTATTTACCATTGCTTCAATTAAACAGTATGCACTTTGCCATTTTTTTCTGCTCATCTTTGGCAGTCTTTATATGCATGATCGATATTCATAGTGTACCATAAGGTGAGATGGGATTTGACTTGTTAAGGAGGAAAAGGGTGGTGGAGGCAGAGGGGAGGATGTTGGTGCAAATACCCCATACTAACGTGAAACTACAAAGTTGTTACCAAATTCACAAAACTAGAATGACATTAGCAAAACTCAAAGCTTGAAAATGACAAATCTCATTTTTCTAAACCACCTTAAAGTACAAGTCGTATATAGCTTTTCTGAAAGCTTGTGTCTATAGACAATCTAGTTAGAAAGTTGCCAAGCATCTCTTAAGAAAGATACATCATGTTGTTGGTTTCTAGCAGTGGAAACTACTGCAGCCTTTACAAGACTGCAGTCCATATTTGCGACAGAAAAGTTTCTGCATTCTCATAATATTCGTATTTCTTGTTCTAGCTTTTTTGATATAAAAATATGGAATGTTAGGCGTTGGTTTCTAGCAGTGGAAACCACTGTAGCCTTTACAAGACTGCAGTCCATATTTGCGACAGAAAAGTTTCTGCATTCTCATAATATTTGTATTTCTTGTTCTAGCTTTTTTGATATAAAAATATGGAATGTTAGGCAACTTTTTGGTGCATCTGTTACTGCTTTTGTTAACTAAACATAATCTATCTGTCATGCACTGCTTCTGGTTTTCACTGTGAGTTCTTTTCCTTGATGTGTCAGATCAAACAGGAACTAGAGAGCAGGAGAAGAGAACAGCAGGATGAGAAGAAGAGGGGGTGAGTGGGTATGGGAATCAAAACAGGGGTCCTCTTCCCTGTCCTCCCCGTCCTCCCTCTTGTCTTCTTGGTTCCCGTACCATTCACCCCCCTCCTCTTTTTATCTTTTTGGCCTGCTAACAATCATTCATTTCTCTTCTCTTGTCTTGCTCTTTACTTTGCGATGATGGATCATGGAGTTTGATCCAAAATGTCGAGGAAAAAAACTCAAGATAGTCAAAACCAGAAACAATGCACAATAATAATCTATCCATTTAGAAACATTATAGAGGCAGCATTCTCTGCAGTAGGAATAATGGCTTCTAAACATGAAATCAAAACAATGGAGTTCATTGGTGCCTTGTGAATGTATTCTGTTTTCAACTTTTCATCCTTTTGGTACACATACAAAACTACTTTCAAGCAGTTTATTGTCTATTTCAGTTTATAGGATTTTAGCTGTCAAGAAGCATGCATTTGTATCCCAAATCATTGTAATGTTTATTGGAGATGGAGATAGGAACAATATTCCAAACTCCAGAAATGCAAGTAAGAATAATGTTATTAATCTTACTTCCTAATTTGATGCACCAAAAACATGCACAGGTGCAGATTCAAGGTTGATCTTCTTAGCATTCAGCTTCACATTTTGTGAGAAAGTGTTTCTCTACAACCTGTTGTCTTTCTGCATGCTGTTTACATTCTATCCATGGTATCTTTACACTAGAGTGTTTGCTTCCTCAACGAACAGCATGGACAAAATAACAATTATGACCCCTCAACAAATTCTTTTTTTGATTATTTTTCTCACAATTTTCATTTTGTTTGTATTCCTTTAGAACATTTTCCCCAACTTCCTTAAAATTAATATTGTGGGATAAACCTACTTGTTGAAATCAAATTTGATGAGATAAAATGTGTCTGGAATGAAAACCCTGGTGAAAATAATCTTATATACTGAGAAGACTTGAAACTGATTAAATCAAACACAGTGACGTACAAACATGTCTAGAAAAGGGAATGCCAGCCTTCTGCGCTCATATGGTCTGGAGCAACACAGCAAGCAAGAACTGAGAATCTATAAATTTAATTGCCATCTGACATTTGCAGAAAAACATTCAACTCAAACATCAATCTAACCAACCAGGATTAAGAAATGGAGAGTATTAGCTGAAGATGTATCGTATGAAAAATTGTAGAAACATGCATTGCAGAAATAAAACCTCCTAAAAGATACACAGGACGGGAATCAAAACACCATGTCGGCAAGGGGTTCATGCTGCCTGCAACCTGATGCGACTTCTAGGTGTTGATCACACAACTTAAAGCTTCTACACAAACGTCGTCGTGGTCGCCTGACATCGATGTCAGGATGATATAATTAACTGTCATTTTGGGTTTTCATAGATTGAGGCATTAATTGTGGACTCCTTGCAAGGGGCTCTCTATGTAAGAATATAAAGTGAAGTGCAGCGAAGAATATATGAAAACAAATTGGGATGATATTCTATTGTTACGCCAAATGATGTCAAAGTCAGTTGGCAACAGACCGGTGAAAGAGAGGAGTGATCAACATCTTGCACTAGACTTGATGTTGAAACGCTTTTCCCTTTATTGATAAGAATTCATCATCTGACTTAAGAGTACATTTGACTAGCACACTTCTCTGCATTACTAGTTGGTTTTTATTCACACCGAACCCTCTTATTCTACACCTAATTAAGTGGCCATACCCACTTCATCTGACACTAACTGCTCATTGTCCTTGTAAGAACAAATCTTTATCATGTTGGGGAAGACTCAAAAAGAATTCCAACTCTCTGTACACCTAAATAAAATCAGGAATATGATCACATGCCATTTATATGAGGGACGAATGAAGAATCTCTTCTCCACCGTGTCTTCTTCACTATGCAGGCATGTGACATAACTTTGCTATAATGCAGGTACTAACACTCTGTTGATAAGTGATGCCGCTCTAGCATGCAGCTCCATGCAACTCTAGTTTGGACATGAAGCTATCCATTCATCACCATGCATAAGCTATTTTTAGTTAATAGTTTTTTTTGTTTATTCATGCAAATAAAGCATGTACTCCAGCATGCATGAATCCTTAGGACTAGTTTTAGTTTTGCTTTTTGCATGAGTTTGTTTTTAGTAAATAAAGCATGTTGTGCATGCACTTATTGTATTCTTAGTTTAGGGAGTAGTTTGCCTTTTTTAGTTTGAGAGCCTTAGTAGCTTTTCATGCAAAGCTAGGAATATATTTAGAATTGCAGTTATTATTTATTCTTCTAGACTGCAAATTCTTTATATATACAGTCTCTATGTAATTTTTTAATTAAGCTTCAATAAAGATATTGGTGTTTTCTTTTTTTTGTTGTTATTGTTTGCTAATCAGTTGGTTCAGAGAGGATAGGTCAGGTTTAAAATTCTACAAGTGGTATCAGAGCAGGTAAAATTGTTTTGGGTCAAAGTTTTATTGTTGGAATTTCGCCAAAGTTAATCATGTCGAATTCTAACCATATGCCCGTTCCAGAATTTGATGGGAATGATTATGATTATTGGTGCATTAAGATGCTGACCTTTTTGATTGGAAAAGATTTGTGGGAGATTATTGAATCAGGTTATGAAGAGCCAACTGATTGGAATGCCCTTATAGCCAATGAAAGAACAACAAGAAAGGAAGCTAGGAAAAAGAATGCTCAAGCTTTGTTTCACATTCAGATAGCTCTTGATAAGAGCTTATTTCCAAGAATATCAGGAGCAACAACTGCCAAAGATGCCTGGAAGACTCTACAAGAAGCTTACCAGGGTATTGATCAAGTTAAAGTGGTCAAGCTTCAGACATTGAAGCAAGAGTTCGAGAATTTAAAGATGCAAGAAGCTGAAAGTATAAGTGATTATTGTGTCAGAGTCAAAGATGTGGTCAATAAAATGGCTACACTTGGAGAAATTGTAAGCAATGAAGTTTTGATTAAAAAGGTATTGAGATCTTTGACACCCAGATGGAATCATGTAGCAATAATCATAGAAGAAAGCAAGGATTTGGCAAAACTACAGTTTGATCAATTGGTTGGATCCTTGATGTCTCATGAAGAAAGATTGAAAGATTCTTTTGAAGGTGTAGAGAAAGCATTTTCCTCTAAATTGCTAATCACAAAAAATGAAGATACAAGCAGCAGTAGTGCCAAAATCAATCAAGGCCAAGGTAAAAGGCAAAGCCAAAATTCTTCAAGAGGTAGAGGAAGAGGTGGCTTAAGAGGAAGTGGTGGTTTCAGAGGAAGAGGTAGAGGCAGATTTGATAAGAGAAATGTTCAATGTTACCATTGTAATAGGTATGGCCACTTTGAAAGAGAATGCAGATTGAAAGAAGGTAAAAGTGTTAACTATGCTCAAGAAAGTAGTGACAATCCTCCTGATCACTTATTTTTATCTTATGCCAAGGGTGAAAATACTAGTAAAGATGTTTGGTACCTAGATTCTGGATGCTCTAACCATATGACAGGGAATGAGAAGTTGTTCTCAACAAAGGATGGAAGTTTCAAATCCAAGATCCAGCTTGGTGATGATAAATCATTGGAGGTTGTTGCCAAAGGAGCTATGAAGGTCCAAACAAAAGAAGGTATAAAGAGTATTCATGATATTTATTATACTCCACAATTGAAGCACAATTTGTTAAGTGTTGGGCAGCTATGTGAGAAAAATTATAAAGTAGTCTTTGAGAATAAGACTTGTACTATCTATGATAAGAATAAGGATAATAAGGTGATCACTGTTGTTCCTATGACAAGAAATAGGATGTTCCCCTTGAGGTTTGGTGAACATAACAATAGTTTGGCAAATATGGCTTATGAGGATTCAAGTTGGTTATGACATCTCAGGTATGGGCATTTAAATTTTCATAGTTTGAAGTTTCTAACCTCACATGCATTAGTTTCTGGTTTGCCCAAGGTTGAGGAACACAAGGAGGTTTGTGAAGGTTATGCTAAAGGAAAGCATGCAAGAGAAAAGTTTCCAAAGGGCAATGCATGGAGGGCTCATCACCCACTTCAACTTGTTCATTCAGATATATGTGGTCCTATGCAGACTAAGAGTTTGGGTAAGTCATCATATTTCATCACTTTTATTGATGATAAGTCACGAAATTGTTGGGTATATTTTTTGAAGGCCAAAGATGAAGCCTTGGATACATTCAAGAAGTTTAAAGCCCTTGTGGAAAATGAGAAAGGGTGCAAGATCAAATGTTTAAGGACTGATCGTGGAGGAGAATTTTGCTCAAAGGCTTTCCAAAATTATTGTGATTTTAATGGCATCAAGAGGCAACTTACTACTGCATACACACCTCAACAGAATGGAGTAGCTGAAAGGAAAAATCGTACTGTGGTTGAAATGACAAGGTGCATGTTACAAACCAAGGGATTGAGCAATTCTTATTGAGGAGATGGAGTTGCTACAGCGGTGTACATCCTCAACCGTAGCCCCACTAGTACACTAGAAAAGATGACTCCTTATGAAACTTGGTATGGTAAAAGGCCTAATGTTAATCATTTCAAAGTTTTTGGTTGTTTGGCTTATGTGCATGTACCGGATCAGAATAGACAGAAGTTAGATGTAAAGAGTGAGTCATGTATTTTTATTGGGTATAGTGAGAAAAACAAGGCTTATAGATTGTATAATCCCCTCACTAACAAGCTTATCGTCTCAAGAGATGTGATTTTTGATGAAGGGGGAGTTTATGGTCATAAAAAAGGCCATGTTGAGAAGCCAAAATCTATTTTGAATGATGATATAATTGCTGATATTGATCATGAGCAGCCATCTAATGTTTCTATATCCAGTGGTTTAACTCCACCAAGCAACCCTTCATCAAGTTCTTTAGTACCAAGTTCAAGTCCAGCTTCTTCTCCAAGTTCTACAAGGAAAGTAAGGAGATTGAGTGATATCTACCAGAGGAGTGGAAATCAAGTACATGAAGAAAACCCAGTAGGTGAAACAGTGAATTTTGCTTTATTAGCCAAGGCTGATTTTGAACCATCATGTTTTGAAGATGCATGTACTAATAAGGTTTGGGTGAAAGCCATGGAAGAAGTGATGGATTCCATTCACAAGAATGATACTTGGGAGTTAACAGAACTTCCACATGACAAAAAAAAGATTGGCACCAAATGGGTCTACAAGACCAAATTTAACAGTGATGGGAGTGTTGAAAGACACAAAGCGAGATTAGTTGCTAAAGGCTTCGCACAAAAGTATGGAATTGATTATGAAGAGACATTTGCACCAGTAGCAAGACAAGAGACCATAAGAATGCTGATTTCATTAGTAGCTCAAAAGAAGTGGAGCATACATCATATGGACGTGAAAAGTGCCTTCTTGAATGGGTACTTAGAAGAGGAAGTATATGTGGAGCAGCCACAAGGTTTTGAAGTGGAAGGAAAAGATAATTATGTCTACAAGTTGAAGAAGGCTTTGTATGGCCTCAAGCAAGCACCAAGAGCGTGGTATGCCAGGATTGATGGATACTTTCAGGAGAATGGCTTCCAGAGAAGTAAGAGTGATCCTGCCCTATACTTCAAACAAGAAGGTATTGATATTCTCATCATAAGTTTGTATGTTGATGATCTTTTGTATATGGGTAGTAGTTCTAAGATGAAAGATGAATTCAAAGCTGCTATGATGAAAGAATTTGAGATTAAAGATCTTGGTCTAATGAAATATTTTCTAGGAATGGAGGTTTATCAAAGTAAGGATGAGATTTTCATTTGTCAAACAAAGTATGCACAGGATATGCTAAAGAAATTTAATATGACTGATTGTAACCCTGCCTCCACTCCAAGTGCTCATGGAGTTTTGTTATGTAGAGATGATGGTGCTGATTTAGTTGACGAGACAACTTACAGAAGTATTGTGGGGAGCTTGATGTTTCTAACCCACACGAGGCTAGATATTGCTTATTCAGTTTCACTTGTTTCAAGGTATATGACAAATCCATCTGAAATACATATGAAGGCAGCCAAGAGGATTTTGAGGTATGTGAAAGGGAATTCAAGTTTTGGTATTCATTACTACTCTTCTGAAAAGTTCAATCTTGTAGGCTTTAGTGATTCAGATTGGGGAGGTAGTATGGATGACCGTAAATCTACATCTGGAAATTGTTTTTCTTTTGGTTATGGTTTGATTACCTGGAGCTCAAAAAAGAAAAGTATTGTTGCCCTCTCATCTACAGAAGCAGAGTATGTTGCAATTACCTCAGTAGGTACACAAGCCCTTTGGCTCAGAAAAGTTTTGGAAGAAATTGGAGAAAAACAAATTCAGCCTACAGTAATTTATTGTGACAATGTGAGTGCCATCAAGTTAGCTAAGAATCCGGTTCATCACAGTAGAACTAAGCATTTTGATTTGAAATATCACTTCATACGAGATTTGGTGCAAAAGAAGGATGTCGAATTAAAGCACATCAACACCCAGGATCAGCTAGCAGATATATTCCCCAAAGCGGTTGCGAAAGCTCAGTTTATAGCACTATGAGATAAGATTGTCAGCCCTCTTAGCATCAAGGGGGAGTATGTTGATAAGTGATGCTGCTCTAGCATGCAGCTCCATGCAACTCCAGTTTGGACATGAAGCTATCCATTCATCACCATGCATAAGCTATTTTTAGTTAATAGTTTTTTTTGTTTATTCATGCAAATAAAGCATGTACTCCAGCATGCATGAATCCTTAGGACTATTTTTAGTTTTGCTTTTTGCATGAGTTTGTTTTTAGTAAATGAAACATGTTGTGCATGCACTTATTGTATTCTTAATTTAGGGAGTAGTTTGCTTTTTTTAGTTTGAGAGCCTTAGTAGCTTTTCATGCAAAGCTAGGAATATATTTAGAACTGCAGTGATTATTTATTCTTCTAGACTGCAAATTCTTTATATATACAGCCTCTATGTAATTTTTTAATTAAGCTTCAATAAAGATATTGGTGTTTTCTTTTTTTTGTTGTTATTGTTTGCTAATCAGTTGGTTCAGAGAGGATAGGTCAGGTTTAAAATTCTACACACTGCGCATCCAGAATGCGACCTGAAATTTGATATTAAAAATGTCTACCCAGTCAATTATTTACCCAATTTTCGGAAATCTCCAATTGAAGGAAATGTCATCCCTTAGAAATTGTCTTGAAAGAAATTCTTCCTAAACAAGTTTATTATCATCTAAAAGCTTCCTCTACAGATGAAATAAATACTAGAACACGAGGGTAGCGAGTCAACTTATATGCCCAGAAGTGTGAATTTTGGCAATAATTGTAAATTTATCTCTATAAAATTATATTCCGTGTCATAATTTGTTGGTTTTAAAACTTTCAGAATTGTAAACTTGAATGAAATATACATGTTAATCCTATATTTGTGCTCCACTGCAAAGAATTCATCACCCAAAGTCCACCCAACCTGCAAAAAGTAGCAGGAAGCTACTAGTTTATACACTCTTCAACTGCAACAGTGAGATCCTAAAAGGAAAGACATTTGACTGTGTCCACCCACAAGTTGATTTGGAGTAATCCGTGTCCACATTCCAAATACCATCGACTCCATATAAACAAAGCAAAAAGCAAATCCCTAGTGATTCGAAATTAATTCACACACATCATGCTAATTTATGTTCACCTTTCCCTGTGGAACCATCCAGAAGTCTTTTCAAGGGAGGCCAAAAGCATCAGATATCGTGTCAATTAAAACTTACTTCATGCTGTCAACAGCGAAGCTTGCAAGAAAATCTGCTTTCACATTTATCTCATGATACACACGGTTCCTATGTATGCGTCCAATGGATTTGGTAAGGGTGGGTCATCAAAAGCAGATCATGTATCTTCCAGATTTGGGAGGATTTCAACCTAATAGTATTAATAATGATAGCCGGGTCCCCTTCAATCTCAACTCCATAGATTTACCCATAACTACATTCTATGCATGAGGGCCTACATTTTAGTCTTATTACTATTATTAGGGTTGAGTTTTTATATGATAGCACAAATCTTGGATCCACCCATATCATGGATAATGCATTTAACATTAGAATATATAAATTTTATTTAATTATATTCAACACATTTGTCATATATGATCATGAAACATATCATGTTGTCTATTTAAAATTTTTTAGATCCATGTATTTGATATATAGAGCAAATCTATTTAAACTTTCTAATTTCAACATTTGATATTTGAGCAAGTTGCAACATTGATTGCAAAGATCATTATAAAATATTAAAAAAATTATTTTGTTTGAAGATATAATTTTAAATAGAATATAATTTATTGAGTGCCATTTTGTTAAGTTGACTAGTGTTGACAATTATGGAGAATGACACCATCAAATGAAAAACATTTTTGTTTGTTTGTTTGACCTTACCTTTACTTTAAATGGAATGAAAACATTGCATCATATAGATGTTCATCTACAAGATGAATTTGACAAAAACCATGCTAGGCATTGACTTTGATAAACTTATCTATCAATACGTTGATAGAAAATGTGTGGAATGCAACTACACCAAAGGAATTGTGGGATGTAATCACTACAATATTTGAGCATAAGAATGATGTGAGAAAACACATGCTTAAAGCTCAATTATATAATGTTGATAGAAAACGTGTGGAATGCAACTACACCAAAGGAACCGTGGGATGCAATCACTACAATCTTTGAGCATAAGAATGATGTGAGAAAACACATGCTTAAAGCTCAATTATATAATCTATGAATGGATGGATAGGTAACTGAGCATCTAACACAAATTAAGGGTGTTTTAAATCCTCTTATAATCTAGGTGTGACTATAGCTAATAAAGATCTTATCTCCATAAACCTTAATAGTTTGTCAAAATCGTTTGATAATTTCAAAACTACTCTCACATTGAGTAGAAAATTGGCGACCCAAAAATTTAATGATCTAGAGGGTCTACTAATGCTACATGAGGAAATGTTTGATAAAGATAATGAAGTTGAATCAACAAATGCTTTTGCCTCTAACTTTTAAATGCAATAAACCTCAACAACACAAACATTTTATTTTTGATAATGATGAACAAAGAAAAGGAAGGGTTTGTTGTTATTGCAATTGTCTTGATTATATTGAAGAGCAATGCTTTGAAAAGAAGAAAAATACAAATAAATCAAGTTAAGAAGTATGATGGTTCATGTAGATATTGAAGATGATGAAAGTCAGGCTATTTATCATATGTCTCTAAATATATTCAGAATGATGATGTTTAGATTATTGATTTACGTGTTACTTGCCACATGACTGGTAATATTTACAACTTGAGAAATGTTGTAAATAAATCAAGAGACATTGTTACATTGGGAGATGAATCACAATTACAAGTTGAAGGAGCTGGCAAGGCTTCTCTACATGTTCCAACCCAAGGTAGAACAAGTATTGATAATGTTTTATTTGCTTCAAGATGTCATGTCCCACCCCAAATTAGGGTTTTATAAACACAAATCACAACCTTGATACTAAACCTAGGGCACAAAAACAAGGGCTAACCTTGGCAAAAAAGAAATTAGGGCCAACTCAATAAAAAAATAAAATTTAGGCAATAAAATATACATGAGGGTTGACATGTTTGGCCATTTAAAACAAATTAAAAATATTTTCGCTTGTAGCATCATTATTTAGATGACTTACAAATAAATAATTTAAATAAGGGGTCGACCCCCTTCGCATTGAGTGTTGAAGTTGGGTGTGAAAGAGTAAATTCAAATTTAGAGTTGTCATCCCTTGCAAAGGGACATATCCTTTCAATCAAGTTTCTCCCCTTGAGAAGATATAAGAAGAGATTGCCCAACAGTCAAAGAGACACGGAAGGGACTGAGACTGATAATATATGAGATATTAATACTCAACAAGATTAACTGATTAAGATAGTTTGGTATGAGGCTCTATGTATAACACAATAAGTGTTGTGTCATATATTTATATTTATACATATTTAGCATTATTAATGTACCGTTGTTTATGATTATATCACATTAACCACTAACTACATCTAATTTATTAATTTTTGTAATTCATTTATTACATGTAAATTATATGTATGATGCTAGAATCTCTCATATTTTTTTAGTACTTCCAGGTATGGTAGAAGGAATGTAGGTTTGCAAGAGGGGTACGGTGATGTGACACTCCTTTAGGTATGCCACCTCTATGAGGAGACTAGACGGTTTCATAAAGCCAAGGGGGTACAAAGGGTACTGCCCTTGCACCTAGAGGAGATGGCTTTAGGGGCACCCTAGCGTGACCTCTTTCCCCTATCATGGTTCCTCAATACAAGGAGACCAATCATAAGAGAATGAAAAAGGTTGGCAAGATGAGGGGATAATAGAAAGTGGACACCTTATTGGGTAGACCACCTCATATGGATGGCATGGGCAACATGAGGTCAAGACCTGGATGGTATATCCACTCTTGGGCTTAGGGTAGAGGATCCAAGACACCACATCTAAGTCACTCTCTCCCATGCTCTCTTACGGTTGAGCCTTCCAAATATGTTTAATGCTTTATGATTGAATCGATAGTTCTACCATGGATAACCTAATGTTCAATTATTAACATCTTATTGGAATTGTTGTTATAAATGATCTTAGGACTTCAACTAGGTGAAAGTACACTCTAAATCCACTTACTTGGAAATAGAGAATTAGGGCAAATTTAGGGCATTCCCAATTAAGGGACATTACAAATGGTATTAGAGCATGATCTTGCTAGCCTGCAAGGGAAAGATAATCAGCTAGGTGAAGGTACACTCTACACCCACCTACTTATTGATAGACTTATAAAGCACTGAGAGGGGGGGCGCGGTGTGAATCAGTGATAGCAAAAACAGTAACACTTTAAACCCAGATCGGTAAAAATAATTAACTAGTTTACTTAAGACTTTGTATGCAATCCAAAGTGTTATAAAAGCATTCACAACAAGTAAAACATTCACCATAACACACATGTTTATACGTGGAAAACCCAACTGGGAAAAAACACGGTGAGATGGGACTCACAAGTTAACTATCTGCAGAAATAGGTAATAGACCGATTAAGGTCTACAAAGTGCTCTGATAGGAGTGAATCCTGTTAAAGATCCCAAAGCCATGTTAGGAGCTATACCTTGTTAAAGGTAAAAGCCTTTTAGGAGTAACCTTGGTAGAGAATTTCAAATCCAAGCTAATGGATCACTTGGTTAGAAGATTTGTACAATGAAGCTTGTTAGAGATTATCCGATTAGGGGATTTAACTACTGTAGTGATTAGAAAACAACAGGTGTTATGATCTAGAAATAACACATCTTGCTTGTATAGATCCTTTTCTACTCACTCAATATTGTATCGCCGACATACTCTGCAACTCCTTCAATAATTCGCATTAACTCTAACTCATAACATCACTTGTATCTTTCATATCAAAACAACTCACCACAATGTCTTTTAATAGACAGACATTAGATTTCATGTCGGCTCAAGAACCTCATCACAATTTCCTAGGTTCGGTGAATTTGGACAACCTTCCATAACACATCACAAATCATCGCAAAAAATGTTAGTTAGAGATAACTCATCACAACCGGTGATAACTCATCACACAATCAGTGAAACCGGTTGGAACACCGATACCGGTTGAGTGTTAACCACTTCCAACTCATAGACCTATTGTCTCCATTCGCCTCCTTGTCGATCTTCGCTGTATCTCGAAACTGGTGTCAATGGAATTGACCAAAACCAATTGTCATTACTTCATATACTAGTTGTCTACATATACCGATTAGACTTCTTCATACCGGTTGTACTTACTCTATACATATGATACCAGTTTGCAATACAAAGACTTAGGAGTAGTACTTGTTTGTCTTAACTAAGATGACTATGACAATATGAACATGTGTGTGTATATGTACCATCAATGACAACACATAAAGTCATCCATTACAAAAATCATCATCAAGCCAACACTTTTAAATTGAGAATTAGGGCAAATTTAGGGCATTCTCAATTAGGGGACATTACAAATGGTATCCGAGCATGATCCTCCTAGGGGGAAAGATAAATTAGTCATTGCATTTTAGCCAATAAGAGGTTTATAACAATGCATATATTCATGTATATACTTCATGTATGTTTTGTGTCTTCATACATTGATGTGTATACCCCATGTTTTCAAGTGTGCTCTGTGTTTGTCTCTATTGTTTTAGTTAATCTAAAATATGAGAATAACAAGGGTGAACCAAAAGGATATGAAGATCATAGATGCGTGTCATGCTTCTAATCCTCTTCTTAATGAATGGGGAGTTTGCCTTTGTTTGTCTCAAGGAAACAACCAAACATAGTTCTTACAATTACAATTGATAAAAGAAAAATTGTCTTAAGATTACAAATCTTCAGGGGTTAGGATTCCTTGCATTAAGACAATTTGGTTAAAACAATCATTTCTTGAGGACAAGCAATTTTGGGAAGGGTGGACTATCATGTACCGCCCAAAATTAGGGCTTTATAAATACAAATCACAACCTTATTACTAAACCTAGGGCACAAAACAAGGGTCAAATTGGGTAGAAAATAAATTAGAGCCAACTCAATAAAAAAATACATTTAGACAATAAAATATACGAGGGCCAACTTGTTTGTCCTTTTAAAATAAATTAAAATTGTTTTTGCTTTAGGGCCAACCTCCTAGGTATTAGCATCATTATTTGGATGACTTGCAAATAAATAATTTAAATAAGGGGTCAACCCCCTTTGCATTGAGAACCCAAGCTGGGTATGATAGGGTGCATATAACTTTAGAGTTGTCATCCCTTGCAAAGGGACACATCCTTTCAATCAAGTCACCCCCTTAAGAAGATATAAGAAGAGATTGCCCAATAGTCAAAGAGACATGGAAGGGATTGAGACTAATAATATATGAGATACTAATACTCAACAAGATTGACGGATTAAGATAGTTTGGTATGAGGCTTTGTCTAACATAATAAGTGCTATGCCAATATATTTATATTTTTACATATTTATCATTATTAATGTCCCGTTGTTTATGATTATATCATAGTAACCATTGATTGCATCTGATTTATTAATTTATGTAATTCATTTATTACATGAAAAGTATATGTATCATGCTAGAATTTGTCATATTTTCTAAGTACTTCTAGCCATGGTAGAATGAATGTAGGCCTACAAGAGGGCTATGGTGATGGGGCACTCCTTTAGGTATGCCACCTCTATGAGGGGACTAAATGGTTTCATGAGGCCAAGGGGGTACAAAGGGTACTTCCCTTGGGCCTAGAGGAGATGGCTTATGGGGCACCCAGCTGTTGCCTCTTTCCCCTATCATGGTGCATAAATACAAGGAGACCAATCATAAAGAGAAGGAAAAGGTTGGCAAGATGAGGGGATAACAAAAAGTGGACACCTCGTTGGGTAGACCACCCCACATGGATGGCATGGGCCACATGAGGCCAAGAGGGATGGTATATCCACTCTTGGGCCTAGGGTAGAGGATTTGAGACACCCCATCAAAGTCACTCTCTCCCATGCTCTCTTATGGTTGAGCCTTTCAAATATGTTTAATGCTTTATGAATGAATTGATAGTTTTGCCCATTCACTAATGTTAAATTATTATCATCTTATTGGAATTGTTGTTGTAAAATGATCTCTAATTTGTTTACAAGACTTCAACTAGGTGAAGGTACACTCTAAACCCACTTACTTTGAAAATGAAAATTAGGGCAAATTTAGGGCATTCCCAATTAGGGGACATTACACAAGATTACAAAAAATTTCATCTTAGTTGGTCAAATCATTGCAAAAAATATGAAAGTTATTTTTAAATAAGGAATTCGTAAGGTGTTTGAGAGTGATGGAAAATTAATATATGATGGATATATGAAAGATGGCCTACCTTATTTATAGACAAAATCCTCTGAAGCCTTAGTTTCAAGAAATGAGTTATGGCATGAAAGGTTTAGCCATATTAACCTTGAATCGCTAAAGAGACGTTCAATCAAAATATAGTATATGGTCTTCCATCCATCACTACAAAGAAGTGTTTTTGTGAAGCTTGTGTCATGGGGAAACAACATAAAGAAAAAAATGTTTTTGGAAAAGCTTGGAGAGCCTCCACGAAGTTGGATTTAGTTCATTCTAATCTTTGTGGACTTGTGAAGACAATTTCTAAAGGAAAATCTTGACATTTCATGACATTCATTTATGACTTCATTTGAAAGGTTTGGGTTTATTTTTTGAAGAAAACGTTTGAAGCATTTCATGTTTCTAAAGATTTTGTACATTGAGTTGAGAATGAAAATGATGAAATTAAAATGCTAAGATTAGATAATGGGGAGAGTATACTTCAAATGAATTTATCATTTTTTGTAAACAAAAAGGAATTAAGAGGCAATAACCAACTCCATATAATCCACAAAAAATAGAGTAGTTGAAAGAAAGAATATAAAACTTCACTTCAAGAGAAAGCTAAATCCATGCTCAAAGTTTGTAATATTGATGAAAAATTATGGGGAAAAGCATGTCCTATAGCAACTTATTTTATCATTTGAAGTTTAATTAATAGCTTAGAAGAAATCTCTCTAGAAGAAGCATGGTTAGGAATGAAACTAAATGTTAGGCATTTGATAATTTCTAGTAGCATTTCCTATAGAGATATTCAAAAAGGGAAGAGAAGAAAACTTAATTATAATAGTAAAAAATGCATCCTTGTTGATTATGATAACTCTAGTAAATCCCATCAATTATATGATCCTAAGGCGAACAAAATTCACGTCTCTAGAGATGGTAGGACTAATTTATGCCTTATCATTCTAAATATTATACAATAGGACTACTTTGTTCTCTATTGGTGAATATGGCAGATTATGTACCGGGGAAGGATAAACAAGGAAGAGATAAAAGTGGGGTAATAGGATGAACTATGATAAGGTGATGAGATATGGGTGCAAAGAGTGTTGAGAAATATATAGGTTCAATACTAAAGGTTGTGAAATTAAATCTCCATCCAATAAACCAATCAAAGGATGAGATACAAGGCTTGGACAAATACAACATGAAAATCTGAAACTTATATGTAAATCTAAAAACTAAGTTTCCTTAATATGGAATAACCATGCTTCTTTATGATGCTAAAAATCAACCTTTATATCATTCTTATTAACATTGCCTTATGTGAACTTATAACAACAATAAACAATGAATAAAATTACCATAAGATAACAATTTTGAATCTCTGATCTAAAAATCCTTGCAAAAAGAAAAACTCCACGAAGAAGAGAGGCCACGTACACATTATCTTTGAAACAAGATTACAATGTGTCACACACTTTCGTTCTCCTCTTTGCCTCCAACATGGTAGCACTTGTACCTATGAACAAACTCCTTATGCCTCCCACCTATCCTTCTTACTACAAAGTAACTCTACATTCAATTTTTCCTCATCAATTCTACATCCAAAGAGTTGTTTACATAGAATGACAAAAGCTCCAAAACCACCAAAAAAGGCATCTAAAGAAGGCTCTTCATTCCAAACAATTTTGGTTCCAATAATTTCCCTCCATCTTGCATGCCCAAACATGAAAGATAAACATTACAATAAAACCAATAAATGACAAAATACCAAGAGACTCATGTTGCCTCTTCCAAGACCTCACTTGGAGAAGCCCAAAGGTCACTCATTTGTCAACTTCCCATGTCATTAATTATCCCATTATGGGCATCCACATGTGGAAAAAATAATATTAAATAATTGTGTTCACAACCCACCTTTACCGTTGCTAGTGGAAACCATCACTCATTATGTATTAAAAACAGTAGTGAGAATAAATATTATAAAATATTTTTCCAATATACTTTAAGTTCCTAAAGGCACTTTCCAAGAATGTTGGATCCATGCCATATGATTTATATGGTAGATAGCAAGGCTTAATCCTAATATTTTCCCACTTGACATCATACATAGTAAATACATGTCCACATGAATCACAAACAAGGGAAAATCATCTCTTAGCCATCCATGTACCATCCTAATCTTCACTATTCTCTTATGCTCCAATAAAATACCTACAAAAGAAGCCATGATAACCACCATAAAGCATAAAAAATCCTCAATATTCCAATATGCCACATATGGAAGAAAATGAACATGCCAAGGTGAACCATGTATCAACTGTCATTAGTACCTACACCTATCTTTATATGAATACAAACATAAAATTCAAATTATAAAAAAGCATTCGAGTAACTACCTTACTCATACCAGCTAGAAAAGCAAACATAACAAAATGCATCTCATTCAAGCTAACCATATATGAAACTTATGTATATCAAAATAGATAGAAATTTATACTACCAACTTATCAACTCTAAAATGCAATCAAGTCTTTGTATATCCATATTTACACCTCAATGCAACACAACAATGTACAAATGACCACAAATAAGGCCAACTAACAAAGTCCATATTAACATTGAAACAATCTCATGGGTATAGAAAGTACACATCCGAGTCATCGCATTGAAATCAATAGGTTGTAGACACCTACAAAATGCATAACATTTTTATCCAAATTGAATAAAGTATACAAACTCATCATCACATCAATAATCAACAAAAGATATCAAAGAGGATAACCGGACATATATACATATACTCTAACTGCATGAGTAATGTCAATCTAAAATTAGATCAAAGCACATGAAATCTATCTATAGTACTTCCCACAGAGGGTGTGGCTAATTCCTCTAGTACATAGCATCAAGGAAACACATAATAATATGTACATCCTGCAACCAAATATGTTGTGCAATCATTCTCTCACCACTAGTGTCCATAGCTCTTTCAAGTTTTTCACACTCAACCATGTGAATACAAACATCTAGGAAGAAGAATAAGACTAAAGAGAGAACCTACACATCAAACCATATCATTTTTCCACATTAACATGTACCAAGATGTGTAATGTAAGATCTCCTTCACCATTCCCAAACTGAAAGGATATCAACATATAACATTCAAATCAAATGAAACATGACATAAATAGATGTAAACCTCTCATATCAAAGGTAGATCAAACAAATAAATAATTTTCACAACAAAGAGAATATGATCAAATCCTTAAACCATTTCTCATGCCTTTCTAAATAAATCCTCAAAACTAGATCAATAGCTCAAGACCAAAAAAAAAGGAGAACAACTGAAATCCATACAACTATGCATTTTCTTCTTAACAAGTCCTCTAAACTTCTATATTCAACACTAATTCACATGAGAAGACAAGATAAAAAATAAGATTGCATTTGATAACCAAGTGGGCATAACCTCTCAAATCATTCACTTTCGAGTAGACCAAGAGTGGGATACACGATTTCCATGAGCACACAACAACAAAAAAATTAAAGCTTACAATAAATAACTATATTCTGTTTAGGTTCATAATGGATTCACATCCATAAACAAGTGTAGGCTCCTTAATTTTTCTACTAAAATCCTCATCAAAGAGTAACTTTTTCAACACGTGATCCCAAAAAACATGAGATCTCTTAGCATCACCCAAGTCCCTCTAGTCAACATGAGCATTCACCAATCAATCCACGCCAACTTCAAATGCAACCTTGCAAAATCATTAAGCTCCAAGCAAATGATTAATACTCAAAATCCCCCTCCTATGAGGCCCAAGAGGTGATATCCCCTTGGCGAGGGCAAGAGGGCGGAGCCCACAATAGGGGTTTGGAGGAAACACCAATGCCCCCAACCAAGGGCTCAAGGGTAGCATCACCGAAACAAAAATGGCCTATTATTCAAAAAATGAGTTGACTTTATTATGGTATGTGTAGACACCTAAAATTAATTAAATTAATATTTAATTAATTTAAACCTCCACACAGTTAATTTAATTAGTTGTGTTGGTCTCTATTCCTCTTAAAATTAATTAAATCTTATTTAATTAATTTTATCATTGCAACCTTATAGTCAATTTATCAAAATTGATTATTCCCCTTTTTCTTCTAAAATTATTTTATTTCTTCTAAACCCTGCTTAGTTAATTAATTTCAATTAACTAAGCTAATCATGTGATTCCTACAAATCACTTCTTCTAATCCTCACTTAGTCTAATTAATTCTTCTAGAAGCATGATTACCATTATTCCTCAATTTTAAATTCCCCCACTCATTCTCTCTCCTCATGTCACATCCTCCTAACTTTCCCACTTGCACTCTAATCACTCATCAAGCCACCTAATCAATCCTCTTAATCATTTGCACATCCCTAATCACCTTTGATCCTTTCAAGAAAATTCATATTCTTTGAATCTCCCCATGCATCCTCTTTCTAAGGAATTTTTAATTCCTTAATCCATTTGGTCTTCTCACACATCCTCTTATTTTGGAATTTTTAATTCCTCCTCTCTTCCCCCAAGGAATTTTATATTCCTTTTTCTCTTCCCAATGTACTTGGGATCTCTTCTCCATATACCTTGAAGAGTGTGAAGACAAGAAATATCTTTATGGCAAATCTCTTGAATCCCACACCTTGTCCTCTCAATCCTCTCCCCCATTTCAAATAAATCTCAACCCTTCATTTTGAAATCAATCTTAGCCCTCCATTTTGGCCTCCTCCAATCTATAAATTGGAGTTTCATCTCCTCACAAACATCCACTTTTCATCTAACCTTATCTTGTTCATTTGAGATCCAAAATCATCCACCATGCCATCATAATGTCCAACTATTCCCTCATCTAAGCCAAATCCCTCTCATCCATCATCATCATTCAAGTCCAATCCAAATCCAATCTTGTTGTGTAGTGGAGAACAATCCACAATCCACCATCAAAGGAGCAAATCAAGTAGAGAAACAAGGGCCCCTCTACTTCATCAAGCTCAATTAGAGGAAGAGTATAAGCTAAGGTATAATGATTTATTTATGTATTTGAATGCATTATTTTGTGTTTTATTTGGTTTATATACTACCCATTAGGATTTAGATTCTCCCCTCTTCATTTTGGATCGCCCGATGGGACCCACGTCCCTTGAAGCTAATGATTTTTGTTGTTTTTTAAGCATTTTCCTCGCAGGTTAGTGGATCGATGTCTATGTCTGCATTTTAGCACCTCTACTCTATTATTTTGACATCTCCGCTTTAATCCTTCAACGTTTCCGTTTAAATTTAAATTTTCCCGCTAACCCCTTTTTTTTTGAATTTTTTTCATTAAAAATTGGAGATCAATATTTGTACATGCATTGATCCACAGATCAACGTATGCACATACCTTCAACGTATGAACACAGTTCAATCCACCGATCAATGTATGCACATACCTTCAACGTATGAACATAGTGAAATCCATAGATCAACGTATGCGCATACCTTCAATGTATGAGCATAGTTCAATCCACAGATCAATGTATGTGCTTAGTTTCAATGTTTGAGCATAGTGCAATCCATAGATCAACGTATGCGCATACCTTCAGCATATGAGCATAGTTTAATCCACAGATCAACATATGCAAATAGTTTCAACGTTTGAGCATAGTTCAATCCACGAATCCACATCTGCGCATACCTTCAACGTCTCCGCCTAGATACTTTTCCCCCTAGTTTTTTAAAATTTTAAGTTTTGAATTTTTGCAGGCTAATATTTTTTTGTGTGTGTGAAACCTCAATCAACGTTTGCATCTATACTTCAACGTCTCCATTGTAAGTTCTTATTTTCAATTTTTTTCTAACTTTGCTATGTCCTTACATCTTTTTCACATATCCAAGACATAAAATCATACTACTAACACTCTTTTGCAGGATGTTTTTTTGAAGACCATCATCTTTTCCACTAAATTTAGTTTCTTTTTCTTGCATTCTAGATTATAAAAAATCTTTCATTTGGAGCTAAAGAGAACATGTGTATTTTGTGTTTGGTGCACTTGCACATTGTGTAGGGTGGATCCATCGTTACACTTAGTATCCTCTCTCCTTGTCTTCGTGGATCTTGTTGCATTTTCTTTTTATAGTTGAGGGATATTCTTGATGGGGATTTGATCACCCCATAAGGGTATCTCAAATTGGGACACGTTGGGGATATCAACTCTCCTGGCATGATCTCGAGTGGTGTGTTTTTGAGCCACTATAAATAAAACCCAGGAAAACGATCATAGTGCTGAGTGAATTCGACCTATGTGGGAGTCTTCCCTAGACCAATAAGATCAGTTAGAGCCTTTAGTGACTTGCTTCATGAAATAGTTGTTGATTTGGACTTGTCAGAATACTACTAGAAACCAGTTTTAGTGGCCAAAATCCCACATTCATAGTGCAAGGGATGCAAATCGTATCCAAAAGTTACCTCTCATGTACCTACTCAGGATGAGACAAGAATTCTACATGTAATAGATCCTCAGATCTTTGGGGTAAGAGCATCTAGTGTGCTCGAGAAGTGAGTGTGTTGTAAGGGGGAGCTAGTGCTATCAAAATCTCTATTTGTCCGCTTGTTTGAGGTATCGCTTGTGCGAGAAGCCTATTTAATGGTTTCCATCTTCCAGCCTAAGTTGTATGTCTGACATGTGTCTTCATTTTTGCAAAACTAGTGAAAATTTGTTTGGGCAAATCTAGGCGCCCTTCACTTTCACACTTGTCATAAAGCATTGCCTTGGCCAATGTGCTTGTCATTTTTTGAATTCTCTTGCCAAGAGTAGATAACATCCAAAACCTTCAAAAATTTGACCAAACATTCAACCAAACCCTTCAATCTTCACTTTGTCACTATCAAAATTCTATTTTACCATCTTTGTTTGAGTCAAACCTCCAATCCATTTTCATCCATCCAAATGATCATCAATCCCCAACCAATATATTTAGCCAATAATCAATCTAGTGTTGGTTAGCCTTCCCCTTCTTCTACCTGTCATCAATTTATTCTTTCATAATCATTTTCCTTCCACCTTTGAGGACTTAGAACAACAACCTAATCAATCCCAATCAATCAATCAATAAACCTTATCCCAAGGTTAATACTTTGTGAAATTTGTATTTAGACCTTTATCTTCAATCAATTATCAATTGGATTTTGTTCTTGGGAAAGAATCTCCCCCAAGTACCTTTTCTTAATCATTTTGGGTTAATCAAAACCCTAATCCTTTTACCCTCTTTTTCTTAGGAACGTAAGGCTATCCTAAGTAGAAGAAGGCTTGATCAATTGTATCTTAATCCATAGGTCAAATTTTACCTAGCTTGGTTGTCACCTTGCTTTGTGGTTAACATCATCAATTCCCATATGTCCTAATCTAGGGGCTAAGGTTTCATCGTAATCCAAATCAATCTTGTCCTAATCCAATCCAAGCAAATCAAATCCAATCCAATCAATCCTCAATACAATTTGAATTTGCTAAGTCCTAATCCCCATCTTCATCTAGAATCATCTCATCATTTTTCTCAATCAAGTCTATTCATCCAATTCCAACTTATCCCCCCATTCTCATCATTTTGAGGTCACCCTTGCATTCAAGCATCATGGGATGGTTTAAAGAAATGGTTATGGAAGTTCAAGGATAACCTTATCAACCATCCCCATCCAACTCATGCATGCCTCAAAGTTATCCAACTTCAACCTATTTGTGTCTCCCACCCCAACCCACTTACCAAGTCAATCCCAATTCATCTCACATTCCTTATCCTTCACCTACCTTTGACAAGGGAAATCCATCTTATCCCCCATCCATGTCTTCGTATTATCCCTCATCCACATACCTCTCCTATCCAACATCTATACCTCCATCTTCTCCCTCATCCACATCCCAATCCAATCTTCCATCTAATCCTAAACCTTCACATAATCCCAATCCTCCAAAATCCACACCATCTCCATCCTCCAAGTCCTTTCTCCGCAATTTTATCCAGGAAATGCTAGGAAACGAGACAAAATCCCCACCTCAAAACAAAGTTTCCCAATCCCCCCAAGTCCTTCATCCACCTCTATCCTCTCCAAATTAAGATACTCCCATTCCCCCATCTATCCAATTCAAATAATCCACCTTCTCCTCCATCACAACATCCCCCCAACCCCCACCATGTCACGAGCTTGTTCTAGAGCATGCAAGCATAGATTCCTCTCCATCTCATGATGTCGCTCCATCTCAAAATCGATGTCTACTCTCCACTCCATCTCATGATCCCATTCTCTCCACCCCCTCTCAAGTGGAAATAATCCCTCCATCCAATGATCTCCTTCCATCTCAAGATCCAATAATCCCTCCCACTCCACCACGTGATCCCATCCCAAGTCAAGACCAAAGTATTCCTTCATCTCCATGTCATGATCCCAATCCATCTCACAATCCTAACATTCCTCCTAATCCCACACATGATCCTCATTCTCCACATGATCTCAATCCCCCACAAGATGCCACTCCTACACAAGATCCCATCCAAGATATCCATGAATCCCATACCTATCAACTTGGCTCTTCCACCTTCATCCACTCTGGTTTCCTCCTAGAGCTTACAATCCTTTCTGCATCCCATCCCCCTCAAAATGGACTCGCATCTTGTTTCCGAAATAATAAGTATCTTATTGCAAAAAGAATTTCTCAAAAAATGAATTATCAAGGCAAAGGGTGAGGCCTCAATGAACAAGGCATATTGGAACCCCTTGAAGTCAAAGAAAATGAAAGTTCATATGGTCTTGGCTATAAAGCTCATGCTCAAGATGCTAGTATACCTTCCATTTCTTCCAAAGCTAAAATACCTCCATCTAAATCCAGATGTTTCCATCACCCATCTTCCAAACCCCTTTTGGGCCCTTACACTTCAAAATCAAACCCTTCACCCCTTCCATCCATCTTGGGTCCTTACATCCCTCCATCCACCACTCCATCACCTCAAATGTTCCCTAAGAAAGATCAACAAAGGCATACATCCTTGAATTCCTTCCAACATTCTCCCTCCATCATTCCATCCATAAAATCTCTAAGTCATCCAACCTCATCTACTTGTATCATTAGAAACAATTTGGGTGCCGAATATAAAAAACATAAAGCCATAAATCCACAAAAATCCAAGGATCAACATTTCCCCTCAAAAAGACATGCTCAAGAAAAGAAAAATATGATCCAAAAGAAAGAAAAATAAAAAAGCCCACAAAGGTCTGCAAAGAAAAAATCAAAAACCATGTGGATTCCCAAACTACTCATAGAAGAAATGCATCTCAAAGTAAAATCCAAATTGGCATCCAAACTTTCTAATCCAAAAGATCCCTCCCCTCATAAGTCCTCCAATCCTCCATCTAGCAATCCTCCATTTTCAAAATCCATTTTGGGTCCTTATGTCCCAAAATCCATCATCCCAAGTCCATCACCCCCTTCATCTATTTTGGGTCCTCATGTCCAAAAGCCATAATTTATCCTCCTCCATTTAATTCAAAACCCTCTCTTCCACAGTTCCACCACCCTTCAAGGTGTGTGCCAATGTTGATCTTCCCAACATCCCCAACCATTTATCCACAAGTCTTCCACAACCCCATCCATCATCCAACATCCATTTTCCATAATCTCATCACTTTAATTCAAGCTTTGGCATAAATCCTTATCCCCCTCCATCTTCCACCCATTTCATCTCCCCATCTATTTCTACCAACATCTATGAGCATACCTCCAGTTATCTTGGTTCAATGAAGCACATATTTAAGGGATACTATCCATAGAACTGGATGCTTGAGTCCTCCCTCCATCTCCCTTACGCACATCCACTATCTGCCACATCCACTTATCTTTATCCTTATCCATCCAAACTATTCCAAAAAAATAAAAAAAATAAAAATGTAAAGAGAAATAAAAACCATCCAATGGTGAAAACCACTTCTTGTGGTGCCTTGGGTAAGTACCATGATGAAAACTTGGTAAACAAGTGTCATGTGTAATCCCCTTATCCTCTTACGCTCTACACTTGGGGGCAAACTTCATCTATGCCATCCTACCAGCCACATCTACCATATTCCTTATCTTCTATCTATATCCTATGTACATCCATCCTCCTTTCATATCTTTATCTTGACTATCCTATCCATATCCTCCATCTCAGATCCCTCTTCCTATCCAAATACATCCTTCATTCATACCTTTGTTCTTGATCAAGATAGAGGAAAAAATAATGTATATGAATACTTTGGAACACACAAACCTAAATTCCTCCACCATCCATATCCCATACACACTATTCTTCCATCTCATACATATTTATCCACCATCCATCCATCCTTAATTGAACCATCTTCTAATGTGGGGCATTGCACTCCTTTGCAACATAGTTCTTGGATCCCCATTCCTCCTATCTTTCATTCTTTACTCCTCCATACCCTATCACTATCCATCTACTTAATCCATCCATCTCCTATCCAAGCAATCTCTCCATCCATTCCATCTTTCTACTAAGCCTAGGTTTTCCCTCGTCTTTGGTCTCATTCATTCTTCTATCCTATCATGACTAAGCCTTGGGTCTCCCTTGTCATTGGTCCCACTCCCTTTATCTTATATTCACAATCAAATCCTATCATATTCAATTATATTCCCCATCTCATCCAATCCAATCCAATCATATTCCCCATCCCATCCAATCCTATTCATTCATTAATCCTCCTTTCATATTATCCAATCCATTTATGATCTCCATCACATTGAGATTTATCCAATCAAATTGAGCTTTATCCCAATCAAAACTGAGCTTTTCCTATCTATCTGAGCTTATATTAACTTGTGCATAATCCAAACACCCATCCATACTGTGCTAATCAAATCCAAGCAAGAATCCTCCCATCCACACACCTTGCACAACCAGCTTATCTTTTGCCTCCCATCAATCTATCCACACCTTGCCCATCGGGAGGCATCCTTCCCATGTCTGGAAGTTTATCCCAATCCATCACCTACCCATTGGGATGTGTGTGCGGGAAAAGTGGGGGGATGAAACAGAAAATGTGATTTCAAATTGGTCCACACACCAATGGGACTCTTGGTGCAAGTTATGGAGTTATATTGAATAAATCAACTTCCCAAGGGATGTTCCATTGTTCTCTATTTCACAAGACCCCTTAAGCCAATGCCTTTGCTCTTAGATCACTGAGCAAAGTGACTCAGGGATGACAATCATGAAAACGAGGGATATTGATCAATCTAGCATGGATGCATTCCTAGTTATGCATGATACTAAGTCTAACATGATTTAAACTAGCATGGATATGATAACAAAATGAAAGGATTAGTAACAAAACTATCCTAGCATGTTATAGTAGTATAACATGATTATTATGTGATAATACAAATGCCTATTTAAGATGCTATGAAGATTATTTCTATCAAAGAGAGGCTAAATGCTTGATTAAAATGATTTAGATTAGATGCTTAGTAAAATGTCTATAAATTGGATACTAAAGACTTGGATATGAAAATGGAGGAATGAGAGCTCTATTTATAGGGAAAACAAAGGAATGAATGGTCAGGATTGGATGATCTTATCAAGGGCCAAGATTGAAAGTTATCAATCCATGTTTACAATTCTCACCAACGAAATGGTGACAATTGTCAACATAAGACTGCTTGAGAGGAGATGTAAGAAGCATTAAATGCTTGAGAAGACCTCATGGTTACCTTAGGGGGTAAGGGTTAAGGTTAGGTTAAGGTTATCCATTGGATAAAGCTTTTACCCAAAGGATAAATTCTTGTGCAAGGGTTAAAGGAATAACCATGGTTAAAGAAATGAATGCTTGATGAGACCCCTGGGTTAGATGAGGGTTGAGTTAGAGAGAAAGTCTCTAATCATGCAAGAGGGTTGAGTTAACCATTAATGGTTTAGAAGGCTTTCAAGGTTAACTTGTTGAAGATATAAAGCCTTTAATGGTTTTCAAAGACTTTGAGGGTTTGAGAAGTGACTTCCCTTTGCTTAGGGATGTGACAATATTTAGGGGATGGGTTAGGCTAAATTGGAAGGGATTAGAAGAATCTAGAAGGGGGTTTAGATAGGCAAGTGGGAGATGTAGGAGAATGCAAGTGGATGGAGGGGAATTTTAATTAAAACAAATTACTTTATTTCAACTAAAAATAGATGCAACTTGCATAAATACAAGTGGGGGATTTAAATTAATAAATTAGATTTATTTATTTGCAATGAACAATCTAATTAAATGTAAATTTAATTAAAAAAGGAAGAAATGGGAATTAATTAAATAAAGTGATTTATTTAATTAAAGGGGTAGAAAAAACTTAGGTGAATTTAATTAAATAAATTGATTAATTCATTTAATTAAATAGATGAATGTGAATGATTTAATTAAATAAAATTTAATTAAATGGAGGAATAAGTTTAAAATGAATATTAAATATTCACTTAAGAAAGTGGTCATTTTTATACGTCTACATTTTGTCCTTCTTTGAAGTGACGTGTGTGCACCTATTGATTCAAAGAAAATTGTCGGATATGTCGATGTCGTGTGTCGAGATGTCAATATGATGATGTCGTGCCCTATTTTTGACGAACGATATTGATGATGCCCCCTCGGGAGATGAATCAAGTATTTTGAATTTTTTTTGATTTGATAATCGTTTTTGAATGGATTGCATTTTTTAATTTTGACTGTGTTGAATACAGAGTTGTTTGATTCATCTCCCGAAAATGATGTTTGATAGGGTTAAAAGTGAGAAAATGAGCAAAATACATGCCCCACCTAGTAACCCTAGTTGAATTTTACCCTATAAAAGGTAAAAAGTGATTTCATTTGGATTATTTGCACCTTTTGACTTCTTGTGAGAGTGACACGTGGAGAGTGACAAAATGCATGGTCCACCTATAAGTCATCTTAATTTTGCCATGTTTGCTTTTTGTTTTGTCGATTTTAGTCACGTTTTTAATTTTTTGCTTTTAATTTTCGTGGTTTAGCGCGTAGGACTCCTTTCCTAGCATATACGATACAAAGTTTAGCGCATAGGGTGGTTTAGCTAGGGTAGCATCTAGGAGTCATCTTGCAACACGTCGTAGGTTTAGGGTAGTACATAGGGAGATTCAGCACATAGGTTTAACAGGTTTGCGCATGCAGTGCATAGGGTTCTTAGTTTAGCGCAATGGAGGATTTGGTTAGCGCATAGGGATAGTTTGGCGTATAGAGTAAAGGTCTTAGCGCGTAGCTGAGTTTAGCTAGCACATAGGTGGTAGCGTAGCACGTGGGAGGGTTACTTTGGTTCGTGAGCAGGAAAAATAGTTAGAAAGGAGTGGGAAGATTGCATTGCGGGGGAAAAATAGATGAGGGAGATGATTTAGGGGTGAATAAGTGCCTACTGAGCTGTTTCAAGGTCGTGCCTATTGTCTAAATGTCAGATTTTGTTGCTTTGATATGGATTGTCAGATTGAGTGTTTGTTTTTTATGAGGATCCTAATTTTCTTTCGATATGGATCTTTGAGTTTTGCCTTGCAATTGATTTTGATGTCTGATTCTTGGTATGATGATTGGAGAGTTTGTCTGGAATTGCTTTTGTTTATGATGTCAAGCTGATTGATTTGAATGAGGATCCTGATTTTCTTTTGAATTGGATCTTTGATTTTTGCTTTGCAATTGAGTTTGATGTCCAATATGAGTTCCAATTCTTGATTTTTGATATGGTTCCTAATACGATTTTTCACGATATGGATTTGTGAGTTGCTTGCCTTATGGGTCATTGATTTGATTTCTCGATATGGTGCTTGCGTTATAGGTCTTTGATTTTATTTTTTGATATGGGACTTGATTTTCGATATGGAATTGATGTTCGATATGGAACTTGATATGGAATTTGATTTTTGATATGGAACTTGATTTTCGATATGGAACTTGATATAATGCTTCGTTGTTTCAAGTTGTTTTTGTTTTGATTGGATATATCGGATAAATATGGGAACTGATGTTGGATATTTGTTGTTTTGCAGGCACAACTTGGTGTACTCCAGTCGTGAGAGCGATTTTCGAGACCATGGTCCTTGATTCTGCATTTGACACAGGCGGATAGAGATGTTATTGAGAGGTGTGGTTTATCCTCTTTATTGGACATGCCTCAGTATATCATTAACCGGGGTTTGCTGACAACTTTGGCAGAGAGGTGGCACAGGGACACAAACACCTTTCATTTGGCTACTGGCAAGATAACAGTCACTCTAGAGGACTATTATCGAATTCTACAAATTCCAGTGATTGGGACATTATTTCCATATGAGCAGACAAAGGAGGATGGGATAGAGGCTCTTCGCCAGATATTCCATGATGATCAGATTTGCTGATATGAGATCCTTTGGTAGGAGTTTATAGATTTTGATTATGCTCCACTACCCTTTGTACTGGTAGGTTTTGTAGGTGGATTCTTGTGTCTCGACCATAGGTCGAAGGGACTCGCAGTGGGCTGGGGATTGGTGTTGGAGGACATGGTGACATGGGGACACAGGTTCGCTTGGGGATCCTATATGTTAGCACACCTATACAGGGAGTTGCACTAGGTAGTGCATCTGGGATGTATGAGTTTATCAACCGGGGTTACATTACTATAGGTGTGGGCTTGGGAGCACATTCCTGCAACGAGGCCACTTGCGGATAGGGATAGGCCGATTGGTCGAGCCTATGCATATGGGTATACAGGTATAGTTATCCAGAGAAAGATGGGCAAACTAGAGCATTGGAGGAGGGTGTTGGATGATATTGATACAGTCATCTAGAGACCATATATGGACTGCGAGGTATGGGCTGAGGACGAGCTTCCCTATGTTTACATGTCGAGATACCTGATTGGGTGGACGCCTTTTATCATTGAGAGGTTCTTGCATAGCCGAGTTCAGTGATAGTATGGTCGACATCAAGGTATACCATAGGGAGCATGCTTATATGCTTGTCGAAGATAGGATGTGCCAGAGTGGGGTCTGACTGTTGATAGTGCAGTGGCTGTGGAGGAGTACATGCATTTGGGTGGATAGATATGGGATTACAGGTTTGGAGTGGTGGATGTTGGGATGATGGAGGAGTTTGCAGCGTTCTTCGTGGCACATGTCATGGCATGAATATCAGACCTGACATAGATGATTCATGGCTTTGATGATGATGAGGATGAGTAGCCAAAGAGGCTAGTGAGACGGAGAGAGGAGGGATAGGAGATGGAGGAGGGATATGGGGATGATGGAGGAGATGATGGGGGAGATGGGAGGGGAGGTGGTAGAGGGAGATGGGGAGATAGAGGAGGGGGTGGAGGAGATAGAGGGAGGATTGGAGGAGGGGATGGAGGGAGGAGAGGAAATGGAGGGAGGAGAGGAGATAGAGGGGGAGATGGAGGAGAGGGGGGGAGGATTGGATTAGTCAGACGATTGGGTGGTGATGGAGGTAGGGGAGGTTTGGTTCTTGGAGCTGGTGGGGTTGGCAGAGCAGGTGAGGTGTTAGCAGTTGTGGGTGGCATAGAGGAGTTTAGGCGGTTGAACCAACATAGGAGATCAGATGTTTTACCTCCACCGAGGCCTAGGATAGGGATACATAGCGTTACCACCTAGATACTAGTGCAGATCAGGGTACCATCATATCAACAAGATTCACAGATTTGAGCACTGCATGTTACAGTGCAGGAGTTGCAGGCGCAGGTACTAGCTAAACAACGTTAGATTACCACAGAGTGAGATACGACGATAGAGCGCCTAGGTCAAGCAGAGGAGCTTGCAGAGAGACTGTAGAGAGAGACAACTAGTGCCCATATGAGAGACACACTGAGGGAGATATAGTACATGACCATGGCGGTTGAGTACTATAGGCAGTTGTATGAGGATCTAGTCCCTAAAGAGCAGAGGGCTCCTAGTTTTACTACTAGTCGATTAGCTTGGAGTCAGTCGGGGACATAGAGCAGAGGTGTTACAGGGCCTTCTTGACATGATCCACCCGGAGATCTAGGAGCTGGGACATCTGCTGCGAGACCGTCAACCTCAGGAGATAGTCATACCCAAGAGACTTGTCTCTATTGTATTTTTGATCATTGTGTTGTATTTTGACAGACATGACATCTTTTGTATATTTTGACCATTTTTTGAGATATATATATATATATATATATATATATATATATATATATATATATATATATATATATATATATATATATATATATATATATATATATATATATATATATATATATATATATATATATATATATATATATATATATATATATATATATGTAGTCACATAAATCTGTCCATTTTAATTAAATGAATATTTCGTATTTATTTGATTAAAAATCCACTAGCCATCAGTTAATTAAATTAATATTTAATTAATTCATCTCCAAACATTCTTCTATTAATTAAATAAATTATTCAATTTATTTTAATTAATTCATTAAACCAAATACAAATCAATTAAATAAATAAAATCTATTTATTTAATTAAATCCCCCTTTTCCTCGTTTAAATAAATTAAATAAAACATTTATTTAAATCATTATCCCCACCCCACTTGCATTTTCCTACAAATGCAACTTGCACACATTTTGAAATAAATGAATTTTTATTTTAAATAAAATCCTATTTTCCCTCACCCACCAAATCCACTTGCAAAAATCTAATCCCCTTCTAGATTCTTCTAACCCCTTCCTAATTAGCCTAATCCATCCCCTAAATATTGTCACATTCCTAAGCAAAATGAAGTCACTTCTCAAAGTCTAAAAGTCTTTGATAACCATTAAAGGCTTTCAACCTTCAACCACTTAATTCCTCAAAGTCTTTGAAAACCATTAAAGGCTTCCAACTTTCAACCACTTAATCCCCAAAGTCTCCAATAACCATTAATGGTTAACTCAAACCCTCCCACATGGTTAAAACATTTGTTTTGACTCAACCTCTATCCAACCCAAGGGTCTCATCAAGCTTTTAATGCTTTGACCATGATTATCTCTTAATCATTTGCACAAAGGTTTATCCTTGGATTAACTCCTAATCCAGTGGGTAATCCTAATTTAGGCTTGACCCTTAGTCTTTAGATAACCATGAGGTCTTCTCAGGCCTTTAATGCCTCCAACCTCTTCTCTCAACCCAATCTTGTGTTGACACTTGTCACTATTTTATTGGTGCAAATTGTGCACATGGATCCCCAACTTTCAAGCTTGACCCTTGATTAAACCTTTCAATCCTGGCCATCCATTGCTCCATTTTTCCTATAAATAGAGCCCATTCCTTCATAATCCAGATCCTGAAAAACTTGTATGCATCTAAGCTATAGATATTTTAGAGAGCATTTTAGCATAAGCAATCTAACATCTTGTCTTTTTGGTTAAAATACATCATTTTAGCATTAGTATTAGCTTTTCATTTCATATTTGGAGCTATACTACAATCTCGATCCTCCATAAGCATCCATAGTGCAAAAAGCTGCTGAGAGCTACACTATTTTGGAACTTGGAGAGGAGAGGAACAAGGGAGAAGGAGCTAATATCATGCTAAGAGATAGTTGGAGATGTCTCATTGTCTTTACTTCTTTAGTTAAATTCATTAGCATGTTTTTAGTGTCTCTCTTGGAATGCCTTCATATGTTTTAGTTTTTGATTGACTAACGCTAATACTTTGTGTGTTTTTGTGTTCTTTGATCTTAGACTAAACCTTGTGTCATTTAGGAGGGCATCATTTGGTGAACCCGACGTGAATCGAACACGCAACCTTCTGATACTTGTTTTTGAAAATTAACAATTTTGCTTGTTGAAACTGCCACACAGGTCGCGCTTCGGTGCTATTGAACTCGTTCTAGTGCTATTGCAACATTTTATTTTAGCGCTATTGCCCATATAATAGCGCTAATGAAAAAGTTTTAGCGCTACTGATTCCATTCTGGCGCGTTTGTCACAGTTCTAGCGCTATTGAAACTATTCCAGCGCTTTTGACGTTTCGGATTTTTCTATTGTTTTAGCGCTACTGTGTAAAATAGCGCTTCTGTGACCGCAGAGTAGCACTATTGTATTAATTAGCGCTTTTGTCTAAAAAGCAGAATAGCGCTATTGTGACAGAGTGTTGTCCAATTCGCTTTGTAACCAAAAATCAGAATTTAGGCTTGTGTAAGCCCACACTAACATTTGACCATTGATTGTGTGTAGGTTCTAATCTTTTTTTTTGTGTGCAGGGGAAGGAGTTAGTAGATGCTTTACAATCTTTCTTTTTACTTTCTTTCAAAAGTTGGTTAAAAAGAATCCATTTTTTTTTTTCTTTCTTGCACAAGTTAAAATCAACCTCACATTTTACTTGGGAGTGCATAAAAATGAACTGAAAACTTGTTTTTTTTGGTGCTTAAAAAGAACATTCATCTTTCTTTTATTGCAAAGTAAAAAGAACAACAAATTTTGCTTTCATTGCAAGTTAGGGATACATTTTGTTTTGGTGCTTAAAATCAACATAACAAATTTTCTTTCTTACATCAAACTTAAAAATCACAATCCACACTTCAAATTTTTGGTGCAGTAAAAAGAACAATCCACTTGTCTTGATTTTTGGCAAAAAAAAAAACAAATTTTCCTTCCAGCAAAACGTGTTTTTCATTAAGTTGACCAGGATTTCCAAATTCTAGATTACAAAACACATTGCCTTTGAAGTTAAAACGAACACCATGACTGTTGGAGCAACATCTCCAAATAGTTAAATCATCTTTGCAAATGCTGGATTAAAAAGAACAAGTGTTTTACGTATCTGGCACACTTGTGCACAAAAGTCAGTCGAGTGGACCTACTTCTAACACACACTATCCTCTCCCTTGGCTCTCGTGGTCCTAGGTGCAAGAGAAAAGTGTTAGTAACACTCAAAATTTTATCTTTTTAAGAGAGGCCTGCCAAGGGATCGATACTCTTGGGAACGACCTTGAGCGGTAAATCCTTCGAGCCGCTATAGAAATCAGGTGAGAGCGAAAGCTGTAGCCTTGGGTATAGCTATTCCTACAGTGTAACTGGCCGAAAGGACAAATGGGCCCCAGCACCAGTTACAAGGCTCTTAAGTGAGTCACTGCAGAATGAACTTATGTCCAAAAACATCGAACATGACTAAACACCTTTAAGTAGTAGCCCACCTATTCTATTGATTGAGGATATTTGAGGTATAATTTAGTGCAAGAGCATAGAAGGTTTTGCTCCCAAGATACTCACCATACATATTTCCTTGAGTAGAAACATAGCTTTTTGAAAAGTCACTTGTGGCTTGATAAAAGTGGTGACTCCCCCATCATAGGGATCATCTATTTGTTATGCTCGTGCAAGACTTAGTATATCACATCCTTACCTGCCACGACGGGATTCATAAGGTATGTAGTACCAAAGTCGAAGAAATATCAAGATGTGGGCTAAATTTATCACAACTGGCCATTTGACCTTAGGGATAAAGAGTGTTTGAAGTGTGTTCGTTTTACAGACCTAGTGCAAATTGAGCCGACTTCAGGCTTTGGAAATACATCTTAAAATACATCTAAAGGAAGGGTAAAAAAACAAGTCCAAGGATTGGGTTGATCTAGACCCATACTCATTTGTGCCTTTGAGGCAACATTTTGTGTTTGTGTGCTTGCTTTGTTTTCTTGTCAAAGAAAAATCAGAAAAATCACTTCCCAAAAACAAAGTATTCATCCAACATTTCTCAAAAACAAAAGTACCAAAAACAAAGTGCAAACAACAAAGAGTCAAATTTTATGACCATTCTTCACATCTTGCGAAAGAAGAAGTGTCATCAGAATATCACCTTGAAAAGGAGACCACTAAGCTCAAAGGCTTTAATCAAAAGGAGGAAATTCTTCTATCTAAATAGACAAATCTTTGTCTCACATAGAGTCTTTCTACATCGCATGCGTCTATACCTTCAAGGTAAAACAAACAAGTTTGATTCAGAATCATTGAATCGTAGAGCTTTTATGCAATATAGAGCTCTGAGTTATCACAAAAATCAAGGAGGAAAGATTAATCCCAACTTCTTCCCAAACATCTGTATCACCTACAACACACCTCGAGAAGTGCCACCAACGCCTGAAAGGGAAGAGATAGAGTTTGTCCCATTTGTAACACAAAGTTTTTATTGAAGTTGAAAACATTTTCATCCATCATCTCACTCATACATCATCACTTCATCATCAATCCATCCCAAAACTCTCAAAACATTAAGAGGTTCTTGTCCCAAATTCTCTTTTAGATATTGCTTGAAATCAAACACATCGCATCACTTTTTAGATTGTTTCTACATCTAGGATAAGCTCATCCTAAGAGACACATCTACGCAGGTTAAAACTAGTTCATGAGTGAACCCTCTCATTACTAGGTAGTCAAAATCTGTAACACATCTCAGATTTCTCTACACCTTATCACATCCAAACTCATCAAAACAAGCAAGCAATTCAAAGAAAGAATTTCGGTTACATCTACCTTAGAGTGCTAGAGATCTACATACCATACAATCCACTAATCATCAATCTTTCATCAACAACTCATCATCATCTTCAATCAACTTCAACACAAACTTGCAAACAAAATGGCTCAAACCCGATCGCGATCAAGGCAACGAGAAATAGAAATTGAGGAAGAAGAGGACAACCTCAATGAATTTCAAGAAGCACTTGGAGGAAATGTAAATGATGAAAACCCAAGTAGTCCCACTCCTTCAACAATCAAAAGGGTTCAGCATAACCCTCACTTTAACAGATTGTTTGATGAAATTCTCAGGAGCAATGCGGATGCTCAATTCTTAAGACTTGCTCAAGAAGGAGCCAAACTCCCCTCAGACTTTGATCTTGCCCAATTAAGACAAGCATTAGAAAGACAAAGTCACCATGAGGAGGAAGAGCATAGAGATCCCATCAGATATAACATCCCTCGAGGTAACCCACCACCTCCTCCTCCAAATGAAATGGAGATGTTGCGGCAACAAGTCGCGAATCTCGCCCAACAACTTCATAGTGGTGTTAAGACCAATCAATTTTCACTTAACGACATCTGTCCCTATCCGTTTGATAGGAATCTTTATATGCCACCCTTTCCACGCGGGTTTGAAACACCCAAATTTGAAAAATATAGAGGAAAGGGGGATCCCCGTGATCATGTCCGAGAATTTCATTCTGCTTGTCTTGAAGTAGCTTATGAGGACACATACCTAATGCGCCTTTTTCCCCAAAGCTTGGGAGGAACAACCACATCATGGTTTTCCCGACTTCCAGGTGGCATTAGAACATTTGAGGAACTCATCCAGAAGTTTCTATCTCATTACTCTTATAATATTGAACGCGACATCACCATGGCTGATCTGTGCAACACCAAACAAAAACCAGGTGAACTATTCTCAGTATTCCTGCAACGATGGCGCCAAATGTCTAGCAGACCTTCTCTTCAGTTACCTGAACGAGAACTAGTGGAAATATTCATTTCCAACTTAAATGAAGAAATGGAATTTCACCTGGATGTCAAAGACACAAACTCTTTTAATGATATGATCACCAAGGGTTTAAAGTGTGAACGGGCACTCATCAAGAAAGGACTCATCAAAATCTTTAATGAACCAAAAGATGGTCCTCACCTGCACTTCAATAGCGATAAACCAAACTTCTGGAACAAGAACAAAAATATCGTCAATGATGGAGTTGTGGATGCTAGGACTGTCCAAAATGCACAACCTGTGGTTCAGTTTGCAGGACAAAATCCTCCACCTCAAAATAATACAAATGGTCCTCCTAATCAAGGTCGCATCACATCTCAGGATGAACCAAGACCTCGTCCACAAAAACAAAAACGCACTTACACTCCCTTAGGGGAACCCATTGAAACAGTGATGCGACAACTCATTTCTCAGAATTTGATCACTCTACCTAAGCTATCCAATTATGAGCCGCAAGTTAAACCGGCATGGTGGAGAGATACTGAACACTATGAGTTCCATCAAGGAAGAGGACACAAGACAAGTAATTGTCACCGATTGAAAGATCTCATTCAAGATCTTATTGATCGAGGAGAAATTGAGATTGAAGGACATGATCCAAAAATGACAAATAATGATCACCTGATGTTCAAAAATCCACTTCCATCGCAAGATCAAAGGGGTCCTTCCACTTCCAAACGAGGTCCTGATACCACTGATTATACGCAAGCTGCGTATAATTACACTGTCAATCACCTATATGATGCCAGTGAACAAATTGCAACCATAACCTTCAAAAATCCCACCTCAAATTGCAATGTTGTTACACGTCGTGGTAAGGTCACCATCAAGGCAGCTCCACAAGGCACCACCTCCATCCCAAAGCAGTACAATCTTGTGGAACAATTAGACAAAACCCCTGCGCTTATATCCATTTTGGAACTTTTGCGTCTATCGCCATCTCATAAAACAATCTTGGATCAAGCACTCCAAGAAGCGTCAGTCCCTGCAAACCTGAACACGGACCAGTTTCAAGCCATGGTTGGAAATCTAAAGTCATCCCCTTGTCTCACTTTTTCTGAAAGTGACAACTCTTCGTTCCAGCAACCTCATAACGCCTCACTCCACATTGAAGGCTTTGTCAACCAACATAGGATCAAGCGAGTCTTGATCGATAATGGAGCAGGCCTAAACATTTGTACACTACAGTTGGTCACAGCATTGGGATATGCAATAGAATCAGTGGATCCTCGCAAGAAGATCACCATCAAGGCCTATGATGATGCAGAGCGTTCATCCAAAGGAGCTGTGGTACTACCAATCCGAGTCGGCCCTGTGGTAAAGCACATCATCTATCAGGTTCTGGACCTTCCTCTACCATATAATCTATTATTAGGGAGACCTTGGATACATGCCATGCAAGTTGTTCCATCTACCTACCATCAATGTATCAAGTTCCCACATAACGGTACAGAGATCACAATCCTCGGCGATGCAAATCCCTTTGCATATTGCCATAATATCAACCATCAACCAGAGATTACTATTCCTAATAATAGGGAAGCCATTTCCTCCAGATCATATGTAAATCCCGCCTCTCTTGCCGGTTCAAACACTCCTATACCTAAGCAAGAAAAGCTTAAGATGAAAGTCGCAGAGGAAGGTCCTGGAGAATACAACTTGAGTCAACTCTTTTGTGTGGGACAAATGCCCACTTCTCCTAGAACACATGGTAAACCATAGCAGTTACTCCAGCAACCACTAATCACGCCTGCATGTGCCTTAATGCCTTTCATCCTTGGAAAGAGTCAAGAGGAAGAGACACAAGATGAGGACCTAGCGGACTGGATCTATAAAGATCCCATCACCACTGATAAACCGCAAGTTACACTTCCTACGGAACAGTATGGTAAAGGCCTCCTCATTATGCAAAGAATGAGGTATGATGGTCAGAGTGCTTTGGGATCCTGCAAACAAGGACGACATGAACCGCTGTTGCCAGAGTTCAAACCCAAAGGTAATACAGGCCTAGGCTTTGAAAAAGAAGTCCTTCCTAAACTCAGATTCAAAGGAAAACCCAACAAACCATTTTGCCCACCTACTGCAAAGAGGACACCTTTCATAATCAAAGCACCATCAAGCACTATCCTCACTGCCCCATCGAGGCTCACAACTCCACTGCAACCATCACCAATGTCACTCATCCCATCAAACGAACTCGTAATTCCATCAGCGGCACCATTAGCAACAGCAACTGTATCCGAACCCGCAGCAGCATCTATGGCACCAGCCATTCCAATAGAAGCCACTGAGGCAACACGGCCGATACTTCCTGTACCAGATCTTTTAAACCCCATCACGGTTCCTGCAGCACCGATCACTACAAAGATACATAAACCAATCACACCTGCCGTGTTTAA
This sequence comes from Cryptomeria japonica, assembly GCF_030272615.1. Lineage (NCBI taxonomy): Eukaryota > Viridiplantae > Streptophyta > Pinopsida > Cupressales > Cupressaceae > Cryptomeria > Cryptomeria japonica. The sequence goes on from NC_081407.1 coordinate 975,069,577, forward strand.
CTCCAAAGACATCCCAGTATGGTATAGCAATCGGATGCTGGAAAGTGATTCAGAGACCGACTCACATGAGTGGGAATTTGATTCTGTACAACTTAACACTTCAGATGAGGAAGACACATCACCACCTCTACCATGCAAAGACATCCCTGTTTACGAAGAAGCACAGATAAAGACCACTTGGGTACCTGAGCTGGAAACATCTTGCACAGACCCTACGTCTCATCCTACGCCTGATTCTGACAGGGAGAGTACCATTAACGACCTTCACCATAACGTCTTAACCCTCACTGATACATCTCCCGCACTTAACCTAATCGATGAAGTAATGCCCATTATCCACCCTGAACTCATCGAATGGAACCAACCAAATTCCCCATGTCTCGACCTCTTCCAAAACGTTGAGGCTATCATTGACTTTTTGGAATTAAGGGATAATCTACCAAGCGGGGATCACAAAGCTGGATTCGCCATTCAACTTAATAGCGCAACATACTTCGGGGCGGATGCCAAACCCTTCAGCTGCAAAAATATAACAATAAAACATGGATCTTCCAGTGAAAACCACACTGTGGCACTGTTTGATCCGACAAAAGTAAAAAGAAAGAGCGTATCCAACGGTGAAAACCTCTCTGAGGCACCTGAGGATGAAGGGTTTGACATTCTCCCTGCTAGTACACAACAGGAACGATCAATGATTCTTATCAAGGAAACCAAAGAATACAATGTGGGGACTCCTGAAAACCCTCATATCATACATCTGGCATCTCTTCTCACTCCAAAGGAACAACCTCAATTTATCGAGTTCTTCCAACAGCGCCAGATCAACTTTGCATGGTCATATGCAGACATGCCTGGGCTTGATCCAGATTTAGTCATGCATCATCTCACAGTAGCAAAAGGAGCCAAACCTGTCAAGCAGAAGCTTCGTAAAATGCATCCTCAGATTGCCGTGCTAGTTAAAACAGAACTCAAGAAACTCCTGGATGTTGGTTTCATTAGACCAATTGATTATGCAGAATGGATCTCCAACATCGTGCCAGTTGGCAAACCAAAAGGGGGCATCCCATTTGTACCAACTTCCGAGATCTAAATAAAGCTTGTCCTAAGGATGACTTCCCCCTACCAAATATCGACATCATAGTGGACCTGACAGCAGGACATGCCATGCTTTCACTCATGGATGGCTTTTCAGGATACAATCAGATAAAGATCGCACCAGAGGACCAACATAAGACAACCTTCACATGTCCATGGGGCACATATTGCTGGAATGTAATGCCTTTCAGTCTAAATAATGCAGGAGCAACCTATCAAAGAGCAATGACCACCATCTTCCATGACATGATGCATACCATGATGGAAGATTATGTGGATGACTTACTAGCAAAATCACTTACTAGAGAAGGACATCTTCACATCTTAGATAAAATCTTTGATAGACTGGAACAATACCATGTTCGACTCAACCCAAAGAAATGTGTCTTTGGAGTGACCTCCGGGAAACTTCTAGGATACATTGTCTCAAGCAAAGGTATTGAGGTCGATCCAGCAAAGGTTAAGGCAATCATGGACATGCCACCTCCAAGGAATATCAGTCAGCTAAGGACATTACAAGGGCAGCTTCAATCCATCCGAAGATTCATTGCACAATTGGCTGATAAGTGTCACCCATTCACACACTTGCTACACAAGAGCATCCGCTTTCAGTGGGATGCCAGATGCCAACAAGCATTTCAGACGCTTAAAGACTATCTCATGAATCCACCCTTGTTGATGCCACCAGATCCAAGTAGACCGTTGTTACTTTATATCTCAGCAACAAGTACAACATTAGGTGTATTATTGGCACAACATAATGCAGAAGGTAAAGAATGTGCTGTATACTACATCTCTTGCACACTGGTTGGCTATGAACTCAATTACACACCTATCGAGCGAGCTTGCCTAGCAGTAATCTTAGCAGCCACTAAATTGCGACACTATCTGTTGACACACAAGGTACAACTCATCGCAAAGATTGATCCACTCAAGTATTTACTCAGCAAAGCAGCATTGACAGGTCGCTTGGCCAAATGGGTGATGATTCTAAGTGAATTTGACATTGAGTATGTAGACCGTAAAGCTATCAAAGGTCAGGTTATTGCAGATCAGTTGGCTGATGCACCACTCACAGGCGATCATCCTCTTATTTCCAATTTTCCAGATGAAGAGATATTCATGATCACAACAGCACAACCATGGAAACTATATTTTGATGGTTCATACACTAGGCACGGCTCGGGGGCTGGCATTTTGTTTATCACACCTCAAGGTGATAGCATCCCGAAGTCTTACAGGCTCACATTTCCATGCACCAACAACATAGCAGAGTATGAGGCCTTGATCACAGGACTCAGGCTAGCCATACAATGGAAATTAAAAGAACTAGAAGTATATGGCGATTCCCAACTGGTCATTCGACAAGCAACAGATGAGTATCAGACCAAGGATGATAAACTCATGCCATACAAACAAATGGTGGATAGTCTAAAGACATCATTCACTACTATCACTTTTGAGCAGATACCAAGAGATCAGAATTGAGCTGCGGACGCCATGGCTACCATCGCATCTCTCCTAGATCTTCCACAAAATTCAACACGCTACGAGTTCTTGGTAGAACAGCTTTGGATTCCCGCTTATGATATCCCCGAATCCGAAATGATATGTCGCCTTATTGGTTCCGAATCCCCATGGTACGGTGAGTTCTACACCTATCTCCGTGATCATACCCTTCCTCCCAACCAATCAAATAACCAACGAAAAACCTTCATTCGCCAAACTGCTCGATATACCATTATTGCTGAAACCCTATACCGACGTAGTCTTGATGGTACTCTCCTTCGATGTCTGGAACGAGATGAGATAACAAAGGCTTTGGAAGAGGTACATGAAGGAATTTGCGGGACTCACTCAAGTGGTCCATCACTAGCCAAGAAACTCATGCGAGCTGGATACTATTGGCCATCTATGGAAAAGGATTCCTACTACTTTGTCAGAAAATGCAAGAAATGTCAAGTTCACGGTGACCTGATACATGCACCAGCACAGGAACTGCAACCAATCACAACACCATGGCCTTTTTTCCAATGGGGCCTTGACCTTGTGGGTAAGATTCACCCATCTTCATCCAACGGCCATAAATTCATTATCACCGCCACCGAATATTTCACCAAGTGGATCGAAGCTGTTCCACTTACCCAAGTCACCGGCAAGCAGATCGCCTCATTCATCCTCAACTACATCATCTGCCGGTATGGTGTGCCCATGCCCATCATCACAGATAATGGTCTTCCTTTCAAAAATCAGGATGTCCGTGAGCTTTGTGAGAAATTTCATATCCAACATCGCTTTTCCACCCCCTATTACCCACAAGGCAATGGTCAGGCTGAAGCATCCAATAAAAACATATTGAGGATCCTCAAGACAACAGTCAATGATGCCGGTCGTGATTGGCATGTTCAATTGAATCCAGCGCTATGGGCATATCGAACTAGTATTCGAACCCCTACAGGTGCAACTCCTTATTCATTGGTCTATGGTGCTGAAGCTATCTTACCTATTGAGGTCGAAATACCATCCTTACGAGTTTCATTGCACAATCTCATCGATGATGAAGCATACAGAGTATCCCGTCTTCAGGACTTAGAGTTACTAGATGAGAAGCGACAAGCTGCATACAATCACCTCAAAGCCTATTAGCAGTGCATGAGTAGAAGCTACAATCACCGAGTTAGACCTCGTACATTTGAGGTAGGTGATCTTGTTCTTCGAGAGAATCCTCGCAACCAACCAAACAGAGAACATCAAGGCAAGTTTGAATCAAATTGGATGGGCCCATATGTTGTCACTGTTGTATTCGGGTCCGGGGCATATCAGTTGGCTACTTTAGAAGGAGAACCGCTTGCAAATCCAATCAATAGCATGCACCTCAAAAGGTTTTATACCTAAGGTGTACAGAGCATCAGGCTCCACTACATATCAGAAAATACCAAAAACATTCAGAAAATGTCCTGAAGAAAATACAAAAACATTCAAAAAAAAAAAGTAAAGAAAAATCATGCATCCAAACGGTGAACAACCACTCCGGTGGCACCTTGGGTAAGTGCGATGGTGAAAACCTGGCAAACAGGCACCACTCGTAAAGGCAATGGCTCTAGTATTTTTCAGACTCGTTGCGATCATATTCATGCACACACACATCCATCCATCCCAACCATGGCTTGTTATTTGATCTGCAATTAAGATAGTACTCCATGCGTCTAGCATCCCACCTTTTCATAGTCAGGTCTACAAACTGGGGGCAATACCCTTACCCTAGTGATGGAAGTGGATTCTACATTATCTTGTATGTCATTATGCTCTTCATTCAGGCAATCATCAGAAAATATCAAAAAAAATTCACAAACAATACAAAATCCAAAAACATTCAAAAAAAACTATTACACAAAATCCAAAAACATCGAAAAACCATCGAAAATCACCCAAAAACATGACAACACCTTGTACATATTCATCCGATCAGATACAAAACAAACATTGACAAAACTACTCACACACTGACCATTTATCAATCGACCAAAACAATTGACTTCAACAATCCACAACCTGTCTTTAAACAAGGATGCATCCTTCCTTACCAAAACAAAGACAAGATGACATTTTCTTTGACAAGAAAATTCTGTTAGGCTATCACATACCTGGTTGATTCGTGAGTAATTCATTTGTTTATCTGTATCGGGATCTTTTAGCATTGTTTTGTATCGTTTGTGCATTATTTCCGATGAAGTTCTGGGGCATGTACTAATGGTGTCTACGTGGGAAGTTCACTAGGCTACGTGATCTTATGCCAAATGCAATCATAGATCACTACGGCTTGCTGACTACAGCGTATACCTCGACCATATGAGCATGAACCATTACCAAGGATCCATATTCTTTTATTCTTTATGTATATACTATTTGTTTACAGGTACAATGCTCATTCTTTGGTTCCTCCTCATCCAATTTGGATAAAGGTTTTTATTTCTTACTACAGTATGCACTTGTCTTAGGATATGATCAGCCTAAGATCAAGGAGGACGATCCAAGTCATGCATGAATGGAGATAATCCTTGTCTGTTCCGCAAGCAATACTCAGGTCAACTTGATCCATTATATCAAGTTGCTTGTATTAACTTGCTATATCAAATCCATGTAAGAAATACTCTGGTCATCTTGAATCATTATGTTAAGATGCTTGTATTCTCTTCCAACATTTTAAAGCTCAATGATGAAAATAGAGCACTATGGATCGTCATTCCATCTCATCTGTATATACTGCATTTCGTTGCATTCCAACCATCCATACATTCATAATAGCTGCATATCATGCATACATAGTCATAATAATGCATACTCTATTTTCCTCTTCTTCCATAGGAATGAGTCATAAGTCCTCCATTTCTTCTAACATCGAACCCCCCCAACCCTCCCCATCTCAATAATCAACATCACATATCCTTCATCGTTTCCCATCAACCCAATCAAGCCACATTCATCACCATCCATCTCTAATAGGAGGGATTGTGTTTCCCATCCTCATTCATCCACACAATCCAGCAAGTTACTCTGTCTACACAGATACATCGACTCCCACACACCTAGACTATCAACAGATACTCTGATCAAGTATCTTCGGGTCTCAACAGGTAATCGATTATGGTAATCCTAGACTACATCAGGCATTTATCATAATGACCTAGTCTCAACGGGGCTGCCATGATTCCCCACAACCATCCATCACACGCACACACTATCAATTGATCAACCAATCAAACACAATCCAACGGACAATTACATCAATTGTCTACGTCTCAATGAGTATTTTGCTTCATATACCTTGACTTCATCGGGCAATTACATCAATTGTCTAAGTCACATCAGGTCACTTTGATTCACTTACTCAGACTTTATCATGTCCAAGCAAACAACTGGCATCAACTGTCATGCTTTGACTTGACCGGGGCAATTAAACCGATTGCACCAGATTGTTCAACCAATTTTGATCAATTGTATAGCATCAATCCAAACCCCACACTACATCTGCTATGTATCTCTTGCATGACCTCAGGGTACTCGTTGGCTTGTTGTTTCTCCATATTCACTCTATTTTTCTTCCATTCTTTCACTGTTGTTGCTAATTTCTTCTATTCTACCTCCCCTCCACTTCTCATTCTTTTTCGAGAGATCGCCCGATTTTTTTGAAATTTTTCGGCCCATCTCTCGAGGGGGCATACCACCCATTAAATTTACATTTTATGGGGCATTTCTCCACACCTATTTTTCTTTCTTTGAAACGACGCGATAAACCGCACCATCTCAAAGAGGGGCAAATGTAGTCACATAAATCTGTCCATTTTAATTAAATGAATATTTCGTATTTATTTGATTAAAAATCCACTAGCCATCAGTTAATTAAATTAATATTTAATTAATTCATCTCCAAACATTCTTCTATTAATTAAATAAATTATTCAATTTATTTTAATTAATTCATTAAACCAAATACAAATCAATTAAATAAATAAAATCTATTTATTTAATTAAATCCCCCTTTTCCTCTTTTAAATAAATTAAATAAAACATTTATTTAAGTCATTATCCCCACCCCACTTGCATTTTCCTACAAATGCAACTTGCACACATTTTGAAATAAATGAATTTTTATTTTAAATAAAATCCTATTTTCCCTCACCCACCAAATCCACTTGCAAAAATCTAATCCCCTTCTAGATTCTTCTAACCCCTTCCTAATTAGCCTAATCCATCCCCTAAATATTGTCACATTCCTAAGCAAAATGGAGTCACTTCTCAAAGTCTAAAAGTCTTTGATAACCATTAAAGGCTTTCAACCTTCAACCACTTAATTCCTCAAAGTCTTTGAAAACCATTAAAGGCTTCCAACTTTCAACCACTTAATCCCCAAAGTCTCCAATAACCATTAATGGTTAACTCAAACCCTCCCACATGGTTAAAACATTTGTTTTGACTCAACCTCTATCCAACCCAAGGGTCTCATCAAGCTTTTAATGCTTTGACCATGATTATCTCTTAATCATTTGCACAAAGGTTTATCCTTGGATTAACTCCTAATCCAGTGGGTAATCCTAATTTAGGCTTGACCTTTAGTCTTTAGATAACCATGAGGTCTTCTCAGGCCTTTAATGCCTCCAACCTCTTCTCTCAACCCAATCCTGTGTTGACACTTGTCACTATTTTATTGGTGCAAATTGTGCACATGGATCCCCAACTTTCAAGCTTGACCCTTGATTAAACCTTTCAATCCTGGCCATCCATTGCTCCATTTTTCCTATAAATAGAGCCCATTCCTTCATAATCCAGATCCTGAAAAACTTGTATGCATCTAAGCTATAGATATTTTAGAGAGCATTTTAGCATAAGCAATCTAACATCTTGTCTTTTTGGTTAAAATACATCATTTTAGCATTAGTATTAGCTTTTCATTTCATATTTGGAGCTATACTACAATCTCGATCCTCCATAAGCATCCATAGTGCAAAAAGCTGCTGAGAGCTACACTATTTTGGAACTTGGAGAGGAGAGGAACAAGGGAGAAGGACCTAATATCATGCTAAGAGATAGTTGGAGATGTCTCATTGTCTTTACTTCTTTAGTTAAATTCATTAGCATGTTTTTAGTGTCTCTCTTGGAATGCCTTCATATGTTTTAGTTTTTGATTGACTAACGCTAATACTTTGTGTGTTTTTGTGTTCTTTGATCTTAGACTAAACCATTGTGCCATTTAGGAGGGCATCAAAATATATATATATATATATATATATATATATATATAGATATATATATATATATATATATATATATATATATATATATATATGACACCGATTTTTTGATCCACATGTGATGTATTTATGGATGATGATTTATGCATTGATATGATGTTTCTATGATGATGATGTGATGCTTTAGTTAAATGCTTTTGATTTGATATTGATTGATATGATTTGATGATGAAGATGCAATGATATAATGATAGGTTTTTGTGATGACTGGTTTGATTTATAAGATGCATGATAATGATAAAGATGTGAGATGTATCTTGAAAATGAGATTTATGATAATGATATGATGTGAGATGTATCTTGAAAATGAGATGTATGATAATGATATGCTGTGAGATGTATCTTGAAAATGAGATGTATGATAATGATATGTTGTGAGATGTATCTTGAAAATGAGATGTATGATAATGATATGCAACTAATGCAAGTTTAAAATGATATGCAACTAAATTGATCGCCCTCTTTTTCTTGTTGTCATTACTGTATAGTCACATGTTTTTGCTTTGTTTTTGTTTATCATCATTGAGCTTTTGATATGTTGAAAGTTAATACAAGCATAATGGTATAATTGAACCATAATGATCTGAGAAAAACTTACATGGATTTTGATATTGCAAGATGGCACAAGCGTCGAGGTATAATTGAACCAAGATGACCTGAGTGTTGCTTGCGTATAAATAGACAAGATTGAACCATTTGTATGTGCAAAGTGGAACGATGTCTTCAGTGATATGTTTCAAATTACGTCTCAAGATAAAATTTGCACAGTACAAGTGATCACCTCACAGACAAAAAACCAAAAAAATATCAGACTCTCCGGCCACTTTCTCTAGCTCGATGCATCATTGAGAAAATTTAGGAGATCCAATAATTCAAAAAGTTGAAATGCAAAATAGTCAAAACTTCATGCGAGATATAAACAAATTATATTTCAGAAAATCATCCATCATGTGTGTTGAAGTTGTTAATTGGGTTAGTGTTTTGTTTTCTCGACTGTTGAGCTTTTGCTTGACAGGAGTTGCTTGGCATGCTGCGATTCTTGTTTGCTTGAAGTTAGATGAATGTTGCCCCTAGTTATAGATACCGATTGATATGGACATGTACAGTGATTTACCAAGCCATGGTGGGATATAATGAACTGATCTTCAGATAAGCAAGGACAATGACTACGCTAAGTATGTTCGGGATAATTTTGCGTATAAAGTGTTGGGTGATGGCCATTAGTTTTGACTTTGGATGCAAAAAGATATGAGTAATGATAGATAGAGGACTTGTTCCCTCACAAATAGCGCCTGTTGCCAGGTTTTCACCACTTGTTTTTATTGCACCTTTTAGTTTTGATTTTTTTGTTAGTTTTCTGATTTTTCTTTTCTTTTTTGTATTTTTCACTTTTCCGTGCATTTAGACCACTCAAGTATAGAATTTATTCAGATGGATGTTGTTGGTTGGTTCGTCGAGCACATCACCTTCTGAAGTTATAAGTTGATAGGCACCTGATCCATAGGCTGATATAATGACATAGGGACCCAACCAGTTAGGTTCGAACTTCCCCTTCTTTTCTTGATCCTGTTGATTTTTGGGATTTTCTTTGAGTATGAGATCATTGACTTTGAAAATCCTAGGGATAACTTTGTAGTTGTAGCTTCTGCACATGCGTTGTTGGTATGCTTTGAGGTGATTATAGGCATGTTGTCGTTTTTCATCCAGAAGCTCCAGTTCTTGCAATTTATTGACCCGATACTCCTCACCTAGAATGAGGATTTTTAAAGATACTCCGAGTGATGGAATTTCTACCTCAAGAGGTAAAATTGCTTCTAATCCATACACCAATGAATATGGCATCTGTAGGTGTCCGGATGCTAGTCTTGTATGCACAGAGTGCTAGATTGAGTTGCACATGCCAATCCTTTCCTACATAATTTACTGTCTTCTTTAGGATTTTCAATATTGTTTTATTTGATGTCTTTGCTTGACCATTCCCCTGTGGGTAGTAAGGTGTAGAAAAGTGATGTTGGATTTTGAATCGTTCACATAATTCTCGTAAATCTTGATTTTTGAAGGGACGCCCGTTGTCTATTATAAGAGAACTAGGGATGTCATATCTGCAAATTAGATAATTGAGAATAAAAGAGGCAATTTGTTTTCCAGTTATTGTGGTCATTGGGACTACTTCAATCCATTTTGTAAAATACTCTGTTGCAGTGATAATGAACCTGTGTCCATTTGAAGAGGAAGGATGTATTTTTCCCACTAAATCAAGTCCCCACTGATAGAACGACCAAGATGTTGTAAATGGCTGCAATTCCTATGCTGGTGCATGGATAAGATTGCCATGGATTTGGCATTTAGGACATTTCTTTGCAAATTGATAAGAGTCTTTCTCCATTGTCGGCCAGTAATATCCCATTCTCAGAAGTTTTTTAGCAAGAGTAGGACCACTTGAATGTGTGCCACAAATACCCTCGTAAAGCTCATGTAAAGGAGAGTCAGATTCATTACGATCAAGGCAATGAAGAAGAGTACCATCTAGACCTCGATGATAAAGGGTATCAGCAGTTAAGGTATAACGGGCGGCTTGCTGGATAAAGTTGCATTTTTTATTTCGAGATAGGTCAATGGGTAGGGTATTGGTTTTAAGATACTCATATATTGTCCCGTATAAAGGAGATTCTGAACCGGTTAAGGCATAGATAACATGGGATGCAAAATTGTCATAGGCTAGGGAAAGCAGTTGCTCTACCAAAAACTCAAAATGACTCCGTTGCTCTGGAATTTGTAGTAGTGAAGCGATAGTAGCCATTGTATCGGCTGCTTTGTTGTCCAACCTTGGTATTTGCTTGAAGGTGATGTGTACAAAATACTGTTTGAAGTCATCCACCATTCTTTTGTATGGCAACAACTTGTCATCCTTTGTGTTTGATAGTAATTATTGATCTGATTTATAACCAGTTGAGAATCTCCATTGACCTTCAATTCTGTGATTCTCTATTCCATGACCATTTCGATTCCTGTGACCAGTGCTTCATACTCAGCGATGTTATTTGTGCATGGAAACATGAGTCTATATGATCTTGGTATGGTGTGTCCTTCAGAAGTGATGAACAAGATGCTGACACCTGAGCCATGTTGAGTGTAGGAACCATAAAAGTACAAGGTCCATTGCTTGGGGGTAATAGTAAGGACATCCCCATCTGTAAATTCAACCTCCATTGGTTGCTTATCTGGTAGTGGTGCTTCAGCTAATTGATCTGCAATTACTTGTCCCTTGATAGCCCGATGCTCTATGTATTGGATATCAAACTCACTGAGAATCATGACCCATTTAGCTAATCTGCCTGTAAGAGTTGCTTTGCTGAGTAAATACTTGAGAGGATCAATTTTTTCTACTAGCTTGATTGTGTGAGCTAGCCTGTAATGTCGAAACTTTTGAGAGGCGAATACCATAGCTAAACAAGCCTTCTTAATGAATGTGTAATTTAGCTCATATCCATTTAATATTCTGCCGATGTAATAGATAGCTCGTTCCTTGCCTTCTTAAACTTCTTATGTTAACAGTGCCCCCAATGATATGTCCTTTTTTGATATTTAGAGAATAAGTGGCTTCCCTGCTATTGGTGGTACTAGAGCTGGTGGATTTGTTAGATACTGCTTGATTTGATAGAACGATTCTACACACTTCGCTTCCCATCTGAATGGTATGTTTTTATGTAGCAAATGATTGAATGGTAGAATTTTATCTGCTAATTGGGCTATGAATTGCCTAATAGAATGTAGCCGTCCTTGTAGAGATCTGATTTGGCTAATGTTCTTGGGAGGTGGCATCTCCATGATAGCCTGTACCTTCGCTAGATCTACTTTAATGCCCTTTGTAGACACAATGTAGCCTAATAATTTGCTCGATGTCACCCCAAATACACACTTCTTAGGGTTTAGCCTGACTTGGAATTTTTCCAATGTTTGAAAGATTTTATCTAATATGCCCAGATGTTCTACCCAGGTAAATGACTTAGCCAGTAAATCATCCACATAGTCCTCCATGAAGGTATGCATCACATCATGAAAGATTGTCGTCATTTCTCTTTGATAAGTTGCCCCAACATTCTTCAAGCCAAAAGGCATGACATTCCAACAATATGTTCCCCAAGGACAAGTGAACACTATTTTATCTTGATCCTCTGGAGCTATCTTGATTTGATTATAGCCAGAGAAATCGTCCATTAATGATAGCATTGCATGGCCTGCTGTGAGGTCTACAATTATGTCGATGCTGGGCAAAGGAAAGTCATCCTTTGGACATGCTTTGCTAACATCTCTAAGATATGTGCATATCCTGATGCTTCCATCTGGTTTTGAAACTGGCACAATGTTTGAAATCCATACAACATAGTCTATAGGTTGAATAAATCCGATGTCTAATAACTTCTTTAGTTCAACTTTGACCATTAATGCTACATGCGGATTCATCTTTCTTAACTTTTGCTTGACTAGCTTATCTCCTGGAGCAATTAATAAATGATGCATGATTAAGTTTAGATCTATTCCAGGCATATCTACATAGGACCAAGCAAAATTGATTTTCTTTTCTTTGAAGAATTTGATAAACTCTGTTTTTTCTTTTTTTGTCAGAGATTCTGCTAGGTGTATGTTTTTAGTTGTTTCTTCTGTACCAATGTTGATTGATTGAGTGGGCTCAATCAATATGGGTGATCACTCCTGATAGTGTTCAGGAAGAGTGTCAAGTCTCCCATCCTTAGGTGCCTTAAAAAGGTTTTCACCCTCAGATGCGTCCTTTATTTTGACTTTTTTGTGATCTAGTGTTGCCATTGACTGGTTTTTAGCATTAGATCCTTTATTTCTTTCATTTTTGCAACTGAGAGACTTGGCACCCTCCTAATTGTAGATATCGTTACTTTGTTTGTTGGAAGAGTCTGTTTCTGGGTTGACAGTACATAGGTAATGGACAATGCATTCATCATCTAGAAAAATAGGTATGTCATGGTGTTTAGGTTCATCCCAGTCTATGAGATCAGGAAATACAAGTGGTAAAGAGTCATTGGGTGGGTCAAGGTCGGCAGCGGTAAGTGTCATGATAGAGGTATTGTTAAGGTTTGGGATATTGGATAAGTTAATGATATTGCCAAGGTCTTTGATGGTATCATCTTTCGTGTAGACTTGCTCATAGTGTCACTGCTCGTTTTCCTTAGCTTCGTAGATATGTTATGGACCAAATTCAAGTAATCTAGACTTTGTGCCTTGTCCTTCCTGAGAAAGGGGTGTATGTATAACACCTTCAGGGACATCTTCAGTAATATTTGAACAACTACCCCATTAATAGTTATTAGAATCAGTTTCAGAAGTATTGTCCCAAAGTCTTTCAGTGTTGCTGACAGGTATGTTGTAAGGTGAAAAGAGATCCCTGATAATTGATACTAGTCTGGTAGTTTTCTCTGATTCAGTTTCAGAACCTGCTTGTACTCTTTGCATTTGTTCATATATTGTTTCTCCTTGGGAAGTAGTGATTTCTTCAGGAGGTGATTCTGCCTTGTTTTGAATAGGTTTCGGAACGTGGTGTACTTCCTTATAAGATGCTTCTTCTCTCTGAATGGCCAACTCCTCTTGTTTTTTCTCTTTTTCTTGGTGTTCTCGCTCTTTCCTTATTGTTTATGTTGCTTGGTGTAGTGCCTCTTGCCATGAGTCCTCATTGCATTTCTTCTTTGCTTTCCACTAAGTTTTTGATATTTAGTTTGCTTCTGCCTTGGGGGTAGACTGTATCCATATCCCAGTCCTGTTTTGTCTCGAGAAAACTGTGAAGGAGGGTCCAATGGTTTTGTAATGCCTTCTTGACGCTTTCCTATAGATCCTTTGCCATTGTATCCCATTTGTTGCATGATCAAGAATCCTTTTCCATACTGTTGTGTTGGTATGGCTACCTCCATAGTAGTAGCTCTGTCTCATCCCTCATCCTTATATAGCCAACTAAGTATGTCTTTCTCTTCTCATTCATGTGCTAGTGTACCCAATTGAATGAATTTGCCATCAAACTTGGTGATGGGCTGTGTTGCTTGATGTGTCAATGCAGAAGGTTGTCCATGAGATTTTGGTGATGCTGGTAATTTGGTTAGACACATGGGTTTGAAAGAGTATTCTCCCATGCCTTGCTCTTTGATTTTCATCTTTTGTTTGAAATCCATGGATAAAGATTTGAGCTTTTCTTGATGATGATCTAACGCTGAGGAAGTTTGAGCTACCCTGTTATGTGGAACCAAGCTGTCTTGGGCTACCCCCATAGCATTGGAATGTTGAAAGGGGTTATTATCTGCTAATATAGAAATCTCCTGCCCATTATATGGGAATTTGACACACTGATGGTAAGTTGACGGTACTGCTTGCATTTCATGTATCCAAGGACGACCTAATAAAATATTATATGTTAGGTCTATGTCTAAGACTTGGCACATAGTAGTGTCTCTTTGTATCAGTCCTACCTAAATAGGTATTATCACTGTTCCCTTGGATGATCTCTCTTCATCATCATATGCCTTGATGGTGATCTTTTTGTGTGGATCAATAGACTTCTCAGAGAAGCCTAATGCACACATAATTTTTAAGGTACAAATATTGAGACCAACTCCTCCATCTATTAATACTCTTTAAACTCGATGTTTGTAGACTAAGACTTCAATATGAAGGGGAGTATTATGTGGATGGCTCAAAGAGGTATTATCATGTTCGGAAAAGGTGAGATTATGAGGCCCTATCATGTGAGGCACCATGGCCTAAAATTTGTCAATATCTAGATCTTGAGGTACATTTGTTTCAACTAGTGCTTGTTCCAGGATGTCCTTATGTTTTGGCAAGAGTTTGAGTAATTTGAGTATGGATATCTGAGCAGGAGTTCTCCACAGTTGACTTACCAAATCATATTGAGTCTTGGGGATAGTGGTTGATGTTGATGTATGCCCTTTCAAAACATATTTTTGAGCTTGAGTTGTCACATTGATTGATGTATGGTCTTGTTTGCCTTTGATCTTTATGACATTTATCTGATTATCCTCTATTGATATGTGATTAATAGTGTTGTTGTACAGATAATTTATGCGAGCTCCCCATGTATCGTTTGATGATGAAGCTCCTTCTTTGTTATAATTTGGAAGAGGATTTTTAAAGGTGTCATGATCAACATTCATTTTGAGACCATCAACCATTAAATCACCTCTATCGATCATATCTTGAGCAATGTTTTTAAGCCTCATGCAATAATTTGTGTGATGTCCTTTGTTTCGATGAAAATCATAAAAATGCGAGTCATTCCACCAAGGTGGTTTGATTTGGGGTTTGAAATTATTTATGGCTGGTAATGTGATGATCTTGTTTGTCAGGAGTTCTCAGAATGCTAATTCTAAGGATTGCCCCAATGGTGTGTAAATACATCTATTTGGAAAATTGTTGGTGTTTCCCCTCGGATTTGGATTAGGTCCTCGATTTGTGTTGTTGCCTTGGGTATTGTTGGTGGTATTTTTATTTAAAGGTCCTTGATTGGTATTTGGTGGATAAGTGTTAGTGCCTTGGTTAACACCCTTTTGATTCTTGGTAGCCTGAGGATTACTTGATGAAGCCAATACTGGTTGTTTGGACTTCATATCATTAGCATCAGTTCCTCCCTCATTAACAACATTTTTGTTTCTGGTCCAGAATCTAGATTTGTCTAAAGTGTTACTGTTGTTTTGATTGTTAAAGTGAGAGTTGGATGAATTAGCTCCTTCTTTGAAGAACTTTAATGTCCCTTTCTTGATGCATGCTTCTTCTACTTGGATTCTGTTTTCGATTAACTTGGCAAAAGATGGTATGCACTGGAGCTTGAGTATATAACTCATCTCACTATTTAGATTGTGAATGAGAATTTCCATCTTTTTCTTTTCAGGCACATCTCGAGGATATCTCGAAACCATCTGTCTCCAACGTTGAAGAAACGCCATGAATGTTTCATTGTTTTTCTGTTTGGTATTACATACATCTAACATGGCGATCACGTGTTGAATATTGTAAGAGTATTGTGTGATAAATTTATTGACCAACTCATCAAAGGATCTGACGGGAGGTGTAAGTTTAGACAACCACTCCATTGTTTTCCCTCCCAAACTTCTTGGGAATAGCCTCATCAAATAAGTGTCATCGTGAGAAAATTCAAGACTCATGGTAGAAAACTCCTGAACATGATCACGGGGATCACTCTTACCATCATACTTATCATATTTGGGTATATCTGAATTCAGGGGAAAAGGTATCATGTTTAATCTCCTGTCCAAGGGGTAAGGACAAATTTCATTTAAGGAATATCTTATTATGGTCCCTCGTTGCATGTCCTACATTTGTCTTTGTAGCATTTACATTTGTTGTGTGAGAGCAACCATGGGTGCATTTGTTTGCCGAGGAAAAGGTTCTTCTCTTTCGTTTTCCATAGTTCAGGTATGGGTGTGTTCTGGTATGTTATGTTGTTCCGGTATGTTTTGTTCAGGTATGTTTTTAGGGTAACATGTTTCCTCTTCTCTCTGTTGTTCTTGATAAGCGTAATTTTGAGACCTTGTCCTAAAGATTTAAGTGTCGAAGTCTTCAAGAAGTCTAACTCCTTTGCTTGTTAGCATGAGCAAGTATTTTTCTTTATCAACTTCTATGAGTCTTTCCATAAATTTTTGGAATGAGGGGTTTTCTTGACATTCTTGAATAAGCTCCCCAGTGATCTCTGTTTCCCCTAGATCAGTATAATCGAACGAGTTTGATAATCTTTGACCCATTCTGGACTCTGGTTGTGGTTTGCTTTGCTTGTTTCATTGAGAGCGAGTAACAGTGGGCATCTAGTAGAAACTTTTCGTGACAAAGGGGACAAACTCCTCTTGCTGTTGTTGTTCAGGGGTTGGTGGTTCAAATCGAGCTATGTTATAAGTGATGTAGACTTCTGGGAAGAAAGTGGGGTTGATCTTTCCTCCACGATTCAAGCATTGACTGAATGCTGATTTTTTGACAAAAGACTCTACTTTTCAACGGTTCTTTGTCAAATTAATTTGACATGTCTTGGAGATACAACCGTATATGACGGAGAAAGGTGCGATGTGATTTGAAGACTTGACGATTTATGTAGAGAGACTTGTTTTGTTTGGCAAGTGTTTTGGAACTAGGTTATCATTTTTTCAACTTAGTTTTGTGATGAAGACTGTTTCTTCTCAAAATATGAGGAGTGGTCATACACGAGTGATCAATGGTTTCCTTTGATTTTGTTTGGATTGAGATACTTTGTTTGAAAACTTAAGCCTACTTTTATCGAGTAGAGGTTTAGATTTTCCTCCAGGACAAAGTGCGTCAAATAATATGGAATAAGAGTTTCCTGATATGAAGACTCGATTTGATGACTTAAGTTTATAATAGGTACGTTTAGTTGATGGAATCCATTTAGTTGGCGTACCTTTTGATCAATGTGATGATGTTACCTGATTTTGATCGGAGAAAGTTTTATCTCTAGCTAGTTTTAGTTCTAACAATTTTTTTCTAAAGACGCTTGTTGAATTGTTTGGAGTATTGCTTGGATGTTCTAGTTCAAATTTTGATTGGTGAGTTTGACTAAGGATCCAAAAGGGTATTCAAGACTGATGATAAATTTTTACAAAAATGCTCAGTTTTACTCTTTGTTTTTTTAGGTTTTACCTATGCGCTAAGACAGAGACCCGATGCGCTACTGTGTGATCTAGATGCGCTATTCAAAGTCACCTATGCACTAAGTTGCTTGTGCTACGTGCTAACTCAGAGTTTTAAAATTTGCTTTGACAGGGATGATCAAGCACTATTATTTCTTGACTATGCGCTAATTTTAGGACTCAAAGTGCTAAGGTTTGCCCCCAATGCACTAGAATTATGTCTGAAAGCGCTAATATGGTCTCCCGAAGTGCTAGTGAAGTTTTATAAGGAAAAGAAGTGTTATGCGCTAACTTGATGGATAAAAATGCTAAAGATGGGCTAGTATGCACTAAACAATTCTTCTGCTGCTCTAAGAGGTTGCTCTTATGCGCTAAACTATCCTAATTGCTCTGTTTTTGGTCTTTTGGTAATTTTTAACACTTGTTTGATTTTTGATGGATGATTTTCTGAGAATATAAACTGAATACACAACATGAAAAAGACAACCAATTTTGCCTATACTAAACAGATAGTGTATGTTCTGCAAGGATGTGTTCAAATCCTCAATGTTTTCACATGTTTGGATACAAAGAATACAAATCAAATAGACTCTTTATTCAAGGGTCATCAACAATATCATAGCCCACTAGTCTCGATACTCTGTGGACTCAAATAGTCCTGTCACCCCCTAGGGGTGCCCATTTTTTTGCCTTTTGCCAGAAATTAACCCAAAGTGAATTGCTTCACAATTGGGTAGTTATCTTGAGAGATATATGGTGAGTAATCTTGGGGGCAGATTCTTCCCCACCCTTGCACTATGAAATTGAGGATGTTTGGATACTGACTTGGCTCAAGGTTTCTATTGCTTAAGTTCATAATCAAGCTTCCTGTTTGGTCTTCAGTGATAAACTCCCTCATGAACCTTTAGAACAAAGGCTTTACATATCGTACAGATATTGGGGGAAGGGTAATCGGTGAGAAAAACTATTGAAGGGACTTTCGTCATCCTCCACTTTTGATTATAGTGGGTTGGAACATTTGCCGATAAAGTAGGACTCTAAGAGCAACTCGGGAGGGCAGGCCTGCTAAAGGTTGTAAGTACTTTGAAATGCATAAAGCATAAGAGTGGTTTGGCTTTTTGGTCACCCAGTTAAGGGGAGAGCATATGCCTTCCACTTTCGAGACAAGGCAATCAAGTTGTTCTTTTTATCCTTTCAACTCAGTGATTTGCTAGAGTCTATTTGGAGATGTTGCTCCAAAAAAGCATGGTGTTCCTTTTAACCTCCAAATCAATGATTTTTTATCTAAGAAGAGAAATCCCGACCAGCAAAAGAAATCGTGATGTTTGGTCAACAAAATGTAAAGTCGATAGGGGAAAGCTTTCCCTCTTTTTCTTGCCTAAAAATTAAAGATGAAGTTCTTTTACCTTTGCAAAATAAGACAGATCCTTTTAGACACCAAAGGATGGTGAGTTTTGCTTTAAACTTTGCAAAATAAAAGTTGCTTTGTTCTTTTAATAGCTTCTGAGAATGAAATGCTTTCTTCCTAATCTTGCAAGAAAGCCCCCAAAAGTGAGTTTTGTTGTTCTTTTTACTTTGCAATAAAAAAAATGAATTTTCTTTTTATGCACCAAAAGGAAGTCTGATGTTCATTTTAAGTACTCCAAAATGAAATGTGCGGTTTATTTTAACTTTGCAGAAAACAGGGAGAGTGAATTCTTTTTAACCAACTCTTTTTTTTAGAGAAAGTAAATTTAAAAAAATAATTAATTTTTTTTTCTAAACTAACTCCTTCCCTGCATAAAAGATTAAAACTGCACACAGTTAATGATAAAAAGTTAGTGTGGGCTTACACAAGCCTAAAATGATTTTCCTGGTTACAAACTTTTCCTTTTTGTTTTGCCAACCCTATGCGCTAAGCTGTTACACCAATGCGCTATAGAACAACACAGATGTGCCACAGAAAAGACCCTATGCGCTAAACTGTTGCTAGGATGCACTCACTAATACATTTGGACTAGATTTCCGAATGAGGTTTCTGATGGAGAAGGTATATTGTGGCCAAATTTTTATTTTTTTTGAAAAAATGCCCGCATTCGTCGTAATTCTGACATAAATTTCCCATTTGGTTTCGACAAAGAAGGCATTAGCAGTGAGATTTTTTTATTTTTTTTTAAAAGTGCTTGAGTTCGTCTTAATTCCAACGACAATGACCATTACTTAAAAAAGAAGAAGAGGGGAATTCATTTGTGCATTGCAATCCCGCGTAGGCGTCTGTGGTGACTTCAACCCCCAAGAACATCAAACCCTCATCGAAGGCATTTGTGGCATTGCTTGCAATCCCGCGCAAGAGGTAGATTCAAATTGCCCTAGTTTTTAATTTCATGTTGCAAAAAATATACATGTGGTGGTTAATTTCCCTAGTTTAATCTCGTAAAACCACAGAACTATGATTGAGGAGTGAGCGCTCAATTTTGTAGCAGCAATCCCTTCCTCCCGTATACGCGTGTGTTGATTGTTCACATGAGATCACATCTCTTTGCAACATTGTATCAAACAATTCATGAGCCTTGTCCATGTTTCCACATTTTGCATTCATGTCAAGCAGGGCATTTGCAAGTACAACACCTAACAAAATTCCTCTATCTGTTATGCTTTGATGGATGTCCATACCCTGTTCCAAACCTCCCATTTTTGCATAGGTAGGGAGGGAGGATGCTAGCAAAGGTTGTGGAATTTGGCTTTATGCATTCCAATTTTATTTTCTAAAGCCTTTTTGACAAATCTATTTTGTGCATATCCAGCAATCGTTGCAGTCCACAAGGCAACATTTCTTTCAAGCATTCTATCAAATAGTTCACGTGCCTTGTCTATGCTTCCACATTTTGCATACATGTCTACTAGGGAAGTTGCAACTACAACATCTAACAAAATTCCTCTATCCTTTATGCTTTGATGAATGTCCATACCCTGTTCCAAATCTCCCATTTTGGCACAGGCAGGGAGGATAGTAGCAATGGTCGCGGAATTTGGCTTTACACCTGCCGATTGCATTTGCTTGAAAGTTTCTAAAGCCTTCTCAACAAATCCATTTTGTGCATATTCGGCAATCATTGCAGTCCAGGAAACCACATTTCTTTGAGGCAATCCGTCAAACAGTTCCCATGCCTTGTCTATGCTTCCACATTTTGCATACATGCTAACAGAGCAGTTGCAACTACATCTGACAAAATTCCTCTATCTTTTATGCTTTGATGGATGTCCATACCTTATTCCAAAGCTCCCATTTTGGCACAGGCTAGGAGTATGCTGGCAAATGTAACTAAAGAAATGCAATGATCAGCTCCAAAGACATCAAACCACTACTAACAAAACTGAGAGTCTAAAATATGATAGGGAATAGTGTGAGCTGTCCTGAAATAAAATATTTTATTTTCAATTTCAACTAAAACATAATTACTCAGCCGTTTAATGTTATTAATAAGTGTTTAATTTATGAAAGAGATAAATGGTTGGCCACAAGTACATGAGTTACTAAATGCACACAAATAAGTGAATTTGATATTCAAAACTATCTACAATGAATTCAATTCTTGTCCATTAGTCATTTATGTTTGCAATAAGCATCTTTCTTTGTTTTTCTTAATCTTTATTCATAGTTATGTGCATATTTCACATTCTATAATTAGGATATCAATTGCTATGGCTGAACACTAGCATGATGTTTGTGTTGTGGTATAGATGCATGGAAACATAATTATGGGATTGTTATATTATAGAGATCATAAATCTAGATATCGCATATTAGTTCTAGCTCTTCTTGGATTGAGTCTAAAGTTGACATACAGTTATAAAGCCATTATTAGCAGATCTATCCGTTTCTAGTAAAGACAATTGAGAAAGTCATTTTGATATTGAGAGTTTCTTATCTATTTACCTATTGATCATTATTAAGCCATAATATTTAGGTCTATTTATCTCTCTTGCAAAACCTTTGTAAGTGTCCTAGATTGTCCCTACTACTCACTCTTCAATGAAATAGTAGAGTTCTAAATATTTTTTGCACAAGATGGTGTTGAACGTATCAACAAGGCTAGCATGGAAGGCATGTTCAAGCTTCCACTTGTACAACTTACAACAAATGATTTGTTGATAGAAGAAATTCTTGAAATAGGGATACAATCGAAAGACAAGTAAGTACATACAAACCTCCTCAGTTGAAAGTAAAATCTATGTATAAAAAGAGTACATTGAATCCCAATCCATAAACACAATAGAGATACCGATGGAGACTTAATTGGACGTAGCTGATAGTTTTGACACTTAATGTTTAGTACAAATGCCAAGCTAATAAGATGAGAGGGGGGGGGGTGAATCATACAAACTTAATCTTCCATAAAAACAACAGATTCAACCTCAATAACATATACTTCAGTAATATAACCAAAATTGTTAACATGCAAACTCAAAAGCATATAAATATCATGACACTCATAACACCGGATTTAACGTGGCAACCCAAATAGGGAAAAACCACTGTGGGATTTTGGACCCACTAAGAAATATACTTTTCTAGAGTATGCTCGATTAAAAGCAAATCCTATTAAAGATTACAAACACATTGCTAGATGTGACCTGGTTAAGGGTTTTCCTTCAGATCTGTTAGGATCTTCACCTTGTTAGAAGTGACCTTGTTAAAGGATTTCAAACACTCAATTAGAATGTCACCTTGCTAGAGGGTTTTACAAATAAGACTTTTAAGTCCACTTGGTTAAGAGATTTTCTATCACTTTACAAAATAACAGTAATAATAATCTATCTGCAACTTCACATCTAAAATGCTAAAGCAGATTCTTATTTGCTCAATACAATAGGACTAATCTTGTCCATCTGTTGGGCTCTATACTCTATTATTCAAACAGGTTTCAAGCTTCAATGCTCGGTAATCACTATGTAGCATCCTTGTGCATACACTTGCCCGCATGCATTGTTTATCAACAGTTCCTTATTTATAAACAATTCGCCAACCGCTTAATCTCCTTGATCACATTTCCCATGATCAATCACAGCCATCAGATCTTCAAACTTTGACCAGGTTCAATGTATCCTTCGATCTGAAAACGTTTTAACCCGCCTTGGAACTTGCATACATTTCTTGGAACTTGTGCTAGGGTATTGCGGTTCAATCTGAGCTGTAGATCTTCCTGCCGATTTTCCTTTGCCATAGATTATTTAACAAACTTCATTCACGACATACCAATCATTTAATCATAGCCAGCTCACCAGCTTCCTTCATTAAATAATGCTTTTATTCATTCTATGCATTCTGTTATTACTCGGTTGCAACTCGGTAAATACTAAACTTCACTCGGTAGACATACCACCTTCATTAACCGATAGCGATAACCTTAGGGTTTACCGACTAGGTTCTTTGCTCGGTAACATAGTATAGTATTAACCTTACAATCAATAACATATGTATGATATCAAAACAATCTAAACATCATGATCTCATCATTGTCTAACTCGGTAATAGTTGCCCATTGAATAACTTATTCCTCCCCTTATTCATCATATTCTTTCTGTGTCTTTTACCGACATCTTTATACTCATCAAATCATACTTCTCAAGATATGGCAACATCATACTGAATTAGAAAATCAATTTCTTGACATCAATGACAAAATAATAATATTAAGATAGTAAACATCCTTAATCAGTTATATCCATAATCATCAACAACCTTCTCAATATCCTTATTGAAATGCCAACAATCTCTCCTTGTCTGTTATAATGCCAAATGCCAATAGTAGCATGTCGCACCAAAGTTGTTAGAGTATGCTAAGCTAGTACATAATGTTTCCTAAAGCCACATTAGTATTTTACCCAGATCATTATCTACCAAAATTAACTATAGTAAGCCTTTTGAGGATTCATTTCATGGTGCTAGATCTTCATTTAGTTCCACTTCTTGTTGGAGAAAAGAACAGTTATTTCTTGAGGTAGATGAATATCCCATCAACAAAGGACAAGACCCTTTCTAGAATATAACAAATTCTACTCCAACAAAAGATCATGGGGGTTTCACTAGAGATATTGAATAAGAGATAGATTTCTACTACTGCATTAAAAGCATTGGCATGTTCTTCATTTATTGATGTAAACTCTCTGTGACGCCACCACAACCAACAAAGGTGTAAAAAGTTGTTTGCAATGCATGGATTTAGGATTGTCCTTTGAGAAAATAGAATTAAAGTATGGAAGCAGGATCTGCCAGCTCATGGGGGAATCTTGATGAAAAATAACTATAAAATATTTGGGCGAGCTTATATGCAAAAACTCATGCTTCCCGATGGGTATATGTACAGAAATAAGCATGAATTAAGTGGTAAAGGGGCTTCTGGAAACAAGAGGGACAGAGAGGCAGTGGAAGTGAAAACTTCTGGTGTTGTGTCTGCTCCATCTCAGAATGGGAATGGCGAAGGTGTTGTAAGAGGAGCTAAGAAGGGTGTTGGAAGAAGTGGGGGTGTTTACATTCCCCCATTTAAGCTAGCTCAAATGATGAAAGATGTGGAAGACAAGAGCAGTGTGGAATACCGGCGCATGACATGGGATGCCCTTCAAAAGAGTATCAATGGGTTAGTAAACAAGGTAAATGCATCTAACATCAAGAACATCATTCCAGAGTTGTTTGCAGAGAATCTCATCCATGGGAGGGGTCTATTTTATAAATCTTGTATGAAATCCCAAATGGCATCCCCTGGATTTACAGATGTTTTTGTTGCGTTGGTTGTTGTGGTAAATACAAAATTTCCTAAATTTGGCAATCTGCTTTTGCGAAGAATTATTTTGCAGCTTAAGAGGGCATACAAATGCAATGACAAGCACATGTTGATAGCAACAACCAAATTCATAGCTCATTTAGTGAATCAACAAGTTGCACATGAGATCATTGCCTTGGAACTTCTCACCCTTTTACTAGAGAACCCCACAGATGACAGTGTAGAGGTTGTTGTTGGGTTCGTGAAAGAATGTGGTTCTTTGTTGCAAGACCTTTGACCCAAAGGTCTCTATGGGATTTTTGAAAGATTTATAGGTATTCTCCATGAGGGGGAAATTGACAAATGAGTACAGTTTTTAATTGAAGGCCTTTTTGCAATTTGCAAAGCTATGTTTGAGGGTCATCCAGCTGTGCATCCAGATTAGTTAACACATGAAGTTTTCCTAGAAGATGAACTTGATCAAGAAGCTGGTTTGGATGTTTTCAAGCCAGATCCTAATTTCTTAGAGCATGAGGCAACCTATGAAAAACTAAAGAAAGATATCCTTGGAGATGCTTCTTCAGATGAAGCAGAAGGGGAGAATGATTTAGGTTATGATTCAAATGATGATGATGATGATGATGATGATGATGATGATGATGATGATGATGATGATGATGATGATGAAGAGGAAGGTGAGGAAGCACTGAGAATACAGGATGAGACAGAGACAAACTTGGTCAATTTAAGATGTTCAATTTATTTGACAATCATGTCAAGTGTTGATTTTGAGGAAGCTGGTCATAAGCTACTAAAGATCAAGCTTGAACCTAGTCAAGAGAGAACATACCTTCATTATTATGGTCTTCTTGGGCAAATATTTTGTATGATCAATAAAATTTATGAGGAATTTTCTGATAAGTGTTTTGTACAACAGTATTCTATGATACACAGATTGGAAACAAATAAACTGCATAATGTTGCAAAGTTTTTGGCCCACTTACTTGGCACAAATGCTCTTCCATGGCATTGTCTTGATTATATACGTCTGACAGAGGAAGATACTACTTCCTCTTTGCGTATTTTTATAAAGATTCTCTTGCAGGAGCTGGTAGAGCAACTTGGTATATTGTTGCTTAATGAAAGGTTGAACGATCAAACAATGCAGGAGTCTTTTGATTCAATTTCTCCAAAGAATAATCCCAAAAATTCACGGTTTGCTATCAATTTCTTTACTTCTATTGGTCTTGGTTGTATCACTTAGAGTTTATGTGAGTATTTGAATTATATGCCAAGGCTTGTAATGCAACAACAAAAGTCTATTCCCGAGTCAGATGAATCTACCTCTAATGATGATTCTTCTAGTTCATCAGGTTTGTCAGATTCTAATACATCAGACTCAGATTCTGAGAGTGAAACTGACAATGAGAGCAGTAAGGAGTCACCAAGAAAGAAAAATAATTCAAAGCATGACAATGAGTATGAAAAAACAAGAAGAAAGAAAAGGGCAAGGGCATTTGACTCGGAGGATGGAAGTGACAGTGAAAAAATCAGAAGGAAAAAGAAAAGGAATTAAAAATCTTTCTAGTCAGTTATTCAAGGCTCCAGTAGACATCGTTTTCCTGGACTGTGACAAACAAAAGAATCACTCCCAAGTGCTTTGGTTTTATAGCAGATGATTATAAGATGCTACAATGTTGTCTTATGTATTTTAATAGCCACAGGTTTTAGAGTTCTGTACTTGACAGGTAATGGATAAATAGTGTTAGGAGGAGAAAATATTGAAGGCCAAGTGCAGATTGTGATAATACTAGATCAATGAATCCTGTTATTTATTGAGTATTTCTTGTTTTCCATGTTGTGTGATGTACCATAAGCAAACTAGAAATCTAAATTCAATAAGATGATTTGTTCAATGATGATAATTTCTATTTTCTTTCCTGTGAAGAAAGACCATGTCAGACAATATCAACGAACAACAAAATAAGGAGACAATTGCTAGATTGTGGTCTAACTTGAAAGAAAAGGTGATGGAAAAAGTTATTGTCCGTGCAAAATTTGTAAGGGGTTAAAGACTAGAAGAATTCTAATCAAAACAATGAAGAAACATTTTAGGCTGCATGGTCACATTGAAGGTGGACATGATTATTGTCCATTGGTAATTTTTTTATTATATCGTTTTGAAAATTTATATACATAATAAATCACGTGATGATGAGATCACGATCACGGTTTATTTATGTTTATCAATTTTATATAGGTTGAGCACCCCGGAGCACATGGTTTTCGAAGTGGATGAACATGGAGGTGTGAATATCGAAGTTGAAGATAATGATCCCATGGAAGATGACGATCATGAGCCAGAAAACACAATTGAAGATGATGGTACAAATACATTGATCCATGACTCATTTAGTACTCGCGCAGCTGATCATGATGATGAAGATGACCTTGATGTTGTTCATGATGTCCCTCTACTTGAGAAGGCATTTGAGGCCCTTTACGAAGGCTCGCAGGAAACTCTTCTCTCCGTTGTATTGTTGTTGGTGAACTTGAAAGTTATGAATGGTTTATCCAACATAACAATGTCATGTATGTTAAGGTATGCCATATATGTCATAATAAACTGTGAATCATGATGTACCATTAATATTCTTTATTATAAAAAATTATATTTTTTTGTTGTAGATTGATAGGTGAGTTTTTGTTACCACCATCAAATATACTACCTCGCTCATACCGAAAATTATCTGGCGTTATGAAAGATATTGGAATGGAGTATCAAGCAATAGATGCTTGTCCCAATGATCATATTATATATCACAAACAACATGAATTTTGAACTGAATGCCCTGAATGTCATATTAGTAGATATCAAACAGATCAAATAACAAAAAGGGTTCCTCGCAAGGTTCTTCGCTATATTCCCATTATTCCATGTATGCAACGATTATTCAAGTGCACTAGCTTGGCACAATTTATGGATTACCATGCACACAATAGAAGTCGAGATGATATTATTCGAATGCCTGCAGATGGTTCAACATTTATGGACATAGAGTAAAAGTGGCCACACTTTAAAGAAGAGCCTCATAATCTCAGGCTTTCATTGGCAACAGACGGTGTCAATCCATTTGGAGAGATGAGATATGTTTACTCAGTGTGGCCTGTTTTTGTTATCAATAATAACATTCCTCCATGAATGTCAATAAAGAGGGAGCACATAATGTTGGCAATGATTGTTCTAGGTATTTTATCATTTAAATATAGTCGTCTAAATTTAATTATAAATATTGCAGTAAAATGGTCATAATAATTATGTAATGTTTTTGTTCATTTGATTAGGTAAGTACCAAGTTAAAGATATGAATGTATATATCGAGCCTCTTATTGATGAGTTGCTGGAGTTATGGAATGGTGTCACTATGTATGACGTCTCTAGACCAATAGGATAAAGACAATTTCAATTCCATGCGATGCTTCTATGGACAATACATGATGCCCCGGGGCTAACACATTTTTGTGGTATGTTGAAGTGTTTAAGTTGTGCATGAACATTATAATTCAAAAAATTATCATATTTAATCCAATTATACATTATCTTGTAGGCCTTCAAACAAAGGGAAAATTTGCATGTCCTGTTTGTGGTCCAAAGATGAAATCTCGTCATTTAAAAAGTTTAGGAAAGCAGGTGTTTGATGAGTATAGGCACTTTCTCCACAAAAAACATAAGTATCAAAATACTGAAAAACATCTTTTCAATGGGAAAGAAGAGAATACATCAAAGCCACGAAGAATGACAACTCACCTGTGGAAGTTGGAATATAATAGAATTAATCGTCAAGGTAATGCCATTCCATCTATTGGTTTGTCATAAAACATCTTTTCTATTTTGTTTTGTTTATTGATGATGTGATTGATGATCATGAACGTCGTGAAGGCATAAATGACCACCTTCCTAAGGGACTAAAAAGTTATCCCTGATAATTTAATAGGTTTCCCTACTACGAGAAGTTACAAATTGTTCATTTGTTTGATAGTATGCATATTGGAAAGAATATAACAGAGACAATATGGAAAATATTGGATGGAAGGCGTGACAAAGAAAAAATTGTCAAAATATGTAGTGACATTCAGGATTCCAATCATGCAATGATAAATGTCATTCAATCAAATAGCCATGGAGACCAGATTAATATAAGTGAGCTTCCTTGGTTATTAACGGACCAACAAAGCAATGCTATAAAAGAAGTCATACGAAAAATTCGATTTCCCATAGGATTTGCTGCGAACATAAACAAAATCTCATATCAAAGAAAAGTGAATTTGGGCCAGGGATGAAAACACATGATTGGCATACCTTCATTAAGGTAATTCATGTTCTTGTGTTTTTAGTATGTGTAGACACTTAAAAATAATTATTTTAATTATTTTTTAATTCCTCACATAATTAATTAATTAATTATGTTAATTAAAATTCTTCTCAATATTAATTAAATATAATTAATATTGTCACTATAGCATATGATTGATTTATTTAATAAATCAATCCCTTTCTTTATTCTTCTAAAAAATCAAATCCTCACAAATCTTCCTCTTAGCTAATTAATTTCAATTAATTAGTTAACCTACATGATTCCTACAAATCATCTTCTTAATTCATCATTAACCTAATAAATTCTTCTAGAAACTCCCTAAACTCACTTAACATTATTCTTTTAGTCAAATTCTCCTACAAATATAAATCCCACCTAACATTTCCTCTAATTCCCCTCCTAATGAGTCGTTAATGGCTAAACATCATGATTAGCCACAAAGTCAACTCTTTGTCCTTTCATCCAACCACTAGCTTTAAATGCTCTTTTTCTAGATGAATGTAAGATTTTCGAAATCTTACATTCCTCTAGGCATTTCCCTCTCCCAAGGAATTTTTAATTCCTTTTTATTCTTCTAATCCCCATAATATCCATTTTTGGAAAATTTTTAATTCCTCCAATGCATCTTGTAGAGTGTGGAGATACGAAATGCCTTTAAGGCATATTTCTTGGTCTCCACACCCTCTCTTGGACCTTGTGTGACCTCACAAGTAAATCTTAGCTCTTCATTTCGAATTCATCCTAGCCATCCGTTTTCCTCTCCTCTTCCTATAAAATAGGGTTCCATCCCTTCATTCAAATCATCTTGAAATTCAGTAAGCTTATGCTGCCCTTTTGAGCCCCAGAAAATCATCTTGGCAACTTGATCATCTCATCCTTATCATTTGTGCACAATATTGGAGAGTCATCCACATCCAGCACATCAAGTGGAGCATTAGCAAGGGGTGCCTCACTTCATCAAGCTCAATCCGAAGGAAAAGGTAAAATAGCAAGGTGAAATAGTCTTTTTATGATATTTTAGCATTCTGTATGTTTATTTCGTTATGTTTTGATTAGTTTACCTTTCAAATCTATTTTTCCCTCTTCAGTATGTATTTAAGTACTGCGCGTACGTGTACTTTTTATTATGTTACAAAAAAATGAAAAGATAGTTTTATAATTGTTGCAGTACATTCTACCTCTATCTCTCCCAGACGACTTCGACAATAATGTCAAGCAAGTCATATATGATCTTGAAAAATACATGAGGTAAGTAGTGATATTTGTTTAGTTCGTTGTATAGATATTATATTTGCGATTTGTTTTACTTGTTATGTAATATATTTTTTTGCGTCTTGAATACCTTGTAGGTGGTTGTCATGTAAAGAAATCCATAAACACGATATAAAATATTGGAAGAGAAAAATTCCTCATTTAATGTGTGAAATGCAAAAGTGTCTACCTCCAGCTTTTTTCAATGCACAAGAACACTACCTCATACACCAAATTGAGGAGATTGAATTGTGTGGACCTGTACACACTAGGTCAATGTGGATGGTTGAGAGGCACTTGAAATTTTTGAAGGCTTTGGTTCGACAAAGAGCACATCCTGAGGATTCTATGGTGGAGGGATATATGGTATACCAGACTATGGTGTACATTTCTGAATATCTTCCTAAGTTTGCAGCAAAGATCCACATGGATCGCATTTGGAATCCCAACACCATTAACAAATTCAAAGGGGAGTACTTGACAGGGAAAGGTAGATTGAGGAAAGTGAGAGGTAATTATAAGATGTTATTGTAGCTAATTAATTCTTAATCTTCAAAATAAATCAATTGAAAGACGTCTATTTATTTTTTGTACAGTTGGTCGAGAGTGGGATGCACTACATTTGTATATTGCAAACAATCTTGATTGGATGATTTTATGGATTGAACGTTGTCAACATTCTGGAAGTACGTTAACATGGGAAGGCGTTGCTTCATTGGTTAAGGAAGCACATCATAATGGAGATTCCAATGTTACACAAAGGGAAATTGATTTAGCATATGGTTTAAGAGATAAACAGGTATGTATAAATTTATTAATCACCCATATGTTTATCAACTCACAATGCAATAAATTTTACATCTTTGACATATCGCAGGTCAAACACCACAATGCTATGTGCTGCAATGATCATAAATTTCGCATAAAAAGTTGGATGACACGAAGAAAACTTGTGATTCTGGCATCACTGCAGTCTTTGAGCTGACAAATATTTCATCAAGAAATGGCATTCATCCTCAAAAGTCTCAAAATCGATTCTATGGCATTTTGGATGATATACTTGAGTGTGACTTTAATTCCTTCAAATTAGTTTTGTTCGTCATCAAATGGTACAGGCTACGATTGAATAAAAATGATCCTGATAGAATTGTTATTGAACATGATAATGGTTTTATAATGCTAATACAAGGTCATTTGAACCAATTGGGGATGAGCCCTATGTTCTTCCAAGCCAATGTGAGCAAGTATTTTACTTAGAGGTTCCACATAAACCAGGTTGGTCATTTGTTGTTAGACATGATCCAAGAGGAAGGCCGATAAAGTATAATGTGATGAAAGAAGAAGATACCGAAGAAGTAGAAGATGATGTGGATGATGATCATGATCGACAGTTTCTCAATGACGAAGAAGAAGAAGAAGAAGAAGAAGAAGAAGAAGAAGATGATGATGATGATGGTGATGGTGATGGTGATGGTGATGGTGATGATGGTGAAGACGATGATGATGATGATGATGATGTTGGCGATGATGACCTTGATGTTCATGATGATGAAGAATGACATGTATGAGGTATGCAATTAGTATATTATCTATTTAATATTGACTTCTTGATAGAATTTTTTTTACATAATTAATTCATTATGTTTTGAATTCTAATGCCATTACATAATTAATTCATGATGCACCTTTTAATATGGAGATGGAGATAGGGAGAGTGACTATTTATGTGACAATTTTTAAACTGTGTTTATTTATGGAAATTGGATTGTTTATTAGCTATGTGATGGATGTTGATTTAAAATACATATGTGATGGATCACATGTTTATGATGATGCATGTGACATTTTTTGAACTTTGTGTTTATTTATAGAACGTGGATTGTTTATTACCTATGTGATGGATGGTGATTTATGATACATATGTGATGGATTACATGTTTATGATTGTTAATGCATTAGTAGCTTTTGCAAGATAAGACTCTCCTAACTCATTAATCTCCTCTATTCTGTTATTAGTTTACTCATTCATGCTTTATGTTTATCAGACTATAACATTGATCATGATTATGATATTTATATTGGATAATGATGGATTAGATTGACGACCTACTTAACTATGTTAAGCGTCAATCTAAATGCTATCGGGCTATTAACCCGATAGAATATTAATGTCGATTCATATATGAATCAGCATTAATATGCTATCGGGGTATTAACCCGATAGCATATAATGCTAACAGTTATTGTTATTGTTTACTTTATATTGATCCATTATCATATGCTTTGATACCGATTCATTATCGGGTATGTTTTAGATCTGTTACAATTAACAATGATACCGATTCATTATCGGGTATGTTTATAAGCACTGTTACCATTAACAATGATACAGATTCATTATCAGGTATGTTTATAGCACCAATTAGTTATGGATCGGTTGATGGTTGTAAGAGTCACGACCAAGTGACATCTTGGTCGGACATGTCTAAAAGACATGTCCGATCAAGGTGCCACTTGATCATGGCCATCTTACTATTTATACATCATTCAAATTAAAGGAGATGACATTGAAATCGATACATGTTCATCCTCCTTACCCGCAATAAAAGAAAGATAACAATATTAGTGTCATAGGCATAATATCAAAAGTGTAAATACACCATCCTGCATATAACTTGTCCATAAAATTGGAAATTACAATACGTTTACATGGTATCAGAGCCAGGTTGATCGAACTTGAGGCTATTTAATTTCGTGAAACAAATTTAAGAACAAGTTTATACTACATCACATTTCTTCAAATGGCCAGTGCTATCAGATTCGAAGACAGACTCGGAGGTGGTGATGATTTTTTAGCTTGGAAATTCAGAATTAAAATGATCTTAAAGGAGAACAAAGTGGATTCATTTGTTCAAACTAAAAATGATCAACCCAAAAATGAACCTGACAAAACAACATGGTTTGAGGGAAATGAAAAGGCAATAAAAATAATAGTTGATGGGGTGAGAAACAACATAATGCCCATCATAAGAAAACATCAGACAACCTATAAAATGTTCAAAGCTCTTGAAAGCACATTTGAGATATCAAATGCAAGTCGAACTCTAGCATTAAAACGAGAAATAAATCATATCACCATGAACAAAGGGGAGACAATCAACGCCTACTTTATGCAGATATCAATTCTAAAAGATGAACTTGCAACTCTGGACTACGAGATCCAAAGCAAAGAATTAACACTCATTGCTTTAGATGGGTTGCCTAGTGGATGGAGCACATTCATCCAAGGCATCAGTGCAAGGTCCAAATATCCCAAGTTTGAAAGATTAAGGGATGATTGTCTCCAAGAAGAATCAAGATTGAACAAGATGGGAATGAAACACAAGAATATAGATGAAGACCTACAAGTTCTAAACACAAACTCCACCAAGTAAAACAAGAAAAGGCAGTTTAGAAAGAGAAAAGGTCATCAAGGCAAGAATAATTCAAAGAAGGACTTATCTCACATTCAATGTTACAAATGTGATTAGTTCAGACACTTTATTGCAAAATGCCTGGAAAGAACCAAGAAACATGATACATTTGTCAAAGCAGGAAAGACTAAAGGGGAAGATGACTCTGGGAAATACATATCCTACTCAGCACTCACAAGTCAAGCTTCTAACAAAATCAACTCATGGGTGATTGACAGTGGTTCATCTAAGCACATCACTGGGTTTAGAGAAGTACTTGATTCCATGACAGAGGAGAGTGATGAGGATGTAACCATCAGAGATGAATCCACACATCCAGTCAAAGGAGTAGGAACCTGCACCATCAAATTGAAGACAAGCATAACCTTGCAGCTTGAAGGAGTACTATATGTCCCCGACATTAAAAGAAATCTAGTCTCTATATCGGCACTGGAAGATAACGGATACAGAGTGACATTCATGGACAACAGAGTATTGTCTTGGCCAAGGAAATCCTCCATCAAGATGGCAAAGACCATTGGACAGAGACAGGGCTATTTGTATGAGCTGTGCACGGAACCCAATCTAGCCCTAATCCATGAAGCCACTAATGCAAATGAAGTTTGGCGTAGATGATTAGGCCATCTGAATTTTAGGGCTTTATCTTCAATGGGAAACCTTGTCACAGGTCTACCCAAGTTAAAGCAAGATCATTCAGGGGCATGCAAAGGATGTTCCTTAGGTAAAAATACCAAAGGTGCATTCCAAAATAGCACTAGGAAAACTAGTAAAATTCTAGAATTAGTTCATTCTGATGTTTGCAGACCTATATCCGTATCCTCTCTAGGGGGATTCTTGTATTATGTAATATTTGTTGATGACTACTCTAGGAAGACTTGGATCTACTTCCTGAAAAGTAAAGAATCAGAAGAGATCCTCTCTAGGTTTAAAGAATTTAAATCACTAACTGAAAACCACTCAAGAAACAAAGTTAAAACCCTAAGAACCGACAATGGGGGAGAATACACATCATAATCATTTAAATAATTTTGTAGAGATAATGGGATTAAGAGGGAGCTCACTATACCTTATAACCCTCAACAAAATGGGGTAGCGGAAAGGAAAAATAGGACTATAGTTGAAGTTGCCAAGGCCATGATCCTAGATCAAAACCTTAACACAAATCTCTGGGTTGAAGCATCTAGCACCGCTGCATATATACAGAATAGATGCCCTCACTCCCATCTTGAGGACAAAACTCCTGAAGAAGTATTCACTAAGACTAAGCCTGATATTAGCCACCTTAGGATATTTGGATGTCCTATCTATATCCATATACCTAAAGAAAAGAGACTAAAACTAGAGCCTTCTGGAAAAAGAGGATTGCTTGTAGGATATAGTGAAACCTCCAAAGCCTACAAAATCTATGTACCTGGTCAAAGAAATATTGAACTAAGTAGGGATGTAATCTTTGAAGAGGACCTGGCTTTCAAAAGAGCTCAGAACTTCATAGAACCTGAAATCTATGTACCTACCTTTAACTTGGATGAAAATCTTACCCCTGAGTTTCAGAGGGAGAATCTAGATGAAATTGAAAATGAAAATGAACACTCACCTAGAAATCTCAAGAAAAGACCACTATGGGCCACCAAAATAGTAGAAGAAGCTCAGAAGTTTGCTGCTCCTTCTGGAACCTTTAGAGAAAGCAAAAGACCTAATAAATTTACTAGCTATGTTGCTCTTATGAATGACCTACCTAAAAACGAACCTAACAATGTAACAGATGCCCTTAAAAATCAAGTATGGAAGGATGCTATGTCTGAAGAGTATCAATCCATAATGAAAAATGATGTATGGGAAATTGTTCCTAGGCCAACTAACAAATCTGTTGTTTCTTCTAAATGGCTTTTCAAGATCAAACATGCAGCAGATGGCAGCATTGAAAAATATAAGGCAAGATTTGTAGCCAGAGGATTTTCCCAAAAAGAAGGAATAGATTATGAAGAAAAATTTGCTCCAGTAGCCAGATATACCTCAGTAAGGACTGTACTAGCCATTGCAGTAGCAAAGGGATGGAAGGTACATCAAATGGATGTAAAGACAACTTTTCTTAATGGAGAGATATCTGAAGAAGTATATCTAGAGCAACCTGAAGGGTTTGAGATCCATCATGCAGAATCTCATGTGTGCAAACTCAAGAAAGCTCTATATGGGCTCAAATAGGCTCCCAGGGCTTGGTATGAAAGAATTGACACATATCTCTCAAAACTAGGCTTCTCTAAAAATGATGCAGATCCTAATCTCTACTACAAATAGAATAAAGGTGATATGCTAATAATGATTTTATATGTTGATGACTTATTAATCACAGGAGAAGATCACCTTATAGATCAATGCAAGAAAGAGCTATCCAAAGAATTTGATATGAAGGACTTGGGATTCCTTCATTATTTCCTAGGGTTGGAAGTATGGTAGAATTCTGATAACATTCTTCTAAACCAAGGCAAGTATACATTAGACATCCTAAAGAGATTTGGAATGCTAAACTACAGACCTATGACCGCTCCAATGGAAACCAATCTTCATAAACTTAAAGAAGCAGCAGCAGAATCTCCTTCTACTGACCCCACTCTATACAGGAAAATGATTGGGTCTCTTATGTATCTGGTAAATACAAGACCAGATATCTGCTATGCAGTAAATGCCTTGATTCAGTTTATGTGTGAGCCAAAGGAGATACACCTGGTAGCAATAAAACACATTATGAGATATTTACAAGGCACCTTAAATCTTGGTCTCAAGTATGAGAAAATTGATCTTAATCTACACGAATTCACAGATTTAGATTGGGCTGGAAGTGTGACTGACCGGAAAAGCACCTCTGGGTGCTGCTTCAGTTTGGGATCAACCATGATATCCTGGATCAGCAGAAAGCAGTTTTCTGTAGCGCAAAGTTCCACCGAGGCCGAATACATTGCAGCCTCCATGGCTGCTCGAGAAGCGGTGTGGCTTAGAAAGTTGCTTGTGGGATTGTTTGGTAATCTGATGAAACCTACTATCATCCATTGCGACAATCAAAGTTGCATAAAAATTTCAGTGAATCCAGTGTTCCATGGTAGATCCAAACATATTGAGATCCCATACCACTATGTACGAGACATGGTAGACAAAAATGTGATCAAATTAGAATATGTTAGTACGGGAGATCAGACTGTAGATATTCTGACCAAACCACTTTCCAGAGTGAAGGTTGATCACTTTAGAAAGGGTTTAGGTATGATAGAAAGGTAATTTGCTTTGTAAATAAGATGTTGAAAATGTAAACTTATTTTGTCATGTTGAGACATTTTGGGTTTTTACCCCCTGTGTTCATATCTAAGAGGTGACGATCTCTCAAATTATGAACACTTGTATGCAGACATCATAAGGTGACGATCTTATGATTCTCAAACCAGTTATCATGTTGGATCTTTGGTATGTCATGGATGTGCCATGATGGTGTTGTGATAAAACATTTGAATAAAATGTTTGTGCATATATCACAATCTGGATAAGATGAGAATTTAACCATCCTCATATGTTTATCCTCAGTATTGCGTATTTAGGAAATACTGATATCACGTGTTTAGGTGATATCTTGTCATAATAAAATGATGAATCTTTTATATCACATGGTTGGGTGATACTCTATGTCACATACTTAGAGTAATGTTTTATATTTGTATCCTATGTCCTGATGGTACTTCATATCATATGTATAGATGATATATATTCTTGGAGACTGACATTATGGAAAAGAAATGTGATGCAGGTTACTTTATCTATCTTCCAAAAGCTAAGAGGGAGTGTTAATGCATTAGTAGCTTCTACAAGATAAGACTCTCCTAACTCATTAATCTCCTCTATTCTGTTATTAGTTTACTCATTCATGCTTTATGTTTATCAGACTATAACATTGATCATGATTATGATATTTATATTGGATAATGATGGATTAGATTGACGACCTACTTAACTATGTTCAACGTCAATCTAAATGCTATCGGGCTATTAACCCGATAGAATATTAATGTCGATTCATATATGAATCAGCATTAATATGCTATCGGGGTATTAACCCGATAGCATATAATGCTAACAGTTATTGTTATTGTTTACTTTATATTGATCCATTATCGTATGCTTTGATACCGATTCATTATCGGGTATGTTTTAGATCTGTTACAATTAACAATGATACCGATTCATTATCGGGTATGTTTATAAGCACTGTTACCATTAACAATGATACCGATTCATTATCGGGTATGTTTATAAGCACTGTTACCATTAACAATGATACCAATTCATTATTGGGTATGTTTATAGCACCGATTAGTTATGGATCGGTTGATGGTTGTAAGAGTCATGACCAAGTGACATCTTGGTCGGACATGTCTAAAAGACATGTCCAATCAAGGTGCCACTTGATCATGGCCATCTTACTATTTATACATCATTCAAATTAAAGGAGATGACATTGAAATTGATACATGTTCATCCTGCTTACCTGCAATAAAAGAAAGATAACAATATTAGTGTCATAGGCATAATATCAAAAACGTAAATACACCATCCTGCATATAACTTGTCCATAAAATTGGAAATTACAATACGTTTACAATGATGACAGATGATATGTGATGCTAATAGTGATACATACAGATAGAAATAAAGTTAATATCATGGGGGTGGTACGTACTATATACCATTTAAATTAACCAACCTCCAATTAATGAATCCAATATACCATTTTATTATGAAGTTTTTTTGCTAAGTCTATTGGTTTAATTTCACTAACATTTTTTATATTTTTTCTTTGTCACAGGCTGGCATGGATCCATCACATATCGCAGACAGAGATGTAGCTTGCGACACTTCTACCGAGCAGCTAAACCTCATTGTAATTGTACAAATTAGATAGAAGCAAACTGTTACATTATTATGTTATTTTTTTTAGTGATTTATACTAATTTTGTAATTGTTAATGATATTCTTGACACAGATGGATGTTCGGGGAAAGGGAAAGGGAGTTGCAGTACCTGAGCACATTTCTAGGGATGTGGAATCATTAGGGTTAAGTGATGATGACCTTGAAGATCCCACAAACCTTATGAAATTCTTTAAAATGTCTCATATAAAAATTAGAAAAGAGATTGTTGCTTTGACAGCTATGCATCCTATCACTGATGAGATATGAGAGAGGGTGGCATTATTGATTCGGACAGCAGAAAACTTTCAAGTAAGCAGTAATGAAAGCTTTAATTATAACAAAAGTTCAATAATGGTTTATATTTTATTCTCTTTTATGTCATTAACTAAAATATGTACATATTATTTTTACAACAATTTATGTGCCCTCATCAAAGTCGTTCCCACGACCAGGGTGTGGCAGGATCTTCAGGTGATGACAATTTTCTTGTATTATCACTTGCTTGGCTTATCACTCTGAGTACCCAAAACACATCATACTTGATACTGTCAATTTTTAAAATAAAGGTTCATCCTTGTTTACAATTCTTGCACTTTTCATATATTTAATGTTTGATATATTTAATGTATTATTCTTTAGGTGTTGTCAATGTTATTGTGCAAATGTCGCCACCGCCTCATCAGAGGTTACCCTCACCTGTATTGCCAACTGCAATGTCGGCAACACGTAGCATGCAGACATCCTCTAGTGCACGTCATATTGGTCTGCCCACTGTTGGTAGATCCCTCTTTTGCTCTATCTTCTGTCATGTGTTTATTTCCCTTCAAACGTTCTTTCTTGAATTCTAATGCCATTTCGTAGTGGATTCATTTTTTGCAGGAGGAGATGCACACGAGGATGTGCCAGAGGTGACTACTGCTGATAACATATCATCATTTCCTGGATCTTCTCATATTGCTAGTATGAGAACGTTGCAGGCCACATTGGTGGTGAGCGACGAAGAAATGATTCCCTTAAAGATACAAAAGGTTCCAGGTACTTTAAAATAATTATTATATATTCTCTAATTGTAATTTACTTATGATCACTCGTCTTGGACTAATGATCCCATGAATTTTTTGCAAGCAATGATATTTTGTATAAACATCTTAGTGACATTGCATTGCAGATATTTGGGCCCACCATACGTAAAAGGTGGTACATCATATGTGAACTAACCCTAATCCACTTTTGATTTCATATCATTGCTAGAATAGTTTTCCTTTGATCCATTTCTTGAAGTGTAATAAATGTAGCTTCAGTTCATTTCTGAATCTAACAGGTTTGTTTTTGCTTTAAAAGGTGGAATGACCAGGAAAAAAGGTCAAAAGATGAATTGACAAACCAAATGGTTGAGTGGTTTGGAAATGACACCTTTGACAAAACCAAGCTCCTTGAAAAAGCTGGCACATATCTATAGTATGTGAGGGACCAATACAGGACCCATTTGGAGAGTGACCTAAATTACAAGTGTCCCCCCATGATTCCAGAGAGGGAGTGGAAGGACCTGATTTTGGATGCCAAGGAGAAAATTGAAAGGAAAAAAGGAAATACACCACTAGACGCCAGAAGAAGGTATGAGATACTATTAAGAATGTAATTATGTACTAATTAATTACTCTTTATATTTATATAATCTAACACATTTCAAAAAATTTATAGATTGAGTGACACGTCAAAGACAACCAAGGTAAGGCAAGAAAAACATGGGCAACACAAACTCGGCTCTGGTGGTTACATGAAACTTGCTGCACGAATTGTAAGTATCTCATGTAAACGAAATATTGCATCAAAATATTAATAAATTGCAAACGTTTTTTTTTATCAAACAATGCAAGCAAAATTCATTGTACCAAGCAAAAATGTAGGGCTCTGAATTCAATAGAGCGCCCATAGAAGATGACAAGAGAATTGCCTACCAGCAAGGCTATTCAGTCATGGTTGATTGGCTACGAGAATTTAGTGGGCATACACAACATTCGAGTGCATCCGTCACACAGGTAAATATGCTAAATGGAAGTTGTTTCAAATTGAATACTTTACCAATAATCTAATTGATGTTGAGTTCCAACATAAAGTGACTATATTTGTTTTAAATAAGCAAGCAATGATAACAATGTGCATGTCATTGGAATGCAACCTGCTAATTGTGAAACACTACCTACACATAAAGGTCCAGATGTGCATCCCAGTAGTGGAGGTATTCACTTACTATTCAAATTTATTTATTTAGCTATTAATACAATTAAACATCTTAATTTGTAATTAGAGTAGTAATTAATGTAACCTTTTTTGTTAATATTTTAGAGCATGTAGTCAGTGGTGAGCAAGTGGAGCATGATCTAGGTACACAACATCAAGAACATGATGTTCCCCACTCAGGTAAAGAGGACCACTATTATTGCTTTAAACAAATATAATTACAATTGATGTTCAACATTAATGTAACGTTTAGTATTTCAACTCCAGATGATCTAGAGGGTGTTCAACATGTTGAGGTTGAGGCTACACAAAATGATGTGGCCCCATCAAGTAAAGATCACAACAATTATGTTCTCTAAATTAATGAAATACTTGTAACAATAATTTTTATTTTTTTTTGAATTTAACCCATTTCTTTGTTATTGCAGAGGACCCCCCTTCGCTTTAGTGTCCTCATCCTCAGTATAGGACTAGGCATACATCGAGATCATGAGCAGTTGGTGGATCATCTGCAGAGGGGGGAAATGATGAAGAAACCGATGTTCCACTTAGTTTTTTTCATAGCTTCAAAGAAAAAACAAAGAAATAAATGATTGTAATCTAACTTATTTGATAATGACTGATTTTTATGTGTTAGTGAATGCAATTATGTGCTAATTAATGGTTATGGATGATATGTGTTAATTAATATTGATGAATGTTGCGTGTTAATAAATGTTAATCAATGTTATGTGATATTAATGAATGAATGCTATATTTTATTAATAGTAGAAAGAATGAATGAATGAATGTTATAAGATATTAACGGGGAATTTAGAGTGATGTTAGGGGGGGGGAGGGGCCAAATGAGCTTCCACCTTCACGTGGTTGGCCTTGTTAAGTAGAGAATATTAAACTATTCTCGAAACCAAGCGAAGCTCAACAAGATAACACACTTTTTGATATTTCATTATGTTGCACAATTAATCTTATTGAATCATGAATATTGAATCTTAATTGCAGGGTCCAATAGAGCCAACATGAACAACGACACCACAAGTTGCTGGGTATAATGAACTCCCATATTGTCTTGTCTATACACGAACAATATGAGTTGCTTCTAGTGTTGATATCTAAGGTAGGACTGCAAAAGTTATGAATATGCCTCATCTTTGTAAGTTTTTTTATTACTTGTAAGTAATGAATATGCCTCA
Source organism: Cryptomeria japonica (assembly GCF_030272615.1). NCBI lineage: Eukaryota > Viridiplantae > Streptophyta > Pinopsida > Cupressales > Cupressaceae > Cryptomeria > Cryptomeria japonica. Next base: position 975,111,392 of record NC_081407.1, read on the forward strand.
TCCTAGTAAGTTTTTTTATTACTTGTAAGTCATGAATATTGCACTTTAGTTGATTAAAATTAAATGAAAATCTTTAATGAATACACAAAACTATATACATATGTAGGCGCACCATGGTTGAGATGGTCCAACTCCCTAGTCTCACTCTACGACTAAGCTCATGCCATATCTAAATCAAAGACATCTCAAATACATTGTCAGTGGAAAGCTACAAAATGCCATTTTCATACATAAGCAAGACATACACAATTGGGCACAATCACCAAGAGAACGGTAAAAAGTGTGTTTGAGATTGTATCATGGATGCTTTTAAGGATTGTATCATGGATGCAAAAAATATCTTCATTAATCCTTGACTCATGATTGCTATAATACTTCTTTAGACTTCTCATGTCATTTGTTGCACTTCTTCACTATTTTGGACCGAGTTTCAACTATGTATTTGCCTTTACTTATGATTGTACCTAGCTTTGTCCTATCTTTGTAAGTTTCCTCTTTGAATTGTGGTTGTAGCTTTGATAATACCTTTTTATTGTTGCACTATTTGTAAGGAGGACAACTCCTAATGCATGTTGCAAATTGTGTTCTAGTGACTAAGACTAACCTTTTTGTACTTGATGTTTTTGAGTAGTTGTCATAACCTCTGACTTTGATGCTTGTGCCTTAATAGACCTAGATGTTTCTTGTATGCATACTTGGTCAAGGACTGCATTATGATGCTATAGGGCTACAAACTAAGATTATTTATTGTATTGAGTTGCACATTTGACATGAGTTGCCCAATGACTGCTATGCCTCTTGAGTTTATAAGGTGTTGTTCTTGTCAAGTTTTGACAATGCTGCAACAATAACATGTTATTTGTTGTTAAGGTTTGAAAAGACCTTTTAGAAAATTATACCCTACTCTTTTTCACTCAGTAGACTTGATTACTGTCATTTTATTTGGTACTAGGTATGACTGCCTACTGGCTTTACTGTAGACTACAATCTCTCTAGACTGTATTTTCTGAGTGTTGTTGTTCTATACTTGACCGTCTATTAGGAAAACATAGCTTGAAATGTCCAAAACAATTAATGAATGACTACACTATCACCAATCTATCTTGAAGATTTGACTACTCTTTAGATTATGATTATGACTGTCATGATCTTTCATGACACTACTCTATCCCCATATGAAACCCTTTGTTCCCACAAATCAATGCTTTGAACTTGACTGCAACTTTATAGTGATCACTGTCTTTGTATAGTAAGCTTGCTACTTTCTCAACTTTTGATATATTGGAGGCTCCTAGGATGGTTTCTATCTTATAGTCACAATACCTTGCTATAATTTGTATTTCAGATCATTGCTCAATGATCATATGATGTCTTTGTCTTTTAAATTTGACTCTCAAGGTGAACACTAACAACGCATTGATGCTTGCAATGTTAAAACCTTGGCCAAGATGGTGATGCTTTATCTAAGTGATTGTTAGATCACATGAACTAGATACACCTACTAGTCAGATGGTCATAATAGTTAGGGGTTACCTATAGTGTGTGACTGACTAGTTGCGTGTAGGTTTTGAACACCAAGATCAAATGGCCAGATGTAAAAGAGACCCAATCCTTAGAATGCACCCTCATGAAGGGTTGGGTCTCTTCCAATTGGAAGGGGAATGGGAGACTGGCAAGTCTATGATTGAATGGAGAAGCCCTTGATGATGCTCTCCCTATTCCAAACCATGTCGAGGCTTGATACAAAAAGTTTCAGTTGGAAAGTTAAATGAATTGTAACCTCTGAACCTTTATCTCTTCCCTCAAAAATGAAACTTGACATTTGAATTCCTTTCTCATATTGATTAGCTTAATAATATTTGTTCAATTTTTTTTATCATTAAAAGATTACCTTCCTTTTAGATAAATTAGTTAGATTCTTATTATGTTGAAGAACATTTAGTTTTCTCCTTCAACTGAAGTAGTTATGTTTTATTTTGAAATGCTCAATTTTTTATCTTAATATAGATCACAATTTATTTTATTTAAGTATAGAATTAATGGAATATTACATATGGTATCAAAGCAACCAAGTTCGACATTGAACCTCAGGCTTTCCACCTATAAACAAAACTATATACATATGCAGGCGCACCATGGTTGAGATAATATGTAGGCACACTATATACAAAACTATATTCACAAGTAAATCTTTTATTCAAATCCATAATATGAAACACATAGTTTTACTGGAAGAACACAAGTAACCTTATCTCCTTTAGATAATATCACAAGCAACTGCCTACAGAAAGATGCAATAATCCACAACATATACACAAAGGAAAGACGACTAATTATATTATGTATGTTCGTAAAATGGTACAATAGTAAGCCTGAGGCTATATTCTACTTCTTATCTAATGATCCTTATTGTTACAAAAGTTCCCTCATTTATATGAGGGTATACATTGTCACCAAGCATCATGGCTTTTCAACATGTAACTATTAATTAGCACGTTTGTTAACAAACTGGAAGATAAACAAGTTCAGCATTCCTATGTGTTCAATGTACTTATCATCTTTATCCATTAGAACGTCATTGTTTAGTGTCCTCATGTTGCTTTCTGTCTGGAAATGATTGGATAGAATATGGTTAACACAAAGTGACAATTCTTTGTCCTGATCCAACTCTGCTACTGCTCGATTCTTCTCATCACTGAACTCTTGTTTCCACTGTTCCAACGATACTAACTCACCATTACTATAAAAAGAGGGCACCCTAGGGGTATTCCCATCGTCCAGCCTCTGAAGCTCTTTCCTTAATTGATTTGCCGATTCATCATGGGACTTCAAGTAAGCCTCGACTTCAATTTTCTCACCTGGATTCATCAGACTATTGTCATTCATCATGCCTTCCAACCAAGACCTGACCCTTTCATGCTCTTTCAAAGCTTTGATTGTTCCAGTGTATGTCTTCCAATAGATTTTTGCAACCTGCACCATACTTTTGAATCTATACTCAATGACCTTGAGAACTAACTTATCCATCTTTTGATGTTCCTTTTTTACTTGCTGAGATGTCTTTTCGGCCCTGTTCCTCCAATACATAGCGTCTGTCAAGGCATCCATGGCATCTCTGTCAACACCGTATGTCATCCCTGTTTGATAGGTACCTGTATCAATCTGAAGCAATCTTGCTTGCAACCTCTATTTTTCTTCATCGGTTTTCTCATATAGGCTTTTGTATGTAGAATTTTCTTGAACCAGAAACTCTATCTGATCTTGGTTCAGTTTAGCGACATCCAAATTTAGTTTGGCAGTTGTTCTAGGGTCAGTCTTTCCAACCTCCTACACCATCAAATGTCCAAAAGCTTCTTTTGTATCAACCAATATATGTCTTTTATCTTTGGGATAGATAGCCCACTGTAGAAGAGCCTTCTGATCTAGATCATATCCTGATCCTCTAAAGAGTTTATCAATCTCTTTTGGCATCATTTGCTTACTTGGGTCCTGTTTCTTGAGGAATCCATCAAACAACAAGGCATAGTTCATGTCCCATCCAGAGTATAATAGCACACCAGCTTCCTTAAGCAATTGTCTTCCCTTCTCAGGTGTCATTTCTCTCATCACAAGATCCATCTCCTCTTGTAACTTTTGAAGCTATTGCTCTTCTTTACTATTTCTCATGTTATTCCTAATTTGAGATCCTTTATGTTGATAGAGGAATGTGGTGAACTCCTTGGAAGCAATGAAGTCACTATCAGAAATGAAATCCTCATGCTCTAGGAATATGATGTTAGCCACTTCTTGGACATTCAGTTGTCCTGTTGCCAAGTCTATCAGTGTATCCTCTGCATAACTAGGGGGGTAATCCTCTTGAGGAGTGAATGGAACGATGCCAGATGTGGAAGCAGGAGAAATATGAGCCAAAGGCTCTGTATTCCTAATAGTATCAATGTAATCCCTAAAAACATGAGGCGAGACTCCCTCAAGTATTTCCAATTCATGCTCCATAAGTTTGTTGGCTAACTCCAAGGGGTCTTCAATGTTTTGTAGCATGTTCTCATCCATTTTCCTTCTAAAAAGCTTCCATTTATAAGCCTGCATTGCTTTCTCAAACTTTATTCCCTTCACTCTGGCCTCTTCTCTACCAATGTTCTTAATGAGGTCATTCGGTACGTAAGATTTATGCTCTCCAGCCTTTAGCTTTTGTGATAACCAGGATATCCTTATGTATCCTTCAGGATCAAAATTGGGCCTTGGATCCCCCATAGCCATGCCATAATAATCCAATTTTGTCTGCAGCAGGCCATAACTCTTTGAACTTTTCACAATAAATCTAAAAATACTAACAAACCAGGTACAATTGATTGTTTCCCATGACTTGTCAGATGTTCTGTACTCACTATTGACAGTTGCCTCACAATTTCTAGACAAGCCACTCTGTTAGGGACTGTAAGTGGTAGTAAGTATGGTCTCCCTTCAAACCCATATACCCTGACTTGTGTGCAGTCTAAAAAATAATACCAATCTCCCCAATTGTGTTCAATTGAGGGATCTTCAGCGAAATCTTTTGGTCTTAGGAATATTTGAACCTCTGGTGCAAGGGCACGATCGCACGGGCATCCCAACAGTCTATATAATGGCTTGACAAAGAACTCCTCAAAATGCCAATATTGATTATTCACATACCTCTGGTCCCATGAAGAAACCCATAGTTGCACTAGTTTTCTCATCCCAACATTGTCATATGTCCTGACACATAACTCTTCTGGCCATATCCCTTCATCTTGGCCCACATACAATAGCATATGCATAAGTAAGGAATAATGCTTGAAATGAACATTGATGACATCCCCCTTTAACTTTTTTAACCCATGACTCAAAATCTCAACCAAATAAGCAGAAAAATCAAAGAAGCGGGGGTCCTTAGACTGCAAATCGACACAAATGACCATGGCTGCAATATCCATCAAAGGATGGGCTTTTATTCCTAGCACTTGGGCAACACAGTAATAGGTATACTTGAAATATGGATGGAAAGAGTTGACATCATAGGGAGCTTTGTCATCCTAACCTAGTGGCACTAAGGACCCTGCATTCCTAGGTCTATGTATAGGGAGTCTCCACGTTTTGTAAATGTGCTCTAGGTTAAAATATTCACTTGTTAACTTCTTGAGGTCAATCAATTCTTCAAATCCCCAATCCAACTCGAACACAGTGTCAATAACGTCCTTTGTGATTGCAAGAACTGGCTCACCTATGTAGTTATATATGGTCCTAGTTTTAGGGTCATAATTGTTTTCCAATGCATTCATGAGCTCCACATTCATGAATACATTAGCCACAACTAACCTTCCTAAGTTCAATCACCATAAATTATTGATAGGTTGAGGGGAAACTCTTCTGTTGTACCCATATATGAATAATTCATACCCTCTCAATTCTGTCCATATGTCTCCAAGATCCTCAACTTGGTCCTCCAGGCCTTCCTCATCAGCTTTAGTCTTCTTGGACCTCAAACTGGATGATGGCCACTGGTCAATCAGGTCCTGGGCCAAAGAACGCCCTTCCCTTTTTTGCCTTTTAGGTTTTTCTTCTGCAACGATAGGTTCTTTTGCCTTTCTGGTCTTATTAGTTTTAGATGATGATTCCATTTGAATTTTAAAAAAGAGGTCTGTGTGCAAACAACTTACTTGGAATTACTAAGCTTTATATGTGAATTCGCCCAATTCCTTCTTTCAGTTCATCGCCTGTGAATTCCTTAATGTTGTGTCCTTTGATGTTGATCCACTACTTATGGCATATTTAATCAGTTAGTAATGGCGGTTTGGACAACGATCACTCAAGCACACGTTTGAATTTAATGGCGATGTGACCTTCCCTGGATTTTGTTTCTGATTTTCATGGCAATCAATAGTCATTTCGATGAGGATATGTCTTTTGATCATTTGTTTCTTTAGTCCATCAATCTCTTTGTTTCTATCGACAATACTTTTGTTTCGAATATTACTTCGATCAAGTATTTTTTCCCTTCATCGAAATACTGTATTTGGTTAGTATGGCTGTCTCCTCATCGAAACATATCTGATATCCATCAGGTCTTATGTCAAAGAAACCTTGGGCTTCGGTGTCCTCCTTTATTTTTCCATCGAAATACTTCTTTCATCGATATCACTATGCCCCGTCAATGAATGAGTCTATTATCTCACCGAAGCTTTTCTTTATTTTCCCTTATCGTTCTTCACCGATAAAGTTGCATCGACAAAACCACGCATATTGAGAACATGCCTTTTAACCTCCGCGAAACCTATATCCTCATCAATATCTTTTATCGATGTAGCTTCCTTTTGTCCGATCAATATTATTCTTTCGATGAAAACGCTCCTTTCGGTGGGTCCTTTTTATGTTGCACTGATAGTATTATTTCCTCGAGAACTTTTCCCGTCGATGAAGACCCTCTCTTCTTTCTTTGATATCTTTTGTCAATGAAGTTATTATCTTCGGTGAGTCCTTTCTGGAATTCATCGGCGTTTCCTTCCTTCGATGGCTCTTTTATATCGATGAGACATAGTTGGGTCTCATCGATACCTTTTGAATTTGGATCAATATTATTCTTTCAATGAAAACGCTCCTTTTGGTGGGTCCTTTTTATGTTGCACCGATAGTATTATTTCCTCGAGAACTTTTCCCGTCGATGAAGACCCTCTCTGCTTTCTTCGATATCTTTTGTTGATGAAGTTATTATCTTTGGTGAGTCCTTTCTAGAATTCATCGGCGTTTCCTTCCTTCGATGGCTCTTTTATATCGATGAGACATCGCTGGGTCTCATCGATACCTTTTGAATTCGGATCAATATTATTCTTTCGATGACAATGCTCCTTTCGGTGGGTCCTTTTTATGTTGCACCGATAGTATTATTTCCTCTAGAACTTTTCCCGTTGATGAAGACCCTCTCTGCTTTCTTCGATATCTTTTGATGATGAAGTTATTATCTTCGATGAGTCCTTTCTAGAATTCATTGTTGTTTCCTTCCTTCGATGGCTCTTTTATATCGATGAGACATCACTGGGTCTCATCAATAATAATTATTATTTTTTGATAAAAATTATCATCGTCGGAATTACGATGAATACCAAGCTTTCGACCGACGATGTAATTGATGGACTTTGACCATCGGCAAAGTCCATTGGATTGTCGTATTTCCAATAGGCATGGCATCATCGACCAATTTGATGCCGAGTTTTCGATGGTTGATTTTGTTGGCACTCTGATGAAAATTCATTGCAAATCCGACAAACGGCCATCAGAAATCAGCTCCGAATGTACTAGTGGCTAGACTGACTTACTAAGCGCTATGATTTTACAGTTACCAGTGGAATAGTGATGCGCTAATACAACTACTCAATGTGCTAAGGATAAGGTCTGATGCGCTAAATAATGAGAAATATGCGCTATAAAATGGTTTTTATGTGCTAACGAAGGACTCCCACGCGCTAACTCAAGTTTTTCGTGTACCTGCAATATTAGTCCTGCATTAAAAATGATGTTATTTATGGGGTTATGCCCCACGGTGGGTGTCAGAAATGTGTGTGGGAAAAGTGGGGGGATGAAATGGAAAATGTGATTTCAAACTGGTCCACTCACCAATGGGACTCTTAGTGCAAGTTATGGAGTTATATTGAATAACTCAACTTCCCAAGGGATGTTCCATTGTTCTCTATTTTACAAGACCCCTTAAGCCAATGCCTTTTCTCTCAGATCACTGAGCAAAGTGACTCAGGGATGACAATCATGAAAATGAGGGATATTGATCAATCTAGCATGGATGCATTCCTAGTTATGCATGATACTAAGTCTAACATGATTTAAACTAGCATGGATATGATAACAAAATGAAAGGATTAGTAACAAAACTATCCTAGCATGCTATACTAGTATAACATGATTATTATGTGATAATACAAATGCCTATTTAAGATGCTATGAAGATTATTTCTATCAAAGAGAGGCTAAATGCTTGATTAAAATGATTTAGATTAGATGCTTAGTAAAATCTCTATAAGTTTGATACTAAAGACTTGGATATTAAAATGGAGGAATGAGAGCTCTATTTATAGGGAAAACAAAGGAATGAATGGTCAGGATTGGATGATCTTATCAAGGGCCAAGATTGAAAGTTATCAATCCATGTTTACAATTCTCACCAATGAAATGGTGACAATTGTCAACATAAGACTGCTTGAGAGGAGATGTAAGAAGCATTAAATGCTTGAGAAGATCTAATGGTTACCTTAAGGGGTAAGGGTTAAGGTTAGGTTAAGGTTATCCATTGGATAAAGCTTTTACCCAAAGGATAAATTCTTGTGCAAGGGTTAAAGGAATAACCATGGTCAAAGCAATGAATACTTGATGAGACCCCCTTGGTTAGATGAGGGTTGAGTTAGAGAGAAAGTCTCTAATCGTGCAAGAGGGTTGAGTTAACCATTAATGGTTTAGAAGACTTTCAAGGTTAACTTGTTGAAGACATAAAGCCTTTAATGGTTTTCAATGACTTTGAGGGTTTGAGAAGCGACTTCCCTTTGCTTAGGGATGTGAAAATATTTAGGGGATGGGTTAGGCTAAATTAGAGGGATTAGAAGAATCTAGAAGGGGGTTTAGAGAGGCAAGTGAGAGATGTAGGAGAATGCAAGTGGATGGAGGAGAATTTTAATTAAAATAAATTATTTTATTTCAACTAAAAATAGATGCAACTTGCATAAATACAAGTGGGGGATTTAAATAAATAAATTAGATTTATTTATTTGCAATGAACAATCTAATTAAATGTAAATTTAATTAAAAAGGGAAGAAATGAGAATTACTTAAATAAAGTGATTTATTTAATTAAAGGGGTAGAAAAGACAGGCAAATTTAATTAAATAAATTGAGTAATTCATTTAATTAAATAGATGAATGTGAATGATTTAATTAAATGGAGGAATAAGGTTAAAATGAATATTAAATATTCACTTAAGAAAGTGGTCATTTTTATACGTCTAGAGGATGTATCCTTCTCATGTCCGACGGTCTATCCAAATCCATGTCCTACTCTTGGCAAGAGATATCAGTTGGCCATGTGCATGTTGTTTGCATGATTGAGCTTTTCGCTTTGATTTTTATCTTTTGCCTACGACTACTCCTATCTATGGCTGCCAAGATCATTCTATATCTTGGTATGTACTTTTGGGTGGGTGTATACTGGGGCATAGTTTTAATGGTATGGCGTGTTTGATGGTTTCTCTTATATGATCTTGCAGTCTTGCATTTACATCATCATGTTGTTTGTGAGCCTATGTGCATTGAGATACCTATTGTCTGAGAGTCTAGTCCACGCATCGTATATTCACAACATCCTGACTTCTATAGTTAGTGGTGTACTCGTTGCAAAATCAAAACTAGGTTCGCTCTCCACATCTACACGACAAGAAATCCCATCCACTTGCCTTATTTCGTTCATTCATCTCATTTCATCCATTTATCTTGGAGACTACAATTCATTCATTCCCCCTTCATCATCCTTATCCTTTTTACATCCTTTCATCCTCAATCCTCTAGTCCTCTAATCCATTTTGAGAGCATACCCGTGTTCTTAGAACCCGCATGTCCTCTCGAGGGGGCATACGACTACCTCCTCATCATCCTTCCTCATCTCACCTATGACTGGGGCATCACGCTACTAGTTATTATCCTTTCCATCCACTATGTTTTATTCTTCTTTGATATAACATCACTTCTTGACACTATATCAAAAAGGGGCAAAATGTAGACACCTAAAATTAATTAAATTAATATTTAATTAATTTAAGCCTCTCCACATAATTAATTTAATTAATTGTGTTGGTCTTTATTCCTCTTAAAATTAATTCAATTTTATTTAATTAATTTTGTCATTGCAGCCTTATAGTCAATTTATCAAAATTGATTATTCCCCTTTTTCTTCTAAAATTATTTTATTTCTTCTAAATCCTGCTTAGTTAATTAATTTCAATTAACTAAGCTAATCATGTGATTTCTACAAATCACTTCTTCTAATCCTCCCTTAGTCTAATTAATTCTTCTAGAAGCATGATTACCATTATTCCTCAATTTTAAATTCTTCCACTCATTCTCTCTCCTCATGTGACATCCTCTTAACATTCCCACTTGCACTCTAATCACTCATTAAGCCTCCTAATCAATCCCCTTAATCATTTGCACATCCCTAATCACCTTGATTAGGGATGGGTCAACTTTGATCATTTCAAGGAAATTCAAATTCTTTGAGTCTCCCCATGCATCCTCTTCCCAAGGAAATTTTAATTCTTTTATCCATTTGGTCTTCCCACACATCCTCTTATTTTGGAATTTTTAATTCCTCCTCTCTTCCCCCAAGGAATTTTATATTCCTTTTTCTCTTCTTAATGTACTTGGGATCTCTTCCCCATATACCTTGAAGAGTGTGGAGACAAGAAATGCCTTTATGGCAAATCTCTTGAATCCCACACCTTGTCCTCTCAATCCTCTCCTCCATTTCAAATCAATCTCAACCCTTCATTTTGAAATCAATCTTAGCCCTCCATTTTTGCCTCCTCCAATCTATAAATTGGAGTCTCATCTCCTCACAAATATCCACTTTTCATCTAATCTTATGATGTCCATTTGAGATCCAAGATCATCCACCATGCCATCATAATGCCAAAATATTGCCTCATAATCCAATCCATCACACCCATAATCATCATTTGAATCCAATCCCTCTTGTTATGTCGTGGAGAGCATTCCACAATTCTATCAAAGAATCAATCCAATCAAGTGGAGAAGGGGCAAATTCTCCACTTTACCTAAGGCTCAATCCGGGGGAGGAGAAGAAGGTATAAGAGTATCATTTGTATTTTCATAATTTATTTGTGTTTTTTATGATTAATTTATGCATGTGAGTACCCTAACCATTTTCTCATCTTCGGTATGTAATTTGGCCTTTGTAAACCACCAAAAAGGGCTTGAAAAATATGTGGTTGTGCAATGTGAAAAATTCTTATAATTTTTTTGTTGTTTTTGAATTTGATTGTGTTCCTTTCTTTTGCATCAACATTTCAAATTGCACTATATGATCCATCATTAGGATGTTAGAGAGCTCAAAGAGAAGAAAAATGATGGATCATAAAGTGTGATTTGAAACATTGATGCAAATAAAAAGAACACAATCAAATCCAAAAACAAAAATAACTAGTCATATGGATTGTGGAAAACTAATATCATTAAATCATTAGACTGTAGTTTGCTCTTTATTCGATAATAAAAAGAAAGTGGATGGTTGATTTTCTGTGGATGTAGCTCACATTGGATGAATCAAATTAAATTTGTGCATTATTGTGAAATGTTATTTTGTATTTTTTTATTCTATATTATAGCTAATATTATTTATTGCTCTGGTCTTCCTAAACCCCAACAATATGAATTTTCACCAACTTATGACAAGTAAATTATTACACAAATGTATCTTTCTAAATGTGGAATATGTCCAAAATAATGTGTCTTATTTTGATGGGTGGGTATGACATGGTGAGTTGGATTCCATTTTAGAATGTTTCATCCATCTAAACTTAGGCATTGGTACTTAGGTAAAGTAATTTTAGGTGTCATATTTTCCATCATTATTGGCTTATGGTTTTTGAAAACCAATCACGATTTCTTGTTTGGGCTTGTTTATAAGTTAAATGCTTGGGTTAGTGGTTGAGGCATTACAATGTCAATTTGATTTCATAAAGCCAATAGTTAGAAATCCCCCCCTTCCTTCTTATTTTGATGGGTGGGTATGACATGGTGAGTTGGATTCCATTTTAGAATGTTTCATCCATCTAAACTTAGGCATTGGTACTTAGGTAAAGTAATTTTAGGTATCATATTTTCCATCATTATTGGCTTATGGTTTTTGAAAACCAATCACGATTTCTTGTTTGGGCTTGTTTATAAGTTAAATGCTTGGGTTAGTGGTTGAGGCATTACAATGTCAATTTGATTTCATAAAGCCAATAGTTAGAAATCCCCCCCTTCCTTCTTATTTTGATGGGTGGGTATGACATGGTGAGTTGGATTCCATTTTAGAATGTTTCATCCATCTAAACTTAGGCATTGGTACTTAGGTAAAGTAATTTTAGGTATCATATTTTCCATCATTATTGGCTTATGGTTTTTGAAAACCAATCACGATTTCTTGTTTGGGCTTGTTTATAAGTTAAATGCTTGGGTTAGTGGTTGAGGCATTACAATGTCAATTTGATTTCATAAAGCCAATAGTTAGAAATCCCTCCCTTCCTTCTTATTTTGATGGGTGGGTATGACATGGTGAGTTGGATTCCATTTTAGAATGTTTCATCCATCTAAACTTAGGCATTGGTACTTAGGTAAAGTAATTTTAGGTATCATATTTTCCATCATTATTGGCTTATGGTTTTTGAAAACCAATCACGATTTCTTGTTTGGGCTTGTTTATAAGTTAAATGCTTGGGTTAGTGGTTGAGGCATTACAATGTCAATTTGATTTCATAAAGCCAATAGTTAGAAATCCCCCCTTCCTTCTTATAAAACATTGATATTTTGAAATTGTATCATAAGACATTGTTGCTAATAATTTATTATACGTGCTTTAAAAGTAAAGTTTTTTTGTTATAAAGTTTTCTATGGTAAATCTTGTGTTATGCACTTTTATTTGTTATTTATTCTATAGATCTATATCCTGTTGCATTGTTTCTCTCATCATATTAATGTAGTTGTTTCATTTGATATCAATGATTTTTCAAGCTTGGTTTCCTTTCAATTTAATAAACTTTTCTTCAAATAAAAATATTGTTGTATGGGAATAATAATAATTTTTTTTCCAATAATCTTAAACTAACTTTTACATGGGCAATTGTATCTTGAATTAATATTGAAATATATTTTAATTATCCAAAAAATGGATACAAGGTTGGCTCTCCCCAAATGCACAAATATGTTAATAACTAAAAACAACAAAACAAATATAAAATATCTCAAAAAAATGAATAATTTAAAAATATCGAAAGATCCACTTAAAATATTTTTTAAACAAAAAAATATATAAAACAAGAATATTATCTACTACCCTATTTATGAAAGTGAAAAGCTTGTTCATTTCAATATCAATAAAAATCATACTATTGGACTACTTGATTTGATAATCCTTTATTACATTCTAATACCTTACCAAATAAAGTTGTAGCCACAAATCTTATTTACATAATTTTATTAAATACGTGATATGACTTGTCTTATTGTTGTTGAGAGATATGTACATCTCAACCATTCCAAATTTCATTTGACTGGGCATTATAATTAGAATGCCTTATTAATCAATATAATAATGGCATGATAAACTTGTAGAAAAAAATATTTGTTGCATTTGATCAAGTTACAATATAATGGAAGTCTAAATGTAAATTTAAAAAGATAATAATACAATATTCACAAAAATAATGAGTGATAAAGAACACCTTCAAAGTTTGTGCAAGACAATTCAAACCAAAGACGAGTTCAAAGGGCCAAACTTGAACAATACATTCAAAAAAAGCTAAGCAACTAATGCAATAGTCTCTTGTAGTAGACTAGTTGTGATGTCACTAATATCCTTAAAGAGCAAGGAGGGAGGTTGGCCTTTGACACTGACCATGGAGCATTATCCTAATAATCCAAAAGATTGTACAAATGTGTCACTTCAAGTGCAAATTTGCCAACTTACATCTGAATTATGAATATGCATAAGCAAATTAGAAAAAATCATAGCTTTAGTATAGAAAGAGAAATGAACATCAATTGAACATCCTAAAAGACTACATTTTTATCTTCCAAACGTTAAAAAAAAAATCACCTTGAAAGTGTGCCAAATTTGGATATATTTAAAAGAGAGACAAGGCTAATCCCTTACAAAACTATATGCCATGAAAAAGGAGTGGGTCTAAAGACCTAAAGAAATCACAAATCCAATTCCAAGCTTCTTGAAATCTGGTGTAAAATTAGAAAAGATACTGGATACTCTAGAATTGTCCACAATGAAGATTTGGAACTCTCAAATGCATTAAGTAAGAACCAACGGGAAATGGACCAATTTAGGCTCAAGCATAGTTGATTAGATAGTCTAGAATAGACAAGGTCAAATACCAAGAGACAACTAAAGCTACCAATGATGGCTCAACTAACCAACAATAAGAAAATAATGAAAAACTAACAAATATCCTTTTCTAGGCTTATAATTATGAAATGGTATATCAAGATGGCATTTCCAAACCTTCTACCAAGAATCGAAAGATTTAACCGTGAATTTATGAATCATCTAGAAAGGAAAGCATCAAAAGCAGTCTAAAAAGTCTCCTAGTCTTAGATAGCCAGAATTTCTTATTAATTTCTAGCCAAGAATGAAATTTTTTGGTGGCTCTGTTAATTAGATCTGACAATATTCTAATCTCTCATTTGAAGAATTTTAAGATGTAGATCCATGGCACTTTGGTAAGAAGTTGCACTTGAACTAAATAAAACATGAAACTATCAAACCAATTGATTAAAAGACCATTGTAGAAATCATTTTTTTCCAGAGAAACCAAGGCATAATAGCCTTCCAGTCTTTCCAAATACCTTTCAATGATAAAGTATCTTGAATTTGAACTATTTCCCTCATAATAAAGACAGTGCCAAGATCCAGCTCTTTTCAAACGAGCTATCCAAAAGGCACACCTGAATTGATACAATGCTTGATGGTAATTTTTCAAACTTCATTTTCTTCAAGAGCCATGAGAACTTAAGACAATGCCTTAACGACAATTTGAAACAATCCTAAGCCACCATCATTATGGGACAGTTTTCTGGAAGGTATCATTATTATTGAAATAACTTAAAATAATATTATTGAAAAGGCAGTTAAAAACTTAGCTTGACTAAGAGTTGGTTACTCAAACATAATAATATTTAAACTATATTGAACTGTAAGACACAATATAGACAGTGCTGAAACACAAGCACAGTAAAAGCGTTGTAGGTTGGAAGCACGGGTGACTCACCTTAGGAGAGGTCTACTACAGGATATTTGTCCAAAGATAACATGTGTTCCCATGAATCATTCCTGATACCATGCTATACACAGGCTCAAGAACAAGGAGTGGTTTGTTTTTCTGACCTACTACAATTTGACCTGCTCTCAATGAATGTCCACCTATTATTGGCATGCCTAATTCATTAAAGGAAGGGTAGGTGATAACATGCAAGACAGAGCATCATTGATTGTTACTTCTCTTGCATTGAAAGTGTTGCACACCAAAACATTGGCCATCGAATTTAGTGAGTTGAAAATAAGAAAATGACTGGTCAAAAATATTAAATTATTGATTGACAACTATAGTTCACTACAATAATCAAGATGCAAATAGGAATCGATGTGATCATCACAATACCCTAGTTCACGCCAGCTGCCATTGAGTATCACTATTGAAACCATTTTTGATGTCCAGAGAGTTGAGATGATCTATCTTTACCCTTGAACCTTGATCAGATTAGAAATACAATTCTCCACTGAGGCTTCTTGTATCCAAAAAAAATTCGCCACTTTATTTTATTTATATTCATTTCTCATTTCTTATCAAACTACTCTATTTTCGAACCTTCATTACAAGTTTAAGTCTGGAAGGCCAATTGTTAGTGCTAGATGTGTTATAAGTTATAAAAAAATCATTCTCCCAACTATTGTATGTTTTCCGGGGTTTTATTTATTATTCATTAAGACCTGAAGTTATACCAGTTGGAACATGATTAGACTTTATAAACTAGGTAGCTGAACTATAAAGATCCAGCAACATTTAAGTTATAAAGAGTGTGTGTGGGCGGAGATGAATATGATTTTGAGTGGAAGGATGGATATGAAAAAGAATAAATGAATCTGTTTTCTTCTTTTTATTTGTAGGTTTCCTGCTGAGAGATTAATATCAAACTAAATAAAAATGCATGCATACTGACGTAGTCAATATGCTTTGTTGTTTAATGCATTCCATGTGAAAAGTTCATATTTGCATCTAGTTGCAGAATATAATTGTAACGACAATACTCCACCAAGACTAGAAACTGCGACAATGTAAAGTGAGTACAAGAATTTTGATGAGTCAATCAAGCTCTCACTTGCTGACATAAAGCAACCTTGCCCTGAATCAAAATCTATAAGCAATGGGAATCAAACATAAACTGATATTGACAGTCCAATTGCATGAGTGTATAAAAACATGTTCCCTGCTCCTATAAATGCATGCCAATTTACTGGGGATATAACAGATATGAGCAGTTGCAATGCTAAAAGTGAAGTGGGTGGCCAGAAAGAAACTAATCTAGAGTATAATGAGGACAAGCAAGCCGTGGATAAGATTGCTTTGAAAAGTTGAACACAAGAACTTCTAGAATGGGCGTACCATCAGAGGACATACAGAAAATGTTGGATCTCCACAAGTTCGTGGTGCTTATGGTATGTTTTTGCTTTTTCGTTATTAAAGATGTTAGTTTCACTATGTTGATTTATGAGAATTTGTATCCTCTTTAAATGACAATTTAATGGAATGTAGATGCAGCAGGAGCAAAGAACATCCAAAACAATACAATCTTGGCACTTCAAATACTTTCCCAATGACATGGTAATATCGTTGCCATTTGTTTGATATAAATGCAAGAATTTATGGACTACCCTATCTAAAATTTTGCTCCTTCTTGGGTTGATGATTATTATTATTAATCAATCCACTTTGATCACCAATTACTGTTTTTTCTAACAAAATCATCAAGATTATCTTTGACATTGAAAGATGGAGCTTTTGAGTTTCAATTGTCTAAATATCAAAAAAATTCATGGCAAGTAAGAAAGAAGTAACTAACTTTTCTTATCAAATATTTCTCTTAAAAGTCATGACACAAAATTTATTAATATATGAGAGACTACTGAGCGTAAACCTGAATTAATGGTTTTTGCCAGATCAACATCATAGAGCTTGAAGGAAGTTCATAGAAGAGAAAATATTTTCTGCAACTCAAATATGTTCTAGTAATGCTTTAGCAAAATACCAAATGGCTTGCAGCCTATTTCAGAAGCTAAATAGGACGCACATATAATGAACATGTAACAGAGGACAATGGCAACCGGAGATTATGGTTTAAAAGAATCAATCAAAGAACCTGGTGGAGCTTTCATCATACTAAATCAAATTGAGGAAGAAAATATTAGTACTAAAAATGTGAAAGCAAATAATTCTGAGGTGAGCAATGGATTCTTGCATGATGAAAACATAAAGGCTAAAGAGATAAAATTAACACCAGAAGTGCGAAAACCTGAAAGTCTCATGCAGATGAGGATTGTGAACTCAAATCCAAGCAGCACGTCAGGAATAAAATCGGATTTGGCAAGGATAGTCCAATATTATATGTACATATAGCTAAAATCAGAACAACTCCAAGTTCCATAAATTAGTATATCCTGCCAATCTACAAATCCATTTTGTGAATTTCCTACAATCATGGTAGTCCAAGAGTTAGCATTTCTTAGACATTCTGTTATACACCGGCCCTATCTATGCTTCCACTGCACTTCATCTTCACCTTCATCGGCCTCTTTCCATTCCTGTTTGCTAGATGCTCCTACATCATATGCACCCGATAGAAATTTTGTGAGCATAGGCTCACAAAAGTGGAGTTGAGAGATAGAATCACCCTTTAAAATTACAAACAATTTACAAGGAACTCTATCGCTGTGACAATTGCACACGAAGCTATTTATTTTTCCTCTTCTTCCAGCATCTAATCGGAACAACTATCACCCTCCTCCCACAACTCTGCTTTTCACTCTTCATACCTCTCGTAGATTGGCATCCACCATGTGCAGTCCTCCGCCAATGGCTCTCTCCTCTCTTTTCTCCTTTGTGAGATCCAACCCACCATTAGCCAACCACCTCCACTAGTCCACTGAAATGTATCTGCATAAAAATTTGCAAC
Source organism: Cryptomeria japonica (assembly GCF_030272615.1). Lineage (NCBI taxonomy): Eukaryota > Viridiplantae > Streptophyta > Pinopsida > Cupressales > Cupressaceae > Cryptomeria > Cryptomeria japonica. Next base: position 975,129,419 of record NC_081407.1, read on the forward strand.
ACTATGCAAACCCTCCTCTACATACCAATCAACACCAACAAGATCCTTCTGAACCATTTCATTTAAATTCTCTAAATCATGAAAACCATCATTTTCAAATTCAATGAAATATATATTTACCTTCTCATTACCTACTATAACTTCAACTTCGTTCTCTTCTTTCATGCCTTCAACAAGACATGTAACTGTATCACTTCTTTGACCTGCAATCAATGCATTCCACTCTACCTCCACCGCTGCAATGCTCATTAACAAATCATCTCTTTCTCTTTCCATTTCTTCATTTTCTAACAAATAGTCAAGCTCTCTAACCATGCAATATTTATCTTCACCATTCTTAAGCAAATCAACCTCATTACAACATTCAATAAGATCAGATTTTACCTTGTCACTTTTTGCTGAAACGTCGGCTCTACCTACAATGAGTTTATGCCATTCAACTTCAATTTGTAAAAGTAATTCATCTTTTTCACCTGCATACACAACTTCACTTACAAATGCATCTTTGTTAGAAAAATAATGGAACTCCTTCATGCCCATATTTTCTTCTTCTCTTCTCCACACAAATCTTCAAACCCTCACCCCTCTTTCAATGTTCTCTTTCAATGTTCACAGGTATTTTTGTAAACTGCCTCCTTCGCCGATCTATTTACAATCACAAGAACCTCAGCTGCTCAAACCCTTTGAAAATTTCTCCTTACAATTTGCACATTCATCTGCAAGCAAAATCCACTCTCCACCCTCAGATGCTGGTGCAAACTACCTCCAATCGACGCTTCTACCTGCACACTCAGGAATTGCTACTCTGATACCACTAATGCAAGGCAACTAAACTCACCCTACCCTACAACCTTAAAACTAAACACAAACACAAAACTTAAACTAAAATAGAGGCTCTCTGTTTTCAAAACTTAGATTGCAACACCATGAGTAACAATTTTGTAGAATTAAACTTCAAAACAACCGTTTCATTACATGGGCCTTCAATGGCCTTTCTCCTCATATAGGATTTGTTCCATCCTATCGGTATTCACTCTCTCTTAAACTACAACGGGCTCACAACAATCTGCCTCTATAGGCAACTCCGCAATTGTTTATAAACTCCCTTCATATTGCAGCACACACCCACTTCTCTTGTGCGTTGGCTCCCACACTATGTTCTGCAATCCACTTCTCCCACGCAGCCCTATTGATGGCCTTCTTATATTGCACGGCTTTATTCACCTTCTATCGCATCTCTTCACTAATCACTTGGGCCAATTCCCTTGTCTACACTACGCAGCCACAAACAAAACCACCATCTTTGTGTAGGTCTGACCCCTTTCCTTACCACACACTTCACAATCTCTATGTTTTGTCTCTCTCACATCTTAAATTCCATTTCTGTCTACAACACAGCCTTTCCACCTCTCTCACGCACTACCTCTACTCCACAAGGCCCCTCTTGGTTGCTCCACCCAATGCATAGCCCCTCTCCTTTGGGCTGAAACCACCACTACGCAGACACACCCCTTTTGGCCAATATGCTTCTCTCTCTTTTATATTTTGCAGCCATTAATTGCCTTTTCATATTCTTTTGCCATTATTAATTCATTTGCTTGCTACCCTCCTCTCTTGGCAACGTATAGATCAATTCACTGACTGCAATATAAACCAGGTTATTAGTTGTTTTACCTCTACACGACATGCACTATCTTCTTCCCTTATGTGGTGATTACTCTTCTCATCGTTCCATCTTCCTCGTACTTAATCTTCTTTCATTTTATTGCTTAATGTGGAATGGGATTTTGGACCAGTTTACATCTATCAGTTACCTTGGTTTAAGTTTTCAAAACCTTTACATAGGCCGATGCTGGTAAAGGTTGCTTTACGCCCGCCAATCTACAAATCCATTTTGTGCATATCCTGCAATCATTGTAGTCCAAGAGTTAACATTTCTTAGACACATTCTGTCATTCACCAGCCCTATCTATGCTTCCACTGTGCTTCATCTTCACTTGCCTATAACCTCTTTCCATTCCTGATTGCCAGATGCTCCTATTGCTCAGAAAATACCAAATTTTAGGAGACCAAATTACCTCTTGTACCACATGGGAAAAACATCATGTTAATAGCTACCAACTATTCTGAAACTACCCATGCCATATTAGGGAAGCCACCATCCATTATTTTACATAATGTTGAAGCTATTTTAAAGGAATTAGAAGCCAACAAATACTCGCCACTATTTCAATCACTAGACTTAGACAAGCCGTAGCTCCAAGAAATAATTGTTTAAATGCCTTCTAGGTGTGCTCATGCATCAGATTTTCCAAGTAAGAATAAATGTTCCACAAGATAAAAACTTTGAACATTTGGAGAATCTTGTGACTGAAATCTCGTCTTTGCCTTTGATCTAAAGAAGTGTTCATCTTTTTGAGTTTTCTTCATTATTCCACATTCTATCTTCTTTTATTTTAGTCTTTTTCATTTGTTTATCCATTTGGACATTTGGACACTCATTTACTTCACTCATTTGTCCTTCATATAATGATGCAAATCCTTCGTTTTAAAAATTTATGAAATATTTTGTCCTTCTAAAAGCTCTATCTCATAAACACCTATTATAAAGTCCTTCAAGACTTGACATGAGTCTGGTACCTTCCATTTTAATTCATCATGAAATCTTATAAATATTTCCTTATGTACATGAGTAAATACCAAATCTCCAACTTAAAATTTTTTCATTATACTTTTGAGATCAGTATATTTAATGTCCTCTCTTGAGCATTCTTTCACCTCCTTGGAAAATTTCTACTTACCTTTAGTCAGTTATTTCCTTTCCATTTGGAATCTTCAATTTACTCGCTTAATGTGGATCACTCCCAACTTCTTTTTCTACCTTCAACAACTATTTCTATGTGCTCAAACATACTATAGGGTTGCTATCTATTACAACTTTTTCCTTCAAAGTAAATTTATTTTCATCCTCATGTAATACCATTTCTACAGCCATGAGACCATGTATGGGTTGGGGTGATTAAGCTTCTTCAAATTGAGTTTCTCCACCATTTCTTGACAGACTAAATTATCCATACTTATGTCATCCACAATCACCTTGCAACACTTTCCAATTGATTTGCACACAATTCTAAATAAATTTCTTTTTTGTTCAGGTTCTTGTTTCTCCTATTTTATTTTTGGTAAAACTCTTGAACATTAACAAATCTCCTTGTTTTAGCTCTTCTATATGTTGAGTGATTGGACATTTTTTACATCTACTTTGAAACATGATTTCTAGCCACACCCTTTCTACTATTGTCTTGTTGCATTTGAGGTGTGCCCAACTTCTCCACATTGGTAGTATGAGCTTGTAAAACCTCTTCCTTTTGTAACTTGATAAAATTCACTATTTTGTAAAGTACCAATTTCTTCTTCACATGCCTGTGTTCCTGCACAACTATTTGCTTGGGCTTTTCCAATAGTGGACCTTCCTCTTCCTCTTGAATTATTTTGCTACCTTTTGGATAACTTCTCTTTTGCCTTTAAGGCATATTGATAGGCTTCCTCTATGTTTCTAAAATTTAGCAAATTGATTTCATCTTGGATATTTAGATGTGGTACATTCACATACTTTGCTATCTTTTTGGACCATCTTCTGTATGTCCAACCCTTATAGTGAGTTTGTAGAACTCAATGTACTTCACATCTTCTTCCCTTTGTCTCAAATTTTGAAATTTTTTGAATAAGATCAACTGATAATCCGAAGGTAAGAATTTGGCTTCAGTTTTGACACCATTTTATCCCAATTTTTTATTTTCTCTTTCCCTTTTTCCTGTCTTTCAGTTTGCACACAGTCCCACCATAAAGTCACATGACCTTTTAACCTTGTGCAAACAAATTGTATTCTTCCATAGATTCATAGTCAAAATATCTTTCCATCTTTGTTATCTAGTCTATGAGTTTTTCTCCATTTAGGCTTCCATTGTAGTGAGGTGCATCCAATCTTTGCCATAGCTCTAAGAAATCTGATCTATGTAGCATCCACCACTTCTTTTGCATGTTTCTGAGATTCTTGAGTCACTTCTCCTTCATAACTCACATCTTCAAGATGAACTCACCTTCTTTGGGTTGTTTCTATTGCAACCAATGTTGCTAGGATCTCTCTCATCCCTTGGGCTAAATCCACGGTTCTAGGTATTCCAAATAACTAAAATTAGAATAGATCCAAGTTCCATAAATACATACATAACCATTAGAGATCTGAATAATACTCTTCCACGGGATAAACTTTACCAAAGACAGAGTCAGAAACATAACAGTGTAATTGAATTACAAGAAACTTTCTGTGACATATCAAATATTCAGAATGACGACATTTTATATCAAAATCTCCTCTACAAAACTAGAACATGACAAGACACACTGTGGTCTGGACTCCACAACACACATCCTATAGTAACTGCACTTCCCCAACTTAAACATAAGCAAATTTCACCACAAGGCCATAACACACGAAGGCCTTACAATTTCAAAATCCTTCTACCTATCTATTAGCTCACAACCAAATATATTTTTCTTTAAGCTGCAACTCTCTAAAAATCTTTGGATTATTTCTTTACATTGGTTCCACTACAATCATTACACAGGCATTCATTTTCTTGACTAAATTTCAAAATCCATGCATACCCACACAACTCAATTATTGACTCCACATGACTAAACTTTCAAAACTAGAATATGATAAGATACACCGTGGTCTGCAAAACACATATACAGTAACTAAACTTCTGCAACATAAAGATAAGCTAATTTCAACACTGACGTAGGGGCATCGATTATACCCTTTTGACTTCTTTTTTTGTTATCTTTATACGATTAGGTGATTTTTGGCTTGTTTCGGTTATGGACTTTGGGTGGAATGGTTGGAGAGGAGACTTCGAGTTGTTGGGAAAAGAAAACCAATCGACCCAATAAGGACGGAATCAGGGATAAAGGAAGGAAGGACCGATCAAGTGAGACTTGGAAAAGGTCATGCAAAACGATTTTGGGTGAGAGAGGGGATTTGCTCTTCTGCGGAATGTGTCAAAACAAAATTGCAAGTAAAGAGAAGAGAAATATAGATGGTAGGGAGAGTAGCGCCCTCTGGTTTGAGACAGAGATGTCAAGCAGGACGAGTCAGAGCAGAATCAACACAGAAGAGAAGAGGTGGTTTTTATTTTAGTTTTTGTTTATATTGACAGAATACATGAGTTGCAATCGAGTCATGGTGATCAATGCCCACTTTCCGGTTTGTGATGGCTGGATAACAATAGCGATCAATTCTTTGGAGGCATTTGTCTATATCTTACTAAAATATGATAAAAGTTCGAGTGTATTTTCTTTGTTTTATTGTTAGTGTAGATGTATAAATCTGATCATCTAGTTAAATAAATATTTATTATTTATTTAATCACATTCTTCTATTAATTAAATTATATTTAATTAATTCCACCACATTCTTTTATTTGATTAAATAAATTATTCAATTTATTTAAATTAATTCATTTAGCCACATTCTAGTCTTTAATTAAATAAATTACCTTTATTTAATTAAATCTCCCATTTTTGCATTTAATTAAAATCTTTCTCATTTAAATAAATCAAATTTATTTAAATATTTCTCCAATACAAGTTGTCATCCACATTTGTGAAATAAATAATTTTATTTCAAAATTAAATTCAAAAATATTATCCCACTTTCATTCTCCTAACAAATCCACCTGCATGACTAATCCTTTTCTAATTCTTCTAGATTCTTCTAAGCATCCTAATTAGCCTAGTCCATATCTTAAACATTTGCACATTCCTTAAGAGAAGTCACTTCTCGAAAATTCCTCAAAGTCTTTGAAATGCATTGAAGGCTTTATGTCCTCAACAAATTAATCCTCAAAGTCTTCCTAACCATTAATGGTTAATCCAACCTCAACCCATGGTTAGAGACTTTCTCTCTATCTCAACTCTCATCTAACCCAGGGGTCTCATCGAGCACTCATTGCTTTGACCTTAATTATATTATTAACCCTTGCACAAGAATTTACCCTTTAGATAAAATCTTTATCCATTGGTTAACCCTAACCTAACCCTAACCACACCCTCCTAGGGTGACCCTCGTGTCTTCTTAGGCATTTAATGCCTCTTACATCCCCTCTCAAGCCACCTCTTGTTGACAATTGTCACCATTTCATTGGTGAAAATTGTAAACATGGATTGAGTAGCTTTCAATCCTAGCCCTTGTTAATAACCATCCATTTTCTTGTTTCTTCTATAAATAAGACCCATTTCCTTTATTGTCAAGATCCAAGTTTTTATGCATCTACAGTATAGTCTAAAAATCATCAAGTATCTTGCCTCTCTTTGGTTATCATAGCATTTGCATCATTTAGGAACATAATAGCATAGCTTTTAAATCATGAATCATGTTAAAATAGTTTGTTAATATCTTTATCATAGCTTCATTTTCATCATAGTAACACATCTTTATCTTAATCAACATATCATATAGATCTTAGATGCATTCTTGCATATAGATCATTTTTATCACTCATTCTTGGAGTTGTCATTCCTACGTCAGTTGCTCAATGATCTAAGAGCAACCATTGCCTTGAGGGGTCCTATGAGATAGAGAACAATGAGATACATTACAAAGCATTAGTTAGTTTAGTCTATTTTAGTCTTTTATCTAGAAATCTCATTGGTATGTTAGCTTTTGATCTTAATTTTCATATTCTGATTACATTGATTCTTGCACACATTTTTGGCGCCCACCGTAGGGCCCATCCCTAAAACTAAAATTATTTTGTTTGCAGGTTGAACACAAAGATCACATCAAAACACTAGACTAGCGCTTCTAAGGGATTTCCTAGTGCACAAGTGGCATTCTGCAGCGCATGTAACTCATTGTTTAGCACTTTTGAAGCATTCCATAGTGTATAAACACCTTATTTTAGCGCTTAGTTTTCTCTGATCTTTTAGCGTGTAGGTCTAGTCCATTAAGGCCTCATAGTAGCACATTAGATTCACAGTTTAGCACGTAGACGAACATAAATTTTTGTTTGTAACAGACAAAGGAAATATTAAGCTGGTCAGCCCACCATATCAACTGATTGTTTGCACTGTTTTCTTGAAGGTTTTCTAACTTTTGGTGCAGGTTTTTAGAAAAAGTTGGTGGATTTTTAGTTCTTCTTTTTTTTTTCTTGTTTTCGCAAAACGATAAAAAAAGCTCACTTCCATTTTTTTGCAAAGCTTAAAATTGAACTTCACATTTCTTTGGTGCACTTAAAACGAACATCATTTTTCATTTGGATCTTTAAAAAGAATATCCTTTTCCTTTTGGCAAACGGATAAAAAGAACAACAACTTAAATCTTTCTTTTGGCAAGATTAGTTCATATTTTCTTTGGGCTCTAAAAAGAACAAAAAAACTTTCCAATTTTGCAAAGCTTAAAAAGAACAATCACTCGTCTTTTTGGAGCTTAAAAAGAACCATCATTTTGCATATTACTTCAAGAGCTTTCAAGATTGTTGTTATTCACTTTGGCGATTCATTTTGGTTGACCAGGATTTCCTTTTCAAAAGTTCGGGGTTTTTTTTTTGCTATCTTTGCACACATTGTTATCTTGGTTAAAAAGAACCACATGTCTTTTAGAGAAACATCTCCAAGGTAGCTTTTAGCAAACATTTGCAATATTGGCTAAAAAGAAAGAGTGTATTCCATGCTTCGAAGGTGTTAGGTATATTCTCTCCCCTTAATTAGGTGATAAAAAAGCCAAACACACCATTACTTTCTTTATTTCAATTTAGCATTAAGATCAAACCTTTAGCAGGTCTTCCCTCCCAAGGTGACTATAAGACCAGTGTGAGGGAAACGACCTAAGTGAGGAACGGCTAACGCCAAGTATTCCAACCCACTATAATCAAATGTGGATATGATGAAAATCATATTCAACGATTTTTCTCAGCGATTAGCCTTCCCCCAGTATCTTTAAGATACATAAAGCCTTTGTTCTAAATGTAGGGAAGCCTCTTGAGGGAGTTTATCACTGAAGATTGAACATAAGCCTGATTATGAACTTTAGAACTAGAAGCCTCACTGAGTCAGTTTTCCAAACATTTCTAATATCATAGTGAAAGGGTAGGGAAGAATTCGCCCTCAAGACACTCACCATACATCTCCCAAGAAAATGATCCAATTGAGGAGCAATCTTGTTTGGATCAAATTCTAGACAAAGGCAAAACAATGGGCACACCTTAGGGTGTGACAAGGTTGTTTGAGCTGAACGAGTATCAAGCGTGAGCTATTGATATTTTAAATGACCCTTAAGAATAGAGAGGTATATCTGATGTGTATTTCTTGTGCAAACTTGTGAAAACAAACAAGGATTTGAACAGATCTTATTGAACATATACTATATGTTTAGCATAGACAAATTGTTTGCTTCTATCTACTGTGTTTTCAAATAATCTTTTAGAAGATTATCCATCAAACAGGCAGAGAAAACCAGGGTAGCTTAATGCATTATAAGTTCATATTAGCGCATATAAATATCAGTATAGCTCATACCTTTCATTAAATAGCGCATACAGGCCAAACATTAGCGCTTTAGCAAGGTACATTAACACATCATCCTGCCAGCAAAAGTCAACATTTCAGTCAACAAAAACCAATTAGCGCATAAACAGAAAATATCAACGCATACCAAGGACAACATAACACATCTGAGTATCATTGTAGCACATTGGATTCATATTTTAGCGCATAAACAATCTGTTTTAACACATAGTCGGAAGATTTATCCAAAATAGAGAGCAGGTTATCAACAATTTTGAAAAAGTAGCACCATTTTCAAATACCCCTTTGAGTCTTCTATCAAATCCAACTTAAACAAAAGAGATTTTATCAGAGCAATATCATCTAATGATTTTAGTTTCACATTTCAACTAAATCAACGTTAAAATACTGAGTTAAGTTATCCAAAGTTGGTCCAAACACATCAAGTTTCCAAAATCAAAGATAAATCGTTCTTTATCAGGAAACGTTATCACATCCTTTGGAAATACTTAGTCATATCAATAGAGGCATATTGAGTCCTCTATTCGACTGAGTAAACTTAGGTACCAAAAACACAAAAGTATTTGTCAACCAAAACCAAAACTTTGATCACTTGTATGACCACTCCTCAACATTTAAAGAGGAAGAATCTTCATTAGAAAACTGATTTGAAGAAAAAGCAACCTAGCCAAGAAACAATCTTCAAGAGAAGGAATTTTCTCAACATAAACTATAAACTCTTCCTAAAACATCACACTTTATTGCACCGCTTTCATATCTATCTATGCGGTAAAGGAACTGAGTTTGACGAGGAAACATTGCAAGCACATGCCTTTGAACAAAAGTCAGCATTCTCTCAACATATTAACAAAGGAGGAAAAATCAACTTATCTTATTTTCCTAAGGATTCAATCACTTATTGAATCAAATCAAATCATGCTAGTTTCCACATGATCCCAAAAAAACAATGAGTGGGACGACCAACCTGAATCAAGTATGGGCTAGAGAGAAATTAACACCTGAAAAAAGTACCTAAATATGGATGAGGAAGATATATCAAATGACATTATTGAGGAGGCCCAACAAGACATTGGCCTACAAAAACTCATGGAGAAACTCATAGAAACAGACAAACAAAAATACTTCCTCCTACTATCTAGAAAAGGTGTCAAGATCCCTAAGGATTCTGACACAGATCAACTGAAACAAACAGAATGCGTGAAAAGAACAAAATCAAGAACATATACCTACAATATTGACCAAGACAATAACAATGACCAAGAAAACACTAATGAGCAAGATAACACCAAAAATCATGATACCAACAATGAAGACAATCCCCTTGCTACATTTACGCAACAACTACAAATGCTTCAACAAAAAATGCAAGACATGCAACAAGGGGCCACAACAAGATACTCTTTAGAGGATATATGTCTCATCCATTTGATAAAAGTTTAAACATGGTTCCATTCCCACCAAACTCTGAAATACCAAAGTATGATAAATATAATGGTAAAAGTGATCCCCGTGATCATATAAGGGAATTTTGCACAATGAGCTTAGAGTTTGCTCACAATGACACCTACATGATGAGGTTATTTCTAAGAAGCCTAGAAGGACAAATGATGGAATGGATTTCAAAACTCACACCTCCCATCAGATCATTTGAAGAGTTGGTGAACAAGTTTGTTTCACAATACTCATAACATTCAACATGAGGTCATCATGCTTGACCTTTGCAATACAAAACAAAAGAACAATGAACCATTCATGATATTTTTTACAAAGATGGAGATGATTAATCTCTAGATATCCTCAGACCATACCTGAAAAGGAGAAAATGGAAATCTTTATAGACAATCTAAATGACGAGATGAGCTATCAACTTAAACTACAATGTCTACCTAGATTTCAAAAGTTGGTCGACAATGGAATCCAGATAGAAGAGGCCTTAATCAAAAGTGGAACTTTAAAATTCTCCAAAGAAGGTGCTAGCTCATCAAACAACAACTATTATAACAACAACAACTCAGACAAATCCAAATTTTGGACAAGGAACAAGAATGTCGTCAATGATGGTGTAGTTGACACTAACAATGTTAAAACAAAACAACCGGTGTTAAACTTATCAGGTATTACTCCACCAACCAACACTCAAGGAAACACAAATAAAGGAAACACCAATCAAGGGAAGACCCATCAAGGGGAAAACAATCAAGGGAACAACAATAACACCAAAAGTGCACCATATCGATGGAAGTTCACACCTTTGGGGAAAACTCTTGAATCAGCACTTTGAGAATTCTTGACAAACAAACTCATTTCATTGCCAAACACAAGGGATTTTGAACCCCAAGTCAAACCTTCATGGTGGAATGACGCACACTACTACAAATATCATAGAAACAAAGGGCATCACATGAATGATTGCCTAAAATTGAAAATTTTGGTTCAATATTTACTAGATAAAGGTGACATAATGGTAGACGGTCATAAAACAAACGATGATCATGAGGCCTTCAAGAATCCACTTCCAAATTATGACAAAGGCGCATCATCATCCTCAAACAACAAAGGGGCCCACATAAATCATGTGTACAACAATGTCATCAATCACATATCGACATACGACAATCAAATCAATGTCATAAAAATCAAGGACAAACAAGAGCAGGTCCCAGTAAATGTAACTACACGGGCCCAATCCAAGTATGTTCTGAAAGGAAACACTTCCAACATATTCGCTCCTTTGAAAGAACAATATAGCCTGATAGATCAATTGAAGAAAACTCTAGCCCACATATCCATATTAGAGCTTCTCAAGATCTCACCAGCACACAAGGATATTTGGGAAAAAGCTCTTGTTGACACTATGGTTCCAAATAGCCTGGATATTGATCGATTCCAAGCCATGGTGGGACATATAACTATGCCTCATAATCTATCATTTTCTGAACATGATGACGTCTCTCTAAACCATCCACATAATACTCCACTCCATATTGAATTCCTAGTCTATAAACATCGAGTGAAATGAGTACTAATAGATGGAGGAGTCGGTCTAAATATTTGTACTCTAAAACTTATACATGCATTGGGTTTCTCAGAAACAGTCGTCGATCCTAAGAAAAAGATAACAATCAAAGCATATGATGATGAAGAAAGAGCATCAAAAGGGCTTGTGGTATTACCTATTCAAGTAGGACCAGTTCAGAGAGACACTCTATGTCAAGTCTTGGACATAGACTTATCTTATAACATAATTTTGGGTCATCCTTGGATCCATCAAATGCAAGAAGTACCATCTACAAACCACCAGTGCCTGAAATTCCCATATGATGGACAAGGAATTTGCATCACAACAAACACAAATCCTTTTCAGTATTGCAACAATCTAAAAGCAACTCAGAATATTCTTGTACCACACAACATGGAGGCCCTCGCTTCCACATCATCAAATAGTAAGGATTAACTCAAATCTCTATCCATAGATTTTGAGAAAAATATGAAGTTGAAAGACAAAGGCATGAGAGAATACTCTTTTGAACCATCCTTATTACTAGTTTCACCAAAGTCTCATGGACAACCGTCAACATTCAAGCAAAAATCTTCACAACCCATCAATCTCTTTGATGGATTGTTTATTCAAGAAGGAACACTAACAGATGAAACAAAAGACAAGGATGTCTTGAACTTGTTGTACAAAGATGATGAAGACACACAAGCATAAATGTTAAGTGTTACCTCCCAACAGAGAAATATGGCAACCGATTTAGAATCATGAAAAGGATGGGATACTCAAGAAAAGGTCCTATCGACAAATGACAAGAGGGTATCATAGAACCAATTCAACCATACTCACAACTTATCAAGGATAAGTCTAGACTAGGATAGGATAGCATCAATATCAACCTGATAAAAAAAATCGACAACAAGAATCTACATGGCAACCAAATCGACAACAAGAAACCACGCGACAACAACAAAAGAAACATGCATTAACACAACAACAAGCAACTAATGAGGCAGTCTGCAAACACACGGAAGAGGAGTATGAAAAATACAAGAAGAACTTGTCATACAAAGAGAGGAGGCTTCTCACAAGAAGATCCATAGATTGCAACCTAGTATCGAGCTTGATTCAAATGGAATGCAAGTAATTTCAGAGATGAAAGTAATAACTGTACCAATTGTCAGCAAACCCTTCTCACTCACCAAATGACATCCCCATCATATGCAACAATAGTTCTAGAGAGTGATTCTGAAACAAACTCACATGAATATGAATGGGATACTTGTTCTGATATAATTGAAGATATTGATATAGATGTAATCCATACATATACACCCACGCCTGATGGAAGACAAGGCTCAAGGTCTAGATCATTTGAATTTGGACCACAACATATCTACGAAGCCAGTGAGAACGAGCAACATCACTATCAAATAGACAATATCGAAGAGAGTACCATCATAGACCTCAATCATGCTATTGGCAACTTTGACAACATTTCTATCATGACCCTTTACAATCGTTGATATAAATCCACCTAACGATTCGTTACCCCTCGTACATCCTAAACTCGTTGACTGGGAACAACCTGAACAACTCAACATACCTATCTTTCTAGATGATGACACTATTGTCCATTACCTTTGTTCAGTAAATCCAGAAACATGTTCCACAAGTGAATTTCGTAATGAAGTTCTCAATCATGAGAGTGTCAAGTCTCTTAGTTGCAAAATGAATAAAATAAATAATTGTTCTAATTGTGAAAACCATTTAAAGGCAGTATTAGATCATAAAAAAGTAAAAACAAAGGAGTATCCAATGGTGAAAACCTCTTTGTGGCGCCAAAGGATTAGAGAATTGACACTCTTCCTAAAAATTATCAGGAGAGATCACCAATTTTTATTGAACCAACTCAATCAATCAACATCGACACTGAAGTAGCATTAAAGACCATACACCTGGCAGACTCATTAACAGAACAAGAACGACCTAATTTCACCAATTTCTTCAAAGAAAAGAAAATCAATTTTGCTTGGTTCTATGCAGATATGCCAGGGGTAGATCCAAATTTAATCTTGCACCACTTATCTATAGCTCCAAGAGCTAAGCCAGTCAAGCCGAAACTGAGAAAAATGAACCTGCATGTCGCACTATTGGTTAAAGCAGAACTGAAAAAACTACTTGATGTAGGATTCATCCAACCCATAGATTATGTAGAATGGATCTCTAACATTGTACCTATATCCACACCAGATAGGAGCATCAAAATTTGTACAAATTTCAAGGATCTCAAGAAGGCTTGTCCGAAGGATGACTTTCCTTTACCTAGCTTTGACACAATTATAGATCTAACAACATGACATGCTATGTTATCACTGATGGATAGCCTCTTAGGCTATAATAAAATCAAAATAGCACCCAATGACCAAGATTATATAACATATACATGTCCATGGGGTACAAACTGATGGAATGTCATGCATTTCGACTTGAAGAATGCAGGAGTGACCTATCAATGAGCAATGACCATAATATTTCATGACATGACACACATATTCATGGAATATTATGTAGATGACCTACTAGACAAATCATTTACCAGAGGACACCTGGAAATTCTGGATAAAATCTTTCAGAGGCTAGAACAATTCAATGTATGACTAAACCCTAAAAAGTGTGTCTTCGATGTAACATCTGACAAACTCTTAGGATACAAGCAATCATGGAGATGCCACCTCCTAGAAATATCAGTCAATTAAGATCTCTACAAGGATGGCTACAATCCATAAGAAGAATCATTGCTCAACTAGTTGATAAGTACCTTCCGTTCACTCATCTACTCCACAAGAATGTCCCTTTTAGATGGGAATATTGATGTGAAGAATCATTCCACCAACTCAAGCAATATCTAATGAATCCACCTATATTAGTACCACCAATAATAGGCAAACCTCTTATTCTTTACATATCAACTACAAAGGTATCACTAGGAGCATTGTTAGCACAAGAAGATTTAGTGCGCAAGGAAAGAGCAATATAATACATCAATAGGGCATTGAATGGTTACGAGATCAACTACACATTCATTGAAAAAGGTTTTTTGGATGTGGTGTTCGCTTCTCAAAAGTTTTGACACTAGATGCTAGCTCACACAATCAAGCTAGTAGCAAAGATTGACCCATTAAAATATCTAATCAACAAAACCACTCTCATAGGGAGGTTAGCTAAATGGGTGATTATTCTAAGTGAGTTTGACATCCAGTACATAGATAGAAAGGCTATCAAAGGTCAAGCTATCGCAGATCAGCTAGCAGAAGCACTATTATAAGACAATCATCCAATCCATGTTGAATTTCCAGACATAGATATTCTCATAGTATTGACAAAACCATGGGTCTTATACTTTGATTGATCATACACACAACATGGATTAGGTGTCAGAATCCTATTCGTCATTCCAGAAGGACACACTATTCCAAGATCTTACAGTTTGATGTTTCCTTGCACAAATAACATTGTTGAGTACAAAGCTCTAGTAACGGGCATCAAAATGGTCATAGAGTGAAAGATCACAGAGTTCAAAGTCTTTGGAGACTCCCAATTGGTCACTAATCAAGTTAATGATGACTATCAAACAAAGGACGACAAGTTGATTCCCTACAAGCACATGGTGGATGATTTCAAGAAGTGATTTATAGACATCAAATTTGAGCAGATTCCAAGGTTGAACAACAAAGCTACAGACATAATGGAAACCATTGCCTCACTCCTGCAAATACCAGACAAATAGAGTCATTATGAGTTCCTGGTGGAACAATTATTTTCCCTTGCCTATGACAATTTGGAATCCAAAGTCATATGCCACATAGTGAGTTCTGACTCACCCCCTATGGAAAGATCTACGCCTACCTAAAAGACAATATTATTCCATTAGATCTATCTTGAAACCAGAAATGGAACTTTATTCATCAAGCAGCCCATTACACCCTAACTGCTTACACACTTTATTGATGCAGTCTTGATGGTACTCTTCTTCGGTGTCTTGATCGTAACGAATATGAAAACACCTTGCAAGAACTTCACGAAGGTATTTGTTGCACACATTCAAGTGTTCCTACTCTCGCCAAGAAACTTCTAAGGATGGCATATTATTGGCCAGCCATAGAAAATTAATCATACCAGTTTGCCAGAAAATTTCCAAAAAGCCAAATTCATGGCAATCTTATACATGCACCAGCAGAATTACAACCATTCACTACATCATGGCCATTTTGTCAATGGGTACTCGACCTAGTGGGCAAGATTCATCCTTCCTCATCAAATGGACATAAGTTTATCATCATGACCACTGAGTATTTTACAAAGTGGATAGAGGTCATCCCATTGACTATTGTTACAGGCAAGCAAATATCCTCTTTTATCCTAAATTATCTCATTTGCAGGTATGGCATTCCTAGTTCCATTATCATAGATAATGGAAGACCATTCAAGAATCAAGTTGTGAAAGGACTGTGCGAATGATTCCATATCCAACATCGTTTCTCCACACCATGCTATTCACAAGGGTATGGCCAATCAGAGAAGCCTCAAACAAAACCATCCTGAAAATCCTCAAGTAAACGATGAACGAGGCTGGTCGTGATTGGCATTTTCAACTCAACCCAGCATTATGGGCCTACAGAACTAGTATCCACACACCTACAAGAGCAACACCATACTCACTTGTGTATGGATCAGAAGCTATTTTATCTATTGGGGTTGAGATTCCATCACTCAGAGTATCACTAAAGGGACTCAATCTAGATGAGGAATATCGGGTAAACATACTGCAAGAGTTAGACCTATTAGATGAACACCAATGACGTGCTTTTGATCACCTCAAAGCATATCAGCAACGCATGTGCTAGAGCTACAACCACAAATTAAAGCCAATATAATTTCAAATAGGTGACTTTATACTAAAGGAAAATCCCTGCAATCAACAAGATTGAGAAAAGAAGGGCAAATTTGAACCAAATTGGCTAGGTCCTTTTGTCATCATATTCGCCTATGGATCCAAAGCATATCAGTTATCTACATCAAAAGAGGACCTATTTGATGAATCTATCAACAACGTGCATCTCAAAAATTTCTATACATGAGTTATCCAATGCGCGGATAAGGGAAAAATACAAAAAAAATTCAAAAAAAATTATAAAAATAAAAAAGTGCAATAAAAGCAAGTAGTGAAAACTTGGCAATAGGTGCTATTTGTTATAGATTGGCTCTTCCATCTATTATTTTATATTATCATACCTTTTGCATCCATCTGATCTAAAGTTATTGACACATTGCGCACAGTTTGCACAAAACATTCTTAACACATGCAAGATTGGACACACTTAGCATAGTCACGGTCCTTCTTTGTTTACAACAACTTATCCGCATGATTTCTCACCATGGCTTGGTGATCACTATACATATCCAAACTTTTTTAGTTGTTTCAAATTGGGGGCAAAAATCCTGATCTTGGTGGGGGCATTTCGTTTTAGGTTTCGTCAAATAGACAATTAACAATAGAGCAAAGTGCATCACAAACAAGGATCAAAACATACCACAAAGACAAATATCAAAGCTAACTATTGGAGTTAACATCAAAATCACCATTAGGATCGACACAAAAATAGAATGTGATAGATGATCTATTCTGAATCATGATTTGTTTACACTTAGCATGAATTTTGACTGTTTGTATCTTAATGTTTTTGAGTTATTAGTCTCCTGATCAACTCAAGGATGCATTGAGCTAGAGAAGCAAGGAAGGAGTCTGATATTTTATTGGTCTTCTATCTATGAGGCAATCATTCATGTGATGCAAATTTGTCTCGAGACATGATTGGAAACATATCATTGAGGACATTTGGCATTTTGCACATGATAATGGTTAACTCTTGTCTATTTTACACAAACAACACTCAGGTTGTTTTGGCTTAATTATAGCTCGACGATTGTGTCATTTTGCAATATCAAAATCTATGAAAGTTGTACTCAGGTCATCATGGTTTAATTATACCATCGATGTTTGTACCAACTTCCAACATTTCAAAAGCTCAATGATGACGAAAAGGAGCACAAATAACTAGCTAACGGAATGACAACATCACACAAATAATTGCATGAATAGATCATATTAGTTGCATTCACATATAGTTGCATTTAGTATTCTCATCATGGTACCATTGTATATATCATTTTAAGTAACATTTTCACAATCATCATTATCATTATCATTTATAAATCAAAGAAATGCATTATCATTAGGACTCATATCATATGTATATCATATACCCATCACATAAATGCATTTAACATGAAAAATCAGTCATCATAACATATACATTTTTCATCATATAGGCATTGTATGCGAGAAAAGCGGGTCGATAGAACTCAATATGTGGAAAACGGAGCTCAAAGAGGCTTTTCTCACACACCCACAGGACTTCTTGGTGCAAGCTATGGAGTCATGAAGTATGGCTCAGCTTCCCAACATTGGTTCCATGGTTCTCTATCTCACAAGGCCCCTCAAACCAATGTCTTTGCTCTCAGATCACTGAGCAAAGTGGTTTAGGGATGGCAAATGCAAGAAAGAGGGATGCTTTGGTTGATTTTAAGATGAAATGCATCCTAAGTTATACATGATCCTATAAATGCAATAAACTAGTTATAAGATGACAAGATTAGTAACAAGACTATCCTAGCATGCTATATTAGTCTATGATTAAGCTAAATGATAAGGAAAATACTCTAAACATGCATATTTAGATTAATTCCTATTTAAAAGAGAGGCTAAATGATGAGCATAAATGAGATATTGAAACTTGCATGGATTTGAGTATAAGTGTGATGCTAAAGACTTGGATGATGAAAATGGAGGAATGAGAGCTCTATTTATAGGAAAAATAGGGCAATGGATGGCCAAGATTGAAAGATTTAATCAAGGGTTGAGTTTGAAAGTTGGGAATCCATGTTTGCAATTGTCACCAACAAAATGGTGACAAATGTCAACATAAGATTGGGTTGAGAAGAGACGTAGGAAGCATTAAATGCTTGAGAAGACCTCATGGTTATCTTAGTGGGTAAGGGTTATGGTTAAGTTAGGATTACCCATTGGATAAAGGTTTTACCCAAAGGATAAACTCTTGTGCAAAAGATTAAGAATAACCATGGTCAAAGCAATAAATGCTTGATGAGACCCTTGGGTTACATGGAGGTTGAGTTTAGGGAAATTCTTTAATCATGCTAGAGGGTTGAGTTAACCATTAATGGTTTGGGAGACTTTCAAAGTTAAGTGGTTGAAGCCTTTAAGGGTTTTCAAAGACTTTGAGGGTTTGAGAAGTGACTTCCCTTTGTTTAGGGATGTGACAAGTTTAGGAAATGGGTTAGGTTAATTTAGAAGTGATTAGAAGAGTCTAGAAGGGGTTAGGAATAGGGTTTAGGAAGCAAGTGGGAGGTGTAGGATTTTGCAAGTGGATGAAGGGATAATTGAATAAAATGAATTTAATTCAATTTGGTTGCAATTTGGGGAAATCAAATAAATTAGATTTATTCAATTTAGGGTAAACTATTTAATTAAATTTGAATTTAATTAAAAGTGGATAGAAGGGATTTAATTGAATAAAATGATTTATTCATTAAATGTCAAAAGAGGCCTAGTGAATTTAATTTAAATAAATTGAGTAATTTACTTAATTTAAATAGAGGAATGTGGGTGATTTAATTAAATTGGATTTAATTAAATAGAGAAATGGACATAAAATATTCATTTAGGAATATGGTCATTTTTATACGTCTACAGGCTTATATCACCTTCAAAACATATAGAAATCATAATCATATGAACAACATCATTTACATCCATACATCATCACATCAAGAAAACATGCATTTAAAAATGCCATCAGGAAAAACATAAACATTATACATAAAATCAAATCAATGCATCATCATATACTCAATGCATCCATTTTATCATAGGAAAATCATTTGCATCAACATCAAATATAAACATCATTACAACATCGTTTACATACAGTCATCAATAAAATCATCATAAGATAGAACTCATCACATCCATACATAAGCATCGTCATGAAGCATCACATATGGACCAAGGGAAAACTGTTGTCATATCTCATATAATCTCAAAACAAGGTCAAAATGTACAAATAAATATCATGTCTGTATATGAGATACATCTAAACTGATCTATATCACAAAATGAGACAATCAAGTATGATTATATCCAAATGTAGACGATCTTGCTGCATATGTCCCCGCTCTTAGGTCTCCGCTAGGTGGATCTCATCGTATAGGTCCAGTCACACCTCTGCTCTCCATCCTGGTATGAATACATCCAAGTCGAGCAAAGGCTACTACAACATAGCTAGTTTCTCTCTGATCACGAGGGACCAGATCCTCATATAGCCGTCAGAAATACTTGGCCTCCTTGGCTAAGTACTGTAACTCTCTAAGTGTGTCTTAGAGTGGGATGTTTGTTGCTGATCTCTCCAATCTATCTGCAAGGGCCTTGTCTCGTCCCTTCCACTCCACAACAATATCTCTCTCAGTCTGCAGCTGAGTGATCTATCTATGTTGCATTGCTACCTATGCCTATAGCTGCTGCACTAAGATCTGCAAGACCCTAATTTGTGCATCGTGCTGATGTGAAGGCACTCTAATCTGAATAGGAACTTGAGAAGAAGTCCCTGCTACCCCTGTACCTATCCAAGGATTTGGTGGAGGGAGCACATTTGATCTCCTCCTCACCTAGCATCCTGTCTACCTCCCATTGCACCAACACCCCCACCACCACCATCACCCTCCTCATCATCGTCTCCCTCATCATCATCTCTCTGTCTCTGTCCTCCTCAATCCTGCAAACACTCCTCCTCCTCATCATCAACCAAGGACTAAACTAGCTCTCCTGGATCAAATAATCATGGCACGACATGTGCAATCCAATTTTGTGAGTACTCAACACTCATACCCACATCCACAACTCCAGCTCCATAATCCCATATCTGTCCAGCTAGACTCATGTACTCTTCCACAATTGCATCAGTGTCAATGGTAGGATCGCACTGGTACATCCCACTAGTGGTAAGCATATAAGTAGGCTCCCTGTGGTATACCCTTTTGTCATCCAAACTGCCAGTACACCCGATTATGCAAAAACCTCTCAATAATAAAGGGCGCTCACCCATTCAAATACCTAGACATATATACTTAGGGAATCTCTAGACCATCCTCCACCCACACCTCACAATCCAAATATGGCCTCCAGATGACCGTATCTACATCATCCAGCACCCACCACCAATACTCTAATTTGCCCAGCTTCTGCTAGACAACTACACATGTATATCTGTAAGCATATGGTCGGTCAACTGGTCTATCTCTATCTGCAAGAGGTCATGTCACCACTATATAATCCTAGGCCCACACCTATAACAATGTCACTTTTGCTGATAAACTCGTGTATCCCCGATACACAACCTGGTGCAACTCCCTGTATAAGTGGGCCAACATGCATGACCTACGGTTGGGACATAGGAAACCGCCAATAAAACCTACAAGTACATATGGAAGAGGATCATAACTATCTGCTATCTCCTGCTACGAGATCTCATAACCCTTGATCTGCTCATCCTGGAAAACTCTTCGCAAAGCCTTCGTACCACCCTCCTCAATATGCTCATATGGCAGAAGATCACCTACTATAGGAATCCACAAGATCCTATAAACATCCTCAGGCATCATTGTCATCTCCTCTGTTGCTAGATGGAAGGTGTTGGTGTCGTTGTGCCACCTCTCTGCTAAAGCTGTCAATAGACCCCAGTTAATCATATACCGGGGCATGTCCAGAAGAGATGATAATCCACATGTCTTGATCATATCTCTATCCACCTATGAGAGGCAAGGAATCAACCACCATGTCTTCATGAATCTCTCCCGAGACTGTCGCACACCTAAAACAACTTGCCAATCAAAACATATCCATCATCAGTCATTGATCAACTCAACTCTATCAAAACACATCAATATAATCCATTTCATCTAGAATGTAATATCAGAATTTAACTATCCAATCAACACATATCAACATCATATACATATTAGAGTATCATATCAAAAAATCAATATCAAAATTATATCAAAAACCATATCAGAGCACCATATCAAAGCATCAAAACAACATATCAATGAACAACATATCAAAGTATCACATATCATAATCCCATATCAGAAAATCCCATATCAATATTCTCATATCAATACCCCATATTAGTGATTCATATCGTGACTCGTATCAGAACAACAAATCAACGATCCATAACAACAACCCATAACGTGCCCCATATCAGAAATATGTCTCAATGAACCATGTCAGGATCCATATTAGGAAATTCGAGCAATCAAACCCATATTGACCTCAATTAAATCATTTTCAAGTTCATTCCAAATCAAAAATCAACTCAACAACCCAACATTTCACATTTTCCAGCATGACGCACTAAAACAAAAATCATAAGTGCTACACTGCTTTATATGCGCTAAAGTTTCACTCGATCGCACTACACTTTCCCTCAAATGCACTACAATAGGGATATGTGCTAAACCAGACGACAAAAGCGCTAAACTGTGATTCGTATGCACTAAATCACCTGACGCGCTAACACAATAAGCTGTTGCACTAAAATCTATTGCATATGCGCTAATATATCCATATGTGTTAACCTACCCATCCAATGCACTAACCTATTAGGCGGACTCACCAAAACAAAACCCTAGCTACCCATGTGCTAAAACACGTTGCGTATGGGCTAGGAACCTAGACCTATGCGCTAAACCATTAAATCTGACCCAACATTTTGAAAAATGTGACAAAAATTAAAAAAATCTTACAAAAAGGAATGGATTTTGGACACTTATCGGTGGTCCATACACAACAGGCCTCTGGTATTACCTGACACGCTCAAATCAGTGAGTATGATAGAGAATCAACATCCTCTCGTTAGAGCTCCAACTCAACAATCGCAAGAAGACAAGTGTAAAAATGAATCTTCTTTTTCACTTTTTACCTTTTTAAGGGGGTAAAAGGGAAGGTTAATAAGTGGGCATATATTTTTCCACTTTTTCACATTTATTAACCTAACCCACAACATCATTTTTTTGGGAGATGAATCGATCGATGAATCTTCAACAAATTCAAATCATCAACATGATCAATAAAATCACAAAAATAAAAAATCCTCGATTCATCTCTCGAGGGGGCATTATCGCAATATTATTCATCAAATCCGCATCTGGGGAAAAAATCAAAAACTTCATCAACAACATCAAGTGATTTTTCTTTGAACTAATGTGTGCACACACATCACTTCAAAGAGGCAAAATGTAGACATATAAATCTGACCATCTAGTGAAATAAATATTTATTATTTATTTAATCACATTCCTCTATTAATTAAATTATATTTAATTAATTCCCCCCACATTCCTCTATTTGATTAAATAAATCATTTAATATATTTAAATTAATTCATCTAGCCACATTCTAGCCTTTAATTTATTAAATTATCTTTATTTAATTAAATCCCCCATTTTCCCATTTAATTAAAATCTCTCTCCCATTTAAATAAATCAAATTTATTTAAATATTCCTCCAATACAAGTTGTCATCCATATTTGTGAAATAAATCATTTTATTTCAAAATTAAATTCAAAAATATTCTCCCACTTGCATTCTCCTAACAAATCCACTTGCATGACTAATCCTCTTCTAGATTCTTCTAATCATCCTAATTAGCCTAATCCATCTCTTAAACATTTGCACATTCCTTAAGAGAAGTCACTTCTCAAAAATTCCTCAAAGTCTTTGAAATGCATTAAAGGATTTATGTCCTCAACAAGTTAACCCTCAAATTCTTCCTAACCGTTAATGGTTAATCCAACCTCAACCCATGGTTAGATACTTTCTCTCTAACTTAACTTTCATCTTACCCAAGGGACTCATCAAGCACTCATTGCTTTGACCTTAGTTATCTTATTAACCCTTGCACAAGATTTTACCCACCTGTTAACCCTAACCTTACCCTAACCACACCCTCCTAGGGTGACCCTAATGTCTTCTTAGGCATTTAATGCCTCTTGCATCCCCTCTCAAGCCACCTCTTATTGACAATTGTTACCATTTCATTGGTGAAAATTGTAAACATGGATTGAGTAGCTTTCAATCCTAGCCCTCGTTAATATTTCTCATTCTTAACCATCCATTTTTCTATTTCTTCTATAAAGAGGACTCATTACCTTCATCATCAAGATCCAAGTTTTTATGCATCTACACTATAGTCTAAAAATCAAGTATCTTGCCTCTCTTTGGTTATCATAGCATTTGCATCATTTAGGAACATAATAGCATAGCTTTTAAATCATGATTCATGTTAATAAAGTTTATTAATATATTTACATAGCTTCATCTTCATCATAGTAACACATCTTTATCTTAATCAACATATCATATAGATCTTAGATGCATTCTTGCATATAGATCATTTTTATCACTCGTTCTTGGAGTTGTCATTCCTAAGTTAGTTTCTCGATGATCTAAGAGAAACCATTGCCTTGAGGGATCCTATGAGATAGAGAACAATGAGATACATTACAAAGCATTAGCTAGTTTAGTCTATTTTAGTCTTTTATCTAGAAATCGCATTGGTATGTTAGCTTTTGATCTTAATTTTCATATTTTGATCACATTGATTCTTGCATATAGTTAGAAGTATAGAAATATTACAATGGGGAATACACATACATCCAGGCACACTACCTAGAGCTCACTGCTCAAAAACAAAAGGGGCTACAACCAAGGGAAGACTCACTGTCTTACAAATAGATTTGGATCACATCCAGAAGATCATGAACTAGAAAATAGCATCTCCTAATGCCTGATTACAGTTTTGGTTAAGCACATAACATATTCTCTTCTTCGCACTTCTTGTATACCTCTAAAAGATGTATATATTATTCGCTCACACACATAATTACCAAGATATGCACTTATTTATACATGACATCAACCTTGGATAAATCAACAAGGTTGTCTCAACACACAACACCTAATTACAAAGACATAACCACACACACAACAATATCACATGTGGACCAAGCAATATCAGCCGAGACATATTACGGACCCAAATGATATGCCTTGAATGTGAAACACATCCAAGAATTATGCATTGAACATCTGTGACACGCTACAAGCATTCGGTTGGCCAAAACATGAAGAATACTAGCACACCAAAGAAAGACATAAATTACAAGTGCAACGATCAATGTGGACAACCAACACAAAAGGCACATGATCCAGAAACATCCACAAGCATTATGAATTACCACCACAACATCTGCATCAACACAAATTACCAGAATCACATCATCATTATACCGAACCTTAATAATACTAACTGCAATGCCTATCAACCTTGAAAAAAAACATGCAGAGCTCCAAACCACAAACCACTTGAATTAAAGACATACATTAATGTTCCAAACATATCTCCAAATCCACAGATCAAGATATTACAAAGCAAAGCAATGCAGATCAAAATATTGACACTTTGTCACAATTGAAAAACCAGCCACAACACAGATACCCATAACTTACTCAAATCTTCATGCAGACCTCTAAAAAATTGCACTGAATTAACTATACACAATCCTCTAAAAACCTTTTAATCCACAAACTCTAATCATCAACATACTAAACAAATCACTTATTGAACTTCACTGCATCATTGACATAGACAGATAAATATGTTGACATCAATGACAACACATCTCTCAGATATCTCTCAAGCACATATTTGCAGCATACTTCCAACAATCTCCAACATGTTTTGTATATGATAAATTTATTGCCTTCATATAAGCGCATTGACAATACTTTGTTAGTTCCTATCGCATAAAAGGTTAATGGTGTCATTCTGAGTTCCTGACACTTTGAAGACAAAAATAGTTTGCACCGCTTGTTGGTTTGGATATCGACTTTCATCGGAATGGTTTCAAAGCTAGAGGTTCTAAGTGTGTAGGTCGAATGTCAAATGTTGAATGGGAGGCAACCTATGCTAGTACCTATGAGTAGAGGAGAGAAGAAGTGTGAGTGTAGATTATTGAGTATGTACTAAGGATTGCAAAAGTGAGAAGGATGAGGATTTGTGTAAGAAGACTTGTGGTATGGGTAGGATGGAGGACGTATCGAAAGAGGAAGATCTCCTTTATGATTATGAATATAAGTGCGAGGTTGGAAAAGTCAAAAGCAAGACAAGATGAGAAGTTTGTAATGAGCAATAAGAAGCAAGAGTGGGCAGAAAAAGCATGGTATGATGAAGGCATGAAGAGTGGAGTTGAAAAATAAGTAGTTGAAAAGGAAGAAGCAGAAGTTCAACAGAGGTAGAGGAAGATGTAAATGTGAGTACAAAAGATTCAACTATTCTTGCAGTGAAAGAGTATGGGGATGTTGCCTTGAATGGTGAAGACAAAGATGATTTTTTATTGTAGATGTTGGTAATAGAAAAATAATGGTTGGAAAAGATGGTCGATAAAGGTGAGAAGATGAAGATTGTAGAAACAGATGATGCCACAATAGTAACAAATCAAGGGGTAGATTTATTTGCATGTTGTATAGATGATGTTTAGTAAATGCAAATTTACATAAGGATGTGGTTGAAGGAAAGATGGAAAAGGTGAAGGAGTTTGACAAAGAAGATAGGGAAATCTTTAATTTCCATAAAATAATTTATATCAACTTGTGCGTGGATGAGTGTTCAAGAAAACTTTGTCGACAGAGGATGGTAAATAGTGGATGTAAATCCACGAGAATAGAGAAGCGAAGTGAGAAAATATGTAGGCGAAGGATGAAAATTTTTCTGGTGATATGCTAGAAGAAGAGGGGAAAAAAGGATAAATAATTGATGACCTCATTTGTCGAAGCACAAGAATTTTGTTTTTGTCTCTTGGGGAGCCTGATGGAGGGGATCGATTAATACCCTTTGGAATTTTTTTTGGTTATCTTTGTGTGATTAGGTGTTTTTTGTCTTCTTTGAGTTGTGGATGGTTGGGTGGAATGGTTGGAGAGGAGAGACTTTGAGTTGTTGGAAAAAGAAAACCAATCAGCCCGATAAGGAGAGTGGGATCGTAGAAATGGATTGGGGATAAAGGAAGGAAAGATCAATCCACTGAGACCTGGAAATGGTTAGGCAAAATGATTTTGAGCGAGAGAGGGAATTCACTCTTTTGTAAAATGTGTTAGAATAGAAATTGCACATAAAAAGAAAAGAAATATAGATGGTAGGGAGAGTAGCTGTAAAGACGCAAATCATTCTAACTTCAATAATAAAACTAAATACTCTTTATTGTTAAATAAACTCATAATTCCTTAATAAGTCTATTTCATTCCACTTTTTCTTCCATAGCTTCATTTGATCATTCTATTTGTATCATAATAAACATGAAATTTCTATACATAGATAAAGAATTTGCATAAAATAGGAAAATTGTAGAAGTATCTTAATCTTATCTCCATACAATACTTAGGCTTTTATAATACCTTAAGTTTAAATAACAAAACATAAAAAAAAGGAAGAGATGCGTCCTTTGATCTGCAATCCAATCTATCTTCAATATAATCTTTATAATGAAGACGAGAACAAGATTCAGGTGCTTTATCCACCCAACCTTGAAGTTTACACTTCCTCGGAATTCTTGGTCAATCAAGAATACCCGACCCTGCACGAAATGCTTAGCAAAAGAATTTGATAGACAAGATGGAATCTGGTGTGTGCCTAGAATTATACATGCATCTTGAATTTTCTAATTCAATAAAGAAACAGGCAAGTTCAATCAAGGATATGGTAGAGTGGATAAATAAATGAATCCCTCTATTTCAATGGTTATTCGATTACTCGGTCGAGTATAATGCAATGCATAGCAATAAAATATAGTTTGGAAAAAAAGCAAACTCTCTCTCTAAACCCACATTCAGCACTCGTCCTGGAAGGTAACTTTCCACAAACACAAGCCTATCTAGCTTTGTTCATATGAATCTAGAATAAATATATGCAGAAGACAATCTTTCATTTTTCAATTCTAGCTTCCTATTTCTTGCATGATAAAAATACAATGTTAAAGAAGACAATTTTTCGTTGAATAAAAATAGAAAGAATCAATCTTTCGTTACAACCAATCCTATATGACAGGAAGCAATCTTTCATGGATAAACAAATATATATCTGAAAAGAAAACAACTTTTGCTTCTATCTTTCAAGTAATTCAAAGACAAGAATTAAATATAAGAAGGTGTAACACATGTATGTATCTTTACATAAAAATTGAGTACACATTCTTTTATTCAATTATCAAAACATTTAAATAGCATAATCATTAACTTGCATTCTATTTCTTATGGTTTTGAATTTCCACGTTTATATTGCCCAAGTTCTCTATCTTCCATGTGTTTTAGTTTGTCTACCTCTTTTCTCGAATAACATATTTAGTTTGATACTAATATGTGATTTTTTAAGATTTATGAATTCAACTAACTAATTTTACTAATTTTCCACAACAACATAACATGATGAAAATTCATAATGTGTAACCTATATGTCTTTTCAAATGAGATGCCCAAAAATCATCTTAACTTATAATGCAAGGATCAAATTCGGGAGTAGAACTCTTTTTTCATGAAATCAAAATAAGCTTCTGTGTGCGGGAAAAGTGGTGCGATAAAATGGAAAATATGAATTCAGGACTTGTCCACACACCAATGGGACACTTGGTGCAAGTTATGGAGTTATATTGAATAACTCAACTTCCCAAGGGATGTTCCAGTGTTCTCTATCTCACAAGACCCCTCAAGCCAATGCCTTTGCTTTCAGATCACTGAGCAAAGTGACTTAGGGATGACAACCATGAGAATGAAAGATGTTTGATCAATCTAACATGAATGCAATCCTAAATGTGCATGATATTAACAAATATGAATTAAACTAGCATGTATATGATGATAAGATGAAAGGATTAGTAAAAGAACTATCCTAACATGATACACTAGATTAATATGATTATTTTAATTAAACTAGCATGTATATGATGATAAGATGAAAGGATTAGTAAAAGAGCCATCTTAACATGATACACTAGCTTAATATGATTATTTATGATAATAGAAATACTTCTAAAATGTTTATTAGATTATTTCTATTCAAAGAGAGACTAAATGCTTAGTAAAATTCTTATAAGTGTGATGCTAAAGACTTGGATCTGATAATGATAGAAGAAGGGCTCTATTTATAGGGAAAATAGGGAAATGGATGGTCAGGATTGGATGATCTTATCAAGGGCCAGGATTGAAAGTTATCAATCCATGCACTCAATTCTCACCAATGAAATGACAATTGTCAACAACAGACTACTTGAGAGGGGATGTAAGAAGCATTAAATGCTTGAGAAGACATGAAGGTTACCTTAGGAGGTAAGGGTTAAGGTTACGTTAAGGCTATCCATTGGATAAAGCTTTTACCCAAAGGATAAACTCTTGTGAAAGGGTTAAAGGGATAACCATGGTCAAAGCAATGAATGCTTGATGAGACCCTTGGGTTAGATGCGGGTTGAGTTAGAGAGAAAGTCTCTAATCATGCAAGAGGGTTGAGTTAACCATTAATGGTTTGGAAGACTTTCAAGGTTAACTTGTTGAAGACATAAAGCCTTTAATAGTTTTCAAAGACTTTGAGGGTTTGAGAAGTGACTTCCTTTTGCTTAGGGATGTGACAATATTTAGTAGATAGGTTAGGCTAATTTAGAAGAATCTAGAAGGGGAGTTAGAGAGGCAAGTGGGAAATGTAGGAGAATGCAAGTGGATGAAGGGTATTAAAATAAATTGCTTTATTTCAACAAAAATAGATACATGTGGGGGATTTAAATAAATAAATTAGATTTATTTATTTGAAGTAAAAAATTTAATTAAATGTAAATTTAATTAAAAAGAGTAGAAAGGGGATTTAATTAATTAAAGTGATTTATTCAATTAAATGATATGAAAGGCCTAGGTGAATTTAATTAAATAAATGGAATATCTTATTTAATCAAATAGATGAATGTGAATGATTTAATTAAATAGAGGAATGAGGTAAAAATTAATATTAAATATTCACTTAGGAAAGTGGTCATTTTTATACATCTACAGCTTCAATATCTAATAATTTATTATCCTAATATTTCATCTTCTTTGTGGTCCAAATTCAAAGTTTATAAAATACAAACTCTCTCTATTCCCTTGCTCTATTTCTAGAGGATTTTGTGATCTAATTTCTATGAGTTACACTATGTTTATCAACAAACCTTAAGAAAATATTTCATTATTTCATCTTTATTTACATGAACGTATTTTAAAGCAATTTAAAATGGTTTCATATCATGATTCTAATTCCTTCATTTGAATGTTGTATAAATCTGAACAAAATAGAACATTCTTTATTCTTTTAGATCTCTACAACAAAACATGCTAGAATAGAGCCTACCTCTGGAATACGATCCAAGTATGTTATGATCACTGATAACTTCTCCCAAAACTGTCTGCAATACGTCCAGATTCCAATGCTTTTCCCCTCTACGCTATTTTATCTCATGAGTTGTCTCTTCTCTACTTACTACTCTATATTCTCTGAAATTTGACACTAAATTTGAGATGATCATCACCAATCTTTTACGACTAGTTGTAATAATCCTAAATCTCCAATGCTTTTCTCTTCTACATTCTATTCTCTAATCCTTTGTTCTATATGTGTCTTTCTCTTCCAATTCGATGGTCTATATATAGTATTTTCATCTACCTTCTTTCCTATTTTCGGGCCCATCTCTCTTAGTGGTGGACTGATTCTAAATGACACCACACATGGTTTAACTGCAACATCACAATCCTAGATGGTTTTGAACACTTGTGTGTTCTGCATGCAATGATATTCATTATCCTTGTTGTTGACACCAAAATGCCCAAGCCGTTTAAGTTCTTTATTACTGGTGTTATTATGTTGACTAATTACCACGTAATTCTTCAAACACATCATGGTGTTCTTTGCAAAATCCATGCTCATCTCAAACAATTCATCGTGGTTAATATTCCTTGCAAAATTCATGTTTATTTCAAACACTATAAATATGTTTGACGCATGGTAGATTTATTATCAACTCCTTGCAAATTGGTACCAAGTTATAGTGGCATTTAAGTCTTATGACAAGTCGACTTTACTAGAACTCATAGTTTTCCATTAGTCCCATTAATACCAACTCTCCACGTAATAGTCTCTATGTTGCCAAGTCTAAATGGTTGTCCCTGTACATGCGAGAGTGGAGATTTGGGTGGGTTTATGTGGGCTGGTAACCCACGACCTTCACCATGTACTACATTGTCCAAGCTTGGTTGACATGGTTGCAACGTGGTCGATATGGAAAGTAAAAAGGGGAGGAGGAGTGGTCGGTGGTAATACCAACCCCTCCCTATAAATATGGGTAGTGGTCGATATTACTATCAACCTCCCTCATTAATCATTTACTTTGCATTAAAATAAACCACCACCTTGACTATAACATAATACTTATAATCTACCACCATTCGGTTAATATGTCATTAAATAAATCATTTATTATTATTTTATATATTTATATATATACATACATATAATATATTATATATTTATATATATGTATATAATCAAATGAATTTTCACAAAGCAAAAATAATCAAATTTCATAAATAATCAAATATATTTTTATATATCATAATTACATGCATATATACATGTATATGATCGAATCATTATTTGAACTCATATACATATATAAACGTATAATTAATATATATATATATATATATATATATATATATATATATATATATATATATATATATATATATATATATATATATATATATATATATATATATATATATATATATATATATATATATATATATATATATATATATATATATATATATATATACATACTAGTAAACTAATTAATATATTGTTTCACCCATTCACACATATCTCCATAAAAAAAATATAAACATAGGGTCAATATTCGTTTTTAAATCATTAACAATTTACATCTCTTTTAATAATAAATCACAATATTTCACAATCACCAATGTAATTCAAGTCTAATTCTATCACAAACTCCAATTATATATCAAATGCATGCATAAGTATTCTAAAGTGGTGTGTGAGATTCCATTTATTCTAGCGAAGTCCATGAGCTAAGACAACTCTACCTGAACCATGTTCTCGCCTTCGTCTGCGATCACTTGTTCCTACATTCACTTGCACTCAATTGCTCATTAGAAATTACAATCCCTAATAATAAAAATAATACTAATCATTCAATTGCACTTACAAAAAATAATATAAATCATTTCTTTGTATTTGAATTTCTTTCACATTATCATCTAATTCCTCTAAAAAAATTCATTTCCATTTCAATTTCATTTCATTTGTGAAAAGTAAACATTATTTTCCTAATTAAATAATTATGGATAAATACGGTTAGTGACATCCTTCCCCTCTTAAAAGAGACATCGTCCTGATGTCTTATTATTCTATCAATTAGCACATACTCTCTCAACATCATAAACATTAACCATACATTGTGGTCTCAAATCAAATATAACAGAAATAGTACCATCTATACTATCCAAATTTACATGTAAATCAAAATCGGAGTATTAAAGTATTGCATGCATCAAGCAAATATTACTCTAAGAAAACAAAAGAGGAATATGACAGTCAGTCGTCTCAGTATCCTCCCAAGTAGAACTATCATCAGAATATCGGTCCCGCTAGACCTAATACTGAGTGAAATCTCTGCTGTGTAGCTTAACGCTACATTGATCAAGAATTTGGATGTGCTCCACTAGCACCATTCCTAGATCCTGTACCCATAAGCAACTGGATTCATAACCTTCAGCACATCGAAACGTCCCACATATCTTGGTACCAACTTTGATGATTTCCTCAATAAAATAGAGCTCTTATGAGGCTTCTCCCTCAAAAGAATTTCATCTTTAGTAACAAATATCTGAAAGTCTTGTTTCTATTATCATATCTTTTCTTGTTTGTCGATTGTCTCTTTCAATATATTCTTGATCAATTTCATCGTCTCATCCATTTCCTTAAGCATATTTGAACCAATGATGACCCTATCTTTATTCTATCCCAACTGACAAATGTTTGTCATTTATGTCATAGAGCGCCTTAATGGGTATCATTCCTTAAAAATGCATGAAAAGATTTTGTTGTATGCCAACACAATCCAAAGGCAAATACTTCTCCCACTCGTATTTCTAATCCATGCAATACATCAAAAAAAATTCTCTGCTACCTAATTAACTCTTTTTTGTTCGGTCATCTATCTAAAGATATCACGCCGACTAAAATTCAATCTAGTTCCCAAAGATGTATTCAATATTGTCCAAAACCAAAATATCATCCAGACATTCCTATTTCATTTTTAAATTTTTTAATTTTTGGAACTTTGTGCAATCGATAAGTTGAATGAATAAATTTCTTCACAAGATTCAATGATTCATCTTTAAATATGTCCAACTATGAAATGTGCAATCTCTATCAATTTGCTAACAATAACCAACTATGATATCATGCTTGTCCTTACTCAAAAGCAATTCTTGAATAAATTTCATATTGATTTCCTGCCACCTATACTTAGGTTTGATACAAAAGTCCTATTAGACAATAATGATTAACTTTCACTCGCTAAACATTGTGCCACATACTCAACTACCTTTTCCAAAGTTCTTAGTTTCGTCACATCTTTATCACCAAAATGTAATTCAAGTCTAATTCTATCACAAACTCCAATTATCTATCAAATGCACGCATAAGTATTCTAAAGTGGTGTGTGAGATTCCATGTATTCTAGTGAAGTCCATGAGCTAAGACAACTCTACCTGAACCTTGTTCTCACCTTCATCTGCGTTCACCTGTTCCTACATTTACTTGCACTCAATTGCTCATTAGCAATGGCAATCCCTAATAATAAAAAAATACCAATCATTCAATTGCACTTACAAAAAATAATATAAATCATTTCTTTGCATTTGAATTTCTTTCACATTATCATCCAATTCCTCTAAAATTTTCCATTTCCATTTCAATTTCATTTCATTTGCGAAAAGTAAACATTATTTTCCTAATTAAATAATTATGGATAAATAGGGTTCATGACAGTAGCATTGTCTAGTTTGAGACAAAGACATTAGGAAAGACGAATCAAATTAGAAATGACACAGAAGACTAGAGGTTGTTTTTATTTTAGTTTTTGTTTATATTGATAGAATATATGAGTTGTAGTCAAGTCATGGTGTTCAATGTCCGATTTTTGGTTTGTGATGTCTGGATAACAATAGCGATCAATTTTTTGTATACATTTGCCTATATCTTACTGAAATATGATAAAAAATCAAGTGTGGTTTCTTTTTCTATTGTTTGTCTCCAGACAAGTGTTCAATATATGATAATTTTTTTGCCCTCACATAAGTGCAATGACAATACTCTGTTAGTTCTTATCGTGTACAAGGTAAATGATTTCATTCTAAGTTCTTGTCGCTTTGAAGACAAAAATAGTTTGTAGTGTTTGTTCGTTTGGATATCGACTTTTATAAACCACAAACATAGAAAGGCCTTACAAATTTCAAAATCCATCTACCCATCTATTAGCTCACAACTGAATATGTTTTTCTTTAAGCTGCAATTCTCTAAAAATATTTGACTTATTTCTTAACATTGATTCCACTACAATCACTACACGTGCATTGGATTTTCTTGATTAAATTTCAAAATTTGTGTCTTCACACGACTCAATTATTGACTCTCCACATGACTAAAATTTCAAAACTAGAATATAACAAGATACACTATGATCTGCAAGACATCCTACAACAATTGCATTTCTACAACTCAAAGATAAGCAACATCCACCACTTCTTCATGTTTTTAAGATTCTTGAGTCACTTCTTCTTCATCAGTCACATCTTCAAGATCAACTCCCCTTCTTTGGATTGTTTCCATTGCAACCAATCTTGCTAGGATCTCCCCCATCCCTTGGGCCAAATCCAAAGTGTTGATGTGTTTTTAGGCACTTCAAACACATAATAAAATACCAAGGTATCTTATCCTCTCTTGAATAAAGTCTCTCAAATTCTATGCTTCGTGATCAAATGAGACAACTCCAAGGTTCCTAATGTTGGGTCACGGTGAGCGAATAAGCTCAATGGTTTGATGTGATAATGTTGGAATCATAAGGGGACTTACGTTGAATAATTGAATGCTTGAATTGCTGGAACTTAGAAACTAATTTCTTGGAGAATAAAAAAAGGTAAAATGACATAGGATTTAAGAAGTCTAGGAATGTAGGAACGATAGACAATCTTTGGGGAAACTCGACTAAGCCCTACTTTGACATGCAAAGAATCAACTACGCAAAGCTTAGTACGGTCTTCTAAGGAAATTAGATGATTTTCAAATCATTATCAAGCATAGACACCATTAATTGAATGCATATCAATGATTTAATAACAATTGAACTTAAGCTTATTCAAATTTTCCAGTTGACCACACAAGGCAAATTTGCAATCAACAAACTGCTAGTGGTATGGATTAGGAGTTTCACCATGAATCATACACAATTCCTTTCATTCATCTAATAAACTGAAAGCAAATGAGAAGTAGAAACCATGTATCTTGTTGAAATTACACATTTCACCATATCTTCAATGAAAAGAGTACTTCTATTTACAAGCCTTAGCAACAATTTCTTCTTCTCCTAATCTATTCTAACTTCTACCTTCTAATCTACATATTCTTCAATTCTTCTAACATTAACCTTCTATTAACCTCCTATTCACTATTAACCTTTATAAATGATAATGTTGAGCCTTATATAGAAAGATCATTATAATTCAAAGGCTCAAATCGATTTGAGATCAATGGCCAAGATTACAAGATGAAAACCCTAATTAGGGGTTGTTACAACAACTCTTCTTAGCCAATGGAATAATTACAACATTTGGACACATTTCCTCTCTTGAATATTTGACCAATAGATAGTGGGGGTAGGTACGTTGGAGTTCATGTCCCCATAGATGATCTTGGTTCATTGAATCAAGACATGTTGATGTAAAACCCTCTGATTGGTGGAGTAGTGACGGGTACACCACCTCAATTTGCACTTTTACTTGGTAGATCAACACAAAATGTTTGGGCAATATATCTTGATACTCAACATTATCAAGCTCGCTCAATGTGGTGATGATGATGGGAGGCGTTGTTGTGGTCAAGTTAATCCTCCATCTTTGTTTTCTTATCTTGTCTTGAGATAGTTGTATGACCTCTCCTTTACACTTCAGGTTTTTAACCTCTTCATGTCATCATGATGCAGTGAGGGTTCTTGAATACCTCAAAATTATTCTTGTGTAATCACCTTCCTCGATACCCTTTTGCTTGATGATGAATTTTTCCCCTGGAAGTTGCATGGTGGTGTGGGTCTTGCAATCCTCCTTGTCTTATTATTTCAAGGTGTTGCTTTGCAATTTGCATCATCATCCTCTCACATCTGCAAAACAAAACAAATATGGTATCAAACACACATGGTATATAACCCTTACACGCTCTCTTAATTTGACATGATCTCTAATTTTTTCTCTGTGTTGCAGGTCATATAGGTGCATTTATAGCAAGATCACTCCTTTCCATTGGCAAAGGAAGGAAATTCATTGTCTTGCTTGGTTCAAGTGGTCAAATGACTGATTTTGAATTAGCCTTTATAGGCGTACAAGGGAAAATATGTGTCTTATCATCTCTTAGGCCGACCTTATAAGGATTTAAATGCAATTGGTATTATACCTTAAGGCCAACTTGATTGCAATTGAACATTTTCTTCTTTTAAACTCAAACCTAGGCGCCAAAATGTGTGTGTGTAAGTTGTTGGGCATGGTCATAGGAATTTTTCTCTAAAGATGGAGCAAAGGAAGTGCACTTCACTCCTAGGATGGGGCAATGGAAGTGTAGTTCAATCCTAGGAGGGAGAAATTGAAGTGTAGTTCGTTCGCCATCCAGCTTGCTCTTAGCCACAATTTCATCCTTTTCATCAATTCATTCCTTAAGTTTCTTGTTCTCCATGGGTGGAAGTGCATCAAATTACCTTCAATGAATGCATTGGAAGTTGTTTCTCTCTCATGAGAGCGAAATGGAAGTCAAATTCACTCCAATTAAAGGAGCAAAGGAAGTACACTTCGCTCTAGAGAGAGGAAAGGAAGTGCAGTTCAAATTACCATCTTTAGTCATTCCTTCTCAAAATCTCCATCAACTTGATCCTTTCAGTGAGAAAAGGTGAGGTTCCATGCAAGGTGAAGCATTAGAAATGCTTAAGGCTTTGTTCTCCCATTCATTTAAATTCATAAAATCACCTTTTAGTATGCAAAGGAAGTGACTTTGCTCCTAAGAAGGAGCAAAGGAAGTTAAATTTTCTCCTAAGAAGGAGAAAAGGAAGTCAAATTCGCTCTAATGATGGAGCAATGGAAATTTGATCATACTTAGTCAGATTTTCAGGTTGCTTATTGGAAATTGAATTCATTGCTCAACGAAGGCAACATATGATGATCAAAGGATGTCTTAGACTCCTTAGAAGGCAAGGGGAGAAAGTTCGCTCCTAAGAAGGAGCAAAGGAAGTGCAATTCACTCCTAAGAGCGAGCAAAGGAAGTGCACTTGGCTCCTAAGAGGGAGCACTGAAAATTTTCATGAACTTAACCAAATTTTCACCCTTGCAACCTACCTCTCAATGAAGTGTGACTAGAACTCTTGGATGATGAAGGAAACTTGTATAATTGGTGAAATTTCATCCAGGCGATTCCTCAATCTAACCTCCTTGTGTATCTTGCTCAAATTGACCTTGCTTGACATCTTATCTCCATCTCACATATTGCTTATACAAGGTCAAAGGAAGTGATTGTTAATTCCAAGGGAGAGAAAAGGAATTCATTACACTCCTCCAAGAGGGCAAAGGAAGTGGGGTCGCTCCTGCCAAGGAGAAAAGGAAATTTACCCATACTTAGTCAATTTTTGCTCAACTAACCTTCCTCACCTTCTATGCTTGAATCGACATTTCATCTCAAATTTTTGTCACTTAAAAGATGATGAGAGATCATTTATCTCCTAAGATATTAGAGCAATCAGACCTTATCCCATCCTAAGGAGGCAGAAATGACTCTACCACTACCCAACCACATGAGAAAGTGTACTTTTTCAAACAAAAGGCTAATAGCATAAGACCATACCACTATCCTAGAAAGCTAAAAAAAGTAGGGGTCCCCATTTTCAATGGGGCGATACGTGAAAACGCCACAACACATAGTTCTAGGTGTTCTATCTCTCCCATTTCGTTTACCACTACCCCACCTAAATCCCATTTGTATCCAATGTTTTCCCTAACACTAAAAAAAATTTCTTACACACTCAACCCAAGGAAGTCCATTTGTATTTAATGTCCCCCTAACACCTACAAAGCTCTTCTCACACACTCAACCCAAGATAAAACCTTTCTTTGATACCAATTCATGCAGGCAAGGATCTTGAACTCAACAAAGAATAGCTTCAAGTTCCATAAATACATACATAACCATAAGAGACCAATTAATACTCTTCCACATGATAAGATTTACCAAAAAAATAATCCGGAACATAATAGTGTTAAGAATTACAAGAAACTTTATGTCATGTATCACTATTTAGAATGACAACATTTTATATCTAGTTACCAGGTTCTTTTGTTTTAGCTTGGGTCCTAGTATGGGTATGGCCTTGGGTATAATTTGGGTTATTCCTAGGTGCCTAGGTTCTTTGTGTGAAGGACCCACAAAGAACTCAAGCACACAATAATTACCAAGGGTCGTACCCAAGCATAGTTCCATAAATTAAAACCTAAATTTCACTCTCAAAACTTTGTGACAACATTTTTTATCAAAATACGCTCGCAAGAAAATAATTAAATATCATTTCAGTCACATTTGTAAGCTATACCTATGAACACGAGGTTAGTAAACTTTATATCAACATTACCGAGATTGATTTTAGTTGATTTACATTATGCATATGTAGTACCTATTTGCTTATATTTTGTGAAATCACTTTCCATGTGTTGTTAATGATTTGGCAGTTTTTCAAATATTTGAAAAATAAAATTGAACCAGTTTTTGCACTTGACACAGCTAGTGGTAGTGGCAGTCCAATTGATTGTGGTTCAAATGAAATTGAAGCAAATGTTGATATTGACCTTGATATTTTTGATGAAGGAAAACATGAATATTAAAATCAATTTGAATTTGAATTTTCATTGTGTAATGACATCTGGAGACTTGAGTATTTTCATTTTTGCAAATTATGAATGAGGTAGAAAAATATTCTATTTTTTTATATTTATTGGCAATTATGGATTCATGAGTATCACTCTTCTTATAATTATAGGTATCCAATAAAAAAATTTATAATGTTTTATGGAGAAGCTGGAAAATCCTACTTTTGAGCAATTTATTGATGAATTTCTTCAGAATGATCATGACAAAGCTCAATAAATGGATGTTGCAAATGGAACAATGGAAGGGCAACCTCACTTGGAATCTATTAACAAAAGATATGCTAAAATGTTGACTAAAACAAAGGATAAACCATCCAGAAATTATGTCATTGTACCAGCTAATGAAGTAAGCCAACTAATAAGAATTGTGGTTCTAGAGTCCTCTGCTTCTATATATATAATTGAAGTTGGATAGGTTTTCACTATTCAAAATGAAGCAACAAACATAGCCAATCTTTAATTTTGAAAAGGAAGAGAAAGTTGTACAAAGCCAAAATGGTTGGCACACTGAAGAATAATTGAATGGGATGATTGAAAAAGATCAAAAAGACATATTGGGACTTGAGTTTAACAAGCTAGATGAAGATAAAGATTCTCTCTACAATAGTGAATTTAGTTTCAACCAAACTGATGTAGGAGCATCCCCGGTCGATGAGAAATCTTGCATCAACCAAAAATATTTCCTTTCAGTTTTATTCTTGTTTTGTTCTTTATGTAGTTTTTTGTGTTCTTACCGGTTGGTACCGGTAGTTTCTTTCCTTTCGTGGCAAATCTTATTTTCAGTTTCCAGGCTGGTTCATGTACTTAATTCCAGATTTTTCAATTCATTTGGGTTCTTTTTCGATTAGTTATCGCTTCTGGTTGACTGTTTCTTGGTTCCAGGACAGTTCTTGTGCTTACCGGTTGGTTCCTTCATTATCAGCATGTGGATCTATCTTGGGTCTTGTCCGATGTTCTTTGGCGTGTGGGCGACCTTCCTGCTGAACTGCATTTCCTGGTTGTTATTTTCCAGAAAGATTTATTTAATTCTTGGGGGCGACCTAATTACATGTTTCATTTTCCTGCATTGGTAAATGTAATCTTATGAGGCTGACCCAGATATGCTCCGATGGGTATAAATATGATGTTATGTAATCATTTGTAGGGGTAGAGGAAGTATAATTGAGAATAAGGATTGAGATTCGCATTTTGTGATCTAGTTGATTCTTAGAGTCCCAGATTGGATTGTATCTAGCTGATAGCCTACATGTAACCAATTAATTATCGGATATTCTTTAATGATTATATGATGATAGCTAGATGATTGTCGGAAGTTCTAATGAATTAATATGATATGTTTATGTAATATGCTTATGTTTTCTTGCTTCTTTCATTGAGTTTCTCTTGCTACATAAGTCGGTTGATTCTCTTTGAGGGTTTTACTGGTATGGCTACATCAAGTGGTATCAAAGCTAGTTATGGACTGGTTGGTGAAAGAATTATTTGCGGATATTGAGGCATTCCGTTGGGTGGATAGATCATTGATTGGAGGCAAGTTGTGTGTATGTTCAATAGATCGTTGAGGGGAGGCAATTGAAACTGGCAGTTAGATTGCCAAGTTGAGGCAGTTCACCAAAGTGGAAGAGGAAATGTTGCCTAGAACGACAAACCCCTGAAAGATAGATCAGATGATGGAAGACTTCAATAATGAAGTGGAACGAAATCCGAAATGCTTTGACTGGTTTGTGGAGAAACCCTGATTCTGAGGATGAATATGAGGAAGCTGGTGAAGAGCTTGAGGAAGTTGAAGGACCGGAAGATGAAAGAGAGGAAATATTCCTAAGAGGAGTGGCGCAAGCGAGTAAAGCTCGTAAAGTTGAAGTTTCCAACTTTTTCATAATGTTGAACCCGGAGCATCTGATCGATTAGATCAGAGAGCTGGAGGACTACTTTGAGTTTGATGATGTTAGGGACCCGTAGAGAGTCTGATTGGAATAGACTAAGTTGAAAGGGCATGCTACCTTGTAGTGGAAAGAATTATAGAAAGACAGAGTAGAGAATGGTGAATTGAAGATCACTCAGTGGAGACAGATGGTTGCAAGATTGAAGGC
This sequence comes from Cryptomeria japonica, assembly GCF_030272615.1. Lineage (NCBI taxonomy): Eukaryota > Viridiplantae > Streptophyta > Pinopsida > Cupressales > Cupressaceae > Cryptomeria > Cryptomeria japonica. The sequence goes on from NC_081407.1 coordinate 975,170,616, forward strand.
CAAGTTCATACCGATAGACTATCAATTGGAATTGCTCAAGAAGTTGCAAAACTTGAAATAGAGAAACATGACTATGAAGCAATATATTGACGAATTCTACAAGGTGGTGATTAGATCTGGACATAGAGATATCGACAAAGAAACTGTGGTGAGGAACATCAATGGAATTGCTTTTAACATTAAAGATGAGATAAGTATGTTGAAGGTTTCCATAGTTGAAGAAGCTTACCATTATGCTTTGAAGGTTGAGGAGAAGATGAGGATAAGACAATCGAATAGAGGGAAGGAGAAATTCAAAGGATAGATGAGTGACAATATGAAGAAACTAGTTGAGGAAGATGAATCAAAACCTAAATGGAGTAAAGAATCAGAGCAGAAGACACAGAGGAAAGGCAGTAGCAGTACCAGTAGAGAATTTTCGAGCAAATATTACAAGTATGGAGAAACAGGACATAGATTCTATGAATGTAAGCAGGGAATAGGAATAAGTTATATAGAAAATGAGTAACTAGAGGGTGAAGCTATCGGATCTGACTGTGCACCGAAGAAAGGAAAATCCCTTATATTCAAGAGAAAGGATACCAGATCTACTCAGAGGAAGAGTCTTTCCTGGACTATGTGTAAATCAAGAGGTAAGTGTTGCAAGGTTATTATAGATAGTGGAAGTAATGACAATTTGGTATTTGAGGAGATGATTGTGAATCTTGGATTGAAGAGGCTTGAGTATCCTTGTCCTTATGAGGTGAGTTTGTTACAAGATGATCAAAAGATAGAGATAAAGGAACAGTGTTTGGTGAATTTCAACATTGGGCCTTTTAGAGATGAAGTTTTGTGTGATGTTGTATCTATGAGTGCTTGTCATGTCTTGTTGGGAAAACCTTGGCAGTATGATAGAGGAGCTATTTATGACTGTAGAAGAAACCTAGTCACTATTGAGAAGGATGGGCAAAAGTTCACATTGATTTCTTTGAAGGAGAAAGAGAAGGAGGTGAAGGATTTGAGTCTTGAGAAAAGTTGCAGTACTAAGAAACCAAGTAGATGTAATCTTATGAGGCCGATTCGGATATGTTTCGATGGGTATAAATATGATGTTATTTAATCATTTGTGGGGGTAGAGGAAGCAGAATTGAGAATAAGGATTGAGATTTGCATTTTGTGATCTGGTTGATTCTTAGAGTCCCGGATTGGATTGTATCTAGCTAATAACCTGCATGTAATTGGTTAATTGCCAGATATTCTTTGATGATTATATGATGATATTCGGATGATTGCCAGAAGTTATAAGGTATTAATATGATCTGATTATGTAATTTGCTTATGTTTTCTTGTTTCTTTCATTGTGTTTCTCTTGATGTATAAGCCGTTTGATTCTCTTTGAGGATTTTACCGGTTATGGCTGCATCACAAACTGAAGAAAAAACTGATAAAATCTTGCAGAATTCAAGTAGTTCTATTAATGTGGATTCATCTCAAGAAAAGGAAGATGCAAGTGAAGCCACACATGAGGAAATGCAAAATCAAGATGCAAATATCATAGATACCAACAACAAAATGCATATAATGGTGTGTTGTTCATTTTGGATACAAAAATTCCAGCATCATTACATCAACATTTATTGTTCGACCTAATCAACAAAAACAATCCATGTTAGTCCACTTTCACTTTATGAACCCATTTTAAGCTTAAAATGAATATGCTTAAACTTTAAGTCATCCTTGCTAATGCAAAATTGTTAATATTTTACTATAGTGCAACAAATTAATGAAGTGTAACAAAAGTAGCTTTAAATCTACTTCCTAAATGTAGGAGTGAATAACGTATCTTGCATAAATAAATGTAAAAGAAAAAAAATACCTTAAAAAATTCCATTAAAATTCTGACCATTATATAGGCCAAGTTGTAGGCAAATAGAAGTAGCGATCGTACAATACTTATTACTAATAACAATGATTCAAACATTGGTGCAATAATTGTATACAATTGTGCAACCATCATAAATATTGAAAAGCCATACAATAAACTTAAAAAGGACTTGAAGAATGAAGTGATGAAGCACTTTAAGAACTTGAATTGTTTGGTGAAGCATTTTCAAAGAAAACCTAGAAGAAAAGGAAATGAAATTGATATAATGTTCACTCTAACCTACTCTAATTATAGTTTGCTCAACTCAAGTGTCTAGATCCACTTCACTCTATTCAATTATTGTAACAGTGGGGGCCAAAATAATGTGACCCCTCAAGCCCCTGCAAATCATTCATTTCATGTTTTTGTTCCTGCCTATTTAAATGGATAAAATAGGTGCCTTTTTTTTAGGGAGGGAGGGAGCGAGGGATGGTGCTTACTGTTTGAAACCCTTCAAAAGACCAAGCTGTTGCAAAAATGATGCAATTTCTGATGGCTTAGCTAGTGGTCCCATGAGGGGGGCTTAAGCTCTATTTTTAAGGAAGAGAGTGATCTCACGGGAAAAATATTTTTTTGCTACGTAGAATCTTTTCCAAAAACAATAGTGTCCCTACTTTTAGCCTTGTAAATTTAAGCAGGTGAAAATAGTCTGGGGCTATATTTTGCCCCACCAGCTTAGGAATTATTTATGGCACTTGTTAATCATCTCAATTTTAGAGAGAAAACTATTTATTTTTTCCACCAAATTGCTTAAATTTAGGAGTTTAAAGTTAAGAAAATTGCACTACAAATTTCATGAGACTGCCAGCATCCTTAAATTTAGGAGCTGAAATTTTTAAGTTGAATTACAATACAAAATTCATGGGACCGCCAGCTTTAAAATATTCCTAAAAACTTTCTAACAACTCCTGCTCTATTTTTTAGGAAGCCCCTCTCCATGGGACCCCAGCCTTAGGCAGGGGTCCCATGAGGGGGGCTTAAGCTTTATTTTTAAGGAAGAGACGGTCCCATGAATAAAAAAATTATGATGCGGGATTATTTGGAATCTTTTCCAAAAAAATAGAAGCCCCTACTTTTTAGGCATGCAAATTTGAGTGGGTGAAAAAGGGATGGGGCTAGAAATTTCCCCACCAACTTAGGGATGTTATTTGCCACTTGTCAAACATCTAAATTTAATTTATATTAAAAAATAGTTTTGGAGGGAAATAAATTATTTTTACTTGTTTTTATTATGCACATACAAAGATATTATATTCACGAGACCACCAACTTCCTTAAATTTCTGAGCTTAAATTTTTAAGTTGAACTACACTACAAAAATCATTGGACCGCCAACTTTAAATTTTTCCTAAAAAATCTCAATAGCTCTAGCTCTATTTTTTAGGAAGCCCCCCTCCATGCCTTCCAATATCGAGAATTAAAACAAGCACCCAAGATAAGTGCATTCACACCATAATTTAGACAACCCAAGTTTCTACATATTGCCAGGAAGCGTAAAACAAACACCCATTATGAAAAATTTGTTTCCCACAACCATGAAATGTAACACCACCACCATGAATTAGGGTTCTAACACTATCAAGTTATAGGAGCTCCAGATCAATAGCATATTAAACGAAAGCACACAATCAACTCCATGAAATCACCATCCTTTAAAATGCTTGTTGTCTCATAAAAAATTAAATCAATTGCAAGACTTCCTCTCATCAAAGGATTAATCATCAGGCAATTCCTTCAAAACAGATTTTCTCAAGCTTTCCAAGCTAAGAGACCTTAACAAACAAAAAAAACCAGAGTCGGAAACATCATGAATCCTCACTTGCAAGCACCATGCAAATCATGGAACAAACATCTAATGCCAATTGAAGGGTTCAATGAGAGCCTCCAAATAAAACCTTTGAAATCAATACACACCTACAATATCCAATTATTTCTTTAAACATATTACAACATGTTTATACAAGCACATACTACTATGCCATAAAATCATAAACATGCATAATTGATTTTCCATACATTAAACCTTAAAAGAAAGATCGTGCAATTTATAGATCTAAGAAAATTTCAACATCATTACAACATACAAATTCAATACTTTAGAATCATGAAACAAAAAGAATGATACAAAAGAAAGAAACATATATATACATGGGGACAACCCTTTCAAGTAAAAAACCCCACACTCCAAAACATTGAGCCAATGTAATATTCAACAAGAAGTTAGAATACATTTTCAGGCTCTAAGCCTTTACATGGAGATTTACATCTTGTACTTCTTTGGAGGAAATCTAGTAGCCTAACCCTATAAAATGAACAACTCTCCTCACTTCAACTCCTCTAACAAGCACTTGTATTTATGCATTAAATGTCATTTTTTCACCTAAGCATAAAGATGCAACATAAAAGGTGTCAAATACATCACAGATAGAAAATGTAACTTTACAATTGACAAATCAAGCAAAAATATGTAATTGTCAATTATTACCAAACTTGCATAAGAAACTGCACCTACCAATAAGGAACTACATATCCAAAGGCGCCCACATTCAATGTAGAACTCGACATGAAATAAAAACTTTATTTATGCATAGTTCTTGTTTAAATTGCAACTTCCAAACCCGACTCTTCAAAGCCGGTGCCAACTTCAAAGAATATATAAATCCATGTCATATACTCCAAAACATTGAGCCAATATAGTATTCAACAAGAAGTTAGAATACATTTTCAAGATCTAAGCCTTTACATGGAGATTTACATCTTGTACTTCTTTGGAGGAAATCTAGTAGCCTAACCCTATAAAATGAACAACTCTCCTCACTTCAACTCCTCTAACAAGCACTTGTATTTATGCATTAAATGTCATTTTTTCACCTAAGCATAAAGATGCAACATAAAAGGTGTCAAATACATCACACATAGAAAAGGTAACTTTACAATTGACAACTCAAGCAAAAATATGTAATTGTCAATTATTACCAAACTTGCATAAGAAACTGCACCTACCAATAAGGAACTACATATCCAAAGGCGCCCACATTCAATGTAGAACTCGACATGAAATAAAAACTGTATTTATGCATAGTTCTTGTTTAAATTGCAACTTCCAAACCCGACTCTTCAAAGCGGGTGCCAACTTCAAAGAATATATAAATCCATGTCATATACTCACCTTCCATGTAGGATGCCACCTCACCATGAGGTCCCACAAAGATGACATGACATTAAGAAGTTATAAATTTAGAATATAGCAAATAAATGCAGCAATTAGTTAAATAACTCAACATGTTAGGACTCTAAGGTTGAGAAACCTTAACACAACATATTATGTGGTGAAAGAGACCCTTAGATTATATCTTTTGGGACCCTTAATGCTCCCCATCAATCTAGAGATGCTTGCACTATTGGTGGGTATTTTATACCTAAGAAGACATAGCCTTTAGTGAACTTGTAGGCAATTCAAAGAGAACCAACAACGTGGGAATATCCCATGGATTTCAAGCCTGAGAAATATTGATATCAAAAGCAAAGTCTTTGGTATGCTTCCATTTTGGAGTAGGAAGGTGAGGATGCTCCAATGGTGAGCTAGCAATAGCAAACATCGACCTTGTGTTGGCTAATTTAGTGCAATGTTTTGATTGGAGAGTTGAGGCGAAAGACAACCCCTTCAAATTAGATATGAAAGAAAATTTAGAATTAGTTTTCCAAGAAAGCGCAATCTCTTATCTATTCCCACCTTAAAAGTAAGATTAGAAATTTTTAATGAAACAAATTAAATATCTAATATTTATTTGCCTTGTCCAATAGCATTTATAAACTATTAGTAGTTGTATTTAAAGGCGTTATCAAATGGTTATTAGTGTTAAAAATATTATATCAAGTAATGTAGTTTGTGGTCATGTATTAATATTTTTTTAGTTCAATAGTGATGGTTTGGGTAGTTTTTAGTTATTAATATATTTTTAATAGTTATTCAACTAGTTGAAAGAAAAGGCTTTATAGGTTCATATTTGTCATCGTAAAATCACCCTAAATATGATATATTTTTACATGTTTATTTGTATCATGTGTATATGTAAATTCTATTATTATCTTATATATATCAAATATTTATTACTAGAATTGTATCAAAGGTCTAATATAAAAGGTCTAATATAACAATGATTGAAGGTGGATGAGGTTAAATCATGATAAGGTTGGCAAATTTGAGTACAAATATTTACAAGACATTATTTTTATATGGAACTCAAAATTTGTGTAGATTGTATTGGCCACACTTAAACCAAAGATTGACCGATCACAAAGGGGGTTGATAGCTCAATGACAAAGCATGCCAACATCAAATTGCAAGTACTAGGTTTGACTCCTACCTAATCCAAACAAAGTTTAACATGGTATCAAAGCCTAGTTATGTACAACTAGGCTAAACTAGGATCCATGATAACCTACAATGTGGCTCATCACATGCAAACAATAACATGAGCATGCTATAGTGCACACATGTTATAACACAAGCATGATATAATGTGCTCACGTTTATGTGAAGTACACTCAATCTTTGTCTCACCTTCCCTTTCTCTTCATTTATCAAGATCTCTCTCTCCCCCCCTTCCTCCCTTCCTCTCTCTAACTCTCCCTTCTCTCCTTGTTAGATTTGTCAATGCAACTTATAACATGAGTACGTTATACTGTACTCACGTTTCTTAGAATCACAAAAAATGGTAAAAGGGGGACCCCATGATTTAGGAACCATGTGCTTTGTTATTTTTGTAATTTAAAGTTTATCTAACAAAGAATCACTTTTTTCATGGTGTTAAGAAAATGTCAATCATTGATAAGTAGGAGATATTTTACACAAGTCTAATTAAGATAATTCTATTAGGATTAAACTATGTAGTTTTTTATTCAAACTCATTGACCCATGTTTCATGAGTCGTGGTTCAAAAGAATCCATATCTCATGAAAATGAATGTACAATTAGTTCTCATTGCATCTATGTGATGCTCAAAGAGGGAAAGAATTGTACCTTCCCAAGAGGTCACCCATCCCAGTACCACCCCAACTCTAAAAGTGCACTTAACCTTGGAGTTTGCCCAAAGATTAAGCCCACTTAGCTTGCTACCCCATTCACAAAACATTCAACAAGTGTTGAGCCTTATGAATCATTCATTATAGAGATCCTTTAACTCATCAATTGATAAGTAGGAGATATTTTCCATAGCAAGTCAAATTATGATATTGCTATTAGGATTCAATTGTGTAGTTTTTGAGTCAAAGGGGCTCTATATTGTGTTGATAAATAGGTGTTGTACACCTTGCATAATGTTTATAATGTATTATTTTTTTGTTGTGTGTCGTGCATCTAGGAGAACCTAGATGCACATGCATCACTTGGAAATGACATTCTTAGGGACACTTTATGTTGTATTGTAACATTGGGATTTATTATATTGTAATTATTTAATATTGGGGTAAGTAAAGTAATAAAGTGAAATATTAGTACGCAATATTAAATGTGGGATCAATGGTTTGTAATTCCATGGTTTTAGTCACATGGTTTTATGTAATACAACTTGGTGGTTTTGTGGGAACTTTTTTCTGTAGAGTCAAAAATATCACCCTTAGTGGCAATTGCAACATGTGGTGCCTCCCCCACGCTGCTTGGAGGAGGACAGGTTCGCCAACTTGTCTTTTTTTCCACTGAAGAAGTCCATGTCAGCTTCCTTGGAGGCATTACCAACTTTGTCGATCTGACAGATTCATGGACGCAGACGCGACACAGAGACATCTGCACGATGTGCTACTATCCTGCCAACTTGCTAGCTACTAGGTGGTCATTGGTACATTACGACCCGCGCCAGGAAGGAATCGTAATGCCTCCCTGCGCAGCCACTGACATTCAAGCTCATCCCTTAGCCTATATCCTTGGTTTTGGGACATTTCTAGAGGATCTTTTGGCAAATTGGAGACTTTCTCTTGGAAATTGAATCTCTTGGAGACACCACCACCATTGTTGCAGCATTGTCGAGTTACCAAGTTTACCAAGCATACCAATACTTGCCAAGCACTAGAGGAGTAATCTAACTCTATCTTGCATTTCCAATATCTCGTTTACTTTCCAATTACCAATTAGCATAGCACAGTGTCTTTGTATTTGTCTTTGCATTCTTCTTTATCAAATTCTTCATCATCTTCCTATCCCGTGGCTTTTTGGGTTGTCTGTGGAAGTGGAAACACCAAAATGGGGGTCTGACTTAGGCAAACTTAAAAACACAACCCCCAACATTTTCTCTCGTGCATGTGTGTAGGGATTACATTGTAGGATTGAGTGTCATATTGCGGAAGTAAACATCACAGCGAGCATCTTGGTGAGTTCGTTCCTAACTTCCTCTTCTACTTTATTATACTTTTTCATAGCTAACATTTTGCACATTGCATTTTGTCTATTTAGTTAGCATCTGTCGAGTTCTGCATTTTGTTCGTACGAACTAGACATCTTTGTCTAGCTTTGTACTCTGTCTGACATAGACACTAGTGCGTCGTGTTGTAGTCCGCTAACCGCCCTGCAGTCTCGGACCCGCATCGTCGTCCTAGCCACAGAGTCTTGTACAGTTTCCAGAAGTCTATCTTGATTCCCCAACAGGTTCAAAATATTTTGTTATCCCCTAGCCCAGCCTTGCACCAGTTTGCAGAGGTATTGAAAGGACCATTAGCTCTCCGAGGACTCATCATTCCCGAGGTGTCGAATTCCCTTCATTACAATTTCTATAAAAGCAACCACAAAGGTAGTTGTTTAAGGTTAGCTAGATTAACATTTGTGAGGGTTTGAAGCATGGCATGGGACGTGTAGTTGCATGCTTGTTCACATGGAGTGCTTGTAGAGGGCTTGTGATTCATATGCATTCATATGTATTGTAATGTTGCATTGTTGAATAAGGTGGATGGATTATTTTGGAGGTTGGGTTTTTCCCTGATGACAGTTTTCTTAGGGTATATCTTGTGTCATCTTTGATGGGTATGTTGTCTATTTTTTTGCATATGGATTTTGAGTGCTTATTTACACAGATTTCTCTTTTGGGTTATGTGGAAATTATCATTGAATGACTGCATATTTTCCAACATGTGGTATTAGAGCCATGGTTATGGTTGTATAGCCCTAAATTGAGAAAATCTTGTGTTGAAGTTGAATCTATGACTTGCATGAGAGATTGAAAGACATGGCAAGATACGAGAGTTTTGTAGGTTATTTATTACAGATCTGAGGGCTTTGATTTTGTTGTTATGATGGGTTGTTTGCAAATTTGGGGTTTGAAAAATAATGGGTGAAATGTGTTTCTTTTTTATGCATTCATATGATGGTTTATGGGGGAGAGGGGGAGGTGTTGTAGATGACCTTCTGAGACAAACAAGACCTCAATATTTGATTCAGGTCTACCAAGAGATAAAAAATGATATAAAATTTGATCCCCTTTGGCCATATTTGAAAAAAATGAAAAAATAAAATATGCAAACAACCTGACAACTGTCAAATATAGTTTTTAGAAAAGAAAATAAATTTAAAAAATTTTGTATTTTTATTTTCCTACAAAATACAAAACAAAAAAATAAAAATCAAATTTACGCAGACATTTAAAATGTTTTTAAAAATATTTGCACCAAGAATTTTATTGAATGGAAGTTGTCACCCAAGCTTTATGAATTAGATTTTAATGGGGGTCAAGTCTGACCAACCCTCCAACTTTATTATTAAAATAAATAAAATTAAATGGAGATTAAGACCAATTGGATAAAAATTTGGAATCAAGATTCACTACTACTAGCAGATAGGCTAATTGGTTGTTTTTGTTCAACTGAGCATATCTCAATCATATGTTGTTTATTTTTTTACTTCTTATAATTGTTGGAAAGGTGGATTAGAGAGCTACGCAGTGGTGTATTTGATTTTTCTACATTTTATCATTTGACACTAAAATGTTTGCAAGAAGTCAAGTGTTCCCTTTTGACTTTGAGAGCTCATAACTTTTTCAAATGAAGTCAAATTTTAGATTTCCAATAGTCAACAAAAAGATTGTTTAGAGCACTATACAATGGATCAGATTTGGAGTTCTTTTGACATGATCTGTTTACTATTATTTTAATCTAATTTCTTTATGGATTCTTTTGACTATGGTGACTTTATGAGTTTATGACAAGTTGAATGTTAGAGATTTGGAGCTTGTGTCATTGTATACCCAGTTTTGTATCTTGGATTACTCTTATTTTGATATGGTTATCAGTATTTGGTTTAGATTTGTATGTTGTATCATTGGGTCTACGAATTGTGTAGTGTTGTAGGCAGTCTATACTTACAGGTTGCATATATGGCTTGGATGTGGTTTCTCTATGCTCTTAGACCTTTCATTGATGATGCATATTGAAATTGGTAGCTTAGTTTAATTACTTTGTTTGCTAATTGTATTGCCATGTTGAGGAGGAGAAATGGTGTTACTAGGTACAATCATGATGGAGGACCTATGTTGTTGATTATGTGAGGCTTACAAATGTGACACATTGGGAGTTAGATTCTTGTATAGGTAGAGGTAATCATGGTGTCATGGGTGTTCCTCATTCTTAGGGACTTTGGCATGACATGATTGTATTTGTAGGTACTTTGTTGGTGACGATGAATTTTGATTCCTAATCGGTTGTGGTAGTCTATCTTCTTGTTTGAGGATCATGGTTTTATTTTGGCTTTTGAGAGCTCATGATATGAATTTTGAGTTCTTTGGTTGTGAGAGGGCCTTGGTTGATTCTCAATTAGAGCAAAGTTTATCATGATGTCATGGATAACTTGATTACATTTCCAATGGGAGCTAGCGACAATGATGTTTGGTGGTTTTGTATCTTCTTAGCTTGGAGATCTTGGTTTGACAATAAAATACTAACATTTCAATTGTATGGGTGTAGACCTAGATGAAAATCATTTAGGATATGGTTGTCACAATGTCATGTGTGACTCTATATCATGATTTAGTGGTAGTTGTTGGCAATGATGTGGATTAACTATTGGATGGTGGATGATATTCTTCAGTGTTGTAGATGATTGGAGGAGTCCTTACATCTTATCGTTGTAGAAGGGTCTTTCACATTTGTAGGTTCATTGGTAGGAGATGGTTATCTTTATGATATTTGGAGATGGTTGACATCTTGGAGCCATGAAGGACTCGTGGAGTCTTTGGTTGAGGTGTGATTTATGCTTTCATTTGACGTGTTATCCTTGTTTGATAGGATGTTTGTTATTATGTCATGGTACACTCTTGATTGTGCATTAGGGTGTTGGCATGATACAGTTATATATGGTATGCTCATATGGAGCATACTATCTCCTAAGAGGGGATGTTTAGATCATGTTGTCATGTTTATGTTCCTAATTTGTGATTGGAGCTATGAATTGATCTTGGTTGGTTCTCTTAGTATTGAGTACATGATCTTTTGCTTGATCACTTCATGATGATGTTATGTTGCATTTGGAGTTTGGCCTGGATAGATTGGTTATAGGTGCTTGTGAATACTTGGAGACATAGGTGAGGCTTGGAGTTCTCTTATATCATATACATGTTGATGAGATGGATACTCTTGATGAGGATTTCGACAGGAAGTCCAAGGAGTCTACACCTTGGTTGGATGTGAGCTCAACATGGACCTATGAGGAGTTTGTTCTTAGATGTGTCATGATGACTTGGATATCTTGGAGGAGCATTATCATTCCCCACTCATGGTCTACTTGGTGGTTTATCATTTGAGAGGTATTACCCATTGATTACTTTAAGATGAGTTATGGTTTATACTTTGTCTTCTCATGCATATGGATCTTGAGCATCATTTATTTGGTTCTAGATGACTCATTTGAGGAGTGTATGGCATGTTTATATCCTTATGCATTGTGAGTTCTATTCAATGATGTTGAGTTTAGGAGATGGTGTTCCAAGGCTTATTCCTTTGGATTGGGAATGTTATTGGTTTGATCTTCTTGGGTAGAAAGGTTTACATCCATGTTGATTACATGATATATATGTTTATTTGATCATATGAGATTGAATAGACGGGTGTTGTTGATTATATTCTCGTTAGGGATTTTATTGAGGAGATTATACTTAACACAATTGGCATTTTGAGGTGTATGTAGAAGGACATGCTACAAGTTTTGATTTGTAGTGTTTCTCTCTTCAGTCTTCGTTATCTTTCTGGATGTTTGGTTTCACATTACATTGGATTTGAGGTTTGTTGGGAACTATGGCTATTACTATGTTTGTGGTCATGTATTGTCATGTGGGAGATGACATGAAGGTTCCTTTTGTTGGAGATTGTTGGATGTATACTGCAAATATGTGCTTAAGAGATATTTGAGAGATGCATTGTCATTGATGTCAACATATTTCTATGTCTGTGATAGTGATGCAGTGAAGTTCGGTGAGTTAAATTTGTTCAGCATTTTATGTATGATGATGATCAGAGTTTGCAGATTAAAGGGTTTGTAAAGGATCATCTGTAGTTGATTTATGGGTATCTGAGTTGTGGCTAGTTTTTCTGTTGTTCAGTGATGACAGAGTGTCAGTATTTTGATCTGCATTGCTCTGCATTGTAATATCTTGACCTGTGGATTTGGAGATATGTTTGGGATATTGGTGTGTATCCTCAACTCAACTTTGGAGCTCTGCAAGTGATTTTTCAAGGTTGATAGTCATTGCAGTTAGTGCTTCTATGGTTCGGTATGATGATGTTGATGATTCTAGTAATTTGTATTGGTGTGGATGTTTTTATGGTAATTCATGATGCTTGTGGATATTTCTAGATCATGTGCCTTTTGTATTGGTGGTTCACATTGATCGTTGAGCTTGTAATTGATGTTTTTCTTTGGTGCGTTAGTGTTCTTCATTTTTTTGGTCGACTGAATGCTTGTAGCGTGTTGTGGATGATCAAGGTATAATTTTTGGGGGTGTAATGTGTTCAAGGAAAATGATTTGGGTCTATGTTATGTCTTGACTGACATTGCTTGGTTCGCATGATATATTGTTTTGACTGTGAATAAAATTTTGTAATTAGGTGATGAGTGTTGAGCCGACCTTGTTAATTTATCCAAGGTTGATGTCATGTATAAATAATTGTAATATCTTTGTATTTGAGCATGGTTGAGAGTGAGTGGATTAGTATGTATATGCGCTAAGTGTGAAGAAGAAGTGTGAAGAAGAAAGTTATTTTTTGTGCTTCATTGGGATTGAACCAGGCATTAAAGAGATGTTATTTCTCAGCTCATGATTTTCGGATGTGATCCGAATTTTTTTTGTATAGGAAATGAGCCTTCTTATTATTATTTTGAGTAGTGAGATCTAGGCAATGTGCTTGAATGCATGTGCATTTCCCATTGTAATACTTCTAACAGAGTATACCTATTTTGTGGGTTCATCCCCACCATGGTTTTTCCCTTGACCGGGTTTTCCATGTCAAAAATATTGGTGTTATGTGTGTTCATGATGTGCTGTTGATTTATGCTTTCATGGTTAATTATCAAATCTGAGAATAAGTTTAATTTGTTTAAGTTTGTGACAACTGATTGCCCCCCGCCCCTCCCCCTCTTAGTTGTTTGCCCTATTGATATCAAGTTATTTCATCACCTTTATCTCTTTCCTTTTGTTGAGTGTGGATGACAGGAGAGCTATGGAGACTTGTAGTGAAATTTGTACTTACAAGCTAATGGTTTACAGGTTATGCATATTATTGTGGATATTCCTTGATGCTACATGGTTATGATTACAATTTCTATATAATTCTACTAGTGGATCTTTGGATATATTGATCATTTTTAGATTTGATATTACCTATGCAATGGGAGTATCACAACCCATATCCTTACTATTTAATAAATCTATTTAAATTTACATATTTTCATAATTGTTTATGAAATAAAATATATTTATGAACATTTAAATCTTGAATTGAATGATTATTTAAGACCAAAAAAGAAACAAAAATAATAATATGTATATTTATTTTATACTTAAATAAAAAGAATGCTTTTAAGAAAAAAATAGATTTCTATATTAAAAACTAAATGTTTTCTTTAAAATGATATATTTTATTGAAAAGTGATAATGAAGTGAATAATCATACATGAAATGGATGAAGGTAGGTTTTTAAGTTAAAAGGGGGAGTTTTTCAAATCATGATGAGAGGGAGCATTTCATTATTTTTACCAGCAAAAGAACTTTGCCACTACTTTTTTGTGGATTTTAAGGAGTTATTAAGATTTGAAAGCGGTTTGGGGATTTTCTTTTGGGGTATCCTTTGATACTTGTTTGCAACCAGTATTTACCCACCATTACACAAAATTTCTAGCTTTCTATTTCTTGTTCAAATTTATATGTGATTTCTTCTCAATGATTTCATATGAAATTGATTTATTTGATCATTTGCAAATGTAGTATGGAATTCATATTCTTGTGTGTGTGTGGAATAAAATTCTTCTATCTATTTTATGTGAATGAAATCTCTTTATCCATGAATTACAACTATGAAAATAATTAGATAGAGTTCTGAAATTAAATTTGGATTAAAAATGCAATTTTCATCAATTGTTGCATGTAGGAAATTGAAAAGTATCATGTAGAAACATAATGCACATGTAAGGGATAATGAGTATATTGCATTAGAACATTGTAGATATGAGTTACAAATAGGTTTATACCATTTGCTTGAAATCATAAAAATGCCTTATAGATGTTATCTTTTTGCATAAAAAGAACCATGAATATGTTTAGGCATATGTGTGTGAATCTTCCTTCTTGTGTGTTTGTGGAAAGTTTACCTTTGTTTGTCCTCTCATATCATTAATAGATAAGGAGATCAGGAGAATAGGTACAATGCCACTATATTCTTTTTTTGTGCTTAAGAAACTATTACACTCAATGACATTATGTAGAAAAATAATTGCTTAAAGAAGTTTTGTTGGATAATTGTACTTTCATCATAAGCTCATACTAGATTTGACAAGACATTAGTATATGATTTCATATGACAATTAACATATCTATACTTCTTTAGAAGCATAAAGGACATCTTTTTTTATTCTTGTGAAACGCTAGGCTATATTAAGTGGATAGTTTTGTACTTGAGCTATGTCATGTAGATATAGTTTTTCTTTCATATTTGTAAAATGCTAATAATTATTATTTGAGATGATTTTAGGATGTCATCCAATTGGGTTGTCAATCCTGTATACATGTCGTAAGATCTGGTTAGCTTTCAATTGATATATTCATCTTATTAGTGAAATTGTAGAATTAATTAGGAGGTTTTCAAAATGACATTGTAAAATTATTTCTAAGGAATTAGGATTATAGGGTTGTTGAAGTTTATAAAATTTAAATAATGATGATAACACTCCTTCCAAGAGAGATTGGGATCTTTTATGTTAAAGCTCTAAGGTGTCTAGTCACTATCAATCTATAGCATAATAATGAAAATCTTAAGGTGAGAATACCTTATAAAAGATAGTAATGGTTTTCTCTTGTTATCAACTTGATAAACAACCCTTTATTATTAAAATGAATCTTATGGACTAGGGTGTATTTGAATCCCCTATCTTAAATATTATTGTTTCTTTAATTATCACATATGATATTATTAAGGTTGTATCATGTTATTTTATCTTTCCATTTGTAGACATATGGTCATTAATCCATGATAGTCGTCGATGATCTCTTTTCCATAATGTTAGTATGATAATAAACAAACTTGAGATACTTCTCATAAACAATTGGTTTATAATGGGTTGTCTTTAGGTATAAGAGTGCCTATATTACTTATGCATGAATATGTTAACTCTTGCATACAGTATTAGCATTCCATTCAAGAGATTCAATATTATGCTTGTAGATACATAGATAGTATTTTCTTTGGACTTTCTCGAAATATAGAAAAGGATGAATATTTCCTAAAGAGAAAAAAGTATAGGAACCCTTATTGAATCAATATAAGAATAAGAGATAAAATATCTTAGTTTTTCTAAATTTCATATTAAAATTTTGTTGTAAGATAAAACACAAAGATTAGTTAATTAAACTTAATGATTTGCCTGGGCTCTTATACTGAGGGTGTAGTTATATGTTTAGTTATCATAAGGTATAAGATTATTATATTCAATGATGTGTCTTGGATATGCTTTATATAGTCAATATTCTTTCTGATGCTCTGCAAAATACCCAAAGGTTAGACTAGAACCTGTAGTCGTATAACACACAAAAACACACAAGAAATAGTTAGTGTTATTCAACCAAGAACTAATCTAAGCAGACATATCAAAAGAGATACTAAGATCATGCTAACATATTTAACAAATGACACAAATGTAAAAAGGCATCTCCAAATGCCTCTTAACATGTTCTTAGTTCCTTCTCCTTTGTTACTCTCCTCTCCAAGTTCCAAAATAGTGTAGCTCTCAGCAGCTTTTTGCACTATGGATGCTTATGGAGATTCAAGATTGTAAATGATTTTAAGCTTATGCTATGCAAGTGTAAAACAAACTAATAAAACATATTATGAAAAAGAACTGAGATTTATTTTAGTCCAAGATGACAATATATGAGTGATTTATGCTAAATGCTCTCTAAAATTCACTATAGATTAAATGCATACAAGTTTTCAGGATCTCGATTATGAAGAAATGGGCTCTATTTATAGGAAAAATGGAGCAATGGATGGTTGAGATTGAGTAATCTCAACAAGGGCCAGGATTGAAAGATATTCAATCCATGTGAAGGCTTTCAACCCAATCCCAAGATGACAAGTGTCAATGTGAGATAGGTTGAGAGGAGAGGGAATAAGCATTAAATGTTTGACATGACTGGGGAGTTAACTTGGGGGTTAGGGTCAAGGTTGGGTTGAGTGAATAAATTATTTATTCAAAGAATAAAGCCTTTATCCAATGGATAAACTCTTGTGCAAAGGCAAAAAGGATAACCATGGTCAAAGCAATAAATGTTTGAGGAGACACATGAGTGCAAGTTGAAATAACCATAAATGGTTATGTAAGAGCCACTAATGGTCATGGAAGACTTTGGAGGTTAAATTGTTGAACACACAAAGCATTAAATGTTTTTCAAAGACTTTGAAGTCTTTGAGAAGTGACTCCAAGTTGCTTAGGAATGTGACAATAATTAGGGGATGGATTAGGTTAATTAGGAAGGGGTTAGAAGAATCTAGAAGGGGATTAGATTTGCAAGTGGGTTTGGTGGGTGAGGGAAAATAGGATTTTATTAAAATAAAATTCATTTATTTCAATAAATAGGTGCAAGTTGCATTTGTAGGAAAATGCAAGTGGGGGGAATTTAATGTTTTAAATAAATGTTTTATTTAATTTATTTAAAAGAGGAAAGATGATTAAATGAAATAAATATGATTTATTCATTGAATTGATTTTGTGATTTTGGTATAATGAATTAATTAAGATGAATTGAATAATTTATTTAATTAATAGGAGAATGTTTGAAGATGAATTAATTAAATATTAATTAATTAACTGATGGATAGTGGATTTTTAATCAAATAAATAGGGAATATTCATTTAATTAAAATGGACAGATTTATGTGACTACATTTATCCCTCTTTGAGATGGTGTGGTTTATCGCATCATTTCAAAGAAAGAAAAATAGGTGTGAAGAAATGCCCCATAAAATGTTAATTTAATGGGTGGTATGCCCCCTCGAAACATGGGCTGGAAATTTTTGAAAAATCGGGTGATCTCTCGAAAAAGAATGAAAATTGGCAGGGTGATAGAAGAGAAGAAGTGAGCAATACGGGTGAAAAATAGAAGAAATCAAAGATAAAATGGAGAAATGGGAGGCTCGGGAAGTTCACGGGGACCACGGTGGTGAGCAGGGGAAAATTACAGTGACGGTGAAAGGTTTATGTAAAGCGGAAAAAATTGAACCCTAGTCGTTCTCCCCTCCCCAACTCCGAGGAGAGAGAAGGGAGGTCACTAGGGTTGATGGTTTTCACTTAGGAGGGACTTTACATTCAAAAGAGGGGTTGAAACCCACAAGATCCAATCCCACGCAATGCAAGATTGGATTCTAAATGAGTTTCAAGGGTTAAGACATCAAGGATACCCTCTTTTGTAAAGAATGTAGATAGGATGATTGAACTAAGAATGCATGTAAAGTAGGAAAGATTCACTTATAAATAGAGATAGGGATACAGGATGAAGCTGCGGACCTGGAATTAGCAGTAAAATGTCGAGACGGTGTTGTTCTGCAAATTTGAGCGAAAGTTGATAGGACGATGGCGCCCAGCATGCACACGGTCCTCCAAAAAATCCGCGAAACGAAGGTGGATCTGTTCGTCTCTGCACAAGGATTCCAGATCTTCAATAACAGCCGCGTACCTGCAACCTACACACAAAAAAGAGAGGACGATTGGGGGGTTAGGGATGAGGGGTTTGCCTTTAGGTCAAACCCCGGTTTTGGAATTAACCAAGAAATGAGAATGCTGTAAATGTAAATGTTTGTAATGTAAACAAGTACTGATACCTTGTTGTAAGAATGTTTGTATTCTTACATGCGAAGGTGTAATGTATGTAGTATGTTGTATGTTGTATGTGACCTCCTCTTCAATGGTTGAATCCTTGTCTTGAATGCAACACCTAGCCTTGAATGGAGACTTAGAATGCTCAATTGCTTGAAGGAATGCTTGAATGCTTGAATATTTGAATGTTTGAATATTGCTTCCGCATCTTTGCACACATATGTCCTCCTCCTTTTTGAGAGGGGAAATGTAGTTTATATACTTGTCAATTAGGGTTGATAGACTGATTTTTCCGACCTTGGGCCGACCAGGAAACATTATTTCCCAATTTGCAAACTTAAAGACCTGATGCCCAAAAGAGACCAGGCCCAAAATAGGGCCAGGGACCAGGGCGCTGGGTGCCATGGTCCCACCTCCCGGGACAGCAGGGTGCAAGGAGAGATCAGGCCAGGGTGCAGAAAAATGCAGTTTTTGATGTCACAAGCAGGTTTCGGGGTCTCCATTCAGGTTCAACGTTGTGCCGCCATCGTGAAGACCCAAATGCAGTCGAAATTGCAAGTGTCACAATTTTAGGACGCTATAGTTTATATGGGGAGAAAGGGGTGAAAACAAGATCATTTGCAACCGCAACCAGTGTGAATTCAGAGCTTTGATAGTGACATTTTGGAGGAGTGAGCAGCAGTCAGGATGCCGGTACCCATTGCAAAGCATTGTTTCGAGCGAGTCCGGTGATTCCAGCGGCTAGACGACTACAGAACTAGCGGTACGCAAATTTGAAATTTGAAATTTGACACATTTTTGTCATGTTTTTTGTTGAGTCCAAGTTGAGTCAGGACAATAGCGTTGAAACTATGTTTTGGCGCTTTTGTCTAATTAACCAACGCTTTTGTACCGCAGTGGTACTATTGGGCTGTCGTTTGAGCACTATTGAAAAGATTAGCGCTATTGTGTGTATGTTTAAGCGCTATTGTTTGTTTAGCGCTATTGAGGGGTCAATTGAACGCTTTTGTCTTTAAGTAGCGCTATTGCATAGGTCTTGTAGCGCTTTTGCAATTTGAGCACTTTTGTAGGGTTGATTAAGTGCTTTTGTTAGGGGTTTAACGCTATTGTGAGGGGTTTAGTGCTTTTGTGAGGGGTTTAGCGCTATTGTTTAGAAAAATAGATGCCCCAGTTTGTGTGAACAAAAATCTCTCGATGCCAATGATGGATGAATAGGGATGTGAAGTGAGAGTTGTTTTGAACCATAGCATCCCTGATGAGACTTAGGTCATTAGGATAAATGCTTGTTGAAGTCTAGGTGTGCCATGATTGCTTACTTGTTGAGACCCAAAGATACTTGATCAAAGTATCTGTTGATAGTCTAGGTTTAAACTTAAGAAAGTTTGAAAACAAAATAATTGATAATGATTGATTGATGTTCGTGTGCAGGAGGATCTACATGTGTTACAGTTACGCGAGAGACATCCAGCGACACAGGGGTTACGGGATCCGCTGACAGAGGCCGAGATTGATTGCATTGCAGCGACTGGGCTATATGATGTGATGCATATGCCCATGATTCGGATGAATCACGGTTTGATTATAGCCTTGGTAGAGCGCTGGCACAGTGAGACGTGCACGTTTCACCTAGCACAGGGGGAGATGACGGTGACATTGGAGGATGTGTGGCGCATCCTACATATTTCCATTCGGGGTGAGCTAGTTACATATGATAGATCATGGGGGACTCTAGCAGTGCAGCGATTCTTTGATGAGGACGTGTACATTGATGATGGCTCCATAGCCTGGGAGGATATCATGGCGTTGTACGAGCCATTGCCCGCACTTTTGTCTGGGATCATGGGAGGGATATTGTGTCCGGATAGGCACTCACATGGTTTGGTCATTGGATGGGGACAAGTTATAGAGTAGATGATGATAGAGGGGACCCGATTTGCCTAGGGACCGTGCATGTTAGCACACATGTATCAGGAGCTGCATGAGGTAGCATATCATGGGAGAGGCTCTTTGGCAGTGGGAGTGACTCTGTTGCACATTTGGGCGTGGGAGCACGTACCGGTGACTCAACCAGTGAGTTTGAGATTTTGGGCAGTTCATCAACCCTATATGTTCATGTACAGTGGCATGATGAGTCAGCCCCACCTGGGGAAGTTAGAGTGGTGGCGGCGGGCGCTAGATGATCTTGATGCGGTGATCTGGAGACCTTATCTTGAGTGTGAGCCTTGGGAGGATGATGCGGAGGCCTTGCCATATGTATTCATGACCTGATTCCTCAATGGACGGACATCCTACGATGTAGAGAGACAGGTGCCAGGCAGGGTTCTGAGGCAGTTTGGACGGCAGCAGGGATTGTCGAGGGGATCAGGAGAGTACGCCAGAGTGGTCCGAGAGAGATATCTGTGGGGCCTAGTACTTCCATATGATCAGGCATTGGTAGCTTTTTGAATGCTTCAGGTGAGGCCATGGGATATACAGTCGAGGGTGGTGGATGTTGGGGTGTCATATGAGTATACATAGTATAGGGTGGCTCATCCGATTTTGCAGATATCAGATCCAGCAGAGCCTATTCCTGATTTTAAGGAGAGGGGACGAAGATGGAGGAGGTCAAGGACCGATGATAGGTGGATGATGGAGGGGGGATGGTGTTGACAGAGGAGGAGGAGATGGTGGAGGTGGTGGAGGAGGTGGCTTAGGTGGTCGGGTCCAGCGGAGAGGGAGAGGTGGATTGCCATTGCGGATATCATAGGGGTCGTTCATGTCGGGAGGAGTCAGATTAGGTGGCCGAGGTATGGAGAGGGAGATACTGATGGACAGAGGGGAGGGAGCCACTAGAGAGGCACCTATGGAGATAGGGGAGGGAGCGACAGGGGGTGGTGATCCTCGGGAGCATATGCTAGCACATTTGCATACTCAATTGACAGCAGCCGAGACACAGGTGGAGGATCTGGAGGTGGAGGTTGCAGCGAGAGATGTGCAGCTATTTGCACAAGAGTCAGAGCTGACTGTAGTACTGTGGGAGAGAGATGAGGTTGTTGATAGGGTGGTCCAGTTGCAGGAGAGAGTGAGGGTTTTGGAGGGAGTACAGGGACAGGGACCATCTGTGGAGGCATTGGCGAGGGAGGTACGGAGAGCAGGTGGAGAGGTTGATTATTGGCGGGGTCTATATGAGCAGGTGGTACTAGCTAGTCAGCGAGCATTGAGTTATTCATAGATGCGACAGGCCATATCAGAGCGATCTCAAAGGATGCAGAGTAGTGGGGGTGTGGTGGGTCCACAACGGAGAGAGGTGTCAGGTGGTGCAGGAGCTAGTGGGGGTATGATGGAGCCTCCACAGAGAGATAGATCGGATGGTGCGGGGACTAGTGGTGGAGCAGGTGGTGATGGTGGTGCAGCATCTAGTTAGAGTGGCATCTGAGAGAGCATTTTACATGCATGTATTTTATCATTGTTATTTTGGACTATGTCTTGGATGGCTCTTGGTAGCCGATTTTGTAGACTTCATTGTACTCTGATACATGAGATGATATATATGAGGAGATCCCATATTTTGATGATATGCATTTTGTTATGTATGGATGTTATGCAGGATGATGATTCTATGAGTTTATGCTTAGATGGATACGTGTATATGTATGCATTTATGAGATGATTCCTATATGCATGTTTTTATGATGATTTATGATCTTGGATATTGACATATGAATGCAGGTTTATACATGTGTGCATATTTTGTTTGATGTATTGCTTTATGTATGTAATGCCATGATGATGATGTATGCTTATGATGATATGGACAAGATCTTGTGCTTCATGTTGATATAATGATGAGATAATGATATGCAATGATGTTAATGCAAAGCTTTGAATGAATGATTCTATGTATGTAGATGCATCTAGATGTTTTTAGATGAATGAAATATGGATAAACAAATGTAAAGTACAAATGTTTATATGATGATGTCTAAATGAATGCATACATATACTGGATATGTAAAATGGTATGAACCAATGTTTGGAGACAAATGGTTTTATGATTCTAAATGCCTAAATATGATTAAGTAAAAATGATAATGTGATGATAATGCAACTTATGGTTTAATAACTGCACCTTAATGCAATTAAAAAAGGATAATGAATGCAATGTAAATGAATCCTAAAATGAGCATAATAAGACACTTAATAATGGATGAATGAATGCACTTTTTAACTAATGAATAGATAAAGGAATGTATGCAATGATAAATGATAAAGGATAATAAAGGATGATAGAATGATAATTGATACCTGACACTAAATGAATGCCTAGTAAAAGGCTAATACAATCAGGGACAAATGGTTTATATGTCTAAATCTAAACATTATGCAATGATGAGATGATATAAGAAGACTAATGTTTAATAAATGATAATGAACTATATGCATTTGAACCATTTAAAATGATATGAAATATTTTTTATGCAAAATGCAACTAAATGTAATGATGATGATATGATCATGATGAATGCAAGGTATTTGAGGCTTTGCATGATGCATTGATGATGTATCAAAGTACTCGGTCACGATTGTATCCAAGAGCAGTTCAATTGTCGCAGAACTGCGCATTTTAACTTTGTTCATATTTGCATACAAATCATACATATGAATGAGTGAATGGATGGGCGATATGCAACGGAATGCAACATATAAACAGATAAGATGAAATGACGATCCATAGTGCTTTATTTTTCATCATTGAGCTTTAAAATGTTGTAAGAAAATACAAGCATCTTGACATAATGATTCAAGATGACCAGAGTATTTCTTACATGGATTTGATATATAAAGTTAATACAAACAATTTGATATAATGGGTCAAGTTGACCAGAGTATTGCTTGCAGAACAAACAAGGATCATCTCCGTTCATGCATGACTTGGATCGTCCTCCTTGATCTTGAGCTGATCATATCCTGAGACAAGTTCATACCTTAATAAGAGACAAAAACTTTTATCCAAATTGGATGAGGAGGAACCAAAGAAGGAGCATTGTTGTTGTATGCAAATAGTATATACATAAAGAATAAAGAATATGAATCCTTGGTAATGGTTCATGCTCATATGGTCGAGGTATACATTGTAGTCAGCAAGCCGTAGTGATCTATGACTGCATTTTGCATAAGATCATGTAGCTTAGTGAACTTCCCACGTAAACACCATTAGGACATGCCCCATAACTTCATCAGAATAATGCATCGAAGATACACAAACAATGTTGTAGGAACCTGATACATATAAACAAATGAATTACTCACAAATCAACCAAGTATTTGATAGCTTAACACATAATTTTCTTGTCAAAGAAAACGTCATTTTGTCTTTGTTTTGGTAAGGAAGGATGCATCCTTGTTGAAGACAGTTTTGAGTGCTGATGTTGATTGTTTGGTCGATGTTGAGAAGTGATCATCATGCTAGTATTTTTCAATATTTGTTTGGTATCTTCTTGGATGAGTATGTACAATGTGTTGCCATGTTTTTGTTTGATTTTTGATGTTTTTTGATGTTTTTGGATTTTGTGATCGTTTTGAATGTTTTTGGTATTTTGTGAGACAGTTTTCAAATGTTTTTTGGATTTTGTGAGATAGTTTTGAATGAAGAACTTAATGAATCACAAAACAATGTAGAATCCAATTCCATCAATAGGTTAAGGGCATTGCCCCCAGTTTAGATATGACTATGAAAAAGCGAGATGCAAGAAGCATGAAGTACTTTCTTGATTGCAGATTAATAGCAAGCCATGGTTTGGACCGATGGATGTGTGTATGGAGTGGATGTGATCGTAACAAGTTTGAAAGACAATGGAGCCATAGCCTTTATGAGTGGCACCTGTTTGCCAGGTTTTCACCATCGCACTTACCCAAGGTGCCATCGGAGTGGTTGTTCACCATTTGGATGCATGATTTTTCTTTACTATTTTGATGTTTTTGTATTTTCTCAGGTCATTTATCTGGATGTTTTTGGATTGATTTTCTGGCATGTATGAGAGCTTGATACTCTGTACAGCTTTATGTATAAAACCGTTTGAGGTGCATGCTATTGATCGGATCTGCTAGCGGTTCTCCTTCTGAAGTAGCCAACTAATATGCCTCGGACCCAAATACAATAGTGATAACATATGGACCCAGCCAATTTGATTCAAAATTTCCTTGATGTTCTCGGTTGGGTTGGTTACAAGGATTTTCTCGAAGAACAAGATCACCTACCTCGAAAGTACGAGGTCTAACTCGATGATTATAGCTTCTGCTCATGCACTATTGATAGGCTTTGAGGTGATTGTATGTAACTTGTCGCTTCTCATCAAGTAGCTCTAAGTCCTAAAGACGTGAGACCATGTATGCTTTGTCATCTATTAGATTATGCAAGGAAACCTCTAGTGATGGTATCTCAACCTCAATAGGTAAAATAGCTTCTGCACCAGAGACCAATGAGTAGGGAGTTGCGCCTATAGGGGTGTGAATGCTAGTTCAATATGCCCATAGTGCTGGATTCAATTGAACATGCCAATCACAACCGACATCATTGATTGTCTTCTTGAGGATCCTCAATATGTTCTTATTCGATGCTTCGGCCTGACCATTGCCTTGTGGGTAATAGGGAGTGGAAAAGTGGTGTTGGGTGTGAAATTTCTCACAGAGTTCACGGACATCCTGATTTTTGAAAGGAAGACCGTTATCTGTGATGATGGACATGGGTACACCATACCGACAAATGATGTAATTGAGGATGAATGAGGTGACCTTCTTGTCGGTAACTTGGGTAAGTGGAACAGCTTCGATCCACTCTGTGAAATATTCGGTGGCGGTAATAATGAATTTGTGACCATTGGATGAAGATGGATGGATTTTACCCACAAGGTCAAGACCCCATTGACAAAAAGGCCATGGTGTTGTGATTGGTTGTAGTTCCTATGCTAGTGCATGTATCAGGTCTCCATGAACTTGGCATTTCTTGCACTTCCTAACAAAGTAGTAGGAGTCTTTTTCCATGGATGGCCAATAGTATCCAGTGTGCAGGAGTTTCTTGGCTAGTGACGGACCGCCTGCATGAGTTCCACAAATTCCTTCATGTACCTCTTCCAAGGCTTTTGTTATCTCATCATGTTCTAGACATCGAAGGAGAGTACCATCAAGACTGCGTCGGTATAGGGTTTCAACAATAATGGTATATCAAGCAGTTTGGCGAATGAAGGTTTTACGTTGGTTATTCGATTGGTTAGGAGGAAGGGTGTGATTGCGGAGATAGGTGTAGAACTCACTGTACCATGGGGATTCAGAAACGATTAGACGACATATCATCTCGGATTCGGGGATATCATAAGTGGGGATCCAAAGCTATTCTACCAAGAACTCGTAGCGTGTTGAATTCTGTGGAAGATCTAAGAGAGATGCAATGGTAGCCATAGCGTCAGCAGCTCAATTCTGATCTCTTGGTATCTACTCAAAGTTGATAGTAGTAAATGATGCCTTTAATTTGTCCACCATTTGCTTGTATGGCATGATTTTATCATCCTTGGTCTGATATTCATCTGTTGCTTGTCAAATGACTAGTTGGGAGTCGCCATATACTTGTAGTTCTTGTAATTTCCATTGTATGGATAGCCTGAGTCTTGTGATCAAGGCCTCATACTCTGCTATGTTGTTTGTGCATGGAAATGTGAGCCTGTAAGACTTCGGGATGCTGTCACCTTGAGGTGTGATAAACAGAATGCCTGCCCCCGAGCTATGTCTAGTGTATGGACCATCAAAGTATAGTTTCCATGGTTGTGTTGTTGTGATCATGAATATCTCTTCATCTGGAAAATTGGAAATGAGAGGATGATCGCCTGTGAGTGGTGCCTAGGCCAATTGATCGGCAATAACTTATTCTTTGATAGCCTTACAGTCCACATACTCAATGTCAAATTCACTGAGAATCATCACCCATTTGGCCAAGCGGCCTGTCAATGCTGCTTTGCTGAGTAAGTATTTGAGTGGATCAATCTTTGCAATGAGTTGTACCTTGTGTGTTAATAGATAGTGCCTTAGTTTAGTTGCTGCCAAGATTACTACTAGGCAAGCTCGCTCAATAGGGGTGTAATTGAGTTCATAGCCAACCAGTGTCCGAGAGATGTAGTAAACAGCACACTCTTTCCCTTCTACATTATGTTGTGCTAGTAGTACACCCAATGTTGTACTTATTGCTAAGATATAGAGTAATAGAGGTCTACTTGGATCTGGTGGTATCAACAATGGTGTATTCATGAGATAGTCTTTAAGCAGCTGGAATGCTTGCTGGCATTTGGCATCCCATTGAAAGCGGATGTTTTTGTGTAGAAGATGTGTAAAGAGGTGACACTTATCTGCCAGTTGTGCAATGAATATTCGGATAGATTATAGCCATCCTTGTAATGTCCTTAGCTGACTGATGTTCTTTGGTGGTGCCATGTCCATGATTGCTTTGACCTTTGCTGGATCGACCTCAATACCTTTTCTTGAGATAATGTATCCTAGAAGCTTCCCTGAGGTTACTCCAAAGACACATTTCTTTGGGTTGAGTCGAACATGATATTGTTCTAGTCTATCAAAGATTTTATCTAATATATCGAGATGACCTTCTCTGGTGAGTGATTTTGCTAGTAAGTCATCAACATAATCTTCCATCATAGTATGCATCATGTCATGGAAGATGGTGGTCATTTCTCATTGATAGGTTGCTCCTGCATTCTTTAGATCGAAAGGCATTACATTCCAACAGTATGTGCCCCATGGACATGTGAAGGTTGTCTTATGTTGATCCTCTGGTGCGATCTTTATCTGATTGTATCCGAAAAAGTCATCCATGAGTGAAAGCATGGCATGTCCTGCTGTCATGTCTACTATGATGTTGATATTTGGTAGGGGGAAGTCATCCTTAGGACATGCCTTATTCATATCTCTTAAATCAGTACAAATGCGGATGCCCCCTTTTGGTTTGCCGACAAGAACAATATTGGAGATCCAATCTACATAATCAATTGGTCTAATGAAACCAACATCTAGGAGTTCCTTGAGTTCTGTTTTGACTAGTACTACAATTTGAGGATGCATCTTGCAAAGCTTCTGCTTGACAGGCTTGGCTCCTTCTGCTACTATGAGGTGATGCATGACTAAATCAGGATCAAGCCCAAGCATGTCTGCATATGACCATGCAAAGTTGATCTGACACTTCTGGAAGAACTCTACAAACTTAGGTTGTTCCTCTGGAGTTGGAAGAGATGCCAGATGTATGTGGTGAGGAGTTTTAGGAGTCCCCACATTGTATTCTTTTGTTTCCTCGATGAGAATCGTTGATCATTCCCATTGTGTGCTATAGGGAAGGATGTCAAACCTTTCATCCTCAGGCACCTCAGAGAGGTTTTCACCATTGGATACACTCTTTCTTTTTACTTTTGTTGAATCAAACAGTGCCACGGTGTGGTTTTCACTGGAAGATCCATGTTTTATTGTTATATTTTTGCAGCTGAAAGGTTTGGCATCCGCCCCAAAGTATGTTGAACTATTAAGTTCTATGGTGAATCCAGCTTTGTGATCCCCGCTTGGTATGTTATTCCATAGTTCCAAAAAGTCAATGAGTGCCTCATTGTTAGGGTTTCAAGCAAATCCGAAGCAAATATGAACTAACAATTATATGCAGATTTAGATACAAAAGATAAAGAAATAAAACAGGACACAGATAACACAGAGATTTAACATGGTTCACCCAGAATGGGTTACGTCCACCATACACAGCCGTCCAATCTTTCTTATTATCCAGCAAAAATAGTACATCAACCTTACAATGCCTTAAGCATCCCAGCCGCTTATAACATGCGTTTTTAGGGCAACAAACAAAGTCGGCCATTTTTAGGGTTTTATTACAATGTCGGTTTTCATCAACAAAAAAATGGCAAAAAAAAAATTTCTCGGGGGCTGCCGCCCCCGAACCCCGGCTCGGCCCCGGACCCCGACGAGGATACGTGCTGAGTGTACAGTACTTTGCTGATCAGTCACCACATTTCAACAGGTATGTTATTCCGTAGTTCCAAAAAGTCAATGAGTGCCTCATCGTTTTGGAAATGGTCAAGACATGGGGGATTAGTTGGGTTCCATTCGATGAGTTCAGGATGGATAATGGGCATTACCTCATCGATTAGGTTAAGTTCATTAGATGTGTCAGTGAGGGTTAAGACATTGTGGTGAAGGTCATTGATGGTACTCTCCCTGTCAGAATCAGGCGTAGGATGTGACGTAGGGTCCGTGGAAGAAGTTTCCAGCTCAGGAACCCAAGAGGTTTTTATCTGTGCTTCTTCGTAAACAAGGATGTCTTTGTGAGGTGGAGGTAATGATGTGTCTTCCTCATCTAAAGTATTAAGCTGGATGGAATCAAATTCCCATTCATGTGAGTCAGTCTCTGAATCACTTTCCAGCATCCGATTACTATACCATACTGGGATGTCCTTTGTGTTAAACACTGCAAGTGTGATCAGTTGATGTACCTTTGTATATGAAATGATCGGTGTTGCAGGAAGGATGATGGGGATCAATGAATCCGATACGGGGAGTATCGGTAGTGTTGACTCTGTTGCTTCTGTTGGAACTGCTGGTGTTGTAGATGTTGCTGCAGGTTTTGATGTAGTTGTTGCTGCTAATGGTGCTATTGATGTTATTGCTACTGCTGATGGGATCACTGGTTTGATGAGTGGGATGATTGATCTTATAGGCGGTTGTGCTGGGATTTTGAGCCTCAGTGGGGCAGTTGCGATCGTGTTTGATGCTGCTTTTATGATAAAAGGTGTCCTCTTTGCAATAGGCTGATATAGTGGTTTGTTGCATTTTCCTTTGAATCTGAGCTTAGGAAAGATCTCCTTTTGAAAGCCTAGCCTGCATTATCCTTGGGCTTTAATTCTGGCAACAGTGGTTCATGTCTTCCTTGTTTGCAAGGTCCCAAAGCACTCTGACCATCGTAACCCATTCTTTGCATAATGAGGAGACCTTTGCCATACTAATCCATGGGAAGTGTAGCTTGCGGTATATTGGTGGTAATGGGATCTTTATAGATCCATTTTGCTAAGTCCTCATCTCTGGTTTCTTCTTCTTGACTCTTCCCAACGATGAAATGCATCAAAGTACATGCTTGCATGATTAGTGGTGTTTGAAGTAACTGCTGAGGTTTTCCATGTGTTCTAGGAGAAGTGGGCATTTGTCCCACACAAAAGAGTTGACTCAAATTGTATCCAAAGTTGACATCAAGGGTTTTGTTATGGACCTCAATAGGTAATGTAATAGAACCAATTGTAGGAGAAGAAAATGCGTCAAATAATTTCACAACCACATTTGTTTTGTCATAGATCACTTGATTCAATTGCAAAGTAAAAAGAAATTCTTCAGTAATGACATTAACCATACAAGAAGGATCAATAAGCACTCCATGGCAAGGTGTATTCTTGACTTTTGCAACTATATATAAAGGACCATCAGGTGCCCTGATAGTTTCACTGGAATCAAATGTGATGGAAGGTTCTTTAGGGATGTTCTGCTGTTCCACAAAGTTAATCACATTCGAAGTCATAGACACAAGACTATCAGGTGAGAAAGAGGAATCATTAGTCTCAATCACATTAGAGGTATGAGAAGGTAATGGATCAGTAAAAATCTTAAGATTTTGGTTAGGAGGAGATATAGATGTGTTTCCTTTATCATTCACACTAGAAACAGAGATAGTATTATTATCAATCAAATCTTGAATTTTACCCTTTAAAGCAAAACATTTTTCAGTATCATGCCCAGGTTGACGATGAAATTGACAAAAAGATTTGTTATCAAAATAGGGTGAATTAATCTTTGTAGGATCTATTTGCTTTATAGGAGGGAGAGTAAGCACATTTTGTTCCAATAACTTATTCATAATACAACGCAATGATTCATTCAAAGGAGCAAACTTTCTTTCTTTCTTGAAAAACTTAGAAATAGGAGGCACACTTGATGCTGCATTCACATTGTTGTTGATGATGTTTTCATTGAATTTAATGGACTCTCTGTTTGGTTTAAACTTCCCAAATGGTTGTTGACTACTATCACCCTTATCACTCGGAGCCATAAGATTTGCTTGTTCCATTTGACTCACAGTCAGTTGATAATTGTGAAGAGTTGCGCACAACTGTTGGAAAGAAGTAAACTCAGAAAACAGAAGTTTTTCTCTAATATCTTTTTGTAAATTAGAAATAAAGCTTCTTTGAATATCATTGTCAAGTACTGGAAAATAAATTTGAGCACACAAATGCTTATATCTACCAATGAAATCAGTCACTTTTTCTTTAACACCTTGTTTACAATGCATTAAATCAATCAAAGTAACTTTAGGACTTATATTGTTTTGAAATTGTTGAATAAAAGAATTTGCAAGTTGTTGGAAAGAAGTAATAGAATAAGAAGGCAACGAGCAATACCATTGTAGGGCTTTATCTCTTAATGTTCTAGTAAACAGTTTTGCAAGCAACCTTTGGTCATAAGCAAAATCGGTACATATTGTTTGAAAGGTCTTAACATGTGTTAGAGGATCACCCTTACCATTATAAAGCTCCAATTGCGGGATTTCAACATGTTTAGGGGGGATAGCTCGAACAATGTCGAGAGAAAGTGGGCTCGGAACATCAAATGTGGGCACACTAAACTTAGATTGATTCATAGAAGCAATTTGTTGCTGTAAAGAAGAGACAGTTTGTGCAAGATTGTTAATGGTCGCTTCAGTCGAAGAGTTCATATTAGACGTGTTAGATTGTGATAGAGGTATTATGTTATTGAAAGAAGGTATTGATTGAGAATAAGGTGGTGGGACACTATGATAGTTAGTCATAGGAGATGATTGGAAAGGAGGAACACTACGAGGAATGGAATGGTTAAATGAATTGCCCCCTTGCGTCATGTTCATTTGTGGAGATGTAATAGGGACACTCATTGAAGGAATGAATGAAGAAGTTGAATTGAAGGAAGGAAGAGGGTTGATTGAAGAAGAAGGATTTCCCCCATGACTGGTGATCATAGGTGGAATGTCTTGTATTGAAGTAGTCATTATGTTTGATGTAAAAGTAGGTATACTAGCAATAGAAGTTGTCAAAGGAATAGAATGATTAACTTGAGTAGGAGGTTGTGTATAACCTAAAGTTTCGGCACAACTCTTCATAGGCATCACATTCGAATCCACAATGTATGCAATACTACGCAAAATATCAATTCCATTCTTATCACTTTGAACCATACGTTTTAGACCCTCAATTAAGGAAAGAGCTTCACTATCGGGGTATTCTTGAGACATCCATTGTCGAAAATCATCAAATTGGTTATCCAATTTTGAAAGTTGTTCTACAGAAACCTCATGGAGAGCTTCTTCATCATTAAGAGGATTAGAGGAATTACCCATGTCCTCGTTAAAAAGGCCATTCAAATTAGGTTCCATCTCCTCGGTAATTACACGTTGGAAAGACTTAATTCTAAGGCTTCGTCTAATGGGAATAGTGTAAGTAGGGCTTATTGTTGTAAAACTCATGCACTAAAGAGAGAGAGAGAAGATTTTGAATTTTAGAGGTAGCAAATTTCAATAAAATTAGCCAATCTCCTAGATTTAAGCTGTTAAATACAATCAGGACAATCTCCCAAAATTTCGAAAAAAATGTCAGGGACCGTGGCGAACAGAGTGCACACAGTCCCCGCAACTTTTTTCAAAATTTTCAGGGATGAAAGCTATGATGATTTTAAAGCTAATCTGAAAAAATTGAGTGATTTTACGATCTGTAGATAGGCCAAATTAAAGTTGCAATCTCAAAATTGAACCCTACCAAGATTGTTGAAAAATGCAAAATTTTAATTTTGAAAAAGAGAGGGAAACTGAAATTTTGAATTTTATGATTTTAGAGGGAATACTGAAAGCAATGCAAGCTTTGAAATTTAAAAGTTGACTCAATTTTATGCAAAATTCAAATTTGAAAGCAGAAATCAAAGTTGTTGCAATTAAACACTTAATTTCAAAAGTCACAAACTGCAAGAATTTGAATAAAACACTGAAATTTTGAATGAATGCCAACACACTTTTCAGATTTAGGACTGTAAGAAACACAATTTTAACACAAATTTCAATTTCAACAATTTTTGAATGATTATAGGCCCTAATCCAAGCAATCACTAGACCAACTTTGACTTTAATTTTGAAAGTGTTAGAATTGATAAAATCAGCCAAGATTCTGGATTTTAGCAGAAAAATACAGTAAGATCTAGCTCCCAAAATTTCAGAAAAAATGTCGGGGACAATGGCGCTCGGGGTGCACACGGTCCTCGCAACTTTTTTCCAAATTTTCAGGGATGAGAGATATTGTGATTTTGTTGCGGAATCCAAAGTTACAGCCGATTTGGAGGTGTTTTGATCAGTGAAATCATTGGTTAAAGGTTGAATCAAGAAGGTTCTAAAAATTAGGGTTTTGACACTTAACCACTTAATTTTTAGAATTAGAGCACAAATATGAATTGACAATTTGCAATAGAAGGGTAGATCTAAAACAAGCATTAACAATTAAACATTTCACAAGCTCAATTACTAAAAAGAAAATTTTAGGGTTTTTATGCAATTAACCTCTAAAATTTGCAAAAGATCAAACATGGAAATGTAATTAAGGAAGCAAATTTTTCAGATTCAACCATGAATAATCAGAATTAGGATGTTCACGTCAGGTTCACCAAAATGTAAAGTGGAAAAATCGAACCCTAGGTGTTTCCCCCACTCCAAGGAGAGAGAAGGGAGGTCACTAGGGTTGACGGTTTTTCACTTAGGAGAGACTTTACATTCAAAAGAGGGGTTGAAACCCACAAGATCCAATCCCACACAATGCAAGACTGGATTCTAAATGAGTTTCAAGGGTTAAGACATCAAGGATACCCTCTTTTGTAAAGAATGTAGATAGAATGTTTGAACTAGGAGTGCATGTAAAGTAAGAAAGATTCGCTTATAAATAGAGATAGGGATACGGGATGAAGCTACGGACCTGGAATTAGCAGTAAAATGTCGAGACGATGTTGTCCTGCAAATTTGAGTGAAAGTTGATGGGACAATGGTGCCCGGAGTGCACACGATCCTCCGCAAAATCCACGAAACGAAGGGGGATATGTTCGTCTCTGCACAAGGATTCCAGATCTTCAATTACAGTCGCGTACCTGCAACCTACACACAGAAAAGAGAGGACGATTGGGGGGTTAAGGAGTAGGGGTTTGCCTTTAGGTCAAACCTCGGTTTTGGAATTAACCAAGAAATGAGAATGTTGTAAATGTAAATGTTTGTAATGTAAACAAGTACTGATACCTTGTTGTAAGAATGTTTGTATTCTTACATGCAAAGGTGTAATGATGTTGTATGTTATATGTTGTAAGTGATCTCCTCTTCAATGGTTGAATCCTTGTCTTTGAATGCAACACCTAGCCTTGAATGGAGACCTAGAATGCTCAATTGCTTGAAGGAATGCTTGAATGCTTGAATGTTTGAATGTTTGCCTAGCGCTTCCGCCTCTTGCTCTTTCTTATTTCCTTCCTCTCTTTCTAGTAGAGGAAAAGTAGTTTATATACTTGTCAATTAGGGTTAGGAGACTAATTTTTCCGACCTTAGGCCGACCTAGAAGCATTGTTTTCCAAATTGCAAACTTAAAGACCCGATGCCCAACAAGAGATCGGGCCCAAAATAGGGCCAGGGACCAGGGCGCTGGGCGCCATGGTCCCACCTCCCGGGACAACAGGGTGCAAGGAAGGATCAGGCCAAGGTGTAGAAATATGCAGTTTTTGATGTCGCAAATAGGTTTCGGGGTCTCCATTCAGGTTCAACATTACGCTGTCGTCGTGAAGACCCAAATGCAGTCGAAATTGCAAGTGTCACAATTTTAGGACGCTACAGGAAGAGTTGTCACTTTCAGAAAAAGTGAGACAAGGTGATGACTTTAGACTTCCAACCATGGCTTGGAATTGATCTGTATTTAGGTTTGCAGGGATTGACGCCTCTTGGAGAGCTTGATCCAAGATTGTTTTATGGGATGGAGATAGGTGCAATAGCTCTAGGATAGATATCAGTGCGGGCATTTTGTCTAACTGTTCCACAAGATTGTACTGCTTTGGGATAGATGGGGTGCCTTGTGGAGCTGCCTTTATAGTAATCTTGCTGCGACGTGTAACAACATTGCAAGTGGAGCTGGGATTTTTTATGGTTATAGTTGCAATTTGTTCACTGGCATCGTACAGGTGATTTACAGTGTAATTATACACGGCTTGCATATAATCAGTGGTATCAGTGCCTCTCCTAGAAGTGGAAGGACCCCTTTGATCTGGTGATGGAAGTGGATTTTTGAACATAAGATGATCATTGTTTGTTGTCTTCGGGTCATGTCCTTCGATTTTGATTTCACCGCGATCAATAAGATCCTGAATAAGATATTTTAATCTATGATAATTGCTTGTCTTGTGTCCTCTCCCTTGATGGAAATCACAATGTTCAGTATCCCTCCACCATGCAGGTTTGACTTGAGGTTCATAGTTTGATAATTTGGGTAGAGTTACCAGATTTTGAGAAACCAATTGTCGTAATACTATTTCGATGGGTTCCCCTAAGGAAATGTATGTTCGCTTTTGTTTTTGTTGACACGGTTTGGGTTCATCATGAGATGTGATGTGGCCTTGATTTGGAGGAGCAGTTGTGTTAGTCTGAGGTGGGGGATTATGTCCTGCAAATTGAACTACAGGTTGTGCACTTTTGATAGTTCTTGCATCCACAACCCTGTCGTTGACAATATTTTTGTTTTTATTCCAGAAGCTTGGTTTGTCACTATTGAAGTGTGGGCGAGGACCATCCTTTGGCTCATTATAGATTTTGATAAGTCCTTTCTTGATGAGAGCCCGCTCACATTTTAAACCTTTGGTGATCATGTCATTGAAAGAGTCTATGTCTTTGACATCCACATGAAATTTCATTTCTTCATTTAAGTTGGAAATAAATATTTCCACTAGTTCTTGTTCAGGTAACTGAAGAGAACGTCTGCTAGACATTTGACGCCATCGTTGCAGGAATACTGAGAATAGTTCACCTAGTTTTTGTTTAGTGTTACATAGATTAGCCATGGTGATATCACGTTCAATGTTATGAGAGTAATGTGCCAAGAATTTCTGAACTATCTCTTCAAAGGTCCTAATGCCACCTGGTAGTCACGAAAACCATGATGTGGTTGTTCCTCCCAAACTTTGGGGAAAAAGGCGCATTAGGCATGTATCTTCATATGCCACTTCGAGGCAAGCTGAATGGAATTCTCTGACATGATCGCGAGGATCTCCTTTTCCTCTATACTTTTCGAACTTGGGTGTTTCGAACCCTCATGGAAAATGTGGCATATAAAGATTCCTATCAAAGGGATAGGGACAAATGTCATTGAGTGAAAATTGATTAGTTTTCACACCACTATGAAGTTGTTGGGCGAGATTTTCAACTTGTTGCCTCAACATCTCTATTTCATTTGGAGGAGGAGGAGGTGGGTTACCTCGAGGAATGTTATATCTGATGGGATCTCTACCTCTTTCTTCTTCATGTCAACTTTGTCATTCTAATGCTTGTCTTAGTTGTGCAAGATCAAAGTCAGAGGGGAGTTTGGCTCCTTCTTGAGCAAGCTTTAAAAAGTGAGCATCTGCATTGCTCCTGAGTATTTCGTCAAAAAGTCTGTTAAAGAGAGGGTTGTGCTGAGCCCTTTCTATTGTTGCAGGAGTAGGAGTACTTGGGTTTTTGTCATTAGCATTTCCTCCAAGTGCTTCTTGAAATTCATTGATATTTTCCTCCTCTTCTTCTTCAATTTCTATTTCTCGTTGCCTTGACTGTGATCGGGTATGAGCCATTTTGTTTATGAGTTTTTGTTGAAGTTGGGTGAAAATGATGATGAGTTTTTTATGAAATGAAAGATCGATGGTTGGTGTGTTGTTTTGCATGTGGATCTCTAGCACTTAAAGGTAGATATTACCAAAGTTTTCTTCTTTGAATTGCTTGTTGTGTTTGATATGGTTTGATGTGATAAGGTTTAGAGAAATCTGAGATGTGTTACAGACTTAACTACCTAGTAATGAGAGGATTCACTCATAAACTAGTTTTAACCTGCATAGATATGTCTCTTAGGATGAGCTTATCCTAGATGTAGAAACAATCGAAAAGGTGATGTTTTGTGTTTGATTCAAGCAATATCCAAAAGAGAACTTGGGACAAGAACCTCTTAATGTTTTGAGAGTTGAAATGGATGGATGATGAAGTGAATGTGGGAATGGATGAGATGTTTTAACTTCAATAAAAGCTTTGTGTCACAAATGGAACAAATTCTACCTCTTCCCTTTCGGGCGTTGGTGGCATTTCTCGAGCTACGTTGTATGTGATACAAATGTTTGGGATTGATCTTGCCTCCTTGGTTTTTGTGATAACTCAAAGCTCTATATTGCATAAAATTTTTGTGGTTTAATGACTTTGAATCAAATTCGTTTGATTTGCCTTGAAGGTAGAGACGCATGTGACGTAGAAAAACTCTATGAGAGACAAAGATTTGTCTATTCAGATAGAAGAATTTCCTCCTTTTGATCAAAGCCTTTGAACTCAATGGTCTTCTTTTCAAGTTGATGTTTTGATGACGATTCTTCTTTCTCAAGATGTGAAGAATGGTCGTAAAGTTTGATACTTTTCTTTGTTTTTGATCTTCTTGGTTGTTTTGAAAAAAATGTTTGGTTGGATGAATACTTGTTTTGATTTTTGGATTTTATGATGTTTATTTGACAAGAAAACAAAGCAAGTACACAAACACAAGAATGTTGATTTAAAGGCACAAATGAGTATGGGTCTATATCAACCCAATCCTTGGACTTTTTATGACCCTTTCCTTTAAGTGTATTTTAGGTGTTTTTCTTTCCAAAGCCTGAAGTCGGCTCAATTTGCACTTGGTCTTGACTAAAACAAAAACACTTCAAACACTTTGTATCCCTAAGGTCAAATGGCCAGTTGCGATAAATTCAGCCCACATCTTGATATTTCTTCGACTTTGGTACTACATACCTTATGAATCCCGTCGTTGCACGGAAGGATGTGATATACTAAGTCTTGCACGAGCATAACAAATAGATGATCCCTATGATGGGGGAGTCACCACTTTCATCAAGCCACGAGTGACTTTTCAAAAAGCTATGTTTCTACTCAAGGAAATATGTATGGTGAGTATCTTGGGAGCAAAACCATCTATGCTCTTGCACTGAATTATATCACAAATATCCTCAATCAATAGAATGGGTGGGCTACTACTTAAAGGTGTTTAGTAATTTTCGATGTCTTTGGACATAAGTTCATTCTGCAGTGACTCACTTAAGAGCCTTGTAACTTGTGGTGGGGCCCATTTGTCCTTTTGGCAAGTTTCAATGTAGGAACAACTATACCCAAGGGTACAGCTTTCACTCTCACCTAATTTCTATAGTGGCTTGAAGAATTTACTGCGCAAGGTCATTCCCAAGAGTGATGTGTCTCTTGGCAGGCCTCTCTTAAAAAGATAAAAATTTGAGTGTTACTAACACTTTTCTCTTGCACCTAGGACCATGAAACCCAAGGGAGAGGATAGTGTGTGTTAGAAGTAGGACCACTCGACCAACTCTTTTGCACAAGTGTGCCAAACACGAAAAGCACTTGTTCTTTTTAACTTGTTATTGCAATGATTTTCTATCTAATTTGGAGATGTTGCTCCAACAACCATGATGTTCTTTTTAACTTCAAAGGCAATATGTTTAAGTAACTAGGAAAATGAAATCCTGGTCAACTTAATAAAAAGCACGTTTGCTTGAAGTAAATAGCTTTTGCAAAATTGAGACAAGTTGATTGTGAATTTTATTTGCACCAAAATTTTGAAGTGTGGATTGTAAATTTTAGTTTGATGCAAGAAAGAAATTTGTCTTGTCTTGTTTTAAGCACCAAATAAAATGAACCTAACTTGCAAGGAAGTAAATTTGTTGTGTTCAATTTTTAGAGCACCAAATGCAAATGATCCTAATCTTGCAAGAAAAAAAACTTGTTTTGTTCAATTTTTAGAGCACCAAAATGGAAAAAAAAATTAACTTTTAGCAACAAAAGGGTTAGTTTTGAACACCTGCACAAGAAACGAATAATTAGGAAAAACCGAATTTATGGTGGGCTTCTACAAGCCTAACAAATTTCAAATTTTTGGTTACAGGGTCTTTTTTACAACGTTCTGTTACAATAGCGCCACTCTGTGTTTGAACAGAAGCGTTATTTAACACAAATGCGCTAATACAGACACAACAACGCTAAAAGTAAAATTTTGACAGCAAATGCAACAGCACAAAAGCGCTCAAATAAGCACAAAAGCGCTTAAATAAGCACAATAGCACCAAACTTGAGACAATAGCGCTATTGTAAAGGCAATAGCCCTAGAATGTCAAGTTGCAATAGCGCTACAACACGATCAAAAGCGCTAAAGCGCGACCTATGTGTCAAGTTCAACACTCAAACATGTTAGTTTTTAAAAAGATTGTTTTGGGTGCTTGGATTCACGTCGAGTTCACCAAATGATGCTCTGCAAAATACCCAAAGGTTAGACCGAAACCTGTAGTCGTATAACACACAAAAACACACAAGCAATAGTCAGTGTTATTCAACCAAGAACTAATCTAAGCAGGCATATCAAAAGAGATACTAAGATCATACTAACATATTTAACAAATGACATAAATGTAAGAAGGCATCTCCAAATGCCTCTTAACATGTTCTTAGTTCCTTCTCCTTTGTTCCTCTCCTCTCCAAGTTCCAAAATAGTGTAGCTCTCAGCAACTTTTTGCACTATGGATGCTTATGGAGATTCAAGATTGTAAATGATCTCAAGCTTATGCTATTCAAGTGTAAAACAAACTAATAAAACATATTATGAAAAAGAACTAAGATTTATTTTAGTCCAAGATGACAATATATGAGTGATTTATGCTAAATGCTCTCTAAAATTCACTATAGATTAAATGCATACAAGTTTTCAAGATCAGGATTATGAAGAAATGGGCTCTATTTATAGGGAAAATGGAGCAATGGATGGTTGAGATTGAGTAATCTCAACAAGGGCTAGGATTGAAAGATATTCAATCCATGTGAGGGCTTTCAACCCAATCCAAGGATGACAAGTGTCAATGTGAGATAGGTTGAGAGGAGAGGGAATAAGCATTAAATGCTTGACATGACCGGGGAGTTAACTTGGGGGTTAGGGTCAAGGTTGGGTTGAGTGAATAAATTCTTTATTCAAAGAGTAAAGCCTTTATCCAATGGATAAACTCTTGTGCAAAGGCAAAAGGGATAACCATGGTCAAAGCAATAAATGCTTGAGGAGACACATGAGTGCAAGTTGAAATAACCATAAATGGTTATGTAAGAGCCATTAATGGTCATGGAAGACTTTGGAGGTTAAATTGTTGAACACACAAAGCTTTAAATGCTTTTCAAAGACTTTGAAGTCTTTGAGAAGTGACTCCAAGTTGCTTAGGAATGTGAAAATAATTAGGGGATGGATTAAGTTAATTAGGAAGGGGTTAGAAGAATCTAGAAGGGGAATAGATTTGCAAGTGGGTTTGGTGGGTGAGGGAAAATAGGATTTTATTAAAATAAAATTCATTTATTTCAATAAATAGGGGCAAGTTGCGTTTGTAGAAAAATGCAAGTGGGGGGGATTTAATGATTTAAATAAATGTTTTATTTAATTTATTTAAAAGAGGAAAGAGGATTAAATGAAATAAATATGATTTATTCATTTAATTGATTTTGTGATTTTGGTATAATGAATTAATTAAAATAAATTGAATAATTTATTTAATTAATAGGAAAATGTTTGAAGATGAATTAATTAAATATTAATTAATTAACTAATGGCTAGTGGATTTTTAATGAAATAAATAGGGAATATTGATTTAATTAAAATGGACAGATTTATGTGACTACACTTTCATATCAAAATATGAAGTGCATAACCCTTCATAAGACTTATTATTCTTTGAAAGGAAATAAGTGCAATTGGACATTTTATTTAACATTGCTCTAGAAGGTTTGAATCATTTAGGTTGAGATATTAGACATTAATATGAACCCCACTATTGGGGAAGTGGAGAGTAACTCATGCTTGTGTACATAAGGATGAGAGATCAAAAGAAATTATCAAAATGATTAATTGTCTTAGCATATGATTACAAACGTATTGTTACTTCAAGAATAACCCCTAGGAAAAGATGATAATTCTTTAGAACTTTCAAGAGTACATGGAATAAAGAAGGAATAATTATATTTTATGGATCTAATGAATGTGTATTTTCTTATCAATATATTACATTCACATAATGACTCATGAATTTTTTAAGTACATCCTAATAGAAGAAATGAGAATGGACTAGAAATTAAGTTTTTCCATATAGCAAGTGAATTAGTTAGACATATGTTTATGTATGCTTATGTATAGATTTTGAATAAACTCTTGTGCATATTTAGAAAAAAAGTGTGATTTGTTTTCCTATGAAATAATGTGGTCAAAATGGAATCCATCTGTGGACTTCTCTATCATATGATACTACATAAATAAATAATTAATCTTATGAGTGCTTTTGTAGACTTGTGGGTATGCCCAGATTATTGCACTTATGTGCCCTTGCATGCCTTGCATTCTCTTATGTCCAACATATCCTCTTTTGTGCCTTTGTATGCGTGTATTATGTATATTTAATGTGTACTAATTATATGTTGGATGTGTGCCAAATATAGAGCATAGAGAAGGGTAAGTTTCCATAGAAGAGTAAATCTTTGTTTTAGCTTATCTACTTGTAGTTGTCTCAAAAAAGCGCTTTGGCCAAATCTTACTACTTGATCTCTTAGTATATGCTTACTATTTAGATCACTATATTTTGCACACTCTTCCATAACACAGTGTCAATACAGTAGCATCTTCTAAGAATGTAATGCACTAGATTCCAAAGTCACTAAGTATCCTCATGCAAGGTCAATGGTTCTTCATGCCATTAAGAACTCTGAGGAAGCATAACTGCTTCGTGCTTGGGTGAAAAAGCGCTTTGACAATGTTTTCACCCATGGTGTGCTCGTGGGAGATAGATGTCGGGAGATCCTATCAGGATTATCATCAACTTTGTACATTATTTAACCTTATTATCACTTGCAAAACAAAATTCCTTAGATTTTTCTTATGTTTGAGCTTATGTATAGTTTGGACATTTTGTAAAAAATTACTAGCATGGCACATTTCTATATATATTTGAGACAATTGGATATAATCTATTATTTATTATGTGTGAGATTAATATATTATGTAAGTTAATATTTTAATAATAATGGAGGTCCTTGCAGGGAGTTTCTAGGTGTATATGTGACAAGTATGGCACTTGGAGCTTATGGTTGCATGTTATGGGTAGATATGTTGATGACATGAGATTCACTTGATATGTTTTGTATACCTTGGAGGTATGGATAGTTGGATGTGTTAGCACTTGATGTGGGTGACATTTCAGCTATGGATATTGTTTCTTGATAGCTACTAGTGCATATTGACACCTTTGCTTGAGTGTTTGTGTTTGGGATAATAGTTGAGGCAGTACTTATGCTTCATTGTGAAAGATTGCACATGGCTTCTCTTTGGATGGCTTCTTATCTTTGTGCAATGGTAGTGGCATGATGGAGGATGAGAGCATTTATGTTATGGGATGGTGGTCACTTTGTTTCTTGTTACAGGTATCTCCATCTTTGTTGTGTCTTCCTCTCCAACATGGACAACTTCCATTGTTGCTACATTTTGGGCTTCCTATTGTGATAGGTTGCATTCCTTCTCATTTCAGTATTCAAACTCTTCTCTTTTTATATTATAATCTTCGATATCTTTCTCTTCTTTGGGGTAACACAATTCAATAGCTCCATCAAACTCATCTATCTCTTCATTTGTTTCTCATTCATCTATCTCTTTACCTTCATCCTATATATCTATTTGTGCTCTTTATAACTCTTAGAAGACCACATTTAAGGGTCTTCTATCCATTAATATTTTTTCTAACCCTTCAATAGAATTAATCTTTCCTTGTTCTAACAATTCCACCCCTTGGACAATTCTTAACTTAATGGCTTTTCTCTCTGAAAATGGCTCTTGCTCACGAGGTGAGTATTTATCCTTACCATTCTTTTTCACCTTCTTATAACTCTTCAAAACCTTTGTTGTATATTTATTTTTCCTTATTTTCTTATTGCTACATAACTCACACTCCTCCAATGGGCACCATTAACTCTTCCAACTCAAATTCTAATTTTTTTTGCAACTTTTTTCATTGGTCCTTGTTAGCATTTGCCTTTTCCTTTGTCTCATCTTTTCTTCCACCCTTATTTTTTCTTGCATTATAATAACCTCGTATCTAACTTTATAGCCAAAGCCCAAACAAACAACTACCCCTCTTATTTCCTCACAACTATCCCCTTTTGCATATATAGTATTTCACAACAACAACATTGCATCAATCTTTTAAAATGGTGATACACATTTGTCATATAAATATTTCATCTCTCTTAAATGAAGAATGCTTCCATACTCTACATTCCCCTAACCATTTGTAACTACACATGTAAATGCCTATGCTTCTCTTTTTAACCACATAGATATAACAAAACTTAAACAAACCAAAAAAGAGCTCTCACAATAGTTTTCCTTACACAACCTTCATGCCATTATATTCTTGAATGTGGATCTATTTTGTCTAATACGAAAGATTGATGCATACAAAGCCACTGCTCTACAAACAACTCTAACATAATTTGCAAAAACACAGAAAAATCAACAAAAAAACCAATCCATTTCATTATTCAATATAAATGATTACAAATAAATAAAATTGTATTACAATATTCCTCCTTGTTGGCAACAATGCAACAAAGTGAGAGGGGGGGGTGGTGGTGGGTGTGAATCAATTTGCACAAAAAACTCTAGTTAACTTAAAAACCAATTTAGATCTGATAATTAACAATTAAAGCATAAATTAACACCACATCGATAACACATAACACCAAGATTTTTGACGTGGAAAACCCGATTAAGGGAAAAACCATAGTGGGGATCTACCCACAATGAGATGATAACATGTTAGAAGTATATGAAATATTACAATGGGGAATGCACATGCATTCAAGCACACTGCCTAGAGCTCACTACTCAAACACAATAACAAAGAGGGCTACAACCCTTAGGAAGACTCACTGTCTTACAAAAAGATTCAGATTACATATGGAAGATCATGAACTGATAGAATAGCATCTCCTCATGCCTGGTTACAGTTACAGTTAAGCTCATATACTACTCTGCTACACATCTTCTCTGCTACTGAAAGATTAAAGCATTATTCGCTCATTACACACACTCGTTGATATCGCAGATACATTTGCAACAATATATTACATCAATTTATACCTATCATCAACCTATATTTCAAGGTCGGCTCAACCCATAACACAAATAACAAAATATAACCACACACGCTACAATATTACATGCAGACCAAAACAATGTCGGCTAATACATCGTTTGGACCCAAATCAACTCCTCAAACATGCAACTCCTCCAAGAATTATGCCTAGAACATCTGCAACACACTATAATCAACATGTCGGCCAAGAACATGACGAACACCACCGGAATAAGGAAAATCATCAATAACACACACAACGATCAATGTGAACCAACAACACAAATAGTACATGATCTAGAAACATCTACAAGCATCATGAATTACCACAAAAACAACCGCAACATCACCACTTACTAGAATATCCATCACCATTATACCAAACCTCAAGAATACTATTTGAACTGACTGTCAAACTGAAAGATACACTTGCGGATCTCCAAATCACAAAACCATCTGAATTGAGGACACACCATAACATCCCAAACACTGCCAAATCCGTAAACTAAGATATTGCAATTCCAGAGCAATGCGGAGCGAAATCCAGAACACTGAACAACACTAAACAATTGAA
Organism: Cryptomeria japonica; assembly: GCF_030272615.1. Classification (NCBI taxonomy): domain Eukaryota; kingdom Viridiplantae; phylum Streptophyta; class Pinopsida; order Cupressales; family Cupressaceae; genus Cryptomeria; species Cryptomeria japonica. Next base: position 975,215,193 of record NC_081407.1, read on the forward strand.
AAACCAACCTCAATACCGGACCTCATAACTTGAACAAATCACCATGCAGACCACAAAAACTTATGTTGAATCAACAAGAGATACTTATCACAAAACCCTTTAATCTGCAACAACTCATCTGCAACACACTGGCCAAACCAGCTCACTTAATCTGACTGCAACATTGAAACACACAGAGGAATATGTTGACATCGATGACAACAACACATTCCAGCAAACTTCTCAACAATATCCAGCACTCCCTTCCTTTATATCTCACCCCAAATCCCTCTATTTGTAACAAAACCAATAATCCAAAAATAGGATTGTCCTCTTAGGAAAAAGGCAACAACAGTTACAAAGTAATAGTAGGGATCAACCAAAAATAAGGTGAAATGGCAAGCTCCAACTAGAGCTAACTCTAAAAAGTCTATGTTGAGAATCATTGGTTACATTACCACCCAAGCTTCATTAGAAGAGAATTCACATGAGAGCATCATAAATAATCTTAATTATATCATCATCCTACACATATTGCATGCATGCCTACTATCTTCGGTCTTGTTCATTGTCATTGCATTTGTCTACCCAGGGGATTGACTGAGGAGAACATGACCCTTATTTAACATGTTTTTAAACAAATTTTGTAGACTCCACCCCACTTCAAACATAGGTATATCAGTCCATTTTCATAAGTCTAGGTTTCATTTCCACCCACCAAATCAATCTCATGGATGTGGAAATCAATTATGCAAGTGCGCATTTGAACTAAAATAGAACATGCTCAATTTAAAAAATTTGAGGCATTCGTTTGACCAAAGCAGTAACCAGATACATTAAGAAATCAATTCTTAAAATTCTCAACAATTCCATCACTAAGATTCAAACAAATATCACATTTAACTTATTTATGTTTAAAAAAAAATTATTTTACATTTTGTTTTTGCAATTCCAATCCTTTACTTTGAAAGTTTGTTATTATTTAGATATTTATGTAAAAAGTGTTATTTCTCTCTATCTGTATTTAATTAAAAATGCCTTTTTCCATCCAATCCTTATTTTATCTAGAACTGGTAAAGGAGGAAGCAGTAAACAAGATTTGGATGATGCCTTTCAAACGTGTTATCCAGCCTTCCAAAGCTTTTTACTAGATCACAGTGCATATTTTTGCATCATTACAGTGTAAATAATTCCTGTTGACTTTAGTATGGCAATAATGGCCTTCATAAGAGTTCTTGAGATTAGACCTAAAGTCACACTTTGGTACAAATTAAAAGCATCCTTTTGTTCTGTTGTGAGTTAGTACATGGGGATGCAAATGATTATCATTGAAAATGGAGATGATTTATAATTGGAATCCTTCTGCAGGAATGATTGCATGTTACATAAACAAAAGAAAAAGAGTCTTTTGTCCAGATCAAATTTCGTAACTCAACTGAAATCCATTTACCACCAGGGGTGAATTATTTACAGTAATGGTGAAGAGGTTGAAGAATATGCCGTGACTTGCACTATTTGCACTTTATCTCAAAAGTTTAAACAGTGGGTAATCTGGTAAAAAAGGCTGGTAGCATCGAATAATTTTACTGCCTTCTTATCCAATCCAGAAAGCCGTTTTCTTGTCTATATCATTACTGTTACAATTATTACGTGCACGCTTTCCAGGCATGCATGCTACCGCACTTCATTTGTTTTACTTACCTACTAGCCAACATCTCACAGTCCAGCAATCCAAGCAGCACGTGAAATGAAGTAAATAAAAACAAGAATAATCAATCTCATCATATTAAATTATCCCATGACTTCAATAATGTTGGATTATACTTTTATGGAATTTTAGGTTTGGCTTAAACGATACATTCAAATTTTTTATTTGTTTATTTGATTTATGAGAAATGATATTAGTTTTTTTTTTCAGTAGGATCCATTTATTAGTGTAATTTTAGATGAACCACCTAACAAGTTAAAGTTCAGAGTGTGCTGTTTGAGTTTGATTGAACTTCATTATCCATGTAAAAAATACAAAATAAGAATGTGGGCAGTTTGAATGAGTTATTTGAGGAGGCAAGGTTTCACAAGGTGGGAATCAGTATGAAAACAATTTGAAGTCCATTTAAATAAATTATTTAAAGAGGCAAAGTTTCACAAAACTACTAGCTTCTTGATCAAGACTCGAAATATAAAAAACACCTCAAATAGAACTTAAAAATGTGTTAAAGATGTGACTTTTGGTTCTTTAAGACTGTTTGGTCTCTTGAATGTTATTAAAATTCAATCATTCGGTCACAATCAATGGATAAAGCGATATTATTTTATTTCAAATAAATAAATGGTTACAGTACATCACAGCAAAGAATTTCGATCCACTGTACAGAACTCCTCATTTTCAAGCTCTCCACAGCAAAGAATATGGACTACACTAGACAGTACAATTGCTACTTTTGACTCGGGGCAATGCATCATACATTATTATAGACAATATATTCACCATGATAGAGACAACCTAGATAAAATAAATCATCTGGAGAAGATCCTTAAGGCCCAAATCCATCATGCCTATGTGTCATGAATCCAATGCCTTCCATTGACAAAACTCTTAACGAGAAAAGGCCTGGCTTGTTCTGGTGTGAGCTCGTGAGCCCACGAAACCCCACGAGCAGCAGAAGCGCCAGGGCCGTAGCATTTGTACACCCCAAAAAACACAGTGCTGCCAATATCAAATCCAACGGACATGTTAATATAGAAGCCGCCAAAATGCAAGAAAAGATTAATAATAAAAAGAAATAAGCCAAAAATTGAAGCTTGTTGGTATGTATGTATGTTTACCGGTCCTTCGCTGTCTGATGATCCCAGTCATCCCAGGCAACACGAGCAACAATGTCATCGAAGTAAGTGAAAGCATAGACAATACGTGAGTACTGGCCCATGGCGCGTCCAATGTAGAGAGGTCCAGTCCCTGTCACTCTGCAATGCACAAATGCAAACCCAGTTTTCTCGTTGGGTATTTCCCTGTCTTGAGCAGCCACTGATCCAAATTCTTGGGCAATTGAATGCAGCTCGCAATGCTGCAAATTTACAAGTCAGTAAGAAGAACAAGTTAAAGAAATGCCCATAACCTATGATGATTGTTATATTAGATGGATGTTAGTTTGAATAATCTTTTCTGACCTCGTACATGGATCTGCCATTGCCAAAAATGAAGTCTATGGATCCTTCAATGTAGCACTCCTTGAAGTAATGGCGGCCTGCGTCATCGCACAGTGTGTCTTGTGCACCATAGAACCCACAGCCCAAAAAGTAGGCCTTGTCTCCGGATATTCTGAATGCCACTGCTTGCCATCCTTCCATCCCAGGCAATGGTGCAGGGGCAGTATTCTGTTGTCAAAAGTTAGTAAACAATATGATATTACATGAAATTCTAAATGAAGAAAAGTAAACAAAAGTAGTAATATTCAAAGAATCTGAGTGTTTCTGTGATCTAATGTTGAATTGTTTGATGGTGAATCATGTAGTATGATTTGTTTATTTATCTTAATAATGTTAATCTCACAGTTAAACATCTCACATTTAATTAAAAGCACTCACATTTAAGAGATTATATCATATTTGAATGTTAATTTGTGTGGGATTAAGTATTTCAATCATTCCTTCCCTGACCCATTTTCCATTCCTAATCAGGAATCTCTCTTAAAGCTTTTCCAACGATTCACTTGGCCATGGAATTCTTTGCATCATGCAGTTCTTGCATAGTGGAACCTGCCTCATTAAACCGACAAAATAAAGCATCATACAGCAGCAATCCTAATTGTAGCCCTACTGATTGATGTTAAAAAATAAGTCATTACTTACAACTAAAGCTCTAAACATAAAGTTTTCCCTTTTCTTGTTTACCTATCTCAACTCCAAACCTTAACAAGCTTTTGTGCCTTGTGAACTATTCATTTTATATCCCTCTCTTTCATTCCTAATACAAGTTTCTTTTAAATAAATTATATATTACAGTTGACAAATATTACTGAGTTTCCTACAATGTAGCTTGCTTGGGTTATTAACTATACCTAGGTGATTTAAGGGGCAACTCATTAACCAATTATTTTCTAGAAGTTATTGTATTATTTAGAAGTTATTGTATTATTTAGTGTTTCTGGATAAATTGAGTAATTTTTTGTGAATTTTGTATTGAACAATCTATTATCACTTCTATACTTCTTAATGATGGATTGCTGAGTGCAATTCAAAACGTCATTCACAAAAATTTATACAATTTATTCAAAAACACTAAATAACACTTACTACATGGACTGTAGAAAACAGCCTACAAGTTATTAAGTGTTTAAGCAAATAGATACAAATTGACAGATCCTACACAGTAAAATTCATTGCATCAGTGGAACTTAAAATTGGTAAATAATCTATATGGCAGCTTCACCTTGAAGCTAATGTTCTTAGCAGTAAAATAATTGGCCATAACAGTGACAGAAGCGCTATGATATGTACGCAGCTGCTGCCCATTTGGGTCAAGGTCACAGGCTCTGTTGTGCCATTCAATCACTGTGAATTCTTTTCCAGCCCCTTGAAAAGTAATGTAGGGCTTAGTTGCAGGAACTACCACCTTCTCCCTGCGAAGGCAATCAATTCAAATCAGGTACATTAGCATAGCAAAATCAATTAGGAACAAGATTTTTTATATTTCTATAAACTGCATGGCAAATGACCTTAAAAACTTAAATTTTCAGAGGATGAAACTTACACATAGTAGCCAGGATGGATATGTATGATAATTCTTTCTCTATTGCCATCTTTGACAGAGTCCGCGGCTGCTTGGACAGTGAGGAAGTCCCCAACCCCAGTCTGGTCTACAACAATATGACGAGTACCAATGGGACCCTGCCATGGGTGTCTGGGCCTACTTAACTGCCTGCTTGAATTCACATACCCTTCACAAAACCCAACTAAGAGTAGCCCAACTGTGAAGTTGAGCAAAACCCACATTCTCCAACCCACCATTGACACATCCATTTAATCCACACTCCCCCAAAAACAAACTCTCTAAGAGTCTATTCCAAGAACAAAAAGAACTCTAGACTTTGAATATTTGTGGGGCTCTCTGCAATGACTGATTGAAAGTCTCAATGCTTCTATATAAGTTTATTTCAGTGGCCCTGAGTCCAACCTACTGGTCTAATCCTAATGCTACTGATAGTGCATAGAATCCAATGAAGAACATATGCAACGTCTCTCAGAAAGGAAAGTTGATTCTGTGGGGACTGAGTAGGACTTTACAGATGGTCCTTTTATTTGGAAGGATTCTTTCTAGACTCAATAATCTCTTAACAATGATAATGGTGAACACCCATGACATTTAATTAGGGGTCCACAGCTACAAAGTGCATGAAAAGTCATCTGCACCACATGCCCACCAACGGTCTGCTTGCCCATGAGCCCACTCTCCATGTACTTGCAGTAATGGACTAACACGCCTTTTTTTAATACATTTTTCTGAGTTAAGGTATGACTGCTAGAGTCTTCCTCATTTCTTAGATGTACTTTTAATTAATTGGGTGTAATAAATATATTATCATTCTCCATTTTGTATGGGATTCTATTGTTTTCTTTCACAATCCGTCCAAACTCGATTTGAACGTTAGGGAATTTATGTCAGGGAAGAGACACCATGCTTTTGTCATGGAAACAATAAATTTGTCTCAAAGGATTTGGCGGACCCCCCGTCCAATTTTGGTTTATTCCTTCATATAATTGCTTATTAGGCCTTTCGGGTCGAATGTCAAAGAACATCTCGGGCAGTGCACTGTACTACTACTACTCATTATAAAACATTTTACTCCCATCATATTTTCAGCAAATTCTGGCACCACACAGCCCACTTCTAATCACATACACACTAAAAAAAATTACCTTGGATCGAGAACCCAAAGCTTCATTGCTTAGTGGGCTTCATTCTTATATCATCACAGGAAAATGCTGTTTGCTTTTTGGGTACTCTCATGGCAGTGACCTGCTAAACATTTACACTTCACTTTAAATGCACCCAATCTTTCTACTTTTTGTTTCAAACTCTGCCAACTTTTACCCTAAATGTAACACTCAAATGTAATCCAGCTTCTACAATATAAGAAACTTTTGTAAAGGGTGCCATTTCTGCACTCCACTTTCTCTTATTTCTGACCTTGCTGTTGCTTTACTTCTTTACTAGATTCTCATCCACAATCATTTAAAACTTACATACAGGGGTATTTAAGCCCAACCCACAATGATTGTGGATTATATATGAATTATTTTCATATATAAAATATAATATTGAACTGATAATTATCATTAAAAAATTACTTGAAAGATAAGGTTGATGGTAAATTTCTGTGGACGATACCATTTTAACAATTGTCAAAAATATATATTTCCACATATTCTTAGAGACATGGTCTGTTTAAACATATTGATCTTCAAATTTTGTGTTTAGTACATTTAGAATAATGATATTTCCACAATCCATGATAATATATAATTAAGATGATTTTGATAGAATTAATTGTTTTTCTCTAAAATTAATTTGAAAACATCCTTTTCAAAATAACAAATCCAAAGTTTATAGAATAGATTGTCCACATTTATTTTTGAATTCATCTCTATAAACTTTCTTTGACAAGCAATAAATTATATTCCTTGTTTGTTAGTCAATAAAATAGAGTTCAACCAAATTTATCTTCTTTTAAAACCATTTTTAGTGCTCTATCTCAATATTAAATGAAAATCTAAATTTAATGATATAAAATATAAAATTAAACCAATAATTATCATTAAAAAATTACTTGAAAGATAAGGTTGATGGTAAATTTTCTTTCTAGAATACCCTCTTAGCAATTGTCAAAAATATATATATTTCTTCATAATTTATAAAGACATAGCCTTATTAAAATCATGATATTTTCACAATCCATGATAATAGACTAAAATGATTTTGATAGAATTAGAGATTTTTTTTTTCTAAAATTAATTTAATAACATCTTTAAAAAATAATAATAATAATAATAACAAATCCCAAGGTTTATAAAATAGATTGCCCACATAAATGGAAATCTAAATCTAGCAATCAGTAATGGATTAAATTGATTTTATAATTTTGAAAATCTAGAATTCCATTGGTTAATTAAAAAACTTTGCATTGTGAATTGCTTGTTGGTGATTGACTAAAAAAAATTTGCATCCTAAAATGCTTGTTGATGATAGACAAAAAAAACTTGCTTATTCAACTTGTTAAATATTCTACTGTCAACCAAATTAAACTATGGAACATTTATTTTAGGGTTGCAAATTTGCTAAAAGGAAATAATCTATTATTTTTAAAGCTTTGTCTAGTTTATTTGATCATTATATATTTTTAAAGAGGTTTTATTTAGAATGTATATAAAAAATAATGTGATAGTTGATTTAATTAGATATGTTATTCTTTTGTATTTATGAAGAGTTGGATATTTGTTTGTGCTTTTTAATAAGTATATTCATTTACACATTCTACAATTTAAAGATTGTGTTCTAATATATTTTGCAAATTGTGCCATTATCTTATCATTTTCTATTAATATTAAAGATAAACAAAGATATCTCCAATCAATTAGAACAAATCAAATTTCAATTTTTATGAAAAATATATAAATATGAACTCATATATATAATCTTCATTTAAATCCAATCAATTAGAACAAATCAAATTTCAATTTTTATGAAAAATATATAAATATGAACTCATATATATAATCTTCATTTAAAATATAATAATTTTTTATTGCAGTGCTAATATTATGCAATTAATTTTTTATTTTTTAATTCAATTAGATGATGCTTAAATTAGAATAGATTTTAATATAAAAGGAATTGGGCATATGGTTAAGCTAAATATCCAAAAGGAATGAAAGAAAACGTATAATATGAGTGGAATATTTCAATCAACGTCATCTTAGGGTTGCGAGCTACAAAACAAAATATTCTTCAAATACTATATTAAATTTCAGCCACCAAATTTTATGCTCTACCAAGGTTTATAAATTGTATTAACTATGTGACCGTTAGCTCATATTGCCACTACATTCTGACTAACAATTTTAATTATGGGAAGAGGTGTTTTATAATGGTATTAATGAATGATTTTTTATAGGTATAAATTTAATTCACAATTTCTGTCAATTTATTAGTACAAGTAAATTTAAATATTTTCAAGTGAAGGTTAGATTCATTTTAGTTAAGTTAGATATGATCAATAACTTTTTCGATTGAAATTATTCATTAAATGCTCATCAAAAAAATTTGATGTTTCACCAATTTCTATTTATAAAATAATATTTAAAAATAAATAAAAATATTATAAATTTAATTTTTGAAAATATATATTTTTAAATAGTTTAATTATTATTTATTATTTATTATTTATTTATACTAAATTTAAAAAATATAATACATTCGATATATATATATATATATATATATATATATATATATATATATATATATATATATATATATATATATATATATGGAGAAATTAACTAGATGCACTAAATTTTGAATTAAAAAAATATACCAAAATATAAAACGTATATGTCTCATTTAATTTCATTTACAACATTTTCTCACTAACGAGATTATAGTGTCCATTTTATAAAAAAAAATATATTCAAATATTTTTTTAATTTTTCGATAAAATACACATTTTATTAGTTTATGTCATGAACAATTTCAAAGCATATTTGTCACTTTCAAAACATTTGGATTTGGTTATTGATCAGAAGAAAAAAAAAAGATATTTTTATATATTTTTTTAGTTTTTCTATATGTTATTAATTGTCATTTTTTAAGGCCTCCAGTGCATTTTCAGCCCTTGAAAGTTTGGCATGTCCTTTAGAATGTTATCATAGGCAGGGTCTTTCAGGACTTTGCTTCTAACTCTTGGAGACCTTTCCAACGAGTTAAATGGCTCGTAATTTCGAGTCCCGAGTAGAAAGTTATGCCTAGTTAAAGTTAGGACAAAATTTCATATAGTTTTTTGAAATTTTCGTAGTTTTAGATTTTATTATGTAATAAACGAATGTGACTGTTGGGCTTCGATTCTCAAGGGGTTTTTGTGACCCTTGGAATCTCATGAACTACTATATGTTGGATTTTCAAATGGAATAGATCACTTTTTGGCTTGCTTCAATTTGTTGCTATCTTGTTCATCCACAATACCGCAGGTTCTCACTTAGGTGTTGTCATCTGAATCCATAATTCGGATCAATTATTCCATCATTTGTTCAATATAAGAAACTTTTATAAAGGGTAACACTTTTGCACTCCCCTTTTTCTTATTTTTGATCTTAATTTTTCAATTTTAAATATAAAATAGTAGAAAAAATTAACTAAAAGAGGGGTAAAAATTTATTCAACACAAAGAGAGATAAAAAGCAATAAGGATCAGTTGTCAAAAAAAGTAAAAAGGGCTACACAACCATGTCTTTATCCACTAAGTGATCCAACATATGAGACAAATCCAGAGCTAATTGTCCTATATCCACAATTCTAGAGCTAATTGTCTTCTATCCACAATATTCCAACCCTGCATCTATTCAGAAGCTCATTTGACCAGCTACTACATTCCACTCGTTAGGAATGTGAATAAAAATAACAGAGTCCAAAGAAACACAAAACCAAAGAATATGTCAAATCACCAAAGCTAATATGAATTCTTAACATATAAAATATAATTTTGAGTTGATGATTCTCATTAAAATATTACTTGATAAATAAGTTTGATGGTCGAATTTATCTCTCATTTAAATAGCTTTTAGTAATTGTTGTCAAGAACATATACTCCCATATTGTTATAGAGACATAGATTTTGCAGGTATGTCCATCTTCAAGTTTTGTCTTAATAACATTTAGAATCCTGATATTTTTCACAATATACCATAATATATTAATATGATTTTGATAGAGATGTAAGAAAGTTAAATTAATTTAAATAATATATATTTTTAATAAGATAGAATAGATTGATCATGTGATTGAAGAATTTATTTTGTATTTTCTAATTTGTATATTCATTTAGAAACTACAATTTCAAGACTTTTTAATTTGTGTCGTTATCTTTTCAATTATAGGTAATATTATTGACAAATAAAGAGATCTCCAACCATCAAATTAGTCAACTTAAATTAATTAGCAAATTATAAATGAAAGAGATATATTCTACTAATGATATGATGATTTTTTTATAATCTTTATGGTAAACTTGTTATATATTAATTTTTATTTTTTATATTGTTGGTTGAAAATTTTGCAAACTAGGTGAGTTTACAAAATTGTGATTTTAGCCATAGTGTGTGAGATTGAATCTCTCCTAATTTCTAAGGGAAAGCTCCCCATGTTATTCACTACTCTACCTCTCTAAAATAAGATACAAGTTTCAACTTTTAATCTAATTTGTGTGGTACATCATCCTGTCATCTTTTTTCAAGATAGATGTTATTCTTTTCCTCTTTTTTAAGGAAAGAATTTACAATATAGAGCAACAATAATTCTTACAATTTCACTATTACAAATTAACTTAGAAAGCAAGAATGATACAATATGGATAAGGAAAGAAGCAAAGTTTCTATAAAGGCACAAAGTCCTTCATTGCTTCTCCAGGACGGGAAAGAGTGCTTAAGCTCGAAGTCTTAAAACTCAACCTTTTTACAAATACTTATGTAACCCAATGTGTTAATTAAGAAAATCAAAGTGAAGCACAAAGTCTTCAATGTGACATCTAATTACACTTTCGATAATATTTTTTTGAAATGATAATATGAAGCTCAAAGCCTTCAAGTTATGATTTCATTTTCCAAGATGACACAATAAAGCACAAAGACTTCAAGGTTCTACCTTAATATATATTTTGACTGACTTTAACTTGAAATACCAATATGAAGCACAAAGTCTTCAAAATGATATCACAATCACAATCACAATCCCAATCACTAATTCCTAATTCTATTAACAAGAGTCAAAATATGACACAAAGTTCACAAATTGACAATTGCCTCTACACTTTAACAATATTCTCTCAGCACACCTTTACTTGAGCAAAATAAGAATTTATAATGAAAATGACATAAGAACACTCTCACCATAAACCACAAATGAATCCAACACAAAGTATGGATGCCAAAGCTTTCTTCTTATTTCATCAAGTTTGTAAAATCACAATAGGAACACAAAGTTTCACTTTTTATCTTCACTTCGACAGAGTTTTGGGATAAGATTAAAGATTCTAGATCCAAAAAGATCCATCTTTATTACAATGAAAATCCTCATATATATAAAGGAGAGGTACAGCATGAAACTAGGAAAGATACAACTAATTTGTGACCAAGTCAAAGGTAGAGTTCAATTCACTTAGGACATGTGCACATTCTAGATGCAAAAACATGAATACAAAATGGCATTTGAGGTGCCAATTGAGATTACAAAATGACACTAGACTAGAGATGCATAAAAATGACTAAGTGTTTGGAGCCTCATTTTATTCATCATTGTCTTTATTTTTCTTCAAGAAATCTTCATATTGTCGCGAGGTAGCCTATATTTCATGGTCATTTGGTCCCAGTGTGCTGAATCTAGCATATAGAGTGTAGTTAAAGAAATGGATTTGAAGAATTCCAAGAATTGGACAAAAAAGACCAAAGATGTGGTTCATGAAGTGCATTTCGAACTTATAAGTCCGATTTGCATTTGGGGAGGGTCAATAATCATATAGGTGCATATCGAACTTATAAGTTTGAAATGCACTTATGCAAAAAACAAAAGAAAGAAATTGTCTTTGGTGTGAATCGAGCTTATAACCCCGCTTTACACCTAAGAAAGAATCATGGTGCATGTTGAGGTTACAACCCCAATTCACACCAACAATTAGCACTTGGAAAAATGTTCAAAGGGAAACAGTGTGGGTCGGTGTCATACCCCTATTGACCGTGAAGGGGAGACTGGGTAGATCGGGGTTACGAACCCGATATACACCATTTGGTAAGGCCTCAATGTAGATCGGGGTTACGGCCCCAATCTACACCAAAATGGGGCGCGACTTGGTGCAGGTAGGGGTTGTAACACCGCCTTGCACCAGAATGGGAAGATTCAGTGTAGGTCAGGGTTGTGGTCCCAATCTGCACCAAGAATGGAAGGACTTAGTGCAAGTCAGGGTTGCAACCCTGCCTTACACCAAAAATAGGAGGACTTGGATTTCTAAGGCTTTAGGTCTAGTTTGGGTTTGTAAACCCAACCTACACCTGACATGAGGGACTTGGATACGAAGTGGTGTAAATTGGGGTTACAAATCCAATTTGCACCAAACTAAAAAAAATGAAGAGAAGTGTAATGTGGGTTTGTCACCACGATTTACACCAAAACATAAAACTAACTTAAAAGACACAAAAAAGGACTAGAACCTCTTAATCAAGAATCAAGGGTCCTAAATCGCAGAGGAGGGAGAATAAAGACTACCTCAAAAAGCGTGCTTTTATTTTTAATAATCTTTAAAAAATCTTATTATAATGTTAAGTATTCAATTAAGATTTCAATTCATAATTTTATTTTTTTAATTTAGATTAGTGATATTAATTTTTTTTTTTTAAATGATAAAGCGGGTTCATATGTTCAATGAACCACTATGAGCTCATTATAATGTAAGTTTTGTTTATGGTTCTCAAGCCCTTAAGAACCCTCTCTATTGCCGATGGTTCTTGCCTTTAATAGATCTATAAAGGTGACAAATTAGGGTTTCCACCATTACATGTAAGAAGACCACTAATTTTTGCTTAGAGACCATTACATTAGGGAAAAGATCAAATTTGATAGATCTAAGCCTAAAAGACCAAGATTCTGACCAGATTCCAGGGGTTTTAGATGTGCCTCTTATTTCCCTTTAAATTGAATTGATTTGATTAATGATGTTGAAATTAGAGTAAATGTATGTAAATTGAAGCAATTATGCATAAACGGTGAGCTACGATAATCAAACAGAGCCACACACCCAGATCTGAGCAGTATGTGAGTGTTTGGATCTATTCCTAGAAGGTCAACCTGAATTGTTGGGACCAAAATGCTCATCACTCTAGTCCTCTAAACTTTTCCTCATCCAAAAGGGAACCTATTCGTCTCTACGAATAATGTCGATCCTAAAAAATTATAGCTCTGTACTTGTTCCTGCACACAATAGAGAAGGGAAAATGGTTGGTAATAAGGGTTTTCCTTAAGTCAAACCCTGGTTTTGGAATTAACCATGACATAGAATTGAAATGTAAATGAAGTATTGTAATGAAAATGCTCTCCTTTTGAGGGAAAGGTTGAAAATGTCTGAAATGCTAATGTTATATACCTCTTTATGAAGTTTTGTTTGTCTCCACAAGGAATTAGGGTTTCATGTAGATATTCTTCATAAAACAAATAACATGAATGTAATCTCCAACTCTTGAATACTGACTTTAATTTTGTTCCAATGCTTAAAAGAAGACTAATCGCTTGCTCACTTGAATTTGAGATCTTGAATTCAAATTATGAATGCTTGATTTGACTTTATGATGTCAAAATGAGAGGGGTAGACTTCCTTTTATACATGCTAGTTGAAAAATGAATTAATTTTCTAACATGAGCCAACACGGGATCTACATTCCCACTCAAATCATGTTACTGTTATGAGGCCCCAAAATGGGCCTTTTTGGAGAGGACCGGTACGATGGGCACTCTAGTCCTTGAGGACCAAAGCGTTGGGTGCTCTGGTCTTGGACATCATAGTCATAGGATCTTGGGGAAGGAAATGCAGTTGATGAAAATTTGAGTGAAATACATAGTGTGAGAAAAATCAAGGCTTCAATCAGGCCTTAGGGGACGAATGCCAAGGTGAGGGCCCAAGTGGGGACAAAATTGTAAGGGAATACAATTTAGGACATTATAGGAACTTTTCAAAATGTTAATCTCTTTGGATATTTGTCAAAAAAATTAAGCTCACCCTCAGCAAACACATTATCAGAGGTTCCTACCTTCATAGCAACATGTCATACTTGTCTTATATAGATTTTTGGTTTGGGTCTCCTTGTTGAGGCTTTTAGGTTCATGAGGAACTCTTGTAAACTAAATGTCAAAGCCTTTGTGGCCTATGTACACTATAAGGCTGCAAACCAGAACTAGCAAGAGTTCCAAGATTTCTAGTAATTAGTCTCACCTTTGACCCTTAGCCTTAGTCTAAGTTTTGCAATCAACATGAAACTCCACAAACTAGCCTTAATGTTTCCATTAACTTCTCAAACCATTTGCACACTTTTATATATAATATAATATATTAACTTTATGTTGTTTGGAATGGGAGGATGGTGTTGCACAGGACGGTAGCCTATTGGTCTGCATTCTAGGGCTCGGCCCCTAGCTACCTTCTCTACCCTTTTTGTGTGCTTCTCAGTGTTTGGGTGTCCGTTGGGGGTGCTTATGTGGTTTGCAGGGATGGTTGGTGTGTGGGGGGTGGTGTTTTTGGGGTGTTTGATCTTCTTCCTAGTGGCAACATGGTGGGGTTTTGTGACTGGTTTACAAGGGTGATTGGTGCTTGGGAGGGCTCATTTCGTTATTTGTCTTCTGTGTGGAGATGTGTTGGTGTTTCGAGTCTCTAGGGTTTGGGTCCGCTTGATCCCCTTTTGGATTGGGGTTTTGGTTGTGGTTTGGCTTTGCATGGCTAAGCAAGGAGGTTTTTCTGAGGAGATGGGCATGTAGTTTAAATAAGTTATGATGGGAAGTATTCCTACTCTATTATGCATGAGAATCCCACTTTTGGTGTGGGTGATTCTAGCTCAGGAGAGAGTTCTTCGTAGGTTGAGGGTTTTAAGCCCACAAAGATTAATGGGTGTCTTGTGAGGAGTGAGAACAGACCTGTGCTGGTGATTTCATTGGATTCCATGGAGGATGATATTAGTTATTTAACCAAACATGCCTTGATATGCAATTTTATGGGGATTCAGATGTCTTTTCCCTTCTTGGAGTCATGGGCTCGCCATTCATGGAGCCTGAAAGGTGAAATGGAAGTATTGTTGGTAGCCAATGGTTACTTTTTAATGATTTTCTCATGCATGTCAGATAGAAACAAAGTATTTGAAGGAGGCCCTTATTTCTATAATCAAGTTGCTCTCTTTATTAAGCCTTGGCATGTTGGATTCAAGCCTATAGAAGAGCTTCCTTCGTAGGTTCCTATTTGTCTTTGACTTCCATGGTTCCCCTTGGAATTCTAGAGGGAGGATATTTTCAATTTAGTTGCAATGCAGCTTGGAAAGCAAGTGGGCCCTTCTAGTCAAAATATGGAAAATAAGGTAATCACCTATGCTCATGTTTGTGTTGAAATTATTTGAGTAAGCCTTTACCTGATTCCATGGATATTCGGTTGGGTGCTAATCCATGGATTCAACAACTTGACTATGAGACTTTACCATTTAGATGTTGTATTTGTCATGAATATGGATATTTACAGAGGATGTTCCCTCTAAACCGATTGGGTCCTCTAAAATTGGATCGGGTAGTTCTCCACCAAAGCAAGACAAAGGGAAAGCCCCTATGAACGAGGGCAAAGAGGGATTTATTCTAGTTGTAACCCATAATAAAGGACGAGGCCAAAAGAGGACTTTGAGTGATAGGCAAGTGGATGAGGTTTTCAACAAGTTTGATGCTTTGGAGGACTTAGACCAGTTTGATGGAGCTATTGCAAATGTTCCTATTAGTCAAGATCTTTTGGAAGTAGGAGGACTATTGGGTGAAGAAAATAATGGTACTTAGGGTATACTACAGGATGAGGGTGTTGGTGTGCAAATGGAAACTAGTGTCCTTGTTGGGCCCTTGGGTGAGATGGGAGCAAGTGGATGTAATGAAACCAAGGATATGTCAAATCTTATCTGCTTTGTGACCTATGCGGACAAGGCTATGCTGGAAGGTAGCAAAACTAAGGGAACTCCACCGGTTTTAGGAATTCATCAAAATGTTCTTAAAAAGGTACTTTGGGGAAGCCTCTTAAGGTGGGAAGGAAGAAAGATCAGGAAAAGGTGAAGTTAGCTAGTGATACTTTGGTGGAGTCTAGTTTTGTGAAGCCCATTGACTCTCACTTTTCTTCAACTTAGAAATGATTGTTATCTCATGGAATGTTAGGGGGTTGAATAGCATCCCTAGACAAAAGGCTATTTGTGAATTGATTGCTTCTAATTCTCCTGATGTTCTCTTCATTCAAGAAAATAAGTTATCTGTTGATTGTATGTTGAACAAAGCTTCTCAAATTTGGGCCTACTGTGGTTGTCAATGCATTGGGGCACAACGTAGCTCAGGGGATCTAACCTACTGGTGGGACTCACATAAGATTGGTCCAATGTGGTGGATTTCTAACAGATATTCTATCTCTTTGGTGGCTACAAGTTGTGAAACTGGTGAGAATATTCTTTTTACTAATGTCTATGCCCCTACTGATTTGGCTAGAAAAATCTTGCTATGGTCACATATTAGGTATGTTCGTTCTCTTGCTCCTTTTTTTCTCATGGATTCTGGCAGAGGATTTCAATGCTATCATAAGTCTATACAAGAAGAGGGGAGGTAATATTAGGCTTGATCCATCAACTAGTCTCCTGAGGAATAATATTGAGGCCCTAAGGGTGGTTGATGTCAAGCCCTCTAATGGAGTGTTCACCTGGAATAATAGACGGTGTGGGGAGGAGGCAATAGCTGAGAGATTAGATAGGATTTTGGTTTCATGCTATTGGATGGGAGATAATTGGGTATCTACCTCAGAGATACTTGATTGGAGGGGATCAGATCATGGGTGTTGGATGGAGTCATGTTGCAGATTTAGGTTTCTTTTAGTTTGGGGCGAGGAGTTGTTGCGAGATGGAAGGAGCCACATGAATGGCCTACTAGTGGATCTGTTCGGGATAGGGAGGATCTAGCTAGGATACTTGCAAGAAGGTTGTGCAATTCTTTGAATGAGGCTGATATTCTTTCATGGGGCCCTAATCCAAAAGGGAATTTTTCGGTGGCCTTAGGATATTCTAAGTTGGATAGGTTGACTTTTTGGTTGGTGAATATTTCTTGGTAGAAGTGGGCATGGAATAGATTGGCTTGGCCAAAGTGCAATTTTCTCTTGTGGTTGGTTGCCCAGAATAGATGCCTCACTTGGGAGAATCTTCGAAAGAGGGGGTTCCAAGGGCCTTTTGTTTGTGTCATGTGCCATAATTGTGAGGAGAGTACTTCTCGTCTGTTTTTTTAGTTTCATTTTTCCAAGGAGATTTGGCATTTGTGGTGGGGTTCTTGGAGGCATATTTGTGTTCATGCTAGCTCTTTGGTGGAGTTCTAGAATAGTCTTGGTAGGCCCCCCTGCTAAGACCCTTTTTTGCATAGTGCTTGGGATATTGGACCCTGCTTTATTATTTGGCACTTATGGATTGAAAGAAACCGTAGGATTTTCAGGATAAAAAGTTATTGGTGAAACAGGTGTGGTTGTGCAGTATTCACATGGTTCAAGAAACTCTAATGGCTAAGTGTGACCTCTTAATGGATGTGGACCCTGGGGATTTGCATATTGTCCAAAATTTCAATATTTATGGCGAGGGTTATAGAGGTTCCTTTTCTAGAAGAGGACAGACTAAGTCTCAATATGCTTATTGATATTCTTACCTACACAACACTACCAAAACATCCCACATGCATTCCTCAAGCTTCTTTAATCTTGAATACATTAGGAAAACTGCTTCATTCTTATGAAGATTGCCTTTGCAACACCACAAGGAGTTTTATTTAGGCTTTAAACAACAGTTCTAGGATTCTTCATTCTCTATTTTTAACGCACCATTCAGCTTGCACAACATTTGGCATCTGGTAAAACAACTCCAGTCTTAATGAGAATTTATTCTTTGACTCTGTCATTCCATATTGTTATTTATTTCCTTTTGTTCCACTTACTGGGTTTGGGCCTTCTCTTCCGGACTTACATCATTGGGTGTGTGATTCTTGGAAGCCTTTAGCTGCTCATGGTATTGAGATTTTTCCTTGTGCTAAAGGCTTTTTCATTGATTCTTTTACCTCAACTCATGATCGTGATTTGGTTCTAGGAAATTTGTGGTCTTGGGGGGGATCACTCTCTCTCTATTAAGCCCTAGACTCCTTCCTTCAACCCCCTTACTGAATCTTTGACTGTTCATCTAGTTTGGGTCCGCTGCCCAATCTTCCCCTCCATTTATGGGAGCCTTCTTGTTTCAAGGCCATCAGTAACTCCATTGGCAGCTTCTTGAAGGTTGATGATGCCACGTATTTCATGGGTCTTCTACCTTTTCCCGTCTATTAATTGATATCGACATATCTCTACCCCTTCCCAGGGATGTAGATCTTATGGTTGGGGATAGACCTTGGGCTCAATTGTTGGATTATGAGGGCCTCCCCTTTCATTGTCGAAGGTGCTTCTCAATGGGTCACTTAGCTTCGGATTGTTCTCTCCCTTGTCATAGAGGTGCTACTACTTGGTGGAAGGATGCTACTGAAGATCATTTGACAATCAATGCTTCTAACTTTGTTTCGGTTGAATCCTCTCAGGATGACAATGTTGTTGATGTCCATGACGTCCCAACTCCTATGGCTCCAATATTCAATTCAACTCCTATTGCCTTCAACTTGCAGCTCTGCTCCACATCTTCTACTTCTTCTCCTGAAGCCACTCCTCTGCAACAGCCTACTGTTGTTTTGCAATAGTCCTCTGTTGTTCTGCAGTAAC
Organism: Cryptomeria japonica; assembly: GCF_030272615.1. Classification (NCBI taxonomy): domain Eukaryota; kingdom Viridiplantae; phylum Streptophyta; class Pinopsida; order Cupressales; family Cupressaceae; genus Cryptomeria; species Cryptomeria japonica. Next base: position 975,233,972 of record NC_081407.1, read on the forward strand.
CGGCTATTGCCTCTCTGCTGCACTCCCTCAAACTTTCTAATGGTATCCAGCCAAGGACCTTATTGCTTGATCACTCTCTTGATGGTCCTAATCATAGTATTTCCTGAACTGTTGTTAGTCACAAGCGAAGGGGGAAATTTCTCCCCCCCCCAAAACCTCTTCTGGTTCAGGTGTCCCTATCCCTCCTTGAGTTGGGTCTAGGTTGTTGTTGAATTGTAAGGTTTTTTTGTTGAAAATGTATTATTGATAGTCTCTAACTATGTAAAGGGTCGGCACCCTAATTGTAATTAAAATAGGCTACTTGAGCAAGAAATTGGCTTTTTAATAACTTTTGAACGATAACTCGAAATTGAGTGTCGTCTTTTTAAAAAGATAATATTTTGATATTTCCCACACATTGATCATATTTATTTTGTAAAATGCACTACTTTATAAAATGCCAAAATTTTGGGGGTGATCATACTTAATCAAATTTTGGGGGATTGCAAGGCACAATTTACATGCCTCTTTTTTTGTGTGTTGCATCATGGATCTAAATATTGCTAAATTGACTCCACACAATTTTCACACATGGTGCATACAACTAAGACAACTTCTTCAATCTAAAGGACTATGGACAATGTTACAAACTAATCCACTAGATTTCACAAGGGCTTATGAGAGATTTGTATACATGAACAAGTTAGATGATGCTATGGGCATCATTGGGTTACATGTTTCAAATAATCTTCAGTTTCACATAGCTGATTGTAATACACTAAATAAATGTGGGATAAGTTAAAGGAATTGTTTGGGGGCATTGATGAGTTTAGGACTATACAGATAGAAGTTGATCTTACCTCCCTATCTTTTGATTCTTTTCCCTATTGTCCTTTTTACATGGATATGGTAAGACTGAGGACAAGAAATGCATATTCCTTATTTTTTCTAAATTGAGAGGCTCATACCAAATCTTTGCCTCTACTTTTTATGCTTCTATGGAGGTATATACGACTAATTCTAAGATGCCTACTTTGGAAAATTCTGAAAGACTCGCTAGGGAGAAACCCAAGTTAGTTTCACTAGATGCTCTTCCATCTACATGTTAGGCACTCACAACACAATCTAAAGGTATAGGAAAGAAAACTTCACGGACTATGACAGAGATTACATCAACAAAAAAGAATACTTGTAAGTTATAGGGTAAGGGTGATACAAAACAAAATTCACATCACAAAGTAACAAGTATCATCTAAGGAAAAGAAGAAGAATGGAAAAGGGCTTTGTAGTTATTGTGGAAAGGCCAACCATGACTACTTGCATTATTTTTAAAGGATTGAGGGAGTTGAGCAAGCAATAAAACAACACAACATCACACTACCCAAACCTTTTAAGGATCATGCCCTCACAGCTAGAGGTTTGGAATCAACCAATTCTGATTGGATATTAAACTCAGGTGCTACACACCATATGACCAAGACACATGATCACCTAATGGATCTTTCAGATATCCCCACTTCATCTATCATAGTTGGTAATTCCTCACAGATGCTTGTTCTAAGATTCAACATTGTTCAATTCATAGACAGTTGTGTTAAGGATGTACGTTATGTACCTGACATTTCCTCCAACCTTCTCTCCATGTACTAGATTTGTCACACTGGTGAAGGGAAGATGGTTGAGTTTACTCCATATGAGGTTGTTATTAGGGAGCTTGAGGATCACAAGGTTGTTGCACATGATAGAGTTAATCATGGTTCTAGGTTATATCTATAGACACCTAAAATTGTCATGTCTAATTAAATAAATATCTTTATTTATTTAATTATTTTAAGCCTAATTCTTCTATTAATTAAATAAATCTTTATTTATTTATTTAATTCATTTATCCTCTTCTAGCCTTATTTCTCATTTAAATAAATACATTTATTTATTTAAATTCCCCTTTTCCTAAATTAAATAAATATTTTATTTATTTAATTGATCCCACTTCCTCTATTAATTAAATAAATCTTTATTTATTTAATTAATTCATTAGCCTTTTCTACCCATGACACATGTCATTCATCTCTTAATACCTACACTACCTACCCTCTCATTATTTTCTTATTTTCTCTACCTACCCTTTAATCATAGCCAACCATTTATCTTTTACACCTCTCAATCCTATCCCTCCATTTCTTATAGTGTCTTCTATATAAGGAGATGTTTCCTTCATTATGGGACCCGGACTAACTCAATTGCGCACTTGACTACACTACGCCTTTTACATGCGATCCTACTTGCAACCACATTTCCATTCTTTGTTGAGCTCTTGTGCACATAAAATTTGAGAGCAACTATATCAAGCAAGATCAATGGAGATAGGAAGAATGGAGATCCAAACCCTATTGGACATGTCATGGTATAATCTTTGTGATTTCATTTGATTTGCATTGTCTTAGGTAATCTTCATATGTTATGGTGGATCTTTGTTGTTGTTAGGCTAGGGTTTTTGTGGTTGAATTCATTTGGTCTTTCAATATTGTAGTATCCATTTTCACCGTATACATTTTGGCATGCCCGATGGGACTCTTGTACCTTTTGCATTTAACATCTTTTGTTGCAGATTTTGTGTTTTGAAGTTGCAGATCTGACATTTCTGACAACATTTTGATATTTTCGCATCTGCGTACTTTTGGATCGCGTTTTTGATTTTCTGTCGCGTCTGCGACATCTGGAATCGGGTATGTGTCCTCGACAATATTTTATTTTTCTACAGATTTTGAAAGTCGCGTCTGTGTGCCTTAGTCGCGTCTGTGGAGTTTTCAGGCGCGTCTGCATCCAAGAGACACGTCTGTGTTTTGGAACTGCGTCTGTGTCGGCTTTAGGCGCGTTTGCAAAATTTTATAGCGTTTGTGTTTTTGATAACCGCATCTGTGTGAATTTGTTGCATTTTGGATTTTTTTTTATTTAGTTTTGTGTCATTCAGATTTCGAATTTGGTTTATTTTGAGCTAACATCTTCATATCTAGCTAACAAAATTGGTGCAGCTTATCTTGAAAGCAAAATCGTTTTGTTGAAGGCCCCTATTTTGACAAAGTCTTTTGGATCTAAAATTTACCTAACTTGTGTGCTTGTAGGAAGGGGTGATTATTTCAAACAATCCAAACTACTAATAGATCTTTGTTATAGGACCTTGGCAAGGGTTTTTGATCTTTCATTGTGTGCCTTGTTTTCATAGATTAGCAAACACTTCAATTGGTGCACTAAAATTGAACCATTGTCTTTTGTGTATTGAACAATAGGCTCTTTTTGTTTAATCTTTAGAGGGCCTGTCTCCCCGTGTGGTCATTAGGACTACTAGTGAGGAGAGAATGATCCAAGTGGTAGCAAAAGAAAAGCCATCTTCTTCCAAACCACTATAAATAAATGTATCCATGGTGAAAACTATGGATAACGTGTGTTGATTAGTTCATACCGACACTATGTCTCCCCATAAACCCGTTTGATCAAATTTATTTGATCATTTGTAGGGTGTAACCCCTACTGGCTGGGAGCCTTCTGTATTTACAGAGCTGAAAGTGTTGCATGTATGGCCACACGAGCAAATGCCCTTACTAGCACCTTTTTATTTTAGAAGCCAAAATCCTTCTAGTTGTTGGGGCAGGAGGTCGGACCTCTGGTAGCAGCCCACACACATACGGTTCTTAGTAGAGATACAGAGTTCGCCACAAGGAGTTTTCATGGGGACTGATGCTTGGCTACCCCGAGTAGTGAGTGCCGATGGTGGAGCCAGTGGGGTCAAGCATCTAAGTATCTGCTCTGAATAGCGTAACCTCAGGGGGAACTCCATGTGGGATCAACAACTATTGTCTTGGCTAGCCATAAGAATTGTGCTTGACTTATTTTGAACAATCAAACATTGAAGACCAAACACCAAAACATTGTGTCTTTTGTGTCTTCAAGTGTATGCAAAACAATTTTACATCAAACAACACACTATTCTTTGAGTCATTTTGAGTCTAAACACTTGCAAACATTGAGTCCTCATCAACACTGTGTTCTCTTGTCATGAAAAATAGTCAAACATTCAGATTTGGTAAGAAAACAACTTCACAGATTGGAAAAATTGCACAAAGTTTGCAGACACGCATCTGTGTCTGACAGACCCGCGTTTGTGTCATCTAAACACATCTGTGTCTAACAGACCCGCGTCTGTGTCTTTTGAGCAACATTGCAGCATCTCAGAAATGCATCTATGTCTGACAGAATAGTGTCTGTGTCCTTTAAGCACGTCTGTGAAGTATACAGGCACGTCTGTGTTCAGGATTGAAAACTTTCATAATTCAGCAAACAAGAACAGTCAGTTTCAGACTTATTGAGCTTCCTAGGTTATCTCTCTGGGGTTTTCATCTAGCATTCAACCCGTCTTTGGGTCTCACAAAGTCCATCATTTCTTTACACCTTACATTACATTCACATTTGTCTAAACTTGAGTCAAAAGGTCACTTTCTTGTCCTCATCTTACTTTGTCAACACACTACATACAACAACATTTTGCTAAGTCTTCCCTCATCAAGGTCTATCACCTTTAGGTCTCATTTGGTCTTACTTAGAGTCAAGGTCAACTTACCTTATCAAGAGAAACTATCATCTCTTTGGAAGTCACACCTACTCTACTACATACATACTTGGTCTTACACTTTGGAAATTGCAAGTACACCTCAGATTCATTTACATTCCATCCAACTCTTGGTCTTCCATACTCTTTTCATTTTTATCTAGTCTCATACATCTTGGTCAATACCTAGTTCATGGTTGAAACCCATTCCCAAAAATCTAAGGGAGAAACTAAAGAGGCTCAAGAGTCCGCAAACATGAGTTCCTATGAATATGACAATGATATCTTTTTCAATTCTGATCATACTACATTACCTAACATGGATGCTTATAGAAACATTCCAAATGTTGAGCACATGGACACTACAAACAACAATGATACACACAATGACAATATGGACAATATTTCAGTACATTCGGAAGAAGTGGAAGACACCATTATGAATCCCCATTTCAATCGATTGGTTGAGGAAATAATGAGGAGAGATAGACAATACTTTCTACAAGTGATGGCACAAAGTGGAGCCAAGATCCCTCATGATTTTGACATGTCTCAAATAATGGAAAATCAACCTTTGCAACAAACTCACTCCAACATGGATCAAAGGAGGCCTAATAGTGGAGGCAATAGAGGACCACATATGGTCCTGAATCACCATCATCTTTGTTTCAAAAACCAGAGATCCCATACACACATGGTCAGGCATATGATACTCACCTTCGCAGACCATTATGGAAGTCTTATGCAAAAAAATATGCTCAATCACATACCAATGCTAAGGATCAACCACCAAAGCAATTGGATATTCAAAGGCATGCTCAAAATTTGGAAACAAGGAAATCCCATGTCAAATTTGGGGGCAACACACTAGAACAAACTCATGATATTCCTATAGAGTATGGTATACATGGACAAAACAAATATGTCGTTCCTCAACATGACTCTATACCAAGTGGTCCATATACGCAACATCATTATAGACCTCCTACATATGAACATGTGTATGATCAATATCATCCATATATGCAACATGCTCCTCCTCCAAATGGTGCCTCAAGCATGGGGTATGGTCCAAGAAGTCGGTCTCCACCGAAGAACAATTTGGAACAACAAATCAGGGACTTACAAAAGAAAATGGAGGACATAAATACACCGAAGCCAACATACACAATGAGAGACATATGTCCTTATCCATCTGACAAGAGCATTCCAATGCCTCCATTTCGTACACACTTTGTGACACCTAAGTTTGATAAGTACAGAGGCAAAGGAGATCCTAAGGCACAGATAAGATAGTTTTTCACAGCTTACATTGAAGTAGTAGTAGAAGAGACATATTTGATGAGATTATGCCCACAAAACTTAGGTGATCAAGCTATGGAATGGTTCTCTCAACTCCCACCTGGAATTAAGTCATGGGGTGATCTAGCAGAGGCATTTATCCAACATTTCTCATGCAACATAGAGACAGACATATCAGTCACCACCTTGTGCAACACCAAGCAAAAGGATGGAGAATCTTTTTCATCATTTTTGCAAAGATGGAGAAATCTAGCCAGCAGATGCTCTTTTGAAATTCCACAAAAACAAATGGTAGAGATGTTCACCCAGAATGTCAACAAAGACATTGGTTATGACCTAAGAAAATCTTGTTTGTCCACCTTCAAGGATGTCATTGAAAAAGGCTTAGCAATAGAGAAGGTCCTAGTTGAACAAGGAGTCATTAAGATATTCAAGGAAAACAAAGATGACTTTAAAGGAAAAGATAAGCCAAGATTTTGGAATAAAAACAAGAACACAGTCAATGATGGTGTTGTTGATGCTAATACAGTACGACCTAGAATCATTTTTTCTGGATCAAGCTCTACAAACAATCAGGTGAATACTCAAACAACTTCAAAGTCACAAAGGAAGTACACTCCATTGGGAGAACCACTTGAGTCAGTTTTCAAGAAGCTAGTGGCAAACAAGGTAATCACAGTTCCAGATTTTCCTCCATATGAGCCAAAGGTTAAACCAAATTGGTGGAATGATGATGAGTATTGTGAATTTCATAAGAGCAAGGGTCATAAAATAGGAAATTGTCATCGATTGAAGAACATCATACAAGATCTCATTGATAGAGGTGACATTGAGATTGAAGGACATTCATCCAATCAAGAACATGAGATGTTTAAGGAACCATTCCCAAAGCATGACAAGGGAAAGTCTAAAGCCATAGATGACCAAACCAACTATACCAGAGCATCTTATAACTATGATTCAACTATCAATCACATCTTGATGGACAATTATGTCTCTACCATTATCATCAAGGACAAAACGCCTGAGAATTCTACCCAAAGAGCCAAGATTGTCCTAAAAGGCATTGGATCCTCTTCTGAACCTACCTTTGAATGTAATGTTACAACTCGTCGAGGTAAATTCAATTTGCAAGGTTCTCCAACCAAAAACATAGCTTCCTCATCGACCAAGCCTGAGTATGACCTTGTAGAACAGTTAGGGAAGACACCCGCGCTCATCTCCATCCTTGAGCTCTTACGCATATCCCCCACAAATAAAGCTATTCTTGACAAAATCTTGAGAGACACTGTTGTTCCTACTAATTTGAACATGGACCAGTTCCAAGCCATGGTGGGATACGTTTCCATTCCACACTCCCTTACATTCATAGACGCTGACGATGCCTCCGTAAGTCAGTCACATAACTCACCTTTACACATTGAAGCCTTCATACACAAACATCGAATAAAATGAGTCCCGATAGATGGAGGAGTAGGTGTAAACATTTGCACATTGAGCACTATTAAAAAATTGGGATATTCTGATAAAGCTGTGAATTCTACAAACAAAATTACCATCAAGGAATATGATGATGAAGAGCATTCATCCAAAGGCACAGTCACCTTGCCTCTCAGAGTTGGGCCAATTACAAAGGATGTGGTTTGTCAAGTCCTTGATCTAGAGCTCACATACAACATATTGCTAGGACGTCCATGGATTCATGAGATGAATGCGATACCATCTACATATCATCGATGTATCAAGTTTCCACACAATCGAGTTGAAGTGACTATCAAAGCTAACCCAAATCCATTCATATATTGCAATAATCTACAACCTAGATCAGAAATAACAATTCCAGTTAATCGAGAAGTTGTTCCATCTTCAGCATACGTGGATCTAGAATCATTAAAAGCTTCTACATCAAAATAAGCAAAGATCAAAGAAAAGTTCAAGATTAAAGACCTAGGATGTGGTGAGTATATCTTTCATGTTGATCAACTCCCACTATCTCCCAAGGTATTCAGTCGACAGGAACAATCTATAAACAATTTGCAAAGAATTGGGTGTGAACCACCTAGTGTTGTGGCTACTAAATTTGAATGCAAATCTCCTCAAGTGGTGCAAGCAACTCTTGATATCAATAGTCCTAAGAGTGGTCCTAGCAAAGAATCTATTGAGAGTATCACTAGCCATCTTGAGAACTCATATAGCTCTACCATTTCATCTACTCATTCCATTTCCACTCCACTTCCAGACTTGGATCAATAAGAATCACAAAAGCCCTTACTCATTGGAGATCAAAAATCAAGCTTTGAAAAGAAAAATCTACAAGTCAAAAATAAAGAGAAGTCCTTTAGTCCAAATCAAAATCAAAAGCTATTGGACTCTGCAAAAATCAAAGTCAAGGATAAAAATCCTATGAAAGAAAAGGAACAAGAGTTGATCTCCCCTAATATCAAAATAACTGGGGGCAAAAGTTCTACAATTTCAAGTAAAAAATAAGACTTGTTGATCCTAAGTCTCCATCATGCTATCCTACTTTCACTTCTTTTCACAGTCATAAGCCTTCATAACTCATCCACTTGTTTCACACATCCATTCCCATCTAGCGATACATCATGGACCTTTAATGGAGCTTCCTCAAAGGACTTTGTTATCAAGGATGCCCAAACTTCTTTAGGTGACACACATACGGGCCTCTGTAGTCCACACACTAGTAATTCTATCTCAATTCCTTTATCAAGGAAGACAGTCACTCGAGCTACACATCATTCAATCAAAGAACAATGCAGCTACAATCATAAAGTCAAGCCTCGCACATTTGAGGTAGGTGATTTGGTTCTCAGAGAAAATCCTAAAAATCAACAAGACAGAGAGAAGAAGGGCAACTTCGAACCAAACTAGCTTGCTCCTTACATCATGACAGCAGCATATGGATCTAGTGCATATCAGCTCTCAACCACAGAGGGTGAACCTTTGGAGGATCCTATCAATAGCATGCACCTTCGCAGGTTTTATGCATAGATCTTCAGAGTATCCTAATCCAAAAATACAAAAAAAATCAAAAATTTCAAAATACAAAAAAATCATAAAAATTAAAAAATTGTTACTTGGTGAAAACCTGGCAAACAAGTGCCTTGTGACACAAAAAAATTGAAAAAAAAAAAAAAGAAAAACATTTCATCCAACAGTGAAAACCACTTCGATGGTGCCCTGGGCAAGTACCATGGTGAAAACTAGGTCACCAGCGCCATGCGTAGAGACATTGCTCCTCCCTCCTTCAGGATTCAATCTCATCTTTCACTTTTGCACACACTCACAACCTATCCATTCATAATAAACTTACCCATTCCCATCATGGCTTGTCATTGATCTACCTAAGATTGGTTACCCATTCATAATAATACCTCATTTTCACCCCTTCCTATTCATAATAAATCACCTCCTATCTGTGGCTAAGGCAAATCCTACATCTAGTAATGGGTGTGGAACTGAGAACATCACACGTTTCGAGGAGTACAAGTTTCTTCCAATTTTCTTTAGTCTATTCGTGCACAATCCGCAATAAAGCAGCATTTGCATCACCAATCCGCAATAAAGTATCAGTTTCATGGATTCAGTCAGTTTCAGATGAGACAACAGCAACAATGAGTTTCAACAAATCAAATCTTTCAACAGACTCGAACAACATTATGGTTCAGTGCTATCTATCCTTTTTGTGAAAGTAAACATTGTGACCACAATCAAATAAGACTTATACAAGTGACAAGAGACACTAAACTTGAGGACTACAGTGGATGTTGGTGTCGAATCTTGGTTTTATTTTGATTTTAATTTTTTGGTGACATGTCTTTTAGCTTTTCCAGGATGTCTCTGACTAGAGATTCTATCTCCAGGATGTCTTTGACTAGAAAGGCGAGGATGGGGTATCGTCACCTATTTTTCTTTGCTGTCTGTGGATTGTCTCTTAGTAATGTTATGACTTGTCCAAGGATATGAGGACACTAAGAGTCTAGTGTGAACTGGGGCATTCCTTGTTTGTGACTATCTTATCTCCATGCAAACAGATACAATGACTTTCTGGGTCAAACATATGCCTTGATTGTCATAACCTACTTGCCATAATAAAGCTCAATGATGATAATGCACAAGAAGCTCTTTCACTTTCATATCTTCTATCTTCCATTCCCCGTTCTTGATTGACTTTCATTGTCCTTCCTGAGTTTGTGTAGCCTGCTATCACATGACTGAGTATAATGACACACCAAAAACATTTGCATCTCATGTAGTTACACCTGCATTACCACATATTAAGCATTTCATACATACATATAGATATCACAATTGCATCACATCATGCACACAACACATATTAGCACATTTTACATTTTCATCATGTAAATAATCATTTGCATTATCATATTCATTGGCATTTCATACATTTACATTCACATATGCATAACATATTAAAAACATAAAAGAAAAAAAAAATTGCATTTCATCATGTACATATTTACATCCATATCATAACCATCACATAGAAACATACATCATGAAACATCTCATCACATAGAAACATACATCATAGGAACATAAGCATCACATAGGTACACATGCATATAGCTTCCACAAAGATGAATCATCTCATATATATATAATCAAAAGTGTCATGATACAATGATGTCAAAATCATATGGCTACAACCACCCGAAGGTGTCTACATCATAATACAAAATGGTACAAAACTGATACATAGGGAGCCCTCTATGGCTATGACGAACTCCCTCCATTGGAGCCGCCTGGCCTTCACAAAATCTGAGCCCTAGAAGGACCCACCCCAAGATCATCTCTCCTACCCCCTCTATCTGGTGGTGGTGGCGAACCCATAACCCCACCGCTGGATGCCTGTCTCCTCTGACTCCCTCTAGTAGTCGTCGCTATCCACGATGGTCTGCGGAAGCTCCTAGCCCGCTGCTCTGGTGGCACTGCCCCGTAGTATAGGTCTCGCTAATAACCTATCTCCTCCCCTGCCTATAGAACATAGGCGTATCCAGCCCTTATGTCCTCTGTCGCCTGCCTCCCAACCCGCAGTGCTGTCTCAGCCTCAGTATAGCACTAGATAGCCTGATCCCGCTCCCGCTCAGTATCCCTCAGCTGTCTCCTGAGCCTATTTGTCTCCCTCTCCATATCCTGGATCTCATTTTCCTATCCCTGGCAGATCTCCCTCAGCTCAAATAGCTCATCCTCCTCCTCCTCGGCCCCCTGTGCTTGTGGCTCCCCCTGTACTGGTGGTTGTGCCTGTGCATGTGCCTCTGCCTGTACCTATACCTGCCTCTGTCTGTTAGGTCTCGGAGACAACTGAGAGGGGGGGGGTGAATTAGTTGTCTAATAAATTCAAGCCAAAAACCAATGAACCAACTTAATGCTTACTACCGATAAACCAGTTAAGTATGCCGGTAGATAGTGTTAACAGTAAATTGTTATACCGGTAAAGATTAATGCATGAAACACAAACATAAAGTCATCCACAACACATAACACCAATATTTGTACGTGGAAACCCTGTAAGGGGAAAAACCACGATGGAAAACCTTACCCACAATCAGATGATACTACTGCAGATAATAAGTGTACATAAATGGGGTCTACACATGCAAAAAGGCCAATAGCCTAGAGCTCACTGCTCAATCACAAAAATGGGAGTCACACTGACTACAGTTGGATGGTTAAATCCAATAAGAATGTACTGCACAAAATAACATCTTCATTTGCTGGATTCAGTACCGGTGTAATGCTGATATGCTTATACAAAAACCTAGCTTCACCTTCAAATGATGTCTTCATGCATACCTCTTCTTGATCTCGCATATACTCTCACTCAATTCTTTTTTGCATTCCACACTTGATCTTACAAATAAGATCTTACATTTATACCATAACCTAAGACCAATTTTAGTAGGTCGGCTCTACAAGATATTACAATAAAATCATTTTACATACAATATAATATCTGATGCAATAACTGATTAAACATGTTGGCTTGATGCATTTACATCAATAATAAATCTTCTCCATAGCGTGCCATGCTGATCTGGAAAAGATAAACCTACTGGTGTAACCCTAGATAACCTGGACCTATTTGTCGGTAAAAGCAAATATGCAAATATAAATATACCAATGATTAATTCTTCAAAACAAAGTATCCACATGATGTCTTCGACATTACCAAGTGTCTTCCATATCATTCCAGATACCGGTGAACATTATATCATGTCGATGAACCATATACCAGTAACTGTTGCAATAGTTACTTGCTTGCCGGTGAATGTTGTTGGATCTCCAAAGTGCTAGTTTTCAGTAGGTGTTGACATCAATGACAAAACCATACCAAAATACCAACAAGCTCCCCCTTTGGCATTAATGGCAACACAAGATGGAAAAACCATCAAAGTGCCAAAACATAAATGCCAAATGCCAAAAACCAACAATCTCAATTTCTCCCCCTGGGAGCAACATGAATTTATCCAAAGATTTATTTTCAATACCAATCTCTCCTCAAAAGATAATGTGTTTTTCCATAGATATCTCTCCCCCTTTGACATCAAATGTCAAAGCTACAAAAATTAATTTTATACAAAATACCAACTACTCCCCCTGAGAAGTAGCTTCCTCATCAAAGACCGGAATAAAGATTTGTCTTTTTAATTCTATCGGTTGATGACAATCATCAACTGACTAAGTCTCTACCGGTGGTGGTATGACTCCAAGTTGATCTCTGAGATATTCAAAAGTCTCCTTAGGCAAAGGTTTTGTAAAAATATCTGCAAGTTGTTCTTTAGTATTCACATAAACCAATTTTATCTCCTTTTCTTCAACTTTTTCCCTTAGAAAATTCAATTTGATAGAAACATGTTTTGTTTTAGAATGTAATACCAGATTCTTAGATATATCAATTGTTGCAGTGTTATCACAATATATAGTAATGGGTTCCTTGCATTTTACCTTTATGTCTTTCAACATTTGCTTAAGCCATAATAACTGTGTACAGTTAGTTGTTCCTGCAACATATTCTGATTCTGCTGTTGATAAAGATGTACAACTCTGTTTCTTACTCAACCAAGAAACTAATCTCTTTCCAAGAAAGAATTCTCCTCCAGTGGTGCTTTTTCTATCATCCACATCTCCTGCCCAATTTGCATCTGTGTATGCACATAGATCAAAATTTTCATCTCTAGGATACCATAATCCAAGATTTGTTGTGCCTTGTAAGTACCGGAAAATCTTTTTTACTGCTAATTCATGATTTTCCCTAGGATTACTTTGAAATCTAGAAACAATACATACTGCATTCATGATATCAGGTCTAGTTTGTGTCAAATGCAGTAAAACTCCTATCATAGATTTGTATCTAGTTGGATTAACAGGTGTAGATTCATCCCTTTGAGATAATTTGCCATTTGTAGTCATAGGTGTGCTTACCGGTTTAGAGTTCTCCATCCCAAATTTCTTTAGTAATTCTCTTAAGTAATTGGATTGACTCAAAAATATACCTTTATCAGTCTGTGAAATCTGCAATCCTAAAAAGAATTTTATTTCTCCAATCATAGACATTTCAAATTCTTGTTGCATTTTAATGGAAAATTCCTTACATAATCCATCTTCTCCTCCAAAGATTATATCATCAACAAATACTTCAATAATCAAGATGTCATCATTAGTTATTTTGTAATATAAATTGCTATCTGCATTTCCTTTAGTAAAACCAATCTTTAAAAGATACTTATCCAACCTTGCATACCAAGCTCTTCGGGCTTGTTTCAATCCATACAGAGCTTTTCTTAGCTTGCAAACCATATCATTGTAATCTGTTAAATAAAATTCATCAGGTTGTTCAATATATACTTCCTCTTCAAGATATCCATTCAAAAATGCACATTTAATATCCATTTGATAAACTTTGTAGTCCTTGTGAGCTGCAAAAGCCAAGAATAATCTAACTGCTTCAATTCTGGCTACCGGTGCAAAGGTTTCATTGTAATCAACTCCTTCTTTCTGAGAATATCCCTTACACACTAGTCTTGCTTTATTTCTGACAACCTTACCATCTTCATTAAGTTTGTTTCTAAATACCCATTTGGTTCCAATTACATTTTTATCTTTAGGCCAGGGAACTAATGTCCAAGTATTATTTTTCTCAATTTGTCCTAATTCTTCTTCCATAGCTTTAATCCAAAATTTAACTTCACATGCCTCATTGATAGATGATGGTTCAATTTGAGAAATAAGACATACCTCTTCATTTGCCAATCTTCCTCTTGTCATAACTCCTTTAAATTTGTTTCCAATTATCTGATCTTCAGAATGATTCAATCTTACGTACCGGGGTGTCTTAGTTTGATGTTGTTCTTCAATTACTGTGGAATCCTCTAATGATACCGGAGTAACTGGATCTTCATTCTGTATCGGTGGATTCAGTATAGGTTCATTTGTCACACTTTTTGTTGCCAGTTCAGTGTCTATATACCTTGAAGTTCCTCTGAATTGTTCATCAATCTTTACATTTGTACTCTCAACAATTTTCTGCAATCTCTTATTGAAACATCTATATGCCTTGCTCTTAGATAAATAACCAAGAAATATTCCTTCATCACTTCTAGGATCAAATTTGCCAATATAGTCATCTCTTCTAATATAACATTTACTTCCAAAAATTCTGAAATACTTAGGAGTAGGAGTATTACCAAACCATAGTTCATGAGGGGTTTTACCGGTTTCACCTTTGATGTGAACTTTGTTGAATGTATAGACAGCAGTGCTAACTGCCTCTCTCCAATACACATGTGGTAGATTTGCTTCTGATAACATGCTTCTTGCTGCATCCAAGATAATTCTATTTTTCCTTTCAACAACTCCATTCTGTTGTGGTGTCTGAGGTGTTGATAATTGTCTTCTGATTCCATTCACTTCACAGAATGTATTAAAGTCCTTAGATGTGAATTCTCCTCCTTGATCTGATCTTAAACATTTGATTTTCTTACCGGTTTCATTTTCAAGCATTGCTTTGAATAGTTTGAACTTCCCAAGTGCTTCTGATTTTTCTCTGAGAAAAGTAACCCAACACATTCTAGAATAATCATCAATAATTAGCATGAAATATCTATCACCTTGTGAGCTTTTAGTTCTAGCTAGACCACATAAATCAATGTGAATTAAATCAAGAGCATTATTGGATTTTTCTGGAATAATTTTGAAACTAGCTCTAACTTGTTTTGCAAATTGACATTCCTTACAAATTGTATTCTGAGGTTTCACAATTTTAGGTAGATCTCTAACTGCCTCAGAAGTACTGATTTTTACCATGCAATCAAAGTTTACATGACATAGTCTCTTATGCCATAACCAACTTTCATTTATATGTGCAATTAAGCATGCCTTTTCACTGTTATTCAAATGAAATATATTGCCTCTAGTCTGATTACCGGTTGCAATTTCCAAACCAGTTCTATTCATGATTTTGCATTTTCCATTTTTAAATTGTAACTGAAATCCCTTCTCAACTAATTGACCAACACTTAAAAGATTATGCTTTAATCCTTCAACATAGTAGACATTGTCAGTTCTATGCTTACCATCAAGAGATATTGAACCCTTACCTTTGATTGAACAGGCTTTGTCATCTCCAAACCTTACTAAACCTCCATTGTATTCTTGAAAGTTCAAGAATTTGCCTTTGTCTCCTGTCATATGATGTGAGCATCCTGAGTCGATGATCCTTTCATCCTTTGCTTCAACTTAAGCTGCTAGGGCTTGTTCTACCGGTTGAGCAATAGGTGTCGGTTGATCCTCTGTTATAGCAACAAAAACCCATCCATTGTCTATTGGATCCTCATCAGAATCATCAGTCACACCTTCATCAGCAATGTAACAAGATTTGTCTTTGTTCTTCTTAAATTTGTATCTCTGATATTCAGGATTGGGCTTGTATGTTCTTCTAGCTTCTTCTCTTAGTCTAGCATGTCTATCAGGGCATCTTGAAGCCATATGACCAATCTTATTGCAGTTAAAACATTTAAAGGGTGTTTTACCTTCATACTTACTTCCAATTGGACCTTTTGGCATTTTTCTTGCAAATAGTGCTTCAAGTTCTTCAAGCTCTTCATTCTCCTTTCTGGTTTCTTCAATTTCTCTTGCATAAAAAACTCTCCAGTCTGATTTGTCAAATGATGGAGCAGATGATGTTGATTCTTTAAAGGCTAAATCAGTTTTTATAGTAGCAACAAGACCAAATTCCTCAATTTCAAAGGCTGAAAGTTTTCCAATCAATGTATCCCTAGTTACTGATGTATTAGGCATTGTTCTTAACTCATTTATAGCAGTAACCTTCATTTTGTATGCCGGTGGCAATCCTCTTAAGAGTTTTGAATTAATTTCATCCTCACTCAAAGTTCCTCCACAACATTTAATACCCAAAACAATTTCATTTACTCTTTCCATAAAAGCAGAAATCCTTTCATCTTCTTCCATTTTCAGATGTTCATACCTAACTCAGAAGCTTTCAAGTTTTACAATCTTGATTGTGGAATCTCCTTCATTTAGTGTTTCCAAATGATCCCAAATAGCTTTAGCAGTAGACCTATCTGATAATCCCATGATTTGTTGATCTGATAATGCGCTCAAAAGTGCTTCTCTTGCATTGCAATCATTCTCTTCATCTTTAGCTAAGGTAGTTGGAGTAGTCTGACCAGCTACAGCAGCAGTATAACCATTCTTTGTAACTTCTCAGATGTCTTTACCAATGCAATTTAGATGTGTCTCCATTCTGATCTTCCATATCCCATAGTTGGTTCCATCAAGTTTAGGACTGTCCTTCCTAAAGTAATTAGTAGACATTGGATCTCCTCAAGTTGTTAAACTTCTACAAAAGAGGACTAAGCTTTGATACAAATTGTTAGGTCCCGGAGACAACTGAGAGGGGGGGGTGAATCAGTTGTCTAATAAATTCAAGCCAAAAACAATTAACCAACTTAATGCTTAATACCGGTAAACTAGTTAAGTATGTCGATAGATAGTGTTAACAGTAAATTGTTATATTGGTAAAGATTAATGCATGAAACACAAACATAAAGTCATCCACAACACATAACACCAATATTTGTATGTGGAAACCTTGTAAGGGGAAAAACCATGGTGGGAAACCTTACCCACAATCAAATGATACTACTGCAGATAGTAAGTGTACATAAATGGGGTCTGCACATGCAGAAAGGCCAACAGCCTAGAACTCACTGCTCAATCACAAAAATGGGAGTCACACTGACTACAGTTGGATGGTTAAATCCAATAAGAATGTACTGCACAAAATAGCATCTTCATTTGCTGGATTCAGTACCGATGTAATGTTGATATGCTTATACAAAAACCTAGCTTCACCTTCAAATGATGTCTTTGTGTATACCTCTACTTGATCTCACATATACTCTCACTCAATTCTTTTTCACATTCCACACTTGATCTTACAAATAAGATCTTACATTTATACCACAACCTAAGACCAATTTTAGTAGGTCGGCTCTACAAGATATTACAATAAAATCATTTTACATACAATATAATATCCGATGTAATAATCGATTAAACATGTCGGCTTGATGCATTTACATCAATAATAAATCATCTCCATAGCGTGCCATGTTGATCTAGAAAAGATAAACCTGCCGGTGTAACCCTAGATAACCTGGACCTATTTGTCGATAAAAGCAAATATGCAAATATGAATATACCAATGATTAATTCTGCAAAACAAAGTATTCACACGATGTCTTTGACATAACCAAGTGTCTTCCATATCATTCCAAATACCGATGAACATTATATCCTGCCGGTGAACCATATACCAGTAACTGTTGCAATAGTTGCTTGCCGGTGAATGTTGCTGGATCTCCAAAGTGCTAGTTTTCAGTAGGTGTTGACATCAATGACAAAACCATACCAAAATACCAACACTGTCCCTGTCCCTGCACCTGTCTAGGACCCTATGCTGCTGGCACCTGTAGTGGCAATCCATCGCGACCCCTCACCACCCGAGCCTGCCTCTCCTCTCCACCCTCTCTCCGCGGAGCCACCCTCCTCTCTCCAACTGTACCCCCCCACCATCTCCATCTATCTGCTCCCCTGGGTCTGTCAATCGTGGAAATGGATGCTCAACCCAATATGCAGTGTACTCTGCATCCATACCTGCATCCTCAATCTCAAGCCACATATCCCATGGCATGGGCACCATCTCTACCAGCTACATCACGGCCTGATCATATGATAATAGTGGCCCAAAGTGTGCCTGGTCTCGCACTGTCTACGCATACATACCAGAACCCCGTGGCATCCATTGGATCTTGCCAAACTGCCTACATACCCTGTCCACTAACTGCCTCTCCAGTGCATAGGGAGTCCACCCAATCAGATATCTGCTCCTGAAAGTGTATGGCAGATCCACTACGTCATCCTCCCACTGCTCGCACTTGCGGTACGGCCTCCATATCATAGTGTCAATCTCATCGATCACTCAACACTAGTGCTCCAACCTGCCAATCTGTGGCTATGAGGTAATCATATTATATAGATGAACAAAATTGCATCCATGACCCCGGCCTCTGAAATGTATCGGTCATGTGACTAGAAGATGCTCATATGCCCAAACCTGCAACAATGTAACTCTGCAGCCCAATCCTACGGATCCATGATAAACAAACTGATGAAGCTCATAATACAAGTGTGCCAGCACGCATGATCCCCAGGCATATCTGGTATGTTGTGTAACCAGTGTCTCCAAGGTGCTCCCCCAGCCCACAGCCAACCCCCGTGTTGCCCTGTCTGGACACAGGAACCCACTGATCACTCCTCCTAGCACTGCTGGTAGTGCCAGTCTTGTTGCTGTCATCGTGTCCCATGCCACATGTCCAGCCCTCATCTCTAGTCCTGGATCCCGGAACACTCATCTCAATGCCTCCCTGTCTCCATCTCGATCATAGGGTATCAGCTCCCCATCAATTAGTATCTGCAGTGTCTTGTACACATCCTCTAAGGTGATTGTCATCTCACCCATCAGCAAATGAAATGTGCATGTCTTAGAGTGCCATCTCTCAGCCAGCGCAGTCAGCAAACCCATGTTCACCTGAAACTTGGGCACATACAGAATGTATCTCAAACCCATAAACTCAATGGCAGCCCTGTCCTCGAATGTCAACTCTGGTCGTAACCTCTGAGTCGATGGGAATCTCTCCCGCGACTCCAGCATAGGTAAGTACTCCTGCAGTCAAGCAAATCAATCATGTCAGTCCTAGTGACACTCACTGTTCATCACAAAGTGTTGCTTCTATCCTAGTGACACTCACTGTTCATCACAAAGTGTTGCTATTTATCCTAGTGGCACTCATTGTTCATCACAAAGTGTTGTTATTTATCCTAGTGGTACTCCCTGTTCATCACAAAGTACTACGTTGTAGCACTCCTTGTTCATCACAAAGTGCTACTCATATTTGCATTCCCTGTTCATCACAAAGTGTTGCTCCTATTGGTACTCCCTGTTCATCACAAAGTACTATGTCTTGGTACTCACTATTCATCACAAAGTGCCTTGATCTATCCTATCCTAGCGCGTCTACTTGAGTGTATCCTCTTGAGTAGTTTCCTAATTGGCAACGTATGTTCTATCACAGAATTGTCAAATCCTAGCCCTATCTGCTATCCTAGTCTTCCCTAGAGGACCTGCTTGAGTGTATCCTCTTAGCAGCTTATCCAATCAATAGTGTATGTTCATCACAGAACTGCCGATTTTCCCTAGAAGACATAAACGCGCCTTCATGACATAAACATGCTTACATATTGCACAAATACGCTCGCATCTGGCACAGACGCCTTTTCCTGCATAGACGCGCCTGGCACAAACACAGACGTGCCTAGCCAACCTAGATGCACCTGGCACCAACGCAGACATGCCTACATGTTTTTGACATTTTTTTGACATTACCTAAAGCGCATTTATTGCACTACTTGGTATGCATTAATGACAACATTTCATGCGACAAAGTACAAGGAGGTTTTGAGGTACTCATCGGCTCTCCTGCGTCTGCTGGCCTATGAAATCGACGAACGCAATCGAATCTGTGAACCAATGCCATCGCTGCTGACTGCTGCTACTCTATTCTCTCTCTGCACTCTGATCTCTTGGATGTGTGGATGACAATGAGGATGTGTTCCCTCGTGGTCTATCTTATAGACTGCTCTAACCCTAGCCCTAGCCCTCGTTTCCCAAGTCAGTCTTCATTATCCCGTGACTCTGTCACTCTATCCTATCTGGTCAATCATTTCTAGCCTTTCTTTCTTATCGAGAGATTGTCTACGATCTTTTCAGACATATTCATCCAATCTCTCGAGGGGGCATATCATTCCCATCTTGAGGCAACTCTGTATCAGTTCATATTATCTTCTTTGAAACAACACGACAAGCTGCATTGTCTCAAAGAGGGGCAAAATGTAGACACCTAAAATTGCCATGTCTAATTAAATAAATATCTTTATTTAATTAATTATTTTAAGCCTAATTCTTCTATTAATTAAATAAATCTTTATTTATTTAATTAATTCATTTATCCTCTTCTAGCCTTATTTCGCATTTAAATAAATACATTTATTTATTTAAATTCCCCTTTTCCTAATTTAAATAAATATTTTATTTATTTAATTGATCCCACTTCCTCTATTAATTAAATAAATCTTTATTTATTTAATTAATTCATTAGCCTTTTCTACCCATGACACATGTCATTCATCTCTTAATTCCTACACTACCTACCCTCTCATTATTTTCTTATTTTCTCTACCTACCCTTTAATCATAGCCGACCATTTATCTTTTACACCTCTCAATCTTATCCCTCCATTTCTTATAGTGTCTTCTATATAAGGAGATGCTTCCTTCATTATGGGACCCAGACTAACTCAATTGTGCACTCGACTACATTGCGCCTTTTACATGCGATCCTATTTGCAACCACATTTCCATTCTTTGTTGAGCTCTTGTGCACATAAAATTTGAGAGCAACTATATCAAGCAAGATCAATGGAGATAGGAAGAATGGAGATCCAAACCCTATTGGACATGTGATGGTATAATCTTTGTGATTTCATTTGATTTACATTGTCTTAGGTAATCTTCATATGTTATGGTGGATCTTTGTTGTTGTTAGGCTAGGGTTTTGTGGTTGAATTCATTTAGTCTTTCAACATTGTTGTTTCCATTTTCACCGTATACAATATCGATTTCATAACTTTTAGTCTTTAAGTATATCACTACACATTGTCCATGCAGATTTATTATGTCGTTTATGGCATGAGAGGTTTGCATACCTCCATTATAAATAACTTTAGCAACTAAGTACAAAACAAATGGTACTTGGTATCCCTAAGGTATCTTGCACAAATGGTGTATATCAAGGATGTCTCCTTGGCATTTACACCATCAGGATCCCTTTCCTAAGGGACTTGCCCATCGTGCACATTCCTTACTTGAGTTGGTTCATAGTAACATCATGTCATTTCCAACTCCATCTTTTTCAAGAGCCAAGTATGTACTTATGTTCATTGATGATTTCTCATGCCGCACTTGGGTGTACTTTCTAAGTACAAGGGTGATGCATTTCAAACATTCAGGACTTTCAAGGTGTTTGTGGAGAAGCAATCAAGTTCTTCCATTCGTCAACTCCACACAAATGATAGGGGGAATATGTGAAATAAGGGTTTATGCACATATCATGGCATCCTATATCAATATTTAGTTCCTTGCACTCCTCAGCAGAATGGTCTTGCAAAATGAAAGAATAGATTACTCAAAGAAATGGACAATTGTATGCTTCATTCTAGGTCTATGGATCTAGAATTTTGGGTTAAAGCTATCAATTATGCCAATTATATTCGGAATAAGACTCCTCATAAGGAAGTCCAAGATATCACTCTAGAGGAGGTTTGGTAAAAAACCAAGCCTAATGTTTCCTTCTTCAGGGCATTCAGTAGTAAGGCTTGGGCATTCATATCAAATAGTCGGCGTAAGGCAATGCAGCAAAAGAGCTAGAAAATTATATTTATTGGCTATTGTGAGGATATGAAGGCCTCTAGAATATTTGACCTATGTACTTGAGAGATACACTTCAAGAGAGATGTCAAATTTGATGAGTCCTTGACACATAAAGATCCTCCATCTTCTATATTAGTACCTGCCAAAACTTCATCCTCTTTGGACCCTACTTTAGTTGTTGAGGATAGCCTTGATGATGATCTAGTTGTTCCATCATGTAGTTCTGATGAGCTACCACTACCACCACCATCATCGATCCCACCACCACCCCACCTCCTCCACCATCTACTAATAGATTTTTGTCCAAGTGGGCTAATACTTTTCATAGGGAGGCCGGTTCTTTGGCAAGTGATCCCTCTACTTCTCGCCATACCCATCCACAGACTTCTAGCAGTAGTATTTTGAGTCATGCGATATCAGTTGATCCACAAATTTTTTTAAAGGCTTTAGGTATTGTAGAATTGGGCAGTGTTATGCAGGTGAGTATTCTTCTTTGATGAAGAAATTTGGTGCGATGCAAGTGGGTGTATTGTACCAAGTATGCATTGGATGGTTCTATTGATAGACACAAGGCATGCCTTGTGGCTAAGGGTTTTTCACAAGTTGAGGGTACAGACTATTCAAAGACATTTTCACTTGTAGCCAAGATGAACTCAGTTCATCTTGTTCTATCACTAGAAGCTTCACATAGATGGTCAATGTTTCAGATGGATGTGAAGAGTGCCTTCTTGCATGGAGGTCTTCATGAGGAGATATTAATGGATCAATCTCTAGGTTTTGTGCAGGACTCTTCAGTTGTTTGTAGAGTTAGACATTCACTCTATGGTCTCAAACAAGCCCCTTGGGCTTGGTATGAGAGGATGGATAGTTTCTTACTTTCATCTGGTTGCACATGATTTCATTCTAATCATAAAGATTATATTCAATAACATGGTGATGACATCTTGTTACGTGTTTTGTATGTTGTCAATCTACTACTCGTGAGGAGTTCATCATCCATGCTTCAGTCTTTACAAAGAGGTTTGATGGAGTAGTTCAACATGACAAATATGGGTCATCTACACTATTTTCTTGGTCTTCAGACTCATTAGTCTATTGAGGGAATCTTCATATACCAATAGAAGTATGCCCTTGACATGCTTCATCAATTTGGATGGCTGATTGTAAGCCATGCCCCATGCCATTTCAGTCAAGTGTCACATTGACTTCTACTTGCACATCCCCTAGTGTTGATGCTACTTTGTATCAGACATTCGTAGGTAGCCTTTTGTACTTGACACATACACATCCCAACATCATCTTTGCAGTTGGACTTGTTTCGTGGTTTTCACATGATCCACATGACAGTCATTGGCAGGTAGCCAAGCAAATTTTGAGATATATTCGGGGCACCACACAATTTGGCATTCAGTACACACCAGGGTGTTCTACAAATATAGTGGGTTTCATTGATTCAAATTGGGCTAGTGATGTTGATTCATGCAAGTCCACTTCAGGTTATTTATTTTGCCTTGGATCTGATCCTATTAGTTGGGCTTGCAAGAAACAACAAGTTGTTTCTCTTTCTTCTATCGAGGCAAAGTACAAAGGTGCAGTTCTTGCTAGTCAGGAGATTCAGTGGCTTCGACAGATTTTGACAGAGTTTGGTCTTCCACCTACTCAACTACTATCCTTTGGTGCGATAACCAAAGTGTCATTCACATTTCCCATAGCCCATTTGAGCATCAATAGACGAAGCATATTGAGATTCACATGCATCACATTCGAAAGCTCATCCATGATGGTGTTCTTTCCTTAGAGTCTTGCACTACATAGGACCAGGTTGTGGACATCTTCACTAAACCTTTGGCATCTCCTCACTTTCTTGAGTTGACACATATGTTAGGGGTGAAGGAAGTTGTTCTTGGGGATTCTTGATATCTCCTTCATTGTATATACATATTTGTATTTCTTTGCCTCTCTTTTGGAGAAGACTTTTTCCCCACTAAGTTTTCTCTTTTACTCAGCTTTACGGAGACTTGCATTGTACATTGGTACCTTATTAGGGTTTGTTCCTAGGACCCATCTTTTTCTTTTTAGTAGTTGTTACTCCCTAAGTATAACTTAAGGGGGGGTGTTAGTATATAGGTTCATTCCTAACCTATACCTAGGCTTAAGTCATGCCTAGTGTCTAGGTCACTTGTGGTTAAGTTCACTGTGAGATTAGACTACTTTGTGTAACCTTCACTTTAGAGGTTAGCTATATTTTCATCTCACCTTGTGTACACACACATGAGGTTAGTTACTTTCTCATCTCACCTCACTAGAGGATGGAGATATTCTCTCCTCTCCTTATGGGATGTTAGAGACACTTGTTATGTATCCTCCACACGTACACACATGTGTTGTCTACCTTGAGGGTTAGTCATAGTTGGTTCCTACCATCTCTTTTCAAACCCTTGTATATATTTGAGTGTTGTAGTTCATTTTTGTATCTTCTTATGCATATTGGTTATTTGCTCATTTGTGCTCATTTGATAAATATGATTGTTAATTGGCTAACTTGTATTGTATAACCCTATTGGTGAAGATTTTGGATGCAAGTCATAGATCTTGGCTTCTCCAACACCTCCTATATTTAAGGAGGTTCTCTCTCATTTGAGAACATGTGAATGTGGAGTTTTAAAATAAATTATATTACTATGCACAAAATGTATTATTGGTCATGTGGAAGTAAGGTTTAATAGACTATATTTTGTAAGTGTTTTAATAAAATAATGTTTTATGGGGTTTTTTACCTAAAGGGTCTTCCTCGTGTATATCTTGCATAATGTGTTAAATTTATGTTTGTATGATTCCCATTTTATTAGTTTTATATTTTGCTTGTAATGATTAGTATCCTAAGATCCTAATTTCTAACAATTTTCTTAATCGTGAATTTGTAATTTTCATTTGTCTTTAATTAATTATAAATAAATATTTATTTTTAAATAAATAAATGATTAAATATTCTCTATTTACTAATTTAAATAAACATAATTTTATCATATTTATAAAAAATAAATTGTGTTAAAGTTATTCTATATTTAAAGCAACTTAAGGAAGCAAGCATCAAATTTTAGATATGTATTCTTGTTTTTAAATTAAAAAATGCAATAGATATTGACATCTCTAATACTTCATATTTAAATAAAATTTAAATTTATACCTATGTTAATCAGGGACGCGTCCCCAGTATTTTTTTCAGGCATCCTCGTCTTGGAGACATCCCGAGGACAGGGGACGTCCCCATAAATTTTGTATATAGATAGTGAATTTTGACAATGAATTCTATAAGCAATTTGACTCTGACTCTCAATTTAACACAAATTTGCCATAAGAACTCTAGTGGTTCTTATATGTTAAGGTTCTATAATGTATGTGTGCATGTTTTATCCATGTTTTCATATGAATATTTTAAACTTCCCTATTTTTATATAGTTGTCCCCCAGCCGTCCCCAAAATTGACAAAAAAAATCGTCCACATCTCGAGAACTCGAGGTAACATCAATTTATACATATTATTCTATATAAATTACAATCAACATAACCATTACATCTAATTTCGATACAAAAGCTAGCAAATAACCACCAATACAAATGCTAATTAGTCAATAGACTATTATTAAAAGTATTTTTTACTATCAACATAACCATTACACCACATTTCGATGCAAGTGCTAATAAATAACCATAGGTACTTACATTTAACTTTTACAAAAGAAAAAATGTAAAATTTGTTTCTCTTGCACCATTTGTAGGGACTTGCTCCTATAAAATTATAGGAGCCTAAAGTCCCCAACCATGGGACCCATCCTTAGGCACCCAATTATGGCTTACCTGCTCTCTATCACATCCTTTTACTTAACTCTTCTTATGGAAAGGTTATAGCTATTCTGGTTCCAAAATGTTATATTCGTATTATATGACATTCGCGTATTATTTGATCATTGATAATACAATTATGTCGTGTTATACACAAATATAACATTTTGGAGCCAGAAAAGCTCCATATGAAAAGCAGTTTACTAGGGCAGAATTTACTTGAGCCAAAAGCATCCGGACTGGTCCACTCCAGCAGACACATCACGTGAAAGGGAACAAATAAAGCAAAGAGAAAGAAAAATGCTGCCTCCACTCTGAAGTATTGTAGATTTCACCATTATTCCTTGTATTTATCCAGTTGCCTCGGCCCTGAGATCTATCAGAGGAAAGAATGTCGAAATTGGGGAGTTTGGAGAAGGTATGCGATCCGGCTTCAGTGGATGGGCTTATCGCAGAATTCTCGCGGGTAGCGAAGAGGGCTTTCGAGGAGGAGGGTTTCGACCCTGCGACCGTGGAAGAAATAATGAAGAAAATGGAGGCAGAGGCGGAGGCTTCATTCGCCGCCATGAGCGTCGCTCAGGATGAGCAACTCGCCGCCGCCGATGCGGTCCTCAACGATGTAGTGGACTCCGGCATGGCCGAATTGGACGAGATCACAAAATATGGAAGTGAAGAGCTCAAAACCCTTTCTGCCCTAGAGACGGCCACTCTGAAAGTGTCCAAAAGACTGACTGCCGCAGCCGCCGCCGCCGCCAATCGATATCTGGATGCTGCCCTCGCATCGGCCGCCGCCTCCGCAGCCGCCAAATCTGCTCACAAGCATATGCACACCCATTTTTTCCCTGCATCTCGCGTCTACAGTGTAAGCGAGGGTTTCATATCTCCATAATATGTCTGCATTTTCTATCTATTGTTTTGTTATTGTTTCATAATCGACTGGTTTATAAGCGAGATTAGTTTACCTGGGGTTCTTTCATGGATTTCTGAAAACCTTGAAAATCTCAATTTGTGTGGAAGGCAATGTGGTTACATAATGGATTGAATTGCAGAATGGTTTAAGCGTGAACAATTTTTTAAGTATGGTTTTGGTTGGTTTGTTTGTTTTTTTTTAAATATTAAATCAATGCAAATCTTGAATAAAATACTGATTACAAAGTCTAATAGCATAGTCAGTTGTAAAACATTTTACGTGAATGAATTGAAAGATTTTTTTATGAAATAATGGATGGGAATTGTAGTATAGAATAGTCAAGTTGAACACATTTTCAAGTATATTTTTTAATTTTTGAAATGCTGTTTTTAATTTTGATATTTTTTACATTTTATGTAAATGAATTAAATTACTTTTGGTAAAATAATGGATTATAGTTTGTATAATGTTTTAGATCATGTATTTGTGATAATTAGGATGAATTTTTGTAGGTAGATTATAAATTGAAAATTTTAAAACAGAAAAGAAAAAGAAAGAGTTAGTATAAGAAATGAAAAATTTTAAAACATTTGAACTTACTTATTTTATGATGAAATTAATGACGTTGTTCAATCTTACTATTAATGTTTATTACTTTGTTTTTATTTTTTATTTTAAATATTTACATTTCTTATTCATTACGATCTCAACCTTTTCGCTCTCCTCTCTTTAAAGAGTCTAGGTTTGCATTCCATCTTAAGTTGTTTTTCATTGTGCTATATATACGTCACAAAATTTAATTTAAAATACTATATACTAGCAATTGCATCTTGGTGTGCAATGGGTATGCCGAAAAAGTGTGGAATAATAATTAGGGAAAATTTTGGTCTATCTTTTACATACATTTGTGCAATGCATGAGGTCAGTTGGTAGGCCATTGAGAAAATGTTGTTGTTATTGTGCAACAATGGTCTCAATGAAAAAGTGATACCTTCAAACCAACTATTCATCTACTTACAAGACTCAAAAACATGACTAAAAAGGAGCAAATAGAGGTATAGAAAGATATGGATAGAAAGCAATAGAGAGAGGAGTAAGAAGGAGGGATAGGGATAAATAGAGAGAGGAGTAAGAAGGAGGGATAGGGATAAATAGAGAGGGGGGGAGGGCGAGAGAGAGAGAGAGAGAGAGAGAGAGAGAGAGAGAGAGAGAGAGAGAGAAATGGATAGAAAGCAATAGAGAGAGGAAGAATGGTATGGATAGAAAGAGATAGAGAGAGGTAGAGATATTGATGTGTGTGTGTGGGTGGGTGTAGGAGAGATTGGGAGATAGAGAAGAGTAGGCAAGAGTGAGTGAGAAAGAAGGTGACAGAGACAACTTATAGAGAGAGAAGTATAGAGAAAGAGATAAGAGAGTGAGAGATAAACATGTGATAGAGATAGAGATAGAGATAGAGATAGGGAGGGAGAAACAAGGGATGCGTGTATACATGAATTATAGAAAGATGTGGAGAAATAGAGAGGTAGGAGAGAGGAGCAAAGAGATATAGAAAGAGGGTGTCATGGGTAGAAAGAGATAGAGAAGAAGAGAGAAAAATATGTATAGAAATGAAAGATAGAGAGATATAACTTGCAAAAGATAGAGGGGGTAAGAGATGGAAGGAGAGAGGAAGAGAGAGAGAGAGAGGGAGAAATAGAGATAGAAAGAGGGAGACTGTGAGAGAGGGGGACATGGAGAGATAGAAAGATTAAGATATATAAAGTGATCTAAAGAGAGAGGTCTTTAAGATGAATTACAAAATCCTTAATCAAATGACATGCTACCTTAAGCATAACTCCCCATAGGCATGTGATATTGTTAATTGTTGGCACAAAATGAGTAATAAAGAGAGAGAGAGAGAGAGAGAGAGAGAGAGAGAGAGAGAGAGAGAGAGAGAGAGAGAGATGGATAGAAATGGATAGAAAGCAATAGAGAGAGGAAGAATGGTATGGATAGAAAGAGATAGAGAGAGGTAGAGATATTGATGTGTGTGTGTGGGTGGGTGTGGGAGAGATTGGGAGATAGAGAAGAGTAGGCAAGAGTGAGTGAGAAAGAAGGTGACAGAGACAACTTATAGAGAGAGAAGTATAGAGAAAGAGATAAGAGAGGGAGAGATAAACATGTGACAGAGATAGAGATAGAGATAGGGAGGGAGAAACAAGGGATGTGTGTATACATGAATTATAGAAAGATATGGAGAAATAGAGAGGTAGGAGAGAGGAGCAAAGAGATATAGAAAGAGGGTGTCATGGGGAGAAAGAGATAGAGAAGAAGAGAGAAAAATATGTATACAAATGAAAGATAGAGAGATATAACTTGCAAAAGATAGAGGGGGTAAGAGATGGAAGGAGAGAGGAAGAGAGAGAGAGAGAGAGAGAGAGAGAGAGAGAGAGAGAGAGAGAGAGAGAGAGAGAGGGAGAAATAGAGATAGAAAAAGGGAGACTGTGAGAGAGGGGGACATGGAGAGATAGAAAGATTAAGATATATAAAGTGATCTAAAGAGAGAGGTCTTAAAGATGAATTACAAAATCCTTAATCAAATGACATGCTACCTTAAGCATAACTCCCCATAGGCATGTGATATTGTTAATTGTTGGCACAAAATGAGTAATAAAAAGTTAAGTCTCTCTCGTTCACTCTAACTTTTAATTTAGTTTTTAAGTTTGAAATTTATTTTACTATATAAATTAAAATAAAAATTCAAATCTAACTATTCTACACTAATTAGAATTTTAATAAGACAAACACTTATAAATTAAATTAATTCTAAGACATTTTACTTATTATTTGTAATTTAATAAAAAAATAAATAATTACAATAAATTTTAAACATAAGAAAAAATTAATCTTAAAATAAGAAGAAGAATGATAAGAATTAGAATAAAATTAACTAATTTTTTATATTTCCTTTTGAAAACTAAAAAAGAAGTTAGAATAACTAATAAAAGAAGATAATATTAAAAGATATTCTTATAAAAAACTAATAGATAGATTTTTAATTCAAAATGCAAAATATAGACAAATAATCATAAACTAAACTAATTCTAATATTAATTTATAGTTTTATAAAAAGACACAAATTAAAATAAATATTAATATGAAAGAAAAAGAAGAATAAGAATTAGAATAAAACTAACTCTCTCTTTTAAATAAAATTTTCTCTCCCCTTATCAAAACTTTAAAAAAAGATAGAATATACTATTAAACGAAGATAATGTTAAAAGATATTCTCATCAAAAGAAGATAATAATAAAAGATAAATATATCTTGTTTTTTCACTTTTTTTTAATAATATTAACATATTTTCTTTTTCAATTCATTATCTTAAATATAATAATTTATTTTGTCAACAGGTGGTTGAGATTAGTTCTATCATCTTGCATCCTTCTCCTCAATTAAGAATCGTTGATCTCAAAAAATAGGTTGTTTATTTCATATAGGGAACGCCTTCACCGTAAAAATAATCTAATTTCAAGTATTTTATCAAGACTAGTTTTTCTTGCTTCAAATTTATTTCTTTTAAGATTGTGATGTTTATTGTGTGACTTATTACTTCAATGATAAAAAATACAATTAAATTGTGTATGTAGGTACGTACGTATGTACACACGCACATACATACATATGAGCTATTTTAATCTTCTACTTTATGTTGAGGCTATGTTTTATATAAAACTCACAGCTGCAATTATATCTAATAAATATATAGACAATTAATCCTTTTATTTTTTTCCTCTATTAATACTGCTTTTAATATTAATTATTATCAAAATACACCATCAGTTGCATATCCAGATACGACAGTTCAAAAAAGGTACTATCAGAAGCATAGAAACCCTCATCTACATATCGACACAACGAAAACCAACCTACATCCCAACACCCAAGTCTTAGCAACATAGCAACATGTATACAAAATTCAAAACAAAATATACATGATAGAAACAGAGGACCCAAATCACTTTGCAACTATGATCCCTTACCTTTCCCGAAGCCATTCTGGTCATCTTCCTGAGGTCCCTCATTGTCGTCCATGTCATCGTTATCCTTCGGTGGAATCCTATCCACAGTGTGTGTTTTTTCTTAGGCCTTTTTCGAGCCCCTTGGTGGTCCTCATTTTCTCTTCAAAGAGGAGACCGAACCAGCGTCCACAGACATCGACTTGTAAGGACCCCACTTCTCAAGCTCACAGTTGATGTCTCTTCTAGCCCATGCTTGCAAGAAATCAACTATCATGTAAGCCCACTTAAGCCGACACCCTCTGAACCTCCTTATTACAAGTGGCACTCCACAACAGGTAAGGGTGAACAGGGGGATGAAATTCACTCACATGGAGCCATACTCCATCTAGGCATATGAATCCTTGACCATCCCACAACATTCTAATAAAGCTATCAAAGTTGCCCCCTCCATTCCTCCCACACAAAACTCGTCACCATCCACTGAACCTTTTCCTTACTCAGAAGTTCAAAGCACCATACTGCAAATAGTGATGCAATGTTTGCATTCGTTCGGTATTTGTACTGGGCCCGTAGATATTCTTCCCCCAACACCATCCTGACATTGTTTATAAATTTTGCCTCTTCAGAGCAAAATACAGCTGAAAGTCTCTCAACCGTAACTTAGCCCCAAAAAGCCACCATCACTCTAGACGCCTAAAGTGAGAAATTAGGCTCCATTGTCGAGAAAGCGTATCTATCTTCCCTGCTCTACAGAAATATACTCTAAAAGCCAGACTTGGCATGCCAAAGAAACACAACTTGGCTTATGGCGGCAATCTTGTCTTTCAAGCTAAAAAACAACTCGGCTACATAGCCAAAGAGTAATTAATGAAGTGAGTGTTGGCATTTTGGTGCAATTTGTATGACCGGTGAATGAAATGGTTGTCATTGTTGGCAACATCATCTTCTAAGTCTTCATAGTCCATCAGTAAAGAAGTAAAGGATAATTGGTAAAGAACAAGAGTTCTTATCCCTATTGACAGTGAGTAGACCGGTATACAGTGGTTAACCGGCTAAGAAAAGTATAGACCGGCTAAGCAATGTGTAGACAGGGTACGTAGAGTGTAGACCGACTAAGCAGTGAGTAGACCGGCACACAGGAGGTCAACCGACTAAGGAGTGAACAGATCGGTGCATGGGAGGATAATCGGCTTAGTAGTTGATAGACCGGTATTCTGCCTCTGTAGTGGACAAAGCGACTACAGACTGTCGCTTGCTCATCCAACTTATTGCTCCACCGTTCAGAACAAAAACGTATCCACTGGTGGATCTTCTGTTGTCAATGTCCCCTGCCCAGTCAGAATTTGCATAACCACAAATGCTGAGAGTTCTCTTTGAATCATTCAAATTACCATGATAGCATAATGCAAAGTCTGAAGTACCCTTCAGATATCTGAAAACTCTCTTTACAGCATCCCAATGTGGTCTTCCTTGGTTTGACATAAATCTGCTTAATACTCCCACTAGTTGGGCAATGTATGGCCTTGTACAAACCATTGCATACATCAAGCTGCCAATAGCACTTGCATAAGGTGCATTCTTCATGTCATCTATCTCTTCTAGAGATTTTGGACTGTCATGCACAGACAGTTTGGTTCCCCGCAAAATAGGAACAACCTGTTGTTTACAGTCAGACATATTAAATTTATTAAGAACACTAGTGATGTATTTTCTCTGGCTGAGCCAGATTTTTCTCTTAGACCTGTCCCTCTTGATTTCCATTCCCAGAATGTACTTTGTTGACTAAATCTTTCATTTTGAACTTCAAGGATAATTGGGACTTCAAGTCTGAGATCATACCTTTGTTATTTCCAAGGAACAACATGTCGTCTACATACAAAGCAATAATAAGGATCTTATCATCTTCAACCTTGTAGTACACAGAATGATTGGCTTTCGATCTCACAAATCCCAAAGACAACACAAATGTATCATATTTTTTATACCACATTCTGGGAGACTGTTTCAAACCATAAAGAGGCTTCTTTAGTTTACATACCAAATGTTCTTAACCCTTTTTCACAAAGTGCTCAAGTTGGGACATATAGGTTTCTTCTTCAAGGTCCCCATGAAGCAATGTTGTTTTCACATCCATTTGCTCGACTTTCCAATCATATGCAGCTGCAAGTGACAAAAGAAATCTAATAGATGTCAGCTTAGCTATAGGAGAGAAGATTTCTCCATAGTCAATACCTTCCTTTTGAGAATACCCCTTCGTGACCAATCTGGCCTTGTACTTGTCAATGCTGCCATCTAGACCATACTTCCTTTTGAAAACCCATTTACAGCCTACAGGCTTTATGCCTTTAGGCAAGGATACCAGATTCCATGTTCCATTCTTGTCCAAAGATTTCATTTCATCATTCATGGCTTCCAACCAAGAATCAAAATCTGACATATCCATGGCTTCTTTTATAGTCCTAGGCTCATCAATATTAGCAAGTAAAGCATAGGCACAATTTAGATTCAACATTGAAAAATTATACCTATCTGGGGTAAACCTATCAGGTTGTTGCCTCTCTCGTGTGGATCTTCTTAACACTTGTGGTGAGGCTTCATTTTGTTCTTCTTCTAAACTTTCAGAGCTACTTGAACTCTCTTCATTCTCATCTTTAGGTAGATCTGGAGTTGTCACTTCTTCTCCTAGTGGAAATTCAACCACATCCATCTATTTTTCCTTCTCTGTTGGTTTATCTATAGACATAGGTTTTAGCTCTCGGAAGATGACACTTCTGTTGTACACAACCTTTCCAGTCTCAGGATTCCAAAGCTTGTAGCCTTTAACTCCAACTCCATGTCCAATGAAAATACATTTGACTGATTTGTTATCCAATTTAGATCTTTTAACATCAGGCACATGTGCATTGCCTCTGAACCAAACACACGAATGTGTCTTAGAGAAGGTTTCTTACCAGACCATGTTTCCAGAGGTGTCTTGTCTACTAACATTGTTGTAGGTGATCGGTTCAACAGGTAACATGTTGTAGCAACTGCTTCTGCCCAAAACTTTTGTTCCAACCCAGCACTACTCAACCTGCTTATTGCTTTCTCCATCAGAGACCGATTCAACCTTTCAACAACTCCATTTTGTTGTGGAGTATAAGGCGTAGTTCTATGTCTTTTGACTCCATGGCCTACACAGTACTTGTCAAAATCTGTATTGCAATACTCACCACCATTATCAGTTCTTAAACATTTTATTCTCCTTCCAGTCTGATTTTCAACCAAGTTTTTAAATTCCTTAAACCAATTGAACACTTCTGACTTACTGTTCATAAAATAAACAAATGTCCTCGAATAATCATCAACAAAGGATACATACTACTTTGATTTAGACAAAGAAGGTACATCCACTGGACCAAACACATCAGAATGCACATAGTTCAGAATGTCAGAAGATTTATGAGGACTTGAATAAAATTGAACATGGTTTTGTTTTCCATATATGCAGTGTTCACAGAAATCAAATTCAAGGTTACAATCAGTAAGTCCTACCAGATTTTTACTCTTTAAAGTTTTCAAACCTTTTTCACCAATGTGACCAAGCCTATAATGCCAGAGCATTGTCTTTTCTACAAGAAGTTTAGCTTCCATAGAATTTGCATCATATGTCAACTCGATAGTTCTATCAGATTTCTTAGTGATTATATTACAGTACACAGGTTCAGCATTTAACTTGTACAATGTACCAACGCATTCACCCTTAGCCAAACTAATAGACCCTCTAGTCATCTTACAACCACCAAACACAAATGTTACCTGAACTCCATCATCATTCAGCTTGCTTACAGAAAGTAGGTTTCTTGCCAAACCTAGTATGTGCAGAACTCCATTGATTCCCTTTATTCTCCCATCAGGAAATTGAATTTAATTCTTCCTCTCCCAACAATCTCCAGTGTTGAGTCACTTGCTAAGTACACCTTCCCACCAGCATATGGTTCATACTTTGAGAACCACTCCTTGTGAGATGTCATATGGAAAGATGCTCCTGAGTCAATCAACCTCACATTGTCAGAAGCAGGTACTGCCAAAGCTGCTACAAAAGCGTCTACATCACAGTGAGAAGATTCATTATCAGAAGAGTTCTTTCTCTTCTTCTCCTCTTTGCAGTCTTTTTTAATATGACCATTTTGTCCACAGTTCCATCATTTCACCTTAGACTTCTTTCCAGGAGACTTGGACCTCTCTTGAAACTTGGACTTGGACTTCTTCCCTTTCTTCTTTTCTTTGTCCTTTGGTTTGCCTCAAACAGAAAGTGCATCTTTTATCGTCTCAGAAGACTTCTTTCTCATTTCTTCTGACAAAAGAGTATTGACCACAGTATCCATCTTGAACTGGGTCGTAGTACTACCAATGGCCATCACCAAGTATTCCCAAAAATATGGCAATGAGCATAGCAACAACATGCAACGTTATTCTTCTTGAATAGCCACACTGACTGATGTCAATTGAGCGAGAACCATGTTAAATGCATTCAAATGATCTGCCAAGGGTGTTCTTGCATCCATTTTCAGAGAATATAACTTCTTCCTAAGGAAGAGTTTATTCACCAAGGTTTTGCCCTGATAGATGTCTCCTAACTTCTTCCACAAATCACTTGTAGTCTTCTCCTCATGTACGTTCAATAGAACTAAGTCTGCAAGGCTTAGTCTTATGAGTCATCTAGCTTTCCGGTCTGCTAAATCCCAATCTTCTTGCCTCATGCCTACAGGTTTTTGTCCACTCACTACAATCCAAAAATCTCGGTCAACCAGCAGGTCCTCAATTTTAAGTTTCCATAACTCAAAATTGGAGCCATTGAACTTCTCAATATCCATTCTTCTAGAAGTGCTTGCCATCTTAATTTGTAAACAAATAGACACACTAACAGACTCCCACTAAAACAAATTAACACCAAAAAAAAAACCAACCCTACCCACAAGGATATCACAACTGGCCAGGCTCTGATACCCACTTGTAAGGAAAGCACAATGCGGAAAAACGGTTCCCTAATGTCAATTTGCAGGGGAAACAAGACTAGTGTGTTTTATAACTTGACAGAATACTAAGATTAGCATATACAAAACAAAGACAATATCATAAATCAAACACACACACATATAAACACCATGAATTTACGTAGGAAAACCCTTTTGGGAAAAAACCCACCACCGACAACAAGAACACTTTATTCATAGCAAAGTATCTTTACAATAAAGTTTGTTATCACAGCACAGATAATCACTCTGATTACTTCGGGTACACACCACAGTATATGTCTTATCATCAGAACAACCCTTTTTTTCTGTTCGAGTCTCCTCTTGGCTTCATATACATTTTCATGTCAATCGTTCAACTGTCAGTTTGCACCAATCGGTTAGACATCTAACTGTCTACGTCGGTCTGCATTCGTGAGAAAACAATTATCCCACATGCATCCAAGAATCGAACCGGTTCGTATACAAAAACACCGGCTCAGACAAGTCGACTCCATCGGGTATCGAAGTAGCTTCAAAAAATACATCTTCGATGCCCTGATGACAAACCCGATCGCCGAAGGTGATTCCATCGGGTATCGGGAAGACAAACAATCAACTATCCGAACGTCCGATCTTTCTCTCTACACTCCACCACGTGGCACCCCCTGATTGGTTCCGGGTCCCTGCTCTAACATCTTAGCACGACCTCACTATCCGCTCGGAATTCTTCTTTGTCGCTGGGTCGCGATGGAAAGTCTCACGAGCAATTTCCCATCGCGACCTAGCGACCACCATCGGATCTTCTGCGATCATCGTCTGATCATTTCGATCTAGTCGGCCTTTAAATTTGCCTTAGCCGCTCTCCTGTCAGGTCCCACCACTTGGTCGCCATGTCGCAGGAAATAACATACATGCATCATTCCATAGCGGTAAAGCGATAACCGTTGGATCAGGATCTAAACTGCAAATCTTTTATCCTTTCGTCCATCCGATAACCGATGCTACCTTGATGACCAAAGACGACTCCATCGAGTCATCGGGATGACTTCAAACCTGCTACTCCGAGCTTCGATAAGTTGAGTTCATCGGCAAAGGTTATACCAATAGATTTCACAGATTTTCTTCACATTGTTTCATCGGCCAGAGTTAACCCGATCAGTATGAACAAAGGTCAAGTGAATTAGAGGCATAATTCCAAGAGTAAGCTCTTAACAGGGCACTCTTTTTCACTGCAGTAAGAGAGAATGTGGGTTATCCCCATCGTGGTTTTCTCCCTCTAACCGAGGGTTTCCACGTATAATTACCTGTGTTATGTGATATTTATGTGTTATGCAAATCTATTTTCTATGATGTTATTTGCTTCCATGATTTACACAATGTTTAAGACAATGCAAAGGATAGTTGCAGACTGGTTATTTTGATTGGTTGAATTATGGATAAATTGCTTTAACTGATTCACCCCCCCCCCCCCCCCCCACCCCCTCTCAGTCACCAGTTAAATACTAACAATTGGTATCAGAGCTCTGGTCCTCTGAAGTAAAGCTTGACAGCTTGAGGAAAAAGATCATGGAAGAATAGCGGTATCAGAAGCAGATTGATGAAGCAAATGAAATTATTGCTCAGCTAAAAGAGAGACTGAGAAAATCTCTTGCTAAAAGAAAGGAGCTAGCTCTACAATTAAATGTGAGTCATGATATTATAGATCAACTCTCTGAACAGAGTGGATCGGAAGAAGATGAAGAAGCGGTCTCAGAATTAATGGAAAAGAACAAGAAGTTGATCGCAAAAATCAGCAATCTAAAAAGAGAGCATGAAAGTCAAGCCTTGAGAATGACTGAAATGCTAGCAGGATAGCAGATGAAAGAAAAAGAGATGCAGAAGAAGCTCTGGCAAAAGCTGAAAGAGCCAAAAGGCTTGCTAAAGAAACCCTAAGAGAAAAGATGCAATCATGATTTAAAAAGATGAAGAAATTCGAATTCTCACTCAGGAGAATGAATACATACATAAGCATCTGCATGAAAACACAAAGGAAAAGGAGAAGATGATGAAAGAGATTGAACAACTCAAGAGTGAGTTGAAAGCTACAAATGAGAGAAATGAGAAGCTGAGGAAATTCAATGAAATCTCTGAGAAGATAGATGAACAGTTGAAAGGTCAGAGAAGAACAAAGGAAACAACCGGTCTTGGTTACTCTGGTACAGGGCCTATGAAAACTGGAGAATCATCTAAATCCAAAAAGATGAAGGATGATAAAAGGAATCATTCAGGAGTGAAAGGTATGAATTTTTCTAAATCTTCTTGTAATTGTTGTGGTAAACCGAGTCATAAGTTTGATGTATGTAGAAATAAATCGGTTAGTCAAAAGAAGACTTTCACCTTTGATGGTTACTGCCATAATTGTCACAAGTATGGTCACACTGCTTATGAGTGTAGATCTCAATCTAGCAGCATGTCAAATAGAAGAAGATTTAATGGGTATTGATTTGCATGCAATAAATATGGACACAAATCTGAAGAATGCATGTTCAAGTCATATGTATCAAGATCACCATTCAAACCGATTAGCCCTAATAAAAGGAGTAATCAGTTCAATGCCACATGTTCCACTTGTGGTAATTTTGGTCATGTTGCAGCAAATTGCAGAATGAGAATGGGTCAAAGAAATAATGTAGGACCATGGAGGACAATTGCTATGGCATGTTTCAAGTGCCATAAGATCAGTCACTTAGCCAGAGAATGCAGGAACCGATCCTATAACCAGTCTAAAGACACGAACCGGTTTGGCAAAAAGAAAGGGCAAAATGACCTGAAAGGAAAGAAAACAATTGAAGAAGTGAGGAATGAAATGAAAAAGATGGATTAAGAAGGAAGAAAGAAAAGAAGGAGAAAGTCATTCTGAAACCAAGTCATCATCCATTGGTGATGCCAGTTCCTCTTAAAACTAGGCATACCGATGCTCAGGGGGAGCACATATGGTAAGATTCTTCTTGAATCTCCTTAACCAATATAAGGTTATGTCTATCTGCATAGTTGAGATGCATAAAAGTTAGCCTAAAGTTTTTGTTGGAGAAATGTCATGTGAGTTAATTGTTTGTGTATCGGTATCGGTAACAAACAACCAATAAAAGGTAAATTGGTGTACCTTAAGTTGTAAGTTTCAAAACTAACTGATGTATCATAACACCAATAAATTTCAACGGATAAATAAGGAAATGTCAATACATTTCACTTACCCCGATTTCTTGTGAACTTTCTCAAGCTCTTGTGCGACCAAAGGCGATTGAAATCTTGCTAGTGATATTTGTGCGAAGAGTTCAAGCAGAGTGATAGTGGTGTTTGGTATTTCTGAGGAGAAGGTATTCAAACTCTGTTTGAGAAAAATTTGTTTGAAGGTCATCATGGTAATGCCTATATTGACTCTTGTGTTGGTTGAAGCTATTAAAGAACCTCAACCCGAGTTTAAGCTGCATCCAATGAAAGCTGGTGAGATCGACATGACTGGTGCCTTATCATCGTGCCCTTTGGTGTATTATTGGTTGAAGATATTCACTCCTACATCCATTGCAAGCTTGAAGAACTTGGAGACAAATTCATTCGAAATGAATTTAAAGGGTTTTGTGTTAATGATCAGTTGAAGGTAGAATATTTACCTCTGAAGACCAAGGGTTTGTGAAATGTTGTTGATTTTCCCGACTAGTTTCATGTCAATTGGGTTAGGTATGTATTAAGCAGAGTATATGATCAATTTTTGTGGCTGGGAGCTCAAGCACCGATCAAGATCACAAAGAATGTGATTCAAAGAGTGACAGGGTTTAGCGCAATCAATGAAGCACTAACCCTAAGAACAATTTCATCAACTTAAGTCACTCGGTTAACCAAATACTGAAGTGACAGTAGAGCAATGACAATCGCTCATATTGAGGATGCTGAAGTAAGATTTGCTTCTGCAGTGCTAGGTTATAGGGTCTATCAATCAAGTTGGATGAATAGTGTGTCAAGCGGTGTGATACATGTTACGTATCGAATCATCAAGGAGGATGCAACCTATGACATTTGTGAGATGATCAGAGGCCAATTTTTGGTGAACATGGAGAGAATCAAGAAGGACAAGAAGCAATCTTTCAAATATGGCTCACTACTGGTATGTATATTTTTCTATGTGCAAAACTTCTTTCCTGGTAAAGGTAATATAGTATGGTCTGAAGAAAAAGCTATCATGGTTCAAATAGGTGAAATGATTAGAGATTTAGGAGATAGGTTTGGAGAAACAATGTGGGGATATTTTAAGGAATTTCAAAACAGGATGCACAAAAGGGAAAGAATACCAACCGGTATAGTGCAGAAGTACAAAGACAACATTTGCTTTCTTGTAGACACAGATTGTTGCATCATTCAAGCGGTTCAACCCAGAACCTTTTGGGTTCCACCTATGGGTTATGAGGTTGCAATGAATATTGTTAAAATTCATGCAAACATGTTACTGTCCAAACCGGTAGACCAAAAGGCAAAGAGATTTGGAACTTGTGAGGAGGCAAGCTCCAAAATACAACATGAACTTAAGGTGTCAATCATAAAAAGAAAAGTAAGAAGAACGATTGATACCCTTGACAAAAAAATATGGAGGTGAAGCATCTAGTGCCACTACCTCCACCGGTACTAGTGAACAAATAGGGGCCAAACCAAATAAAAATGAAGAACTAACAGGTGAAAAGAAGAAAGTGTCAAAGACAAAAGCCAAGGGGATTGCAGCTACCAAGCCAACAACATATACAAAAGAAAAGGACATAGGTGCTCTTGTATCTTCCCCAAGTAAAGATAGGCTGGTAGGAGTAACTTATACTAGAAAGAAGAAGAGTGAAGGAAAAGTTGATACAAAGGCTGAAAAGAAGCCCAAAAAGGATTTAAAAGCGGGTGATAACATTGACACTCAATCAGATGTGGAAATTAAAGAGGTCAGAAGAAGTGGAAGAAATGTAGCTCCAACAGTTGATGAATTGGTCAATAGGATCAAAGAATATGGAGGTTTGTCTGGTGTTGGGAGAACATATTCCCTCTGTAATGAAGAAGGCAAAAGAAAAATTGAAGAAGCCCTGATCTGGAACTTACACAAGATTTGTAGAACTCCCAGCGAATTATATGGAATAATTCCATCATATTTGCAGGATCAAATTGAAGGGAGATGGAAAACAACTCTAGGTATTGAGAAAGAGCACAAGATAAAAGCACCCATGGAACTGCAACATGATTTAGATCTTGACCAAGCTTCACTAGTGGTTGAAGTATGCATTCAACATTTTAAGATAGAAATAGAACAGGGAGAGTGGTTGTAGGCGAAGTTGAAGAAGTGCATGAAGAAAGTGTTGCCTTGTGGAAAACAATCATGAATCGGCAAAAGAAAGATGAAGAAGAAACACCAAAGGTAAACAAACAGGATCAGAGTGTAGCTGCCCTTGACAAAGGGAAAGGTAAAGAAAAAAGGCTCTACTAAAGGTTTTGATGTTTTCTCAGTTGATGAGATCATAGGAAATACAGACATTCCCAATCTGACAAAGGATGTCGAGCAACCGGTTCACACTACACCAATGAAGGGAGCTGATCAAACTAAGCATCCCAGTCAAGATGAAGTGACAATTGAAGGCATTCCTTATGAAGATACACCCCACAGAACTTCATTGAAACCAAATCCTATTCTGTCAGAAAAAGGCAAAGAGGAAGAGAAGAAAGTAGAGGATAAGAAAGTAGTGATGGATACTCCTCTGGCAAAGAGGAAGTTAGACTTAGAAAAGGAAAGTGAAAAGAAGAAAGTAAAACTCACGACTGCAGCCAGTTCTGAGGTTGAGACTATAGAAAAGGAAGATGAAACAAAAGAGGAAGAAGAGGAAGAATCGGTGATTGATATAAAGAAAATGACTCCCAAGCAATTGATGAAAGTCTTAGAAAAACTAAAAATTCAAGATGAAAAGGCTAAATTGAGAGCAAAGAAAAAGAAGGCAAGAATTTTCAATTCTACCAAGACAATTCTATCTGGCCTAATTCCTGACATTGTTGTTGATGACAATGCACCCATCATTGATCACTTGGGCACTCTTGTAACAACAATCGGTTCAAAGGCAACCGATCTAGAAAAGGTTGTAGTAAGACAATATGAATCAAAGAGAGGAGAAAAACTAATGGAACAAATATCAGTTGGAAAAGTTGCCCTCTCCAACCATACAAAAGAGGTGAAGGATATACTATAGGAAGTTGGCCAATTATTGGTCAAATCTTCAAGTTTTACTGATTTAATCAGAAATCTAGAAGATAAAAGAACTCAGACTCAAAGAGAAATTCAAGATCTAATAGGTTCTTTTGATCCTCTTACCAGCTCAGCATCAACTTTTAGTGGCAAAGTCAAACTGCTCAATCATGAAATCAAAAGGTTGAAAGAAGAAGAGGACAAACGAGGTCTTAGTTTGTTAGAGCTACAGTGCTACCTAGCAACAATTATTGATTTCATGCAAATGAATTTTAAAGAAGCAGAATGCCTCATAAGTGAACCTGATTGCAAAATAGTCGATGATATGGAGGTTTTTGTTGCAGTTTTGCATGGACATTTCAACACCATGAAACAGGTAAACCCTTCATGGGAATCCTCTTTGAAAGCAGCTCAAGAAAATTTCTCAAAAAATTTTGCTTTAATTTCATGAATCATTTTGTATAGTTTTTGCCATTGATGTCAAAAGGGGGAGTTTTGTAGAGTTTGTATATTATGCGGTAGATGAATGGAACAGGGTTACAGGGGGTCAGAAACAAGGGTTAGAAACCAGCACATTTTTGTAGTGTTTGCCACCAATGCCAAAGGGGGAGTTTGTTGGCATTCTAGTGCATTTTGTATGACCGGTGAATGAAATGGTTTTCATTGTTGGCAACATCATCTTCTAAGTCTTTAAAGGATAACCGGTAAAGAAGTAAAGGATAACCGGTAAAGAACAAGAGTTCTTATCCCTATCGGTAGTGAGTAGACCTGTATACAGTGGTTAACCGGCTAAGAAGAGTATAGACCAGCTAAGCAATGTGTAGATAGGGTAAGCAGAGTGTAGACCGACTAAGCAGTGAGTAGACCGGCACACATCAAGTCAATCGGCTAAGGAGTGAATAGATCGGTACACGGGAGGATAATCGACTAAGTAGTTGATAGACCGGTATACAAGAGGTAACCAGTTAGGCAAAATTTGATCGATACACTGGCATAATAGGAGTCTCAACTGATAGACTTGGAAACGTTTAGTTAACATCCAGTTGAACTGGCAGTCAATCGACAGATTTATCAGCATGAACGACTGTCTTGACCGATATTCCTGGAATGATCTCTGGAGAGTAATTTAAGGCGCGGTAACAGAATTTTGAATGAGATATTTTGAAGGAAAATTTGTGCCAGAACCCAAGGGTAATATATTCACATAATTCATTTTGATTAAGTTGTTGTCAATGTGAAAAAGATCAGTGTGAAAGTAAACAAGGGGAGCAGAACAGAGTATAGCAGATACAGGTATGAATCGGTGAAGCCGACAACGATCAGTTGAACATAGCATGCAGAGCGAATCTATGAGACAGAGGTAGTGTCATCAGATAGTTCAATCATCCTTGTTGCCTTCTAACAATTGCAGCATTGTAAATCCCTTGCCACGGTGAACCTTAACTGGTTCTTTATGTAAAATCTCTTAACAGAGTCACTTCAAATATGAAGTTGTAAAATCCTCTAGCAAGGTGAACTTTAACAGGTTCTAAGGTATCCTTAATCGGATACCAATCACTCCTAATAGGGTGATGTTCTCATAAAGAACAGATTGTAAGTGTAAGGAAAGCACATTGCGAAAAAACGCTTCCCCAATGTCAATTTGCAGGGGAAACAAGACTAGTGTGTTTTATAACTTTACAGAATACTAAGATTAGCATATACGAAACAGAGACAATATCATAAATCAAACACACACACAGATACACACCATGAATTTACGTGGGAAAACCCTTTCGGGAAAAAACCCACCACTGACAACAAGAACACTTTATTCACAGCAAAGTATCTTTACAATAAAGTCTCTTATCACAGCACAGATGTTCATTCTAATTACTTTGGATACACACCACAATATATGGCTTATCATCAGAACAACCCTTTTTTTCTGTTCGAGTCTCCTCTTGGCTTCATATACATTTTCATGTCGATCGTTCAACTATCAGTTTGCACCAATCGGTTGGACATCTAACTGTCTGCGTCGATCTGCATTTGTGAGAAAACAATTATCCCACATGCATCCAGGAATTGAACTGGTTCGTATTCAAAAACACCAGCTCAGACAAGTCGACTCCATCGGGTATCGGAGTAGCTTAAAAAAATACATCTCCAATGGTC
Source organism: Cryptomeria japonica (assembly GCF_030272615.1). NCBI lineage: Eukaryota > Viridiplantae > Streptophyta > Pinopsida > Cupressales > Cupressaceae > Cryptomeria > Cryptomeria japonica. The sequence continues at coordinate 975,278,109 of NC_081407.1, forward strand.
TGATGATAGACCCAATCACCGAAGGCGATTCCATCGGGTATCAGGAAGACAAACAATCATCTATCTCGAACGTTCGATCTTTCTCTCTGCGCTCCACCACATGGCACCCCCTGATTGGTTCTGGATCCCTGCTCTAACATCTTAGCACGGCCTCACTATCTGCCCGGAATTCTTCTTTGTCATTGGGTTGCGATGGAAATTCTCACGAGCAATTTCCCATCGCAACCTAGCGACCACCATCGGATCTTCTACGATTATCGTCCGATCATTTCGATCTGCTTGGCCTTTAAATTCACCTTAGCCGCTCTCCTATTGGGCCCCACCACTTGGTCGCCATGTCGCAGGAAATAACATACATGCATCTTTCCATAGCGGTAAAGTGATGACCGTTGGTTCAAGATCTAAACTGCAAGTCTTTTATCCTTTCGTCCATCCAATAACCGATGCTACCCCGATGACCGAAGATGACTTCATCGAGTCATCGGGATGACTTCAAACCTGCTACTTCGAGCTCTGATAAGTCAAGTTCATCGGCAAAGGTTATACTAATAGAGTTCACAAATTTTCTTCACATTGTTTCATCAACCAAAGTTAACCCGATCAGTATGAACAAAGGTCAAGTGAATTAGAGGCATAATTCCAACAAACTCCCACTTGACGAGGAATTCACTGAACTGCTTGGGCACTTTCCAAACATTATAGAGAGGGATGGGTATTGAGACCCATCGAGTTAGAACACGACCTAAACTTGTGAGTGCTCACCGGTTTTGTTAATGTGTCTGCAACATTTTCCTGAGTGTCTACCTTGTTCAGATTAACCTTTCCATCTTCTACCATGTCACGCACAAAATGGAATTTTACATCTATGTGTTTAGACCTGGCATGGTATGTAGGATTATTCGCTAAACATATAGCACTCTGACTATCACTTCAGACTTCAACCTGCCCTACATCAAAACCAACATCTGTACTCAAACGCTTGAGCCAAACAACTTCTTTACAAGCATGTGTGACTGCCATGTATTATGCCTCTGTAGTGGACAAAGCGACTACAGACTGTTGCTTTCTCATCCAACTTATTGCTCCACCGTTCAGAACAAAAAAATATCCACTGGTGGATCTTCTGCTATCAATGTCCCCTGTCCAATCAGAATCTATATAACCACAAATGCTGAGAGTTCTCTTTGAATCATTCAGATTACCATGATAGCATAATCCAAAGTTTGAAGTACCCTTCAGATATCTAAAAACTCTCTTTACAGCATCCCAATGCGGTCTTCCTGGGTTTGACATAAATCTGCTTAATACTCCCACTGGTTGGGCAATGTCTGGCCTTGTACAAACCATTGCATACATCAAGCTGCCAATAACACTTGCATAAGGTATATTCTTCATGTCATCTATCTCTTCTGGAGATTTCGGACTGTCATGCACAGACAATTTGGTTCCCTGCAAAATAGGAACAACCCGTTGTTTGCAGTCAAACATATTAAACTTATCAAGAAGACTAGTGATGTATTTTCTCTAGCTGAGCCAGAGTTTTCTCTTAGACCTGTCCCTCTTGATTTCCATTCCCAGAATGTAGTTTGCTGACCAAATCTTTCATTTCGAACTTCAAGGATAATTGGGACTTCAAGTCTGAGATCATACCTTTGTTATTTCCAAGGAACAACATGTCGTCTACATACAAAGCAATAATAAGGATCTTATCATCTTCAACCTTGTAGTACACAGAATGATCGGCTTTCGATCTCACAAATCCCAAAGACAACACAAACGTATCATATTTTTGATACCACATTCTGGGAGACTGTTTCAAACCATAAAGAGACTTCTTTAGTTTACATACCAAATGTTCTTTACCCTTTTTCACAAAGTGCTTAGGCTGGGACATATAGATCAATCATCCTTGTTGCCTTCTAACAATTGCAGCATTGTAAATCCCTTGCAAAGGGTGAACCTTAACTGGTTCTTTATGTAAAATATCTTAACAGAGTCACTTCAAATATGAAGTTGTAAAATCCTCTAGCAAGGTGAACTTTAATAGGTTCTAAGGTATCCTTAACCGGATACCAGTCACTCCTAATAGGGTGATGTTCTCATAAAGAACGAATTATAAGCTCTTAACATGGCACTCTTTTTCAGTGCAATAAGAGAGAATGTGGGTTATCCCCACCATGTTTTTCTCCCTCTAACCGAGGGTTTCCATGTATAATTACCTGTGCTATGTGATATTTATGTGTGCATGAAAATCTCTTTTCTATGATGTTATTTGCTTTCATGATTTACACAATGTTTAAGACAATGCAAAGGATAGTTGCAGATTGGTTATTTTGATTGATTGAATTATGGGTAAATTACTTTAACATATTCACCCTCCCCCCCCTCTCAATCAGCGGTTAAATACTAACAGTGAGCGGAGGCGAAGTTGGCAGCATGTGTGGCTAGCTCACTCGACAATAAATTGTCGCACTGTAGAAAGCAAGTTTCAAAAGATTGCCGCCAAACTAAACAATCGATCCCATCCTAACACCACCAACTCACCCACCCAAGATTTTCTTGGCGATATCCTTGGGGAGGGTGAATTCGGCCACCTTCACAAAAAGCCACTAGAAGGATATTAATGGTATTGCGTCCTTTTCCAATGAGGCCAAATTTATGAGCACCAAGAAAGTTTTAAACCTACATTTAATTTTCAAATGATTTGATGACCGTTGGGAGGAGGAATTCAAATCTAGTTTCTCCAATTTGAAGTTCAAAAGCTTCATTAGCACACCGGTCTACTTCTTTCTTGTCATCTCGAAGAATATGTGAGATCTTGAATTCTTGAAAGTAGGTTAGGAGACCTTTAATAACTTGAATCTCTTGGTCTAATTTCTAGTTCTATGTTGCACCTTTGATGATAGCATGGATAATAATTTGAGAGTCCCTTCTAAGTGGAGTTTCGACACATTAATCCTACTCGCCAAATGAATTGTCAATTGAACAACTTGAACTTCAGCATCGTTATAAGATCTTGGGTTTAAGGATTGTGTGCCCTTTGCAATAACTCTACCACAACAATCCTTTGCTACACATCTTGCACTCAAGGGGCTTGGGTTGCCATGGGCTGCCCCATCAAAGTTCACTTTAGTCCATCCATGATTAGGAGGTTGCCAAGTTGCAAGTTTTTCCTTTTTTTGTTGGCAATTAGGATTAATTGTATCAAACCCATTAACGGGTCTATAGACAAGTAATCTTATTTGTTAGACAAGTAATCTTATTTGTTTATTATATACTCAAAGGGATAAAATCATTTCAAGAAAGTTTAGAGAATTCAAAAAAAGATTCCTCAAAAGCTATATATTCACATTTTAATTAATTATTCAAAATTTATTGATATGTTCAAATATGTAGAATTTTATTCTTCTTCTAAACTTACTCCTCAATCGACTCATTTAATTTTTTAATATGTTCAAACATGTAGAATTTTATTATTCTTTTACATTTAATCTTTAATCAATAAACACTTTAATTATAAGTGGAAAAAATATTGCAATTGTGAAATATCATTCTTATTTAGTTTTGTATTCATTTTGAGGGGAGTGCTTAATATATAAACATATTGACAAATAATGTAATCTTGTGTCAAATTAGGTCCCTTGCCCTTTACTCCCACTTATCTTAGTACATTTTTTTATACTAACCACTTAACCAATTTCATGTGTTCACACACCTTAGCACATTCGCCCTATCCACTTATTTATCCTCCCATGCTCACACATATTCTCATGTACACACCATCCACTATGTTTGAGCCCATATTTTGTCTCAAGACTAAATTGTAGTTGTAGGGTTGTTCTTATTGATGCATCCCACCACAATTTAATTTTTTTTATTCTCATCTTGACCAACTTCCCACCTTTACCATCATTGCCTATGTTGTTATCTCCATGTATTAAAAGGCACTCAATGCATTCATCCTAATAATTGAGGAATCAAGTAATAATTCAAACATCATGTGCATTTATACACTTTAATTGCTGCAATAAAATTAATCTATTTCGACACATGCATTCTAGGAGTATTTACATGATTGAAGATTCTTGTATTCAATTAATGTTCAATATTGGGTGATTATTTTGGTAAAAAAAAAATTGTGATGTAACAATATTTTTTAAGGTATAAATCTTGAAGTATTTAGGAAACATGGAGAAGTCAAGAGTGATCAAGGAGAGTGGAAAACATGTATAATGTTGAACACACCCCAAGACTAAGAGGAGAGGTGGGGGAATCAATCTTGAGCAAAATCTTAAACTTTAAACACAATTCAAATTCCAAAACCTTAATCTGATTAGCAACAAAGAAAGATAAAGCAATGAACACCAATGCACAAGAGAACACTAGATTTACGTGGAAAACCCAAGAAGGGAAAAACCACAGTGAGAGCTATCTCACAATATATAAAAATAGTACAAATTTGTTTTAAGGTTCACTATCTAGGGAAGCATATTGCTTCCAAAAAAACTTGCTTGTTGAAGATGACTTCCTTCAGGCAAGATACAAAGAGGACTTGCAGGCTGAGGCTCGCTACCTCGTGACTACCTTGGGGGAAAGTACATGAAAATTTGAATTATAATGTATAAGCCTTAAGTATCACTACATCTAGTTATCTCCCTTAGAATGTAATTGCTCTTGACACACTGACTCAAGCAATCATTTGGCAATTAAGCTCTAGTACTTCCACCACAAACATCCGCAACCTCAATTTTATATCTTTCACAATCCACGCAAATCCACCACTCTTACAAATGATTTGATCTTCTAATATACCATCTGCATCATCTCAAATCTCTAATTAGTTTAGCTAGAACAATGAACAAGCAACAACCCCAACAAATTGGCTCAAAAACATAATTGTGGTGAAACTGGTCCAATCTAGAAGATAGAGAGGACCTAGAACAACTTAACACATCAGCCAATGTGGCCCCAAGCATCAACCACGCTAGCGCACCCTCCAAAGTCAACAATAGGGTAACGTGTAGCACATAACTAGTCAACCCAAAAAAACATCTTCCAATTGAATTCACTCAATGTGGATCACCACAAGGCACAATGGGACCCAAATACAACTCATTACAACCTCTAGTGCTGGCGCAAACCTCCAAAGGCATAGCGAAAGCAAAAGAATAAGCCATGTCAACTAGATAACCACAAATGACCCTCAAGACCAACACCAAACACAATGTGGCACCAAAAAGATCAACCAACATCATGTAAACCACATAGAGACATTCCTAGAATATCCATCAACACTTCCAGATACATCTTTTGTATTGTTAAGCCAAAACAAGCCGGCAAAAAAAATTGATATAGAGTTCTTCATTATCGAAATGCCAGGAAACAAAATTATGAGATAAGATATTGACAAACATACTTGCAAAACACTTCATCATTTGAGATTTGAACTGAGACACTACACAAATATTATAAGAATTTCCTCCAAGTTGTAGCAACAGAGACATCAATGCGGAGCCTTGCAGAGCCTTCTTCGAATCGGTCTTGACTAGACATCAAACTACCAACATACTACCTTAACAAGAAACACTAGCTGCAACACTAGAGATCAAAAAATATAAGAGTGCAATGTCCACATAGCATAAACATTAAATCCCAAACTGCAAGATCATATCTACAAATATAGAGAAATGAGAAGCATTCTCCTAGACAGCTTTCAATACACTTTCATGCCGATCTTCACACTTCATCAACCTACAACGATCATAATATCCTTGTAACATCATTTGCTTACTCAAGAGCATCTAGGGAATGATTCAACATCCTTTAGCATACACAAGATCATCACCATCACATCCATTTCATCAACATACTTCTAATCCTCATCTTAATACTTGTAATCCTCATCTCAATACTTCTAATCATCATATTAATACATGATATCATTATGATACCATTTACTACCACCCACAAGCTTTCAGTACAATCATTGAATCATCACAAGTACCAATATGTACAACATATTGAGTGTAGACATCCAACACCAAGAAGGTGGACATTGACAACCAAGAACATATTTAACCAACATCCATCCCCATTCTATATCAAAGAAAAAAAATGTTAGGATAACCGGTGAACAACTGAGAGGGCAGGGCGGGGGGTGTGAATCAGTTGTTAACAGATTATAACTTTTAATCCACAATACAACCTTAAACAAATCAAGTACCAGTAAAACACATACAAATGTCAGTAGGAACAGATACCGGTAAACAATACAACTTAACAATTAACCAGATAATCAATGCAAAGCAACCATACCACATAACACCATGATTTGTACATGGAAAACCTAGAAAGGGAAAAACCACAGTGGGAAGCCTACCCATGGTCAAATGATACTTCTGCAGAAAGTATGTGTTACAATGAGGGGCCTGCACTTGCAGGAAGGCACACTACCTAGAGCGTACTGCTCATTACAAAAGAGTTTCACTAACTACAAAGAGGCTACAACCATTTCAAGATAAATGGACAACAATCCAATAAAGTGAACTGCCAAAAATAGCATCTACCATGCCTGATTACAATCTCGGTTGAGCTCAATGCCAGAGGACTAAATCCTCTTCTGAATCCAATTCGATCACCAATGATCGACCAACTCCTTTGCCTGAATGATATTACAACATTCGCACATTACATTCCTTGACCATGACCTTTCCAATAACCTTGATACTTTACAAAGAGTTTCTACCACTTATTTATACAAACCCTAAGGCCTAAACCAATTAGGTCGGCCACCTAAAAGATATTACAATAAGATCATTACATAATTCCATATTACAATGATATGCCATGTCGTCTTAAGACCAAAACAATAATAAAAAATCTATAAATCCTCCCAAAACATCCCGGTAACGTGTAGAGTACACGTTAGCATGATACTGGTCCATAACCTAGATAGGTATCGGACCTATTCTGGGTCCATCACGCCAAAGCAATGTCTTCAAGCAGTTGAAACACGATCAAAGAACATCTTCAGCATCCTGAAATCCATGAAGAAGCTGCACCAACACCAATTATGCATCCTGTCATGATTCCTTAATGAAAGCTCTGCTGGTAAAGCCTTAAACCAGTGTTGGTAAGGGTTTACCAAAGTGTATGATAGCATCTGATTACCAAGACAATACCAACTGACCAAAACATGCTCATAGAGCATATAACACATGAAATCAAATATACTTCACTGATCCAAACATGTCAGAAGTGTCCAACAGATAGTCTCTTCTGCCGGTAACACTAGATCTCCTACCGGTAACCAGAACTTGTATGCCGGTAACCAACCATAACAGCTAGTTTTGACATCAATGACAAAACATCAATGCAACACATAATCAATTCATCCATTATGCCAACAACATTTGCTAACAATCTCCCCACAATTTGACAATCACAAGACAACATGCAAGATGAGGGTTGACATCAATGACAACAATTGCCAACAATATCCCTCTTTGTCATTGATGGCAACACTCACTCAACATAATGTTTTCTCTTCCTCAATCATCTAAACTTAATGTACTTTCTCTCCCCCTTTGTGATGGGAATGGGTATGGGATAGATTGGCCTAGTCTATGCTCCATGATCCTCTCCTTGGATCACCAGGTGTTTCTACCACACCCTAGGGTCTCTAGGACTTCCCTTTCTTGTGGAATCCCCTGACCTTGCCCAATACACCCACCAACAATCTGTGATTTTCCTCCCTAAGTCACATCTACTCTCAAGCACCCAAAACCCTCACATAGGCTAATAACGGTTTAGCTTCTTCTTCACCTTCTTAGGTCCTAGCAAGGTTAGGATAGGTCTCTGACATGGTTAACCATCCATTCATGTGCCCCCAAGAGGTTTTAACATTCCAACTCCTTACCGATCTCACTATTTTGCTTTTTTCCTACAAAATAGGGCTACAAGGAATGTGCCTAATTAGGCCTCCAATCCGGACTTTTAGGGCTCCCTCTTGCAAACGATGCACATACTTGTGAAACTTCCCAAAAGGACTGCTAATCATTTGGCAAGGGCTCAAAGATTTTTCTGGTTTTGGGCCTCCTAGTGTATGTACACTGTCCTAGGTGAATTTTGGGGTTTTTGAGGGTTTTTACAAGGGTTTTAAGGCCTGCCTGGGTCACAGTGATGGTTTATTGACTTTGCCAACCTTATCTGGATTGGTGGAAGCTCCTCCTTCTCACCAATGGTGCTTCACACATCCCTCTACACCTCCTCCAAAGGATGCCTCCCTCCTTGTCCTACCTTGCTCTCATGGACCTCTGCAACTTCAACCCTTCCTAGTCGGGCATAGTCTAGTCTCGCCTAGGAGTGGGTCTTTGAAAGACTTCCCTACATCTTCAAGGGCCCTGCTTGCTTTGAAGTAATGTACAGGGTATGTACTCATATTCCCCATGGTTTCATGGTGACTCCACAATGAGGATAGGAGTTATCATTCCATTTCACAAAACAGTCCAAAACTGGATAGTGACAGAGTACTTCACAAAATAATTACAAACACACAAAAACCTACACAAGTACCTACCCTAAGTGCTCAAAATGAAAGTATAAATACAATGCAAGATTCACAACACCGTTTAGTTCATAAAACAATCCATTATCAACCTGTTAATGCTTCATTTGTGTCGATTGGCAACAAAAACCCAGTCACAGTCAAGGTCTTTTCTCTTGGTCGTACAATCTGACATCCAAAAAAAATCATTTTAGGGTTTGAAACCATATATAGCATCCTTTCCTCAGTTTGTGTGCCAAAATTAGGGTTGTCCACGCTAAGCTAAGGTTTTTGACCTATTAGGTGGAAACGTTGCTTGACAACTTTGAAAAGTTGTCATGCAACTTTTTGCAACTTTTGAGCAACTTTTCCAAAGTTGCTTTTCTTAACTCCTAGGCCTACATTGGATTATCCTATGGGCACCACCATGCTAAAAGGACCCCAAACTCATCAATGGCACACATAACCTCTCCTCCACAAGAAATGAGAACCTAGGACCTAAACTAGGACCTAATTAAGACTAATAAGCTCATGGCTCTTATTACATTTACAATGGCTTCTTAAAGAAGCAAAACACCAACAAAAACCAAAAAGAGGAAGACCTTAGAAGGGTGCTCCTACACCATACTCCCCCTCTGCACAAAATTTAAGGAACTGAGGGAGAAATGGGAGTCGGGTCAATACCAAGTTTCTTGAACTTGCCCTCTTCAACCCAAGTGGCTTCAGACTCAGGTTGACCTACCCAGTTCACCGAGTGTTCCATATAGACCTGGTGTCTAGTTGACTTTTTCACCCTTGACTCCAAGATCTCCTCTGTTATGGGCTGCTTCATTTTAGGTAAAGCATTCACATCCAAGTCTTGCAGTACCTTGGCTTGATTCTCAATTTGTCCTGCTATTTCATCCTTGTACAGTATCAGGTCAGCAACTTTGAAGACTGGTGATATAGCCAAATCTGAAGGAAGATCAACCTTGTAGGTGTTCTCACCATAGTTGGATAGAATTCTACAGGGTCCTACCCTCTTCATTTGCAGTTTAGTAGGCTTGCCACTTTGCATTCTAGCTTTGCTCAGATGGACCATCACATAGTCACCCACTTTGAACTGAACCTCTCTCCTTCCTTCATCCACTTTTGCTTTTAGTTTTAGAGTAGACTCTAGGATGGCTTTCTTGACTTGTTCTTGGACTTCCTTGATGGTTTGAGTGAAGTCCTCTGCTTGGCCACTCTTCAACTCCATGGAACCAAGTTCCCTGAGTTCACACACTCCCCTTGGATGTCTGCCATAGACAACCTCAAAAGGACTCCTACCAGTGGTCCTATTTACATTGTCATTATAGGCATACTTTGCTTGTGGAATGACTAGATCCCATGTCTGCCCATACTCCTTGGTTAGACACCTCAACAAGTTGCCTAACACCCTATTAATGACTTCAGTTTGACCATCAGTTTGTGGATGGTAGGCTGATCTAAATGATAAATTGGTCCCTAATTGTTTCCATAAGGTTTGCCAAAAATGGCCCATGAACTTGTTGTCCCTATCAGAAACAATACTTAGTGGAAGTCCATGAATCCTTACAATCTCCTTAAAGAAGAGATGTGCAACATAGCTAGCATCATGAGTAGTTTTACATGGAATGAAATGGCTCATCTTAGAAAACCTGTCTACTACCACATAGATGCTATCCATACCTCTCTTTGTTTTGGGGAGTCCTACTACAAAGTCCATGCTCACACATTCCCAAGGCCTATTTGGGACCGGTAATGGTTGATAGAGGCATGCATTACTTGATCCTCCTTTTGCCCTTTGACACACACCACATTGCTCCACATACCTTCTCACATCTCTTGGCAACTTGGGCCAATAATAGTACCTTTGTACTAGATCCAAAGTTTTGTTGACTCCAAAGTGTCCACTTAGACTACCATTATGTTTTTCTTGGATGAGGTTTTCTCTCATGGATCCTCTAGGCACACATAACTGATTACCTTTGAACAAGAGACCATTTTGGAGAGTGTAATTTGCATACTCACCATGAAAATGATTCTCAAACTCCTTGCAAACCTTGTAGGCTGATGAGAAGTCTTCATCTACTTCATAGAGGTCCTTGAAACCTTCTATTCCTATGCTCTGCAATTGTAACTCTTGAACAGTCAACAACTTCCTGCTTAAAGCATATGCCACCTTGTTGAGTTGCCCCTTTTTATGCTTGATGGTGAAGGTGAAGGATTGGAGGTATTCCATCCATTTCAAATGTCTATTGCTAAGCTTCTCTTGAGTGTTAATGTAACTCAAAGCCTGGTTATCTGTGAACACCACAAATTCATTTGGGAGTAGGTAATACCTCTACTTCTTGAGAGACTGAACTAGTGCATACAACTCTAGGTCATAGGCTAAGTACTTCTTCTTGGCCTGATTAAGCTTCTCACTGAAGAATGCCACAGGCCTTCCTTCTTGACTCAAAACACCCCCTACTGCAATGCCACTTGCATCACATTCCAAAGTAAATAGCTTGTCAAAAGTAGGTAAGAGTAGGATGGGTTTTGTGGCTACTTCTTGCTTCAACAATTGGAATGCTTTATTAGCCTGTTCAGTCCACTTGAATTTGGTTTTTAGGCCTCCTTTTATGGTGTCAAGTATTGGTGCACATATGCCACTGAAATTCCTCACAAACTTTCTATAGAATTGGGCAAAACCATGGAAACTCCTAACTTCAATCCCTATTCTAAGGCCAGGCCAATTCAAGATTGTCTCCACTTTGCTTGGATCCATCTTCAAGGTTCCCTTAGACACCACAAATCCCAAGTAGACCAACTCTTGCTTCAAAAAGTCACACTTCTCTAAGTTGATTTCCAACTTCTCTTCATGCAACCTCTCTAGGACTAACCTCAGATGTTCTAGGTGCTCCTCTTTGGTTCTGCTATAGATGAGTATGTCATCTAAGTATACCACCACAAACTTGCCTGTGAAGTCCTTTAACACCTCATTCATCAACCTCATGAAGGTACTTGGGGCATTAGTAAGTCCAAATGGCATCACAAGCCATTCATACAACCCTTCTATGGTCTTAAAAGCAGTCTTCCACTCATCCCCCTCCTTAATTCTAATCTGATGATAACCACTTTTAAGGTCCAACTTGGTAAAATACATGGCACCTCCTAAACAATCCATCTGATCCTCTATTCTAGGAATAAGAAATCTGTACCCTATGGTGATCCTATTGATTGCCCTTGAATCAGTGCAAAGTCTCCACTTGCCTCCCTTCTTTGATGCTAGCACTACCGGGACTGCACATGGGCTGATGCTCTTCTTGATCAGTCCTTGTTCCAACAACTCCTGCACTTGCCTTGCCACCTCCCTGTTTTGGTCAGGTGTGAACTTATATGCAGCTTTATTAGGTAGGGATGCATCGGGAACAAAGTCTATTTGATGGCTTATAGACCTTCTTGGTGGAAGTGTTGCAGGTGCTCCATCACTCACTATGTCCTTATACTCTTACAACATTTGCTTCACCTCCTTGGGTACCTCTGCCTGCAACTTGTCTTCCTCCTCCTTTGGCTTCACAAAGATGGCACACCTCACTATCTCCTCCTCATGTATCAAGTGTAAGAACTCTTTACCAGTAGTCAATAAGACACTAGGTGTTCTTGAGGTTCCCTCATCATTCTCTGTCAGAGACTGAATCGTAAAGGTTTTTCTATCCTTCTTGAAGGAAATGGAGTTCTCCTCTCCATCATATATCACCTTCCTATCAAATTGCCAGGGTCTACCTAGCAGTAGGTGACAGGTATCCATGGGTAACACATCACAAAGGATCTTATCCCTATATCCTCCAATAGAGAACTCTACCCAAGTCTGTTCATTGACAAGCACACTCTGCTCTTGGTTCAACCATGTCACCTTGTAAGGGCTAGTGTGGGGTATCCTTGTGAGTTTCAACTTCTTGGCTGCCTCATCTGATATTATGTTATCAGTTGACCCTGAATCAACTATCACCTTGCAAACTTTACCAAGAATCTTGCATCTCACCCTAAACAATGCTCTCCTATGCTTAGGTTCATCCTTAACCAACTATCTTATCAAGACTCTATTGAACATCATATTTTCTCCAATCTCTGATTCAATATGGTCCACCTCAGGTGTCTTGCTGCTTGTTGTGTCCTCATGAGCATAAGCAACCCTCTTTCCATTGTTTGATGAGGTAGGCTTGTCAAGACATCTATAAGTCGGGTGTAACAATTGACCACAGTTTTAGCATTTCATGGTTGCAAAGTAGGAGTTACCCCTGCCAGTACCTCTACCCCTACTTGGACCCCCTTGTGCACCTCTTCCTCTAGAATGGCCTCCTCTAAGATTGGTTTCACTGCTATGTTCAGTCAACTTGGATTCTCCTTGGTTCCTTTGCTCATTTGCCTTGCTTTGGTAACCACCTCGATGATTCATTTGATCTCTACCTCTACCTCTACCCCTGTTATTAGAGTCTCCCTTCATTTTGTTCCTCTCTTCCACCTTAGTAGCAAGTTGATGACATTTTTGGACAGTGGTATGAGTCCATAGGCTTATTTCCTCTTGAATGTTCCACTTTAGGCCGCTTAGATACCTAGCCACCTTGATAGATTCCTCTTCTTGGACTTTGGATCTAAGACAAAGCTTTTGAAACTCCTCTATGTAGGAGGTCACATCAAGGTCTTTTTGCTTCAATCCCTATCTCTTCTTATGAATTTGGACTTCATAATCCTCTGGTAAGTAGTTCTCCTTGATCTTACTCACCATGGCCTTCCAATTTGCAATAGGTAGCTTCCCCATATTAACTCTCTCTTCTTGCAGGTACTTCCACCATGTCAAGGCTACTCCTCTTAGTCTCGATTTGGCAACCTTAACCTTTTGAGCTTCTGTCACTCCTTCACACTCAAAGTGGTTCTCCATACCCTCAATCCATTCCATGACAGTGTCAATGTCCATCCTTCCACTGAAATGTGGCAATCCTTCAAAAGCTTTGGTATTCAAAGCCTTAATGGCCTTTACAAAAGGTTCTTCATTGATCAAGGTGTCTGGTTCAGGTATATTGTCATCTATGTCAATGGTTTTCTTGCCTTTATCCTTGGTGTCCTCACCCCAAGGTCCATGTGTCCTCTGATCCACCACTTCTTGCAGCTTGTCCCTTATCTCACTCATAGCTTCTTCAAGGAGTCTATTCTTCTCCTTCTGCTCCTCTACCTCCCTAGCCAGCTCTACATTAGTGACCATTATGTTCTCCCCTACTGATTCACCAGAATATAGAGACATGCACGGTCCACCAAATCTTTAACTCGCTTTGATACCAATCTGATGGGAATGGGTATGGGATAGACTAGCCTAGTCTATGCTCCTTGATCCTCTCTTTGGATCACCAGATGTTTCTACCACACCCTAGGGTCTTTAGGACTTCCCTTGCTTGTGGAATCCCCTGACCTTGCCCAATCCACCCACCAACAATTTGTGATTTTCCTCCCTAAGTCACATCTACTCTCAAGCACCCAAAACCCTCACATAGGCTAATAAGGGTTTAGCTATTTCTTCACCTTCTTAGGTCCTAGCAAGGTTAGGACAGGTCTCTGACATGGTTAACCATCCATTCATGTGCCCCCAAGAGGTTTTAACCTTCCAACTCCTTACTGATCTCACTATTTTGCTTTTTTCCTACAAAATAGGGCTACAAGGAATGTGCCCAATTAGGCCTCCAATCCGGACTTTTAGGGCTCCCTCTTACAAATGATGCACATACTTGTGAAACTTCCCAAAAGGACTGCTAATCATTTGGCAAGGGCTCAAAGATTTTTCTAGTTTTGGGCCTCCTAGTGTCCATACACTGCCCTAGGTGAATTTTGGGGTTTTTGAGGGTTTTTACAAGGGTTTTAAGGCCTACCTGGGTCACAGTGATGGTTTATTGACTTTGCCAACCTTATCTGGATTAGTGGAAGCTCCTCCTTCTCACCAATGGTGCTTCACATATCCCTCTACACCTCCTCCAAAGAATGCCTCCCTCCTTGTCCTACCTTGCTCTCATGGACCTCTGCAACTTCAACCCTTCCTAGCCGGGCACAGTCTAGTCTCGCCTAGGAGTGGGTCTTTGAAAGACTTCCCTGCATCTTCAAGGGCCCTGCTTGCTTTGAAGTAATGTACAGGGTCTGTACTCTTATTCCCCACGGTTTCATGGTGACTCCACAATGGGGATAGGAGTTATCATTCCATTTCACAAAACAATCCAAAACTGGACAGTGACAGAGTACTTCACAAAATAATTACAAACACACAAAAACCTACACAAGTACCTACCCTAAGTGCTCAAAATGAAAGTATAAATACAATGCAAGATTCACAACACCGTTTAGTTCATAAAACAATCCATTATCAACCTGTTAATGCTTCATTTGTGCCGATTGGCAACAAAAACCCAATCACAGTCAAGGTCTTTTCTCTTGGCCGTACAATCTGACATCCAAAAAAAAAATCATTTTAGGGTTTGAAACCATATATAGCATCCTTTCCTCAGTCTATGTGCCAAAATTAGGGTTGTCCACGCTAAGCTAAGGTTTTTGACCTATTAGGTGGAAAAGTTGCTTGACAACTTTGAAAAGTTGTCATGCAACTTTTTGCAACTTTTGAGCAACTTTTCCAAAGTTGCTTTTCTTAACTCCTAGGCCTACATTGGATTATCCTATGGGCACCACCATGCTAAAAGGACCCCAAACTCATCAATGGCACACATAACCTCTCCTCCACAAGAAATGAGAACCTAGGACCTAAACTAGGACCTAATTAAGACTAATGAGCTCATGGCTCTTATTACATTTATAATGGCTTCTTAAAGAAGCAAAACACCAACAAAAACCAAAAAGAGGAAGACCTTAGAAGGGTGCTCCTGCACCACTTTGACATCAAGGACAAAGGGCAAAGGTCTTCACTAAAATCTACACTTTCTCTCAACTAATAGAATAGTCACTTGCACTCTCTTCTCTTTGTGATTGTATTTCCCCCTTTCTTAGAATTTGTGTACACTCACCTCATTTGTACTTACTCTCCCAAAACAGTCATACTTGCTCCCCCTTTCACCCGCTTCTATCAACAACAACATCTAACCAACTAATTTCTTCCCCTACTTACTCTCCTAGAACAATCATACATGCTCCCCCTTTCACCTGCTTCTATCAACAACAACAACTAACCAACTACTTGCTTCCCTTGAGGGGTAAACCACACTAATCCAAGAGACTAAAAGATATACCTTGAATCTCCCCCTGGATAGATGTACCAACTTATGCATCTAGTTTGAAGGAGGGGCAATAAGCCCTAGCTTCTATTTGAGATATCCAAATGTATCCTTTGAAAGAGCCTTTGTGAAAATGTCTACAATCTAATCCTTTATAGAAATATACTCCAATCTGACTTCTAGCTTTGCAACCTTCTCTCTTAGGAAGTGATACCAGATTGAAATGTGTTTAGTCGTTGAATGCATCACTGGATTTTTTGAATTTTTTATAGCATCAGTGTTATTACACATAATAGAAATAGGCTCATCATATATCACCTTCATATCCTTCAAAGTTTGCTTCATCCACATCACTTGGGTGCAACAAGATGTTGCAGCAATGTACTCAGCTTTCGTGTTGATAAAGACATTGAATCCTACTTCTTACTAAACCAGGAGACCAATATGTCTCCCATATTTAGATAAGGCAAAAGATGAAACCACCTAAGGTCTCAAAATTTCATTTTTCCAAGACTCGTGGTTATCCTTATTTATGATTACCACAAAAGGGTGAACAGAAAAATCCATGGTACTCTCCTATGATAATAAATCAAAGACCTATAATCTTAATACGTACCAGTCAACCAAAATGATGTCACCTCATGAAAATGGAGCTTTTCTAGATACCAACATGTCTAAGTAATCAACTAAAATGTAAATATGTGACAAAATAAATAAAAGATACTTGGATCAAATTATAAAAAATGTCCATGGATAGTGAGGAACATCTTGTCAATGCCTTTTTTATACCACAAGAATTGTAAAAATTAAATAATTTAGCAAAGAGATGAGATAAAAAACTAAAATAGACCATTACTCTTCAACCAAAAATAAAAATCACCAATAGAAAAATATTTCAAAAATGTCACAATGCTACAAAGTTCTTACAATTATATGTTTGATGATTATTCAGTTTTTAAAATCTAATATTGTGTGCCCAAATTATGTCAAAAATAAAAAGTGTTCCTTTAGGGAAAATGAATATGTGCAATGTGGTAGATTTATAGTGACTTTCAAGTGGCTAGTCGATGCCATTGACTGGTTGAGGTGCTAGACTAGTTGAGAGCTAGTGGCAACTGTAATGAGTGGTGGTGAGGCAATTGGAATGAGTAGAAGGTGACAAGATTTAGGTGGTGTGGTGCTCAATGGGTGGTGGGACTTAATTTACCCCTAGTTTTAGTGTGACCAAGGGCAATGTTTTGATATGATCATCCCCTAAAAGTAGACCCCAACTCATCCATCAGATTTTATAAATGCTAACTACTAGATTTTGGTCAAAATCCATCAACATTATGTGGATTTGACCATTACCAACAATTACCTTGCCATCCCTAACGCAAATATATTAAGTGCCAAAAATTTCAAAATGATAGTCAACTTTATAATATAAACCATCAATAAATTGTGTAATGATTGTTATAGGAAGCAAGTTTAATAGTGACAATGTAAAATGACGGTGTAACCATACAAATTCCATGTAGTCATATAATTATTATATACTTTTACAAGATCCCCAAAAAATACCCTTATTTTTTTGGACTCTAATTTTGGCATTTAGATAGAAAATATTAAGGTTTAAACACCTCATGAATGTAACAATGATGTCCATTTTTCTCTAAGATACATCATTTGAAAGATCGAGGATAAATTTATCAAAGAAAAGGAAAAAGAATTGTAATTGTGGAGATCTAATATAATGTTAGAGTTGATAATTGAACTCCCACACCACCCCAAGGATCACCTGTTAAATATCCAAGCAACTGAGAAGGGGGTGAATTAGTTGACAGCAAACTTTTCCTCAATCTTTTCACTGATCCGAAATAACCAGCAAAATTAATTAAAACAGATATAACATGAAAGCACATACATAGAACAGATCACATAAGAAACACCAGATATGATGTGGAAAACCCAAGAAGGGAAAAACCACAGAGAATGTTAGTTTCCAATATATAACATTGGTTAAGGTGATTTTTACAAAAGGTGGCTCACTACCAGAATGCTCACTACATGAGGGCTCACTGCCCACAAAAGGCTCACTGCCAAAGGAAGAAGAAAGAAAAAGAATATCCACCACTGTTACACAATCTGTAATATTGGAACTGCTTTTGATCCCTCTTAGCAACAACACACTTCACATATCATCAACAAGCGGATTTTTTTATTTTTAGTCTTGTGCATCTTCCATGTCATCATAATTCAATTCATCCTTTAATTTATATAGTCTCTGAGAAACATAATCTTCTAAGTCGGTCAAGACAAAGATTTGAAATAGGTCAACACTAAACATTTTGGTGGTGGGAAGGAATGAGAAGTGGACCATACCACAACACACATCATCAGTCAAATCAACAAGTTACATTCATCACAAATTATGAACCCAAAACATGACTCACACGCTACACAAATGTTGTCACTCATCCTCGAATTCCAGACTTAATCTAGACCCAAAATAGCACTACCCAATTTAGCAAAAAATAAGAATGGAACCAAGATACTCATGAATACAATCGATCAATACCATATATAAATCTAGATTACCATCAACACGGACAAATAGAATTGTAACGTCATAAATTGTACGCACTTGCTAAAGCAGTACAATTTAACACCTAGTTTAGCACCCGCCTTGGCACAGTTGCATTTTGCATTACATTTCCCCTTTAGCACTTAATTAATCAAATTAATTAGGTCTAAGGTCCTATTTCATCATCCTTCACATCATAAAGTCGGGCCCTTTCATTAAAGTGTGCCCCTTTTCATGTGATTCCTCCAATGCATCATCTAATCGAAAACACTAATTAAGTCCTATTTTGAACTTAGGGGCTTGATTTCGGGGGTCAAAACATCTCGAAATCACCTGTAACTTCAGGATTCTCTCTAAAATCATCATATCTGACGGCCCTGAAAATTTGGTGAAAAGTTGTCGGGACCGTGGCGCCCGGAGTGCACACGGTCCCGGACATTTTTCCCGAAATTTTAGGAGCACGATCCAATCATAAAATAAAGCTTAACCCCAAGAAATTGGCGAGATATTCAATTTCTAGGTCGGCCAAAAGACGAAATTGCGACCTAGGGTTTCATACATAAGAGCTCTCTTTCTTCATTTGAAGGGATCGGAATTTTGTTTTCAGGAACCTCATATGCAGCGAAAGAGCAGATCTTTGAAGACTTCAACAACATTCAACATCCCTCTATCAAGCATTTATCAATTCCATTCATCCATTTAGGGCTTGGAAGACATTGAAGAACAATAGGAGATTACCGACTAAAGATTGGCTTGTACCCCTCCCTTGAGGGTTGGGTATGATTTCATGTTGTTTTCATGTCTTTGCATAAGCTTCAATATCTCATTTATTCATGCTTTAGATCACTTTGCATCTTGATTTAGAGCATTTACATTATCATTAACAAGCAATTAGGGTTTACTTTCTAGGTTGCTCTAGTTTGCTTACTTGCATTTTAGATCTTGCACACACACAAGGTCTGCACACACATTACTTTTACAATACAACTTGGCTATTCGTGGAGGTGGAAATCAACGAAGCGGGGGTTTGACTAAGGCAAAACCCTATATAGCCGCCCAAACACCTTTTTCAGATATAAGTGCAGGTTTCGAGACTCGGACGACGATGCAGGTTGCAGATCCGAAAAAAGCAGGTCGAGACAGCACGCCACACCAAATTGCAGAGCAGAATACCAGGACAGGGGCGTGGGGCGCCCTGGTCCTGTCAGGACAGGGGCGCTGGGCGCCCTGGTCCCTAGGACAGAGGCGCTGGGTGCCCTGGTCCTCCTGACAGACAGCATTTCAGACAGTTTTCCAAAGTGCAAAACAGCAGTTTCAAGTGCAGTTTCAGGTGCGGAATCAGGACAGTGGCGCCCGCGCCCCCATCCCGAACATTTCCACTCAGATTTTGACTCCGGGTACGCATTTGCATTCTTGTTTTATCTTGGTATTTACAGCTTTCCATTGTTTAAGTTCAATTCTGCAATCTTGTTATTAGTTCATACTTACATTCTAGGGTTAGGAATTGGACTTGCATAATCTTACCTTTCAATTACAACAAAGGAATAGAAACCCTAATAGGTAGCCCGTGGCTCTCTCTTTCACAAAAAGAAGTAGCCAATTGTGCGATACCTCTAGGCTCTTTCGTATTCCGTAATGTGTGACAAGAGGTAGGATTAGGACATGATAACCTAGTCTCGCTTTTTCCCTCACACAAGAATATCAATTGTAACACATCTTCCAGAGCACCAAAGATTTTGGGAATGCATCTTTCGGATCACCAACACCAATACCATATGTTGACATTAATGACAACCATCAACATTACAAATGCAATATCACCTTCATTCCAAACACCCTATCGCATAACAAAAAAGCAACTAATTTGATATTAAATCTAATATATCATTAGATGTAAATGACATTAATTATTATAAAACTAGCATACCTATATTTTATAAATAAAATTAATTTAGAAAATGCCAAGAGATATCAGATTCAAAAAATCTTTACCTTTAACATAGATTAATTAATTTTATATGGCTAATATTTATTAGAATTTAATCTTATTTTAGAATATGAAATTATTTGCATGCAAAAAAAAAATGAAAGTTTCTTTTAAAACTTAGATTTAATAACATAATTTTTTAAATTAGAAGTTTCTTTTAAATATAGATTTAAAAATATAATTTTTAAAATTTAGTCTTATTTTAGTATTTTGTTTAATCATCAAATTCTTATAAATTTACAAGTTATGAATCTATAATACTTTTTTCACCATTATAACTCACACTTGAGCTTGATCTTTAACTAAATACACTCTCAAACTTTAAGACTCATTGAAATTCTAAATATTTTTTTAATTTAAATAAGTTCTAATTAGAATTATCTTTAAACTAACCATAAGAAATCTCCTATTATTAAAATTAGCTATAGTAATTTTTAATACTTTTGTTTAAGATTTTTCATCCTTAGTTTCCTTGACATTTTGAGTAAAAGATTTTTCATCCTTAGTTTCCTTGACATTTTGAGTAAAAGATTTTTAAAGCTAAGTTTATCAAACTTAAGGTTATGTTTTAACCTACTTTTATTATCTTCTAAATCTTGTAGCATCTTTAGCAAAACAAGGTTCATGACTCTCAGTTAATCTTAGGGCTCAAGACCATATGATCATTACAAGTGTCACAATCTTTAGCTCTTAAATTTATTAGGTTCTTTGGTTATCAAAGTCTAATAAGTTTGCACTTTGGCAATCTCTTATCATTTTTCCCCTTAATTATCTATCACATATGGGATTGAGTTTTAACTGAGTATTGAGATAGCCTCTAACTAGTCTTAATTTACATAGGTTGTCTTTAAATTAACTATAGGTTATTAAATCTTGGATTCTTAAAGTTAGCTACACTAAGTCTTGAAGTTCTTACTTCCTCTTAGATTCCAAGAAAATTTTGCTTTAAAACAAGTTCAACTTAACTCAAATTATCTTAAAGATACGTCTATATTACCATGGTTTAACAAGATCTTCATTTCTTAATAGTAATGGTGATGGTGAAGATTGTATTCAATGCCTTTAAGTTTCCTTAGATTATGATTAATCACAAGAATTTCAAAAACAAACACAATAATTGAAGATTAAGTTAAGTAAAGAAACATAGGAATAAAATTTTGGCTACCTAGTTATTTTAAAGAATCAATTAGGAGATAACAAAGCCTCCAAGATCCCAAGGAAAAGCCACACAACACTTCATCAAGATTTATAAATTTAATTTAATTTTATGCAAACTTAGATTTTAAAATGTGGTGATAATCTAAAGTAAATTTTAAATAAGCATTATTGGAAAGAGAATGAAATGAAATCCAAAGTTAAGAACCCATAAGAAAGGTACATGAAGATATAAATAAAGAGTAGTTTTTATGTAGTTACATGTTGTGTTCACATATTTAGAAATATGACTAGCACTCTAAGGCACTCAATAGCATATAAGAATCTATCAAAATATCAATTACGATTAAGGTAAGAGGTATAAGTATAAGAACATTTATGTGATTAGATGTGAGATAGAAATTAAATAAAAGAAAATGTGTAGCTTGATGTTGAAAAAGAGACTTAAAATATTATAATTAACAATGTTATCTAAAATCTAATGTCAAATTTGAGAAAAATAAACAATATAGAATTTTCTCTACAAAATATAAAACCATGTGTGAGCTTAGGCAAATCCACACCTTTGGCCCTAATACCTTTAAATACGGTTCTAACTTAAATGGTGCAATTTTAAACTTGTGATTCTCAAAACTTCAATAACTAAAAAGAGTCATCCACTTCAACACCTTCAAAGAGGTGGTCTTAACACTATTAGAAATTGCTATGCAAGGAGAGGGAGATGACTAGCTTCCCACCTTTCACCTTAGTCAAGTCTTGTTGATTGATGTGATGATTTTGATCAAATTTGAAAGACACGTCGAGCAACAAATGCAACTAATACATTTGTGGTTATGATGATGATAACTCATTATGACTTGAAAAATGCATAATGAGCAATGAATGACCTAATGTAAGAGTTATGGTTTTGACACTTTTTAGTATACGGGCTCAAGTGGATGAGTTGACTAAGTTGTAAAAGGCTAAATGTGAAGATTTAAGTGATCCTTGTGAGAAATAAATACATAGGATTCATTCTCATGATATATCTAATGATGATGATTTGATGATTAAAATGACCTAGGGGTGATGTCTTTTTATACATGTTGTAGATGCACAATTTAAAAATGCTGGTATAAGAATAGTCAAATAACAACTAGTTGGGACTGAGTCCACTTGGGTCTAAGATTAAATTTGAAACTAAACAAAGTAAATCAAAACCACACCTACAATATTGAACAATGTCAAAGACAAAATCATAAATCTAGCAAAAGAATAACCTGAGAGCTAAAATTGTTCTAGCCATAGATAAGATGTTTCTAATGTCAATGAGTCTAGAGCTCTAATCTCCTTTGATTTTATTTCATATGGTAACTAAAGTTTATATCTAAATATTTTTAAAATTGGGCCTCTTCTAGGTTATCTTATCTTATACAAATACAATGTCAACATACCTAATATCAAAGTTCTTGTTCTTTGTGAGAGCAAAATCGCATCCATTTAACCTCGAGCGGGCCCACATAAAGTAGTAGACACAAAACAAGACCACTCAAAAATCATATAACAAGCAATAGGAACAAGATTGCATTAGCAATGACATGGAAGGTAAAATGTATATGCTCAAGAAGGATAAACTCGTATATTTAAAAGTTTAACTACACATTATAAAAGGATAAGTGGTTAGAGGTTTTGTCATAAAAGTTCTTGAGATATTAAAGCTATAAAAGAGTACATATGACATTTGTAGTTAGGGATTATCAAAATTACAACATTTATACTAAGGATTATAATAAATGTGAAATTAATGTATTAGGAGGTGGTCATCATGAAGATATCACAATAATAAATATCAAGTGAGAGCAAACATAATAATAGTCAGTTAAGTTGTGATAATTACAATTATATGACTTAATTAACTCGTCTACAATTTTTTCTTATCTCTCCATTATCTTTAGAGGGAGGTAGATTACCAAGCTTAATCATGGACTCAATTAAATTTGAAAAGAAAGCAGACTCGTCTTGACTAAAAAAGTAAATCAAGTCTCTAGTTTCTCCTGGTGTGGAGAAGAGGACTTGGTCTGAATTGAGCAAGCCTCGTCCTAACACCAAATTCTTGAAGTAACTATTATCAAATTGTGTGGGAGATCCCATGTCAAGATCAAGAGTCGCATTCTCATCCACCCCATGTGGGCATTGCATGTCTAAATAGTTTCTATATTCACGATTTATTGTTGGATCTGGGCGACCTGATCCGCTTTGGTTGTAAAGCCTAAACATAATTGAAAAACATCTCCCCTTTCCAATTGTATGAGTCCCTAATAAACAATACAATTTAGCATTAATTCATATCTCTACTAATATGAAACAAAACCCAATTTATAATATTTGTTATAGAAATATCCAACAATAAAACCTTAAATTACATAGAAATATAAACTACATTTAAGTTTAACATCACCATCCATTGTTATGTTTTAACTTCCATACCATTAGAATAGAATTACAACATAATTAATTAAAATATATAATAAGAATATTGAAACTAAAATCAACTCCAAAAAACTATCAAGCTGTAATAATAGTTCAGATGCAAAAAGGCATCCCCATTTAGACCACTTCAAACCCAAATATGATTAAAGCCCTTTTGCCTAAGGTCAGGTTTGGATCTCCCAGAGTTAAAAAGGGTGAGAGGCTTGAGGCACGAGTTCCACTTCCAGAGTTATCAGTGTTCTCTCACAATTCATCAATAATGGAAGATCATGACCACCTCTTCCACAGCTGAAATGAACTTTTAAAATATCTAAGGGAAAAAGAAATATTGTTATTACAAGAATACCATCAGAACCCAAACTAAGTATGCCTGATCACCTGGATTAAAATTTGCAGACTCCAAAAGAAAATTGTGTTTCTGCAAAGCTAAGGGCTAACAAACAAAGTAACAAAAACACACAATAAAACTGGATACCTTTTGGAACAAAGCTGTGAAATTGGGCATCTTACTTACAAAGAACATGTAATGTACATAACTGGAAAATATAGGATGGAAGTTTAGAAAGTTGAGATAATATCTCTACTTTTGATAGGGTTAATTTTTCAATATCTTTTGAGGATTTAGTTTGGCATTGTTTTATTGTAGATTCTAATGTTAAATTTTTTTATGGATCAATTAGAAGTCGAACCTAGATATCAGAATATTCTATAATTGAACTACCAACCCTCTTGAAAACCCATCTATCTGTAGATGAAGAAATGACTCATTTTCCAGCAATAAACTTCCTTAAAAATATAGTATTCTCTAGGGTAAATGGTTCTCCTGACGGTATAAATGAAATTGTTCTGTTCTGAATATGAAGAAAGTTTAGATTTAACTTATCAACATTCAAAATGCAGGGTACCTGAGAGTGCAACCAAATCGGTTACAGATAGATCAAAACTCTTGAAAAGCTGAACAAGAGTTGTAACATTGGCTCTGGGGCTTGGCATTATATCGTTTGAATCATCCTGGCTTGCAGTCAGACTGTCTTTTCTTCCCAAATACACCTCCCAGAATGGACCACCACTCTGCAATAGCAGTGCCATACATATATATAAGTACATCAACAAAAACACACCTGTTTTCAAATTCATAAACTAGTAAACCAAGACTTAAATGAAGGCAACCAGATAAAGCTGCAAAATTCAACTGTCATGAGAATAATGATAAAGCAACCAAATCCACTTTGATGGGTCTACATAGCAGTTTGGCCTAAAGGACATCAGATAATCATTTCATCCCTGAAACAGAAAGTTTTATGAACTGGCTGCATAGCCATATAAATAGTCAGATATATAAGAGGCACATATCTGGATGTGCTTCTTTATACATGTATTTCTATGTGACTGCATAGCCACTTGTATTTCTGACAATTTATATGACTGCATAGCCACTTCGAGTTCTATGTAATGTGAAAAACGAAGTAGTATTTACCAGAGTTACAGCATCCCTTGCTGCAATGATGAGAATGTCAGCACAGGAGACTGTACCAGGGCAAGCTTTCTCCAGAGCATCTTTGATTTCATCTATCACATCATATGCCCTCAATGAGTTTATATTTGATAGTGCATTCTTCTCTCCAGCCATGTTAGGGGTCTCATCCAGAAGAACCGAACCATCACAACCCTACCAAAAACAACACAATTATATGTCAGCTCTGCATATTTCCATCAGTAAGCTTCTAATCCCCTGTTTAGTTTTGAAACAGAGTGAAAGGATTTCACAAATAACACCTAATTCTCTCTTAGTATGATGATATTTGTCACACCAACACAAATTAAGAAAAAAATCAAACAAAATAGACTTATGGATTTAGAGGTGCCCTGATAAACAAGCAAATACTCTCTAATGGATTCAAAACTTCATTAAAACTTATCTCCATCTCACATTAACTAAGCAGTCATGATATTGCAGGCGTAGAACAGAAGCAGCATTTCTGGGTTCTCTTTTTATAGCCATCTCCATCACAGACCTCACCACAGCTTCTGCCATGGGGCAGCTATCTCTGTAAAATCCTTTGTATAAATGCTGCTGCTGCTGATGCCTCCTACTTTCAGTATCCCCAGAAGAGGAGATTATTATTATATAGCAAATGAACATTATAGCTATCATCTGCAGTGCCATACTCATTACAGGAGAAAAAACCCATTTCTGAAAAACCTTCATATTTGCCCTGGGAACTCAGAGAGCTAGCCCAGAAACCCTGTATGGAACATGAATGACAAATAACATGCTTCTCTCTGTTTATCCAATGTACTGAAAGGTAAAAATGTCTGTATGTAAAGATTCAAAGCATGAGAAGACTAAAATAGTAGTAGAAGATGGGTCTGACACATAACCTGAAAAGAGAATCAGAACTTTCGCATCATGTACCTACTTAATCTCCACCCAATTTATATGCCATTGGTTTTGTTGCAAGCAGGGACATATACCAAAGCATTAAATCAAGGAGCATGGTCAACATTGATGCCCATTTCAGTAAATTATATGACAGCAAAATGACCATTTCTAGATGTCATTATTAACCCACTACATTTCTCAATTATTCCTTTCGTCTTTCGTCTTGGTACTCCCTTCCCATTGTGTGGATGATTTTTTTTTGGGGTCTTGTACTCCTTGGGAAGGGACTCTGTATTTATTGCATGAAAGACCTATATAATCTTTTTTTTTTTTATTGGATGAAGCGAAACAGATACCAACTATTTAATCTTGACTGGATATTTTTATGATAGAAAGTTTGTTGTTTGTGTAGACACCGGTAATAACAAAGAGATCAATCAGTATATAGAGGTGTTATCAAAGGATGGGTATATAGGTATAGATATTTTTTATGGGTTAAGTATTATATAATAAAATATTTATTTTTATTAGTCATTTAATAACATTTATGGAGGATACAGTTAGTTTTGAAGAATTTGACAATGTTCTTAATAATCTTTAAAAAAGAAATAATTTAAATATCTAATATTTTTTTAGAATTTGTTTATATATATATATTAAATAAAGATCTCAATTTATCAATGTAACTTCAACATCGATGAGACAAAATTATATCAAATTCAAATGTTTGAAATTGAAACTTTAATTTTTATGAAAATAAATTGTTAAATTAGTATTGTTTGGGATTTCAAGAGATATTTTCAGTTATTAAACTATCATATTTAAATTTAGTCAAAGTTCCTTTTAACATTTGTTTAATAACCTAAAATATATCTTCAAATGTCAAACAATCTTGATTTTCCAGTTTATTGTCGTAGAAGTTGAAGTTTCAATTTCATTTATTTTCTTGGGTTGTATGGGATTGGTAGTTCTATAATCTCATTTATATTTATGGTGAAGGCACTCACATAACACTAACTCTACCATCTTAGAGCACAACAATCATGGCTTGGTGCAACAAGGGTAGGTGTCAATGAGAACTTTATTTGCTTTTATTAATGTCTGCTAACCCTTTGCTTTATCTTGAGTGTTGCATGTGTTTTCAACATGATAAGTTATATTGTTTCTTATAATTTATGCTCTAATTTTCATGTACACAATATTAAAATTATATAATATAATTAAATTAAGTTTAAAGAAATTTTGTAAAGGATTTTTTTATAAGTTTTTCTATTATTATTGATAGAAAACAATAATGAACATGTTAAAAAAATAAAAAATAAAGGTGGAAGATATCACGGCCCTAAGCCCAAATGAGGCCAAGCCCAAAAAAAAATACAAAGATAAAGTTGTGAGGAAACAATAACTATACCACTAAGGGTGTCAATGGGATCCCTATCTTTTGGATTCTCCATACATCAACAAGGTTCAATCCATCTAAGAGAGTCTCCCAACTAGAAATAACACTCACTTCTTTTAATTCCTCTTGTGGCTAAGTATCATGAGCAAGTAAAATAAGCAAAGCAAGTTACAACTATTTAATATATTTCACCAAAAACGAATCTCTCTCTTTATGAGTAGCCCTTTGCCACCAATGAATTGTTTATTATAAATTTCTTATTATAGATCTATTTACATCTAATGTACTTCCTACCTTTGAGCAAACACGCAAAATCATAGGTGTCACAAAAATCCAAATCAATTATCTCCTCTTGCATGGGTTTTTGCCACTAGACTCACTATCATCTGTGAGAATATGTTCCATGTAGGATCTAGGCTTATCATTAGTACTAAGTAAAAAAAATACACAAAGGAAATCTAGTGACTTATACTTGTCAATTAGATTATATGTTACATTGTGGATCTTCCCAAGGTACAATGCATTCAAAACTACCTACTACAAACTACACTAAATAGAATAAATACCACAATGTACAATGCATTCAAAACTACCTACAAACACCCAAGAAACTCCTCCAAACATGCACAACAAATCTTGGCATTTGAGCAGAGGTATGCAAAAAAATATTAAACCTACACCCAAATACTCAAAAATCACTTCTACAACACCAAAATCAAACTTAAAAATACTAAAATAGTTAGGATATGGTGTGATATTAGCCTTGCGATCCTATATCATTCATTTGTCTCCATGTTCCTTTGAATGTGTTCCCTCCTAAGCGTCTATTTTTGGTTATTTGAATAGTCGTATTTTGGGCACCCAAGATTGGAAGGTGAAAGGTTATTCATTGAGTGATTTGAAGTCATCAAAGAGTTAGGGAGCATCCAAGAAGCTTAAAATGTTTGAATAGCTATGGGTTAAGTGCCCATTGTGGATCCATTTAAAAGAAAAATAATATTTTATTATGTCTCTTGGTTGTCTATTATCACAAACATGATTTTTTCAATTGGTTTTCTACCTCTTGTTTCGAGTTACCACTATGGTTTCCTCTCCCTCCATTTGCTATAAATTGGAGCCATGATATATTAGTTTTATATGATTCATTTGCAGGTGTCCAAGTGTTGCTAGGTTTGATTATAGAAGTGAAGTGGAGTGTATAATTTTAGAGATCTCTCTTTTAAAGATCAATAATATACTTTCCCTATTTCTAATGTGGAGTTTTTTCTCAAAAGGATTTCTCCATGTAAATCTGGTGTCTTATTTGTCTGTTGATTTTTATATTGATGTTGAATATTGCAATCACTTTCTTAAATTTGATTTCATAATCTAATTTTTAAATTTGCAATCAAATAAGGAAGTTAATACTGTAAAGTTTCTTCACCTTATTTTCAACATTTGCTCTCAGAGCTAAAAGCTATGTTGAGAGGGGGATCCCTTTCTCTTTAAGTGTTGGAGGTTTTTTGTTGCAATGGAGCTTTTGTTGCGTGATATTATATAGATTTAAGAAGAGGTTTGGAAATTGTGGCTCCTTATTCTCATCAAGATATTGAGAAATTTAATGGCATGAGCTACAAGATGTGGAAAGTGAAGATGGGGGATATCTTAGAAGAGAGAGATTTATGGTTGTTAGTTTCAAAAGAAATAAATGCATCAACAATTATAGATGAATATTGGAAGAAGTTGGACAAGAAGTCACAACAAACCATTTGATTATTTCTTGCATATTTCTGTTACTACTTATCAAGTTGCCATTAGTTTCATGTCAAAGTTATTCTATACACTCTAGTTGGTTATCTCTACCGAGACATTCAGTCGGTATGCACAGTCTAGTCGGTTACAAAAGAAAGTCTCAAAACGTAGTATACACCAAGTTGTCTACCGAGTATCATTACATGTCTACCGAGCAGCAAAGATGGCACGCCGAGTTGATATACATCGAGTTGATATACACCGAGTGAAACGTGTTACCAGATTCATTGAACCTGGACATGCATATGAAAACGTGTTACAAGATCGAGGCACATCTAGCTGTTATCACATTGGAAATTGCACTTACAGATTGTGTATGATTTTGAGGTCATCTAACCAATGAAATAATTTGCATGGTTATTCATTCAATAAATCGTGTTTGTAAGATCGAAGCAATGAAAGGATCACCATCATAAGAGATCTATTTATACAGCATGAGTTAAGAATTAAAAGTGTGTGGGTGTGTGCATGAGTGTAAGAAGACTGTTACAGAGACACAGAGGTTACCGAGAATGTTTTCAGAGAACAGTCGAAGAACAGAGTAAACAGAAGGGTTTACCAAGTTACTATATGGGTTACTAAGGTATGCTATAAGCAAGGTAACTTATTCTAAGCACATAGAATCTGCTATAACATTCCAAATGTAAAGTTGCAGATATTTGTAATGATTTTATTGTAATATTTTGAAGTTGTCAGAGAAACCTTTAACAGGGTAAAAGACTCTAATCAAGTCTATAAATTGTAAAGCCTCTAACCAGGTGCAGCATTTAGTTTAAGTGTTGTGAAATCCTTTAGCAAGGTAGATCTAACAGATCTTTATACTCCTAATAGGGTAAGCTATCAGAAATAGCTAAACATGTAGCTCTAACCGAGCACTCTTTATTATTGCAATAGTGAAGTTGTGGGTGCCATCCCCACCGCAATTTTTCTCTCTAACCAAGAGTTTCTGTGTAACCAAAATATATGTGTTATGGAGTGAATCATGTACGATTGTTATCTATTTGTTTTAGCTTTATATTATGTTACTGCACTATTCGGTTTATGCATAACAGTAAAGTTATTATTGAAGAAAAGTTTTGGAGTACTGATTCACCCCTCCCCTCTCAGTACATTAGCTTTCCATATTGGGCCTAACAATTGGTATCAGAGCTTGAATCTTGGAAAAGGGTTTAACTGTCTAAAGAGAAAGATCTTATCAATGGAAGGCTATAAACAATCTCAAAGGATTGTGTATCTGCAAGAAGAGTTGGATCATGCTAATCAAGTGATTGCAGACATGCAAAGGCAAATGCAAAAATCTCTGAAAGTGAGAAGAAGATTATTTGATGATTTGCAGGACTCTCAAGAGTTAGTGGAACAAATTGAGACATCATCTAAGAACAGTATATCTGAAGAAACTGAAGAAATGATTGGAGTATTGAAAGAAAAGAACAAAGCACTAGTTGATCAACTGAAAGCAATGAAAAGAGAACCTGAACATTACACAGATGACTGAAAATCTTGATGCATTGAGGACAACCGAGGATAAAGTAAGAAATCTAGAAAGAGAGAAACAACAACTTGAAGTCCTAATATCTGATAAGAATGATGAAATCACAAGGTTGACTAGAATTCAACAAAATCTGTCAGATCAACTAGGTTATGCACATCATGAAGCAATTCTGAAAAATGATGAAAATCAAGCATTGAAACATGAAGTATCAAGGTTGACCGATGAACTTGAATCAGAGAAGAAATCCAAAGAAACACTGAAGAAGAGTCATGAAGCATCAAAAATGTTAGATGAGCAACTGAATACAAGACGACCCAACAAAGATGCAAGACTCGACTACAAAGGAAAAGACTCTACCGAGAAGGGAATTCATACTACGGAGAGAGGAGAATCATCAAAGTAAGTTGGAGTCAAGAAGAACATCAAAAGAAAGAAGCCTATTTGCAACTACTATGGAAATCAAGGTGACACTGCCAACATGTGTCAAATCAGAAAAGGTAAGCAACCGAATGTCACTAAGTCCAATGGTTATTGTTACAACTGCAATAAATATGGTCACACATCTAATCAATGTAGGACAAAGTCTGTTAACAATTATCAGAAGGCAAAATTCAAAGGGTTTTGTAAAAACTGCAATAGATATGGACATAGTACCGAGAAGTGTTGGCTTAAGCAAAAGAACTATATGTGGTCTACACACCGAGCAAATGCTAGAGGTTACCGAACTCGCACACATCCTTACTGACAGTATTTTGCAGTACCATGGGATTACAATACAAGGATATGGTGTGAATGTTATGGAAGATATGGACATATAAGTGCCAACTGTTTTATAAGGTTTGGGATGTACAACCAAAGATCATGGAGAAATCCTGGTATGGCATGTTTTCATTGTCACAAAGTTGGACACTTGGCTGGAGATTGCAGAGATCAACCTAAAAAAGACACTGAAGAAATAAAAGAAAAATTAAAAATGATTTGGAAAAAGAAGGAAATTTTGTCAAATGAAGAAAGCACCTTACCTACCGAGTTAGGTGCACCTATTCTGAATTAATCGGTAAAGGTATGAAGGGACTGCATTCTCTCAAGGTTAAATCTTAACAGTTCCTATTTTATTATGTACTTAATTCAAAATATGCATAGTTAAGATGTATTAGTAAGTTTGAAATTCTATCAAAGTCTTTTGAAGCACTTTATAGGAAACCTATCAAGTCGGTGAATACAGGAAGCCTGTCAAGTCGGTAAATAAAGGAAGTTTGGTTACTCGATTAAAATGAAAAAAGGAGAATAAATCGGTTAAAGAGGAACCAAGTGCATTTAATGTTTTTGACCTAACCTGCACGGAGCCCGATAAGGTATTTTGTGTACTTAAAAGCATTTTCGCGGTCATTTACACTTACCAAGTTTTCGAGAGAGCAGAGCAAGCGATTCAAAGGTGATCAAACCTCCTACAAAGCAAATTCAAGGTATTTACATCAATCTCAATGCATTGTTAAGCTGATTTACCAATCGTATCTAGTTGCCATTATCTGCTAAGCATAAGCGTCAGTCGTTTGAAATCCTGAAACCCTAAGGATCTTTTGTTAGCTTTTATCTGAAATCTTCAATGGCGCCCAAGATCCAAGATCCCATAGTTGTCAAGAACGTAGAGAAGCCCTCACTAAAATACTCTTTGACTCCCAAAGTTGCATCTGAACCGGATGACAAAACTGCCTTTTCACTCATCCCGGATAGAGTGTTGTTAGTCGAGGATGTGAGATTCTTCACCAAATGTCGTGTTGAAGAACTCGGTCATGTTGAAATCAGAGACACCCATGATGAGTTGTGTACCGATGGTAAATTGAACAGCAAGTATGAACACATCAAGATCAAGGGATTAACTGAAGCCCAAACCTATCCCCGAGTGTTCAAACCCAAGTGGGTCAAGTTTGTTCTAAGCAGAGTTCACAATGATTTCATGTGGCTAGAAGAGCAACCATTTAAGATTACTAAGGAAATCATTCATCTGATTACCGGTTACCCCATTTATGATCATGCTCGAGCCCAAAAGATGATATCACAGAAGGAATTGATCAGTTTAACCGGAGTGGAATCTAATTGCAGAGGATTGAAATTGAACAATGTCACAGATGAAGAACTAAAATTTGCCATTAGAGTAATGGGCTATTGTTTCTTCCAATCGGCAAGGGAAAACAGTGTTCCCTGTGCAGCAGTAGACCTGGCCTACAAAATTGTGAAAAAGGGAATGAAAATTGACCTATGTGAGGTGTTGCTGACCAACCTATTTGAAAATCTGAACACCATCAGGAAGCCAAAGAAGAACAACTCGGCTAATACTCTAAAGTTTGGATCATTACTGGTATGCATGTTTTTCTATTTTGAAAAATTCTTTCCATCAGTCGGTAAAGTTGTTTGGGAACTACACCGACCAATCACCCATCAGATTAATGACTTCATTAAGAAGTTAGGAGATAATTTCAATGATATTATGGATGATTACTTTAGTAAATTTCAAGAAAAAATGCATAACAGATATAGGATTCCACCCCAGCTAGTAGAGAAATACAAAAATGATATATGTTTTGAAGTTGACACTGATTACTGTTATGTAAATGTTGTGGAATCGAAGACTCAATCTTTGTCACCAATGGGTTACGAAATTGATTTTGAGATCACACAACAGCAAATTGATGCATTTCTCACATTACCGAGACATGCTACCGAGCTAAGGTATGGAACCTATGAGGAAGTGAAGGAAAAGGTAAAGATGAACATTGTAGTACCCAAAGCTACAAGAAAGGCAACAAAAATGATAAAGGCATTGTCTGAGAAATTCGGAGAAGACTCTTCCTCTACACCTGTCAAAGGCACCATTGCCATTACTGAAGAGGAATCTGAAGCCCAAGAGGCAGCTATAACACTAAGCATTGAATTGCCTAAGGGTAAAGTGTTGAAGAGAAAGAAACAGGACACATCAAAGGCCTCACCGACTCCACCTCCAAAGCGACCTAACACAAGAGCATCTGCAGTCTCACCGAGTAAGAAAACAAAAAGTGTTACTGTTCCCAAGGTAACAAAGACATACAAGAAATCTACTCAGAGACTCATTTTGGCAAAAGAGTCTAGTGATACCGAATCAGAAGATGCAAGCAAATTCTAGATTGTCAAGAGCAAGAAGGTAAATATACATAGTGTTGAAAACTTCTGTGCTAATCTGAAAGAATATGGTGGATTTGGAGGATTTAGATATAACAAGTATGAAACCAGGAATAATGATGAGAAGAGACAAATTGAAGAAGCTGTCATCTGCACACTTCTAAAGTTCAGGTTAGCTCCATTGGAACTAGCTAAGTCACTTCCGAATGAACTGTATCTGCATATTGATAATAGGTGGAAGTATGCAATGGACTCGGATAAACAAATCAGAGAAAGAAGTCCGGTTCATTTATTTCCTGACATGTCAGTAGCTGAAATAAAGGAACATCTGACAACCTACAATTCAAAGTTTCTTGTCAAACAGAGAGCCTTAAAACTGATGAATGGGTTGTATATTGAAGTAGAAAATGAGACAAAAGCAAAGTGGTAGGAAATCTTCAAAGTCAAGGATGTCGGTGAGCAAGCTACAGTTGAAATTGTTGATGTCACCGAGCAAGATTCTGATGTTACCGAACAAGACCCTGCTGACACCATTCAAATAGATGAAGATGTCATGGATACAAAGGCACCGAAACAAGAAATGATAGAAGGCACTGCATATGCAAAACTTGTATCTAGTGAATCAATCTTGGAACAAGTTCAGCCTTATCCATCGGTCAAGCAACCTGTCTCAACCAAAACCCCTCATGACACAGATCAAGGCACTGAAGGTCACAAGTCTATAGTAGGAGAAGGGAGTACTCAAGAACAGACATCTCAAGCACCTTCTAACACTGAGACTGTTGCAACTGAGACACCAAGTACCGAGACACCGAAGGACTCTACAGAGGCTAAAGGAACCGATCAAAGTGTTGCCTCCACCGAGCAACCTACCGAGGGTCATCAAGCCTCACAAGCCCTTGTCTTAGTTTCATCGGTGAAAGGTAAAGAAAAGAAGATGAAAAAGCATAGTTTTAAAGTTGATTTGTCAAAACCAATAGTGTTTCCCAATGTAGACATATCAAAATTAAAGGGGCAAGCACTCATTGATTTCGGTGAACTATGCAAAGCAAAGGCCGAACAAGAGAAGCAAATGGCCATTCAAAAGAAAAATAAAGTACTTCAGAAGGTAAAAGCACTCTTAATAGATATGTTACTTGAAGCTACAGTGTCAACTGATGCAACCATCCACATTCAGCTGGATGAACTCCTAACAAAGATAGAGACATCTGGAGTAGATGCATTGGAATATTTAAGCAAGCTAAAAGACAAAGAGCTCACTGCAAAAATGATAGAAGAGGTACAGAAAGCTATAGCTATTGGCAAAGTTAAACTTG
The DNA here is from genome assembly GCF_030272615.1 of Cryptomeria japonica. NCBI lineage: Eukaryota > Viridiplantae > Streptophyta > Pinopsida > Cupressales > Cupressaceae > Cryptomeria > Cryptomeria japonica. The sequence continues at coordinate 975,313,615 of NC_081407.1, forward strand.
TCAAATTTATTGTTGAGTTGACTCCTCAACTCAAGCACATTCTTTATTTAATTCAGAAACTCTACACATTTTCTTTATTCATTAAAGACATTAAGAATAAAATAGAGGCAATTGAGAAAGAGATCACCAATCTCTCAAGCAAGTTGACCATAGAGCCAAATTTAGTTTAGAATTTTTACACAAAGCTACAACAGCTCATGGCTCAACAATTGGACCTAAGAAATGAAGAACACAAGATCGGGATGGACATAATGACACTTCAAACATTATTCCTTCCTCATCTTTCATCCGTCCAAGAACAGATCAACCGAGCCACCTCCTTATCTACTACACAAGAGGGAAGCACTCTAGATGGCTTAATATCATTATTGGTTGATATTCAAGCACAAAATTCTTTAATGGACAGTGTAAAGAATGCCCTCTCTATCGCTCTCACCGACGCCCGGACCAAGTTCAAATCCATTTTTGATCAGTTACCACCCCTGAATGGTAATTAAGTTTTTGATGTTTGTCAAAAAGGGGGAGTAATATGATACAGTATTGGGGGAGTGTAGCATTCAAAGCATCAAAGTATAAAATCAAACAACAGGAGTATAGTATACAGGGGGAGTATACCGAGCAGAGTAAGCAGTGAACCGAGCTATAAACAGAACAATAAGCAAAGCACACAGAACAAATCACCAAGCATGCAAAATTAGAGTTTTGTACAGTATATCGATAAGGGGAGTATATCTGGATATATTATATTACTAACTATTGTATATACTGTCAGTATAATCAATTTTGCAAGTATATAGATTTTTTATTTATAACTTTGAAAGTAGCTTTTGTCAAACATCTCAACTAATGTCAAAAGGGGAGATTGTTACTACTTATCAAGTTGCCATTAGTTTCATGTCAAAGTTATTCTATACACTCTAGTCAGTTATCTCTACCGAGACATTCAGTCGATATGCACAGTCTAGTCGGTTACAGAAGAAAGTAAGTCTCAAAATGTAGTATACACCGAGTTGTCTACCGAGTATCATTACATGTCTACCGAGTAGCAAAGATGACACACCAAGTTGATATACACTGAGTGAAACGTGTTACCAGATTCATTGAACCTGGACATGCATATGAAAATGTGTTACAAGATCGAGGCACATCTAACCGTTATCACATTGGAAATTGCACTTAAAGATTGTGTATGATTTTGAGGTCATCTAACCAATGAAATAATTTGCATGGTTATTCATTCAATAAATCGTGTTTGTAAGATCGAAGCAATGAAAGGATCACTGTCATAAGAGATCTATTTATACAGCATGAGTTAAGAATTAAAAGTGTGTTGGTGTGTGCATGAGTGTAAGAAGACTGTTACAGAGACACAGAGGTCACCGAGAAGGTTTTCAGAGAACAGTCGAAGAATAGAGTAAACAGAAGGGTTTACCGAGTTACTATATGGGTTACCAAGATATGCTATAAGCAAGGTAACTTATTCTAAGCACATAGAATCTGCTATAACATTCTAGATGTAAAGTTGCAGATATTTGTAATGATTTTATTGTAATATTTTGAAGTTGTAAGAGAAACCTTTAACAGGGTAAAAGACTCTAATCAAGTCTATAAATTGTAAAGCCTCTAACCAAGTGCAGCATTTAGTTTAAGTGTTGTGAAATCCTTTAGCAAGGTAGATCTAACAGATCTTGATACTCCTAATAGGGTAAGCTATCAGAAATAGCTAAACATGTAGCTCTAACCGAGCACTTTTTATTATTGCAGTAGTGAAGTTGTGGGTGCCATCCCCACCGCAATTTTTCTCTCTAACCAAGAGTTTCTGCGTAACCAAAATATATGTGTTATGGAGTGAATCATGTATGATTGTTATCTATTTGTTTTAGCTTTATATTATGTTACTACACTATTCGGTTTATGCATAACAGTAAAGTTATTATTGAAGAAAAGTTTTGGAGTACTGATTCACCCTTCCCCTCTCAGTACATTAGCTTTCCATATTGGGCCTAACAATTTCATCCTCTTGAATGCATCCACAAAAGATTTTGCATATAAGATGTGGAAGAGGATAGGTAATATATATCAAACTAAAAGTTTGTCTAAAAAATTTTATCTCAAAAGGTTGTATTTTTTTTAAATGAAAGATGATGGTTCCATTACATGGCATTAAAATGCATTTAACTTTATTATAATTCAACTTGCATATATAAATATTAAGCTAGAAGATGATGATAAGTGTATCTTGTTTCTTTGTTATTTGTTGGAATCTTGGGTAAATCTAATTATTGCCATAGTTGTGGTAATATAGATCCAAAAATGGTTAACATTCTTGGAATAATTATGTCAAAAGAAACAAGGAGAAACTCTATGAGTTTTGGCTCCCAAGATGCCTTGTATGTGCAAACTAAGTCCAAAGAGAAAGGGCCTAAAGGGGATAAAAAGAGGGATAAGTCTAAAAGAAGCTCCCCAGAAAGAGTAGAGTAAAGTGTTTGAATTGTAGTAAAAGAGAGAATGTGAGAAAGGAATGTAAATTTAAGAAAATGGTATTGATTCATCGACAAAAAAGTCCTTTGATGATAATTATGATACTTTATTTATTTCAACTATCACTATCAGTAATGATGTTTTGCTAATTGATTCAAGTTGCTCCAACCACACGACTCCTCAAACGGAGTGGTTTTGTACATACAAAGCATATGATGGGGGATAGGTTTTCCTTGACTAATAACATATAGAAGATAGTTAGTAAGGGAAAGCGTAAGTTGTGATTTAGTGATGGGAGGAATAAAACTCTTGATAATGTTTTGAATTTTCTAAGACTTGCAAAAAAATTGCTTTCAATATCCAAATTGAATGATTCAAGAACATGTGACATTTGACAAGTCTAGTTAAAAGTTGATAAGAGCAATTTTGGTGATACAGATAGATCATTTTTTTAGGCTAAATTCCTCTACTTTTTGTAACTCTACCAAAGTAAATAGAATTATAATGCATGTATGTTGTAGTGCCATATCTTAGGTCACATTGGTGAAAACGGTATTAAGTCCATTCTAATAAAAACTTGGTTGATGGTATTTCTAATTATCTTGTTGGTAAAAATGATTTCTATGAGCTTTGTGTCTTTAGTGAACAAAATAAATCATTATTTCCTAAAAGAGCGTATAAGGAAAAGAGACTATTAGACATTATTCATTTGGATGTATGTTGTCTAGTGGATGTTGATTCTTTAGATAGATCTCATTATTATGTTTCCTTCATTAATGATGTCTCAAGTTACACATGGATTTATTTTATTCATTCTAAATCTAAATTTTCCACTAAGTTTAAGGAATTTAAGGCCTTAGTTGAGAAGTAATTAGATTATAAGATAAAATTGTTGAGATTTGACAATGGGGATGTTCATATTATTTTAGGAAATTTCATGAGTAATGTAATCATGTAGTTGTTGTTTGGTTATAGACTACTCCTTATAATCCCAAAAAAAAGGGGTCATAGAAAGAATGAATTGAAGCTTGATATATGCTTTTGGGTATTATTTGTTATTTGATTAATAGATCTTCTTATTCAACTCTTGTTCATATAACTCCTTATGAAGTGTGGACAAGTAGAAATCCTTTGGTTTCACATTTAAGGTTCTTTGGTTGTGAGTATTTTTTTCATGTGCCTCAAGATCAGTGCGTTATCACCAAAATGTGCACCCTTGTTGAACCCAGTTCAACCATCTAGTGAAACATGGGATGGCCTCTAAGGTTGTGGGTAACCTATGAGCAGAGCTCAACCTCTAGAGAGGATTGGTTCCCTTGGAGCTCACCTAAACTAATTAACCATTTAAAATAAAATTATCTCTTATCTAGTTAAAAAACTTTGAACATGCTCCTCTTTATCTTAAAAGATTCTTATGTTTCATTCTTTGTATATCTCCCAAATAAGAAGTGAGGGCAAAATGAACTAAATACAAGAATAAATATATTTTTCTCTTTCCAAATTTCAGCTAAGGAAAAGCTCCTTTAACTTAGACGGTAGTGGAATTTGCCTACCTAATTTTTGCAGTAAAAAATACCAACATTCTGAAGTAAATTTATAATGTAATTGTTTTTAGGCGTAAAATAAGCATAAATAACATAATCAGATATCAAAGAGCGAATCACATCTCTAATCTAATTAATATTACTCCTAAATTACAATGAAATAATGCAAAATTAATTGAAATGTGAAATGAAACTAATTAAAAGCTCCCTCAATTGACATAGCAAGGCTTCCATTGCTCTTCTCCATTGTTGTTGATGTAGGTGGCTCTCAGATATTGCACTTGATTTCCTGCATAAGATGAACAACAATTTTGAAGACTATGATTTTGTGATTCTAGCTTGAATTGAGAAAATGATGTTGAATTTATAGATTTTCAACACAAAGGGGGTGAGAAATAGAACTCAAGTGTTGATTGATAGATAACTAAAATTGGTTGATCTGTTAACAGAGTCGATTGATTTGTTAACTCAATAGATTGGAGAGTGAACTAAATAGATTGGCTAGTAAACTCAATTGATTGATCAGTAGACTAAATTGACTAGGGAGATGACTGATTAGATGGATTAGTCAAAAAAAGGTGATTGAGAGTTAAAAAGGATGATTGATGAGTTAACTGAGTTAATTGATTAGATAACTGATTAGATCAATCAGTTCTGAATTTAGCATGTGTTGTAGGATTTTGAAATTGAATTTCATTTTCATTTTTAATTTCGATTTGAATTTGGTCATTTGAATGCTGAAATGCACATGAAATTATTGAAATTCAGATTTGGTGAAATGTGAATTTGGAAATGTGAAATTAGATGAAATTAGGTGAAATTCGAATTTGGGAGAAATGAAATGAAATTAGTTAGAACTAATTGGAATTATAATTTGGGGAATTGGAGGAATTTAAATAATTTAAATGAAACTACTTAAAATTAGGAAATTGAATTAATTAAATAGTAAATATTATTTAACTAAGGAAAAAGTCACAATTAATTAAATAATTGATATTTAATTAATAATTGAGATAGGGTTAACCTGTTAATGGGTCTTTGGGGATTGATCCAATTCTTTCTTCAGAGAAGGTTAAATGGGAACCACCTAGCAAACAGTGGATAAAGATTAATTTTGATGGTGCATCAAAAGGAAATCTGGGAACCTCAAGTGCTGGAGTGGTGGCAAGGGATGACAACAGATTTATCCTATTCAAAAGAGCTCAGCGATTGCAGGATGGCACTAATAATGAAGCAGAGGTCCAGGTGGCTTTTCTAGCAACAGAACTAGCCTTAAATTTGAAAGTCCAATGGTTGCACTTAGAAGGGGACTCTCAAATAGTTATTAATGCAATAGCTAAAGGAAACACGCCATGCTGGAAGCTAAACCGATGGGTGGCTATGATCTGAGAGAAGCTCAACACATTTGTGGAGTTTCATGTCTCGCATATACGGAGGGGAACAAATGCAGTGGCAGATTTGCTATCTAACATTGGAAGTGAATTGGATAGTTGTGCGACCAAATGGTGGAAAGGTGATGGTTGCTTGTGGAAATGGTACTAATTGCAGCCTTTTAGAAATGTGTAGTCTTCAACATGAAAACGAGAGCAAAATTTGGCAAGTACATATGCCAAGCTGGCACCTACTCTTTGAAGAAGGTAGTTATATGTGGTAGGTCACACAATCGGTGCAGGTGGAGGATGGCAATAAATCCTGCGTATGATCTCATGGCATTAATGCCTTATCTTTGGCACTCATTACCCATCCTATACGATGGAGGAAGAATTTATTACCCTTTGAGCTGCGTGCTAGGATTTGTTTGAAGTAGAACTAATTGTATCTTTGTAGCATTTCATGACATTGCATTGCAGGAATTGTTATTTCAAAATTGCAGGTGACCATGGAAGCTAATTTCACTCTGCAAATGGACAAGAAGCTAGTGCCTTTTTTGGGCAAGGTATCGGAAAAGCGGATGCAGGGACTCTTTCGGTTTAAAGCGGAGAAGTTGTGGGCAGCGGCTCATCTCATGCTTGCTTGAGGAGGTGGTTTATGTCTGCCACCGATATCAAACTAACATGGAGGTGTACTCTTTGCTTTTGGCATGGGCCTATGAGTTCAAACCGGAGGTGGAGAAGGTAAAACTCACATTGATCAAACTGATCGATGGGGATTTTTTGATAAACCTTGATTCAATCTTGGAATGGGTGGTACCTCGAGTTGGCATCTGTATTAAGGAAGGGGATGACCAGGAGGAGTTGCTTCCCTTTGTTCGTGGACCAGAGGATGAAATCAAAGACCAATGCCGAGAACGTGCCCGAGTGGGATGGGAAGCGATGAAGCTCTATGTGAAATTAACCAGAGTGGATGAAGTCCTAAATGCTCTGGATGTGGTGGCAAGGATGAAAGTTGGTAGGGACCTGAGAGACAGGTTTGAAGAAGGATGGGCCATTCAACTACTAGCAAGTTTGGAGGGCGACCCTGACTTCGAATGTTTGGACTGCATCCCAAGGATGAAAGGTGAAGCAGCAAAGGGGAAAGCACCGACCACTGAGGAGGGAAGGGAGGAGGCAACCCAGGGTGATAGTGAGTGAGTGGTCTGTTGGCCAGTGTTTTTCATTTGCTCTTACATGTTTTCATCTGTTATTTTTTGCTCTAAAACCTTAATTATTTCTGGAACATTTGGGATTGGAGAATTAGCAAAGATCTGGTTTTTTCTTTTAGATGTTATAAGTTGTAGGGTTGGATAGTTCATAATATTTGACTGCGGGTGGTATGGGGTTGATATGTACTGCGTTTATGCATCGTGAAAGACTTCAATTTTGTATATTTAAGTTTTCACATTAATATAATGAAAAAATATTTACCGATCAAAAAATAATAATTGAGATAGGGTTAATTAATTAGAATGATGCAGAAGTTTGGACAATTAATAATGATTTGAATTGATTAGAAGAATAGGTTAGTTTAATTAAAAAATTAAAAAATTACTTAATTAAATAGACGAATAATTAGTGTAAGATCGATGAGACATTTTTAGGTGTCTACAGTAATAATAGATGATCCAAGGTTTCCTTTGCCTCTCTGTAGAGCCAACATTTAAACGGTCCATGGAAATTTGCATAATCTTTCCCCAGTTAAGATTCTCCCTTTGATTGCAAGCCAACCAAACATTCCAGCCTTAGGAAGACAATATTTATTCCAAAAGAGTTTATGTGGCCAAGACTCATCTGCTTGGTCCTATTCCAAGATTTGGTAGCCCACTTGTACTTAATATTTACCATTCTCTGTCCCACACCAAAAATATTCATCCCTGCCCCTAGTGAAAATGATCTTTCTTCTTGAAAGAAGCCTCTTAAATAAGTCCTCCTGATGAGGTGAAAGATTTAGATCTTGAATCTCTTTCCATTTCCAATGCTCTTCACCATTCTCCTAGTATTTCTCCACATAGTCGCATACTGTTCTTCTCCATTTCTCCATAGTTATTTGTTCTATCAAATCCCAATCTTGATCATCTCCAAGGGGCCAATATCCTTCCCAAGAGTCCTTCCAAAGATCTTCTCACTCCCCATTCCCAATCTACCACTATAAATGATATGTGATGACATACCTGCAAGAGAATGAAATTCCATATGGCAAACCCCTTAGGGGGTTCTGAATAGTGAGAATACGATAATTTTGTCTATTATCAAGGTATTTATTTCTAAAAAATTGATTTCATTCTTTATTTGGATTCGAGAACATTGATCATACAATCTTGACACCCATAGCCTCATTCATCAAGCTCCAATTTCTCAATTTGGCTCCCCCTGTATCTTTCAGTTTGCATATTGAATCCCATGCCACTAAAGGTATTTTTTCTTGCTCATTCTTTCCATTCCAAAAAAAATCCTTATCTTCCGACTAATTGTTTTCTTCACTTTCCCTGGTATATTAAAGCAGATAATGGAGAAGATTGGAATAGCAAATATCATTGTCTTAAGCATTGGGATCCTACCAGATGCAGATAACCATTTTCTTTTCCATCCGTCCAGTTTGTTCAAACAAGTTTCAACTAATCTACTCCATATATTTGACCTATTGCCACTTAACAACAAAGGGGATCCAAAAAAATTCCCTAGTAGGGACCCTAACTTGATCTTTAATATTCTTGATATTGCTCTTTGTTTATTAATATTTGTGTTGAAAAAATGTATCTCAGACTTATGTCAATTAACTTTTTGTCCTGAGACAAGTCAAAACTTCTCCAAAGCTTCTTTAATATACTTTTCTTCATTTAAGGATGCTTCACCAAAGAGAAGTGTGTCATCCACAATTTGTTGATGGGTGATGTGTTCCATGTTAGGGGCAATTTTGACTCCACTCCACTTACCTTCCAGCCTTGGTTTAGTTATGAATTTTCCCAAAACTTCAACCATAATAATGAAAAGAAGAGGGGATAACAGGTCACCTTGTCTCAAACCCCTATTTGTTTGAAAGAAACCTTGAGGGCTACCATTAACAAGAATTGATAATTTTGGAGTGATAATGCAACTTCTTACCCATGCAATCCAATCTTCCCAAAATCCAAATTTCTTCAAGACCTCTAATAAGTGTCTATCCACTCTATCATAAGATTTCCTAATGTCCAAATTTACTAATTGTAAAGGGGAAAATTTGATTTGGCAATTTTCAACATAGAAGGAGAAATCACCAAATCAATTTTTCGCTTTTGGGTGAGATTTTCTTTACATTCAAAAGAGGGGAGGAATCCACTAGATTCAATCACAAACTAGAAAAGGATTGAATACTAAGTGGATTGATTGATTATGAATGTGATTTTTCCTCTTTTGTAAGTTGAAATGCTTATTTAGGGTAAAGTGATGAAATTGAAGACAAAAATGAGAAAATGTTGAGCTACAGGTTCGAGATTTTGTCATGCACCTAGATATGAGTAATATGAGCTGATTCAGAATTGCCCTACGAAAATGCCCCAAAAAAGCAGGGATTGTGGCATGGCCTCTTGGTCCTCTGAATTTTCTGCGCACCAAAAAGGGTTGTTTCGTTTATGTGTCTTAAGCTTATTTCCATAAGTATAGTTGCACACCTATTTCTTGCATGCAAAAAGAAAGGGAAATAGGTTGGTAATAGGGGCTTCCCTTTGTTCAAACCCCAGTTTTGGAATTAACCATGAAATTGAGATAAATGTAATTGAAATGACCGAAAGAAAATATTCTCCTTTTGAGGGAGATGCTAAATTATGACTAAAAATAAAATGATTATACCTCATTGTGAAGTTTTTCTTACCTCCACATGGAATTAGGGTTTCATGAACTATGATGTTGATCTCCACTTCAATTCTTGAATCTTGACTTTATTGCTGCTCCAAGGCTTGAAGACTGAAAAATGCTCAATTGCTCTTGAATGCTTGATCTCTTGTGTGCTTGAATGCTTCTTAATTATTGTGGATATTTAAATGAGAGGGGATATCCTCTTTATATACTTGTCTGTCGGGTTAATTGACTAATTTTCCGACATGAGTTGACATGGAGAGGGAAATCCCGCTCAAATTTGAAAAGGGAAAAAGGGTTTAAAGAGGTCTCATTTTAGGGAGGACCACGACACCATGCCTTGGTCGTGCCCTATTTGAGGTCAGGATCAAGGTGCAGAACAAGTGCAAAGTCAAAAATTTTGGTGTTTGTGATGTGTATGAGCATAATCAAGTCTTCAATCAGGCCAAGGGGCACAAACACTAAGGTGAAGACCCAAATGCAGTAGAAATTGAAAGGGGTGCAATTTTAGGATGCTACATTTAGCCCCCACTTTTGTGGGAGTATGAATTCAATCGTACTCTTGGTAAAGTACATAGGGTTCACATTGAAATACTTTCACCAAGTCCTCAAGGAGGCAAGATACACCAAGCCCCCCATGGACTTTAAGATCTCACAAATTCAATGACAAGCTAAAAGTGAAGATCATGAGAGAGAGAGAGAGAGAACCATGACTACAACTAGTAAGGTTCTCTTACTATGAGTCATGAAAAGAAAAAATACCAAAAATTACAAAGCAAAAGACAAAGTTCGCTAAGTAACTTTAAGTATCAAGATATGCAAGAGAGAAAAATTTACCACTTAACTGTAAGATTGATTTATGAAAATGGAATCAAGTAGCTGAGACCTTATCCCACTACCATGCACACATTGGAATACAAAAGAGCCTAAGGAGACTATCTACTTTGACTACTTCTTTCAAGAGAGAGAGAGTCAAGAGATATCCTTAGGGTTTCTATTCCTTTGTTATAATTAAGAGGATATGAGTAAAATGCAATGCAATGATCAATTATGCTAGGAGATGAACAAAGATGCAAAAATGAACGGAAAATGCATAAACTTGCATATCTAAAACCGAATGACTGAGTGTAGGACTGGAAAAGAAACTCAAATGTGCACCTGTCATTGAAAATTACTATTGACTGTGTAGGACCAGGGCACCATGCCCTAGTCTCTAATACTGCAGAAGGCTGAACTTCTAGATCTAGAACCCTGAGACTCCAAAATGTTAATCTGCCAAAAAATGTTGCAAAACACAAGGGACTGGGACGTCACGCCCTAGTCCTAGACCAAGGAGCCACACCCTAGTCTTAGAAAATTGAGATATGATTTTGGGGTTGATTATGCACCTATGTGTTCCATCGATCCCAAAATTCATAAGTTCTTCGGATTCCTGTACCTACACCCGCAACTTGAAAAATGGTGTTTAGGTGGATATATAGGGTTTTGCCATAGTCAAACCCCTTATTTTGGTGATTTCCACCTCCACAAATAGCCAATAATGTATTAAAAATGTGTGTGCAAGAATCTTGTGTGTATGCAAGATCCTAAATGAACAAGAAAGCAAATCTAGAGTTCTACCCTACACTTTGGAGAGCAAACCCTAAATGCATTTAATTGTAAATGTAAATGCTTCAAATCACAAATGTAATAATGAGTCTAAATCATGAATGTAAATCTGAAAATTAATGTTATGAAGCTCATACCAAGACATAAAAATAACATGAAACCATATCAAACCCTAAGGGAGAGGTACATGTCAATCAACAGTCGATGATCTCCTATTATTCTTCAATGTCTTAAAAGCTCCTAATTGATGTTGAAGATGGTTGATGTAGACTTGATAGATGCTTGATTTGTTGATGAAGACTTCTCATAACCTGCACTTTCACTTCACAAGAGGCTCTTTCAATTTTTAGAGAGTGGATCCTTCAAATGAGGAAAGTGAAGGCTATATGTATGAAACCCTAACTTTGTTTTTGATAATAGCCAACCTAGAAATGATATTTTTCCTCAATTTCCTGGATTCAAACATTAAAATACTGCCAAAACATGCTCCCAAATTCGGGGAGAAAAAGTCAAGACCAACAGGCTACCTCTTGGTCCGACCAACTTTTTGCCAAATTTTTTGGGGAGCAAGATATTGTGATTCTAAAGTCAATTCCAGGAGTATGTGGAGATTCGAGGTTTCTAGATATGCGAAATCGGGCCTTGAAGGTCAAAATAGGACATAATTAGGGTTTTAAATGAAATAATTAATTAGAAGAATAAAATAAAAAGGGGCACACTTAGGGTTAAAGGCCCAATTTTATGATGTGTAGAGTGATGAAAGAAGACTTTAGATTTAATTTAATTAATTAATTAAATGCTTAAAAGGAATTTGAAATGCAAGATGCAAACACACTAAGGCGAGTTCTAACCTAAGCGTGAAATTGTACCACCCAATAAAGGGTGTACAATTTATGATGCTACATTTAGCCCCCACTTTAATGGTCATATCACAGTACGTGCATATGCAAGCTAAAGTACAGAAAAGTAAACATTTCATGAAAAAGGATATATCCAAAAGGTGTCAAACAAAACCCTCAGTCGTATATGCAGTACACTGTTAGGAACCGCACCCTACAAAACCACTTTGTTAGATAAAATCATAAAACCACCTCAATTCTTACTAGGGAAGTGATGAAATTCATGGGTAGCTATATGCCCCCTATTTTGGCTTGCTAATTAGTGAGGTGAAACAGGGCATTATGTTTACCACAACGAATTGTGAAGAGAAGTGATGACAAATGCTTGCAACAAGGCTCGGCATGAGATCAAAGCACATCATGGATCATCTGGTAAGAAAGAGAACTGAATCACAATTTCAACACCACCAACGATGCAAAAGTAAAAGTTCTCTAGCTCAAGATATGGATGATTAAGTAGAAAGAATAGAAATTAGGGTTTTGAAAAGCACCTACCTCTTAAATGGTGAAAATGACACCTTCATTTGTCATTTTCTCACTTTTTGTCTTATTTGCCACAGAGAAGCCCACATAGCACCCAAAATGCCTTGAAGAAGATGTGAGATGCCCATTTGAATGGAGATCATATGGCAGTTCGTGATCGCCAATCGCTTGCTTGAGGAGGTAAGTTCGTTGTCCCACTTGTGTGCTTTATGTTGACCTTTTGTTGACTGAGGTTTGACTTTTTAGTAGATAGGAAATTTTGATTACACATGAGCTCCCAATAGGGTGCCATGGTCCCATCTAGGTGCCCTGGTCCTTCTATGATGCCCTAGTCCTTGAATAGGGTGACTAAGGGTAGGCAAAGGATCAGGATTTCATTGTTGAGTTGATCGATTGAATTTGCAGACATAGTATTGATTGTTGATTATTGATTTTGCAGAAACTACCATACATGCGAGAGCACATTGTCGGACATACATATCGGGGTTTGCGGAGCCAGATTCCTCGGTTGTCTCAGGACGATAGATAGCTACTTCATGCAATAGGGCTATGGTACATATGCAACATGCCATCCATTAAGTTCCATCGAGCGATGCTTATGGCACTTGTGGAGAGATGGGACGCAGATACCTCCACATTTATCCTACCCATGGGGGAGATGACAGTAACTCTTGAGGATGTGTACTAAATACTGAGACTTCCCATTAAAAGAGAGACAATGAGATATCAGACAGATCTCTCTCCATCATCATTCAAGAGAGAGCAGATGTACTACATCAGACGAGCTACTCCTAGCGAGATGAGGGGTTGGATTATGATCCATTGGTTACTACATCCCACTGGCGCCATTCCACTCGTGAGGAGACTCGTGATAGCCATAGTGGGGCTATCCATATGTCTTGATGGACAAGTTAGTCACATGCATGGAGGTCTCACTTATGTTATTCGAGCGATGGAGGAGTGGTGGACAATGTTCTCTTGGGGACGTAAAATGTTAGCTCATCTCTAACATGATCTAGGAGAGTATGTCTATGGTGAGGGGAGTAGTTTGATGACATGCACGCTTCTATAGGTTGGGATGTTTGAGGACATCACATGTACCAAGCCATCACGAATACTAGTTGATGTGGATATCGATATGCCTATATCATATGCTTACCTACTTACCAAATCATGGCAGAATGGTGATCTAATGTATTGGTGAGTCATCATAGATAGACTGAGATTAGATGAGATTTCTTGGAGGCCATACTGACGGATGGACTCTTGGCCAAACCAACACAGACAACTTTGTTTCATGCAGAGGAGTTGTCTCCTAAAGAGACACCACAGTTACATCATAGTCTCATTCTACTTCGACTGAGTTAGGTGGCAGTTTGGGATAGAGAAGGGCATTCCTTCAAACATCATGATCTTGATTTGACACTCTCAAGTTTTCATGACACCAAGAGCAGTTCCTAGGCTTACTAGTGATGATGTAGAGCTAACAGATTCAAATGATGAGGAGAGAGGCATCGTGGTCCCTTTTAATGATGATATGGAATTCCATCGAAGGTATGTCACATGGTGGGATAGGACTTACCCAAGAGCTATATTTCCTTTAGACTATCCAAGGGGTAACCCTTCTCCATGGATACGAGCAGCAGATTCCACTAGTGAGGACCATGAGGCATCCGAGGATCTGAGTGACAAAAATGCACAGGATCACCAAGATGATGGGGAGGAGGAGGAGGAGGGAGAGCATCAGGAGATAATGGGTGGCAATGATGATGATGATGTAAATAGGGGTAGGGAGGGAGGACGGGGGGAGAATGATGAGGAAGATGAGGAGGAGGATCAAAGAGGATAGGAGGAGGAGGATGAGGAAGATGAGGAGGATGATCAGAGAGGACTAGGGGAGTAGGAGAATGAGGAGGAGTATGAGAGAGAGCAGGTGGAGGAAGAGGAGGAGGAGGAGTATGTCCCCCATCACTCAGGAGATAACACCATAGCCTTGGATCCACCAGCAATAGAGACTAGACGAGAGGTGACTGATGCAGGAAAATCCTTGGTTCACAGCAATCTTGCATCAACCAAAAGCATTTCCTTTTCTGTTTTGTTTGCAGTTTCAATTTTCCTTTCTGTGTGTCCCGATTTTGGCTCACCAGTTCCTATGGAGTCAGATTCTTCTTGAAGACTTGATCATCTTGCTTGCTTTCTAACCGCATCTCATTTGGATCACTTTCCAGCAAGATATCGCTACCGATTTCCTTGATAGTTTCTTGTTACCGGTTATTCCTTTGTTACCGGTTTCCTGAGACCTATTTTGGTGATCTATCGAAACCCATTCCGAAGCTTGCAGAGCCTTGGACTTTGATCTCAATGTTGCTTGGCATGTGGCCGACCTTCTGTGTTTCATCCTTTGAATTTTCTGGAGGAATCTCTTGGCGGAGACCGACCTCATTCATTTTTGCACGTTAGGGTTTTGATCCTTTTTGGGCTGACCAGATCCTTTGGATCGATATATATATATATATATATATATATATATATATATATTTGTAATCATTTTAGAATGTAATCAATCAATCAGAGAATCAAGGGGTATCAGATAGATAGATTGTGCCTAGAAGACAGATCTTTCAATTCAAGGTCCCGGTGTGACCTATTTTACCAGGCCTGTGTGTTGGTATGTTGTAACCTGGTTGTTACCGGTTGGATGTAATTAACTTTCATGCAATAAAACTATCTGGTATGCATTGCCTACATCATATCTGTGTGTTTCTGTTGTGTTAACTCTTGCTGACTAGTTTGGACTTATCTCCTCGAGGTCCCTCCTCACTGGTGACTGCATCAAGTGGTATTAGAGTGAAGTTCATTCCAGAGGTTGAGTGTCCTAAATCTTGTTGTAGGGTGACGGATTGCAGATATAAACTAAAATTGTAGAGGACTAGCATGGATCAATGGCGCGAAGAGGAACTAGGAATGGTGGAGCGCGTGGGAATGCAGACCCTGTTGTAATGGAGATGCTACGAGGAATAGCAGCTCGGTTAGAAGTCATGGAGACAACCCAAAGAAGAGGTCGACATGTTGAGGATGTGAGCGAAGATGAAGGAGAAGAAGTCCTAGTAGAACAAGTGAACCTACCAGCAATTGATCCAGAGGAGGAAAGGTTTTTCAGGTTTTTGAGTAGGGCGAACACTAAACCTCACTTTACCCCACTGGAATATGATGGGAAGTTAGATTCAGATGAATTGATGGATTAGATCTCGAAGATGGAGAAGTATTTTGACTTTGAAAACATTGAAGAAGAGGGGAAGGTGAAGTATGCTTGTACCCGGTTGAAGGGTCATGCATCTCTTTGGTGGGAGCACTTTCAAGTTGATAGGCAAAGAAGAGGTAAAGAAAAGATTAAGACGTGGGATAGGATGATTGCTAAGTTAAAATCAAAGTTTGTCCCGACAAATTATCAAGTAGATTTGTTCTGAAAGTTGCAGAATCTGAGACAAAAGGAATCTAGTGTGAAGGAGTACACCGAAGCATTTTACAAGTTGAACATTAGATCTGGACATGTTGATGATGAAATTGAACAAATTGCAAGATATTTGAACAGATTGCGGATGTGTATACAAGATGAACTCAGTATGATCAAATTAGAGAGTGTTGAAGAGGCTTACCAGTATGCAATAAAGGCTGAAGAGAAATTGAATAAAAGGCATGAGCAGAGATAGAGAGGTAGAGGTGGGAGGTTTGCTGGAGGAAGATTTCAAGGAGGAAGAGGATATACCAGAGGAAGAGGAACCAATACAGATCAAAACAAGGACAAGGAAGTGAGCAAGGAAGGTAATTCATACTAGAAGGATGATAGAAATTTCTACCGGAGGAGAGAACTAGATGGTTACCGAAAAGAGAACTGGATGGTTACCGGAATGAGAACTTTGGAAGACAAGACAAAAGGACATTCAGAGGAACCTGTTCTAAATATGGAGGAGAAGGACACCGTGCATTTGAATCTAAGAAGTCAGAGGCTACCGGAAGAGCGTCAGTGGTGAAAAAGAACCCCAACGGATCAAACAATAAATTGGAAGATGGAGAAATATTGATGATGAGGAGAGCTTTGTGTCATATTGGAGAAGATAAAGAACCCTTGCAGAGGAAGAACCTATTTAAGACCAGATGTAAGGTATCCAGTAAGTGTTGTAAATTTGTCATTGATAGTGGTAGTTCGGATAATCTTGTTTTAGAAGAGATGGTGAATAAGTTCAAATTGGAGAGATTGAAACACCCTAAGCCTTACCAGATAGCATGGATTCAAGATGAACATAAGTTGTTAGTAAGTGAACAGTGTTTAGTAAAATTGAAAATTGGGAATTATCATGATGACATTTTGTGTGATATTATGCCTATGGACATTTGTCATCTTTTGTTGGGAAGACCTTGGCAGTTTGATAGACAGGCAATACATGATGGGAGGAACAATACATACACTATTGTGGCCAATGGGATGAAGCAAACCTTGTTGCCTTTGGAGGAGCCTTTGAAGAATGAAGTCTGTACAAATACCAGAATATGTCTAGTAGATGGAAAGAAATTTATGGATGGACTGAGACATGAGAATGTGTGTTTTGCCTTAATTCCTAAGAAGATTGAGAGACCAGAACTGGAAGGAGAACACCTGACAGATTTAAGAGATTTGCTAACAAAGTATGGGGACATCATTTTAGATAATGTACCTGATGGATTGCCACCTGTTAGAAGTATTAGTCATTTCATGGACTTAGTTCCCAGAGCTAGTTTGCCTAACAAAGCTACACACCTGTTAACACCAGCAGAGAATGAAGAACTGAATAGACAAGTGCAGGAGCTATTGGAGAAAGGTTTGATCAGCGAAAGTCTAAGCTCTTGTGCAGTACCAGCGGTATTAGCACCTAAGAAGAATGGAAACTGGAGGATGTGTACCGATTCAAGAGAAATAAACAAGATCACAGTGAAATACTGGTTTCCCTTGTCCAGGATGGATGACATAATGGACTGTTTGAGTGGAGAAAATTACTTTAAAAAGATAGATTTGAAGAGTGGATATCATTAGATCAGGATCAGAGAAGGTGATGAATGGAAGACAACATTTAAGACAAATGAAGGATTATATGAATGGTTGGTGATGCCTTTTAGACTGACTAGTGCACCGAGTACTTTCATGAGGCTGATGAATGAGGTCTTGAAGAAATTCTTGGGTAAGTTGGTTATTGTGTACTTGGATGATATTCTGATTTTCAGTAAAACAAAAGAGGAGCATTTGTTGCAGTTAAGACAAGTTTTGCAGAGGTTGAGAGAAGAAAAGTTACTGATCAATATCAAGAAGTGCACTTTCATGAAGGATGAGTTAGTCTATTTAGGATTTGTGATATCTGAGGATGGTTTGAAGATGGACCCTGAGAAAGTGAAATCCATTGTTGAGTGGCCTACACCAGAAAGCATTGGAGAGGTAAGATAATTTCATGGATTGGCTAGTTTTTACCGGAAGTTTACCAGAAATTTAAGTTCAGTTTGTAATCCTATGACTGAGACCATGAGGGGAGATAGGAAGGAATTAAAGTGGACCACCGGAGCAAACAAAAGCTTTGAGTTGCTGAAACAAAAAGTGACTGAGCAACCTGTGTTGGCTTTACCGAATTTTAATAAGGTATTTCAAGTGGATTGTGATGCAAGTGGAACATCAATAGGAGCAGTTTTGAGTCAAGAAGGGAGAGCAATAGCATATTTTAGTGAGAAATTGAATGATGCTCGGAAGAGATATTCAGTATATGATCAGGAATTTTATGCCATAATTCAAGCCTTGAAGAAATAGAGACATTACTTGTTGCCTAAGGAATTTGTGTTGTATACAGATCATCAAGCTTTGCAATATTTGAGTAGTTAGAGTAAGTTGAATCAGAAACATATGAGATGGGTAGAGTTCTTGCAGAGTTACACTTTTGTGTTGAAACATAGAAGTGGGAAATCTAACAAAGTTGTTGATGCATTAAGTAGGAGAAGGAATTTTCTGACAGAGATGAGAGTGACAGTATTGGGTTTTGAAGATTTGAAGACCTTGTATGACAAAGACCCGGATTTTACAGAACCTTGGAAAGCATGTAGAGAATCGATTATGGTTGATAGGAGAAAATGGTTGGATTACTTCATTCAGGATGGGATGTTATTTAAGGGAGTTCAGTTGTGCATACCTAAAAGTTCCATGAGAGAGAACCTGATAAAAGAGAAGCATAGTCAAGGTTTAGCTGGACACTTTGGCATTGATAAAACAGTTGCATTGGTGAGTGAGTAGTACTTTTGGCCCCAGATTCATAAGGATGTTAAGAGATATGTGCAAAGTTATAGAGTTTGTCAAGTTGCGAAAGGTAGTAGTCCGAATGTGGGATTATACAAACCTTTGACAGTACCGGTAAGACCTTGGGAGGATATAAGTATGGATTTTGTACTTGGCTTACCTAAGACACTGAGAGGGGATGATTCTATATTTGTGGTAGTGGATAGATTTTCAAAGTGGCTCATTTCATACCTTGTAAGAAGACATTAGATGCACTGCATGTAGCAGACCTATTTTTCAAGGAAGTGGTAAGATTGCATGGATTACCTAAGAGCATAGTTTCAGACAAAGACACTAAGTTTGTTGGCTATTTTTGGAGAACACTTTGGAAGAAGATGAAGACATATTTGAAGTTCAATTCTACTTTTCATCCACAGACCAATGGATAGACAAAAGTAGTTAACCGGAGTTTGGGAAACTTGTTGAGATGTTTAGTGGGAGATAAAACCGGAAGTTGGGATTTGATCCTTGCACAAGTAGAGTTTGCCTATAACAATTATGTGAATAGAAGTATCGGAAAAACACCTTTTGAGATTGTTATTGGAGTGCATCCTAAAGGAATAGCAGAATTGCCAGAGCAGAAGAATTTGCAGATCACATGGCAACATTGCACATTCAGGTTAAACAACATTTGGAAGACATGAATAACAAATACAAGGAGAAGGTAGATGAGAAGAGGAGACATAAGGAATTTGAAGTTCGCAATTAAGTGATGGTCTATTTGAGAAAAGAGAGATTCCCAGTTGGAACTTATAATAAGTTACAGATGAAGAAGTTTGGACCCTGTAAGATCCTGAGAAAGTTCAGTTCTGGAAATGCTTATGAAGTGGACCTACCGGATAGTCTAAGTATTTCACCTATATTCAACATTACAGATCTTCATGAGTACCATGAACTAGAATTTAGTGAGGATGGTATTATAGACTTGTAGAAACAATTGCCCTAGAAGGAACCAGATCAAATTGAAGAGATTTTGGACAGTAGGATTGGGCATAGTACCCGAAGCAGTCAGTACAAAGAATACCTTGTGAAGTGGAAGAACATACCAATAAAAGATTCATCTTGGATTTCTCAGGTAGAGGTAGACCGCCTTGGTTTTCCTATTAACCCAGGAAAGTGAGAGGCTCAATTTTTATTAACCCCGGATGTCTGATGCAGGAGCATCCCCGATTCACAACAATCTTGCATCAACCATTTCCTTTTCTATTTTTGTTTGCAGTTTTAGTTTTCCTTTCTGTGTGTCCCATTTTTGGCTCACTGGTTCCTGTGGAGTTAGATTCTTCTTGAAGACTTGATCATCCTGCTTTCTTTCTAACAGCATCTCATTCGGATCACTTTCCGGCAAGTTATCACTACCAGTTTCCTTGATAGTTTCTTGTTACCAGTTGTTCCTTTGTTACCGGTTACCTGAGACCTATTATGGTGATCTACGGGAACCCATTCCAAAGCTTGTGGAGCCTTGAACATTGATCTCGATGTTGCTTGGTGTGTGGCCGACCTTCTACGTTTCATCCTTTGGATTTTCCAGATGAATCTCTTAGCGGAGGCCGACCTCATTCATTTTTGCATGTTAGGGTTTTGATCCTTTTTGGGTCGACCAAATCCTTTGGATCGATATATATATTTGTAATATTATTTTAGAATGTAATCAATCAATCAGAGAATCAAGGAGTATCAGATAGATAAACTATGCCTAGAAGATAGATCTTTTGATTCAAGGTCCCAGCGTGACCTATTTTACCAGGCTTGTGTGTCGGTATGTTGTAACCTGGTTGTTACCGGTTGGACGTAATTAACTTTCATGCAATAAAACTATCTATTATGCATTGCCTCCTTCATATCTGTGTGTTTCTGTTGTGTTAACTCTTTATGACCAGTTTGGACTAATCTCCTCAAGGTCCCTCCTCACCGGTGACTGCACCAGTGACAGACGTAGTGAGGCCCATCTCGAGCTTGCGCGGATAATCTCTGATAGTACCACCTTTTGGAGTACAGAAACACTACAAACAAGAAGAGGGCAGCGGATCTAGATCAGAGGTGGTTGTAGCACATAACCCACACTTGCGAGAGGGAGATCCTGATAATGACTCTATCAGCTAAGTGTTTTCTTTGATTAAAATAATTATGTTTATGTGATTAATCCTTATTCTCTCTGCTACAGCTGGAGTACAGGAGTGGCAATCTCTTATCCAGCAAACCCTATACGACATTATCATTGTTTCACGCATTCCTCGGTCTTTGCAAGTCATGCATAGACCCCAGGGGAGCGTCGAACAACATGATGATCTATTTAATTCCGTTTGAATAGAGCTAGAGATCGGGCGAGAGGAGAGGGAGCGGCTACATCACGAGCTATCGGAGGCCTGGGATAAGTCATCCATGTATCAAGGCATAGTCATGGATTGAGATCGGAGGAACTCTTCTAGGAGTCACTCGCAGTCCTCTTCCCGTTATACACCCATGGGACAACCACGACAGGGACTAGAGGCCTCGGGTAGCCACAAACCATAGATAGTGTTGATATAGTAAAGGCCACATTTTTGTATCTAGTGGTCTATTATATATGATGTACCTCAAAATCCTGGTGATATATATATAAATATATATATGATGATGATGATAATAATTTTGGTCTCAAATGTGTTCTTTTAATTATATAAAAACAATGTATATTGCTTTGATTAAAAGTAACAAATTCGGAAATGTACATGTATGTATAATTTAATCTCATGTGATTAAGTTAAGGTCTACATAACTAATGTGATCTAATTAAAGGTTTAATTAAACACAACATGATGTATCCTAACCCAAACACATAAAGAAAATTGCATGATAGGCTAGCATAAGAAAATGTAAATTCCTAAAAATTTACGCAATGAATTCAAGACAATCAAAATAAAATATGTTTGTCAAGAACGAAGAAATATAGATCATATAACAATAATTTAATTCTACGTGCTTTAATGAAGAGATGCTAACATATTATACAATTTTAAGATAGAACGAAAAGAAAATAAAGGAAATCAAGCATAGTATCTATGAAGATGCATAACATTTATGGGTTCCTTGAGAGGCGTACCTTCTACATTTGCTATTTTGTAAGCTGCTGACCCGTAGACTTTAGTTATAATGTACAGTCCAAGCCAATTTGGGCTAAACTATCCTTTTTCTTCTGGTAAGGCATTCATGTTATAGTGATTCTCATAGAGCATCAGGTTAGCTACTGATAAGGAATGTTGAATAAACTTGTCATTGTAACTTCGCTATAAGGATTTATGATATGCTTGAATATGCTCGAGAGCTTTTATGCATTGTTCATTGAGCATTTCAAGTTGTTGAAGGCATTATTCCCGATAAGAGTCATTGTCGATTATACCCTTAAGAGAAACTCTCAGCGAGGGAATTTCTAACTCTAAAGGCATAATAGCATCTACAACATAAACAAGATTGTAAGGAGTATTAACTATAGCTATGTGCACACCTATCTGATAGGCCCAAAGGGTATATGTCAACTGAGTATCCCAATCCTTACCATGCTTCTTTACAATCTTACGAAGAATTTTCTCAATAATTTTATTAGAGGATTAGACTTGACTGTTAGATTGGGGATAATAAGATGTGGAAAAAGGATGTTGAATGTGATATTTCTCAAGGAATTTCTTCACATCTTTGTTCTTGAATAAGGTCCCATTGTCAGAGATCAAAGTGGAAGGTATACCAAATCAAGAAATGATGTTGTCTAAGAGAAACTAAAAGATTACTTCAGGAGTAGTGGACCGAAGAGGAACTACTTCTACCCACTTTGTAAAATAATCCATAGCGATTATGATGAAAGTATGTCCTTGGGATGAAGGAGGGGAAATTTTTTCAATAAGATCCAAACCCTATAAGAAAAAGGGCCAAGAGGCCACTTGTGACCTAAGCTCTTCTGCAAGAGCGTGGATAAAATTATTATCTTGCTAACACTGATGACACTTTCTAACAAACGCAAAGGAATATTTTTCCATGGTCTACCAATAGTATCCCATTCAGAGCAACCTCTAAACTAAGGATTTGCCCCCAAAATGCCCCCCGCAAGAACCTAAATGTGCCTCCTCAAGAGCAATCGGGATTTCAGTTTTATTAAGACAACAAAGGAGAAGACCATTATAACCTCATCTATAAAGGATATTAGAAACGATAATGTATCTTGCGGCTTATTTACAAATTCTAACTCTAGAATTTTTACTTGTAGAATCTGGAAAAGTACCATCAATCATGTATCTCGAGATATGTGAGTACCTCTCATCAAAATCTATAGCATAGAAATAAGCCACATTATTAGAATTATCAATAATAGCCGGAGAAGAAAGGTTGTGAATAACAAAGTTCAGATCCACCACAAGGTCCTTTAAGGATACAAAGGAAGTGACACATGCCATTGCATCAGCATGTCGATTATCTTTTCGAGGGACAAGATCCATGGTGTAGGAGGTGAACTTTTCTAACAAGGATATGGTTAGGCCATGATATTGTGATAATTTATCTTTCTTAGCCTGATAAACCCATGTAACTTGTCTAATAATTAATCGAGAATCCCCATAGATGTTTATATTCTTAATATTCAAAGCTAAGGCCACTTTAAGACCAGCTATAAGGGCTTCATACCCAGCAATGTTATTAGTGCTTAATAAATTGAGATAATAAGATAAGGGACTAGGTTTTTCGATAGGAGATACTATAATAACACTTTCCCCTGAGCCTGTACAACACCTAGAGCCATCAAAATATAACTCCCAAGTTTCATCAACATCATAGAGAGAATAATTTTTTCAAGAAAGAATTCTTGATTAGGTAATGTAAGAAGCAAAGGGGCATCAACCAAATGGTCGGTCAATGCTTTCCCTTTGATTGTCTTTTGAGAGACAAATTTAAGGTCAAATTTCATCAACATCATAAACCATTTTTCTAAACATCCCAAAAGATCTATCTTAGAGAAGAGACATTTTAAAGGATCAAACTCGATGATGAAATGAACCTCGACATTCAAAAGGTAATGTCTCAACTTCTAAGTCACAAAGACAAGAGAGAGGCATTGCCTTCTATCACAGAATATCAAACCTCATAATCGAGTAAAGTGTGGCTTATGTAATAAACCGGGCATTCTTTACCATCACTATTATGTTGTGTCAATAAAGCTACGAGGGCGTGAGAAGAAGCAGCTATGTATAGGAGAAAAAGTTTATTAGGAACAACATGTTGTAGGATAGGAGGATTAGCCAAATAATATTTCAAATCCTCAAAGGCTTGGTGACAATCCTCATTCTATTGAAAGGTGGTGTTTTTCTTAAGCAACTGAGTGAAGGGGAAAGTTTGATCCGCAAGTTGTGAAACAAAGCTATGAATAGCTTTTATATTTCCTTGCAAACTTCTTAATTGAGAAATATTTCTAGGAGGTGGCATATTAACTATAGCATCTATTTTCTTCATGTCCACCTCAATACCATGACGCAAGACTATGAACCTTACCAATTTTCCACTATCCACACCGAAAACATGCTTTCAGGGTTCAAGCACATGTTGTATTTACAAATTCTCTCAAAGACTTGATGAAGGATCTTAACATGGTCATGGTGAAGTATAGATTTATCTAAGATGTCAACAACGTAATATTCTAAGATTTTGTGCATGTAATCATGAAAGGTGGGAGTCATAGCATGTTAATAGGTAGTGCCCACATTTTTCAATCCAAAAGGCATCATAACCCAACAAAACGTACCCCCAGGGGTGGTGAAAGTAGTTTTGAATTAATCTTGAGGATTCATGAAAATTTGATTATATCTAGAGAAACCATCCATAAAAGATAACAAATCATGATCAACAGTAGAATCTACTATCATATCAATGTTTGGAAGTGAAAGATCGTCCTTTAAAGAAGCCTGAATGAGATCTTGAAAATCAGTACACATTCTAATCTTGTTATCAGGTTTGGCCATAGCAACAATGTTCGAGATCCAAGGTGAATAATTAATAGGGCGGATAAATCTTGCATCTAAAAGTTTTTCAATTTTAGCTTTGACAAGCAAGGCTATCTTAGGATTCATATTTCTAATTTTCTGCTTTATAGGTTTAGCATTAGGGATTAAGACGATGTTATAACAATTTTAGGATCAATTCCAGGCATGTCAGAGTATATCCAAGAAAAGATCTTAGGGAATTCATGAAATAACTCAGAGTATTCCTTTTGTTCTTCATCAATTAAGCATTTTCCAATCTTTATGATATTTTTTTCATTACTAGGATCCATCCTAACATCGATAGTATCACTTACAAGAAGATTTCTTTGTTGAGGGATATCCATTGGTTGAGGGAAATCTTTATTTTTCTCAATGTCACCTTTGATTAATTCAATGTCTTTCCCAAAGTATGCTTCTACATTCAAACAAACCACTTAATTTAAAAATTAACCAACAAAACCTTCAAATTTTCATTGATGATTTACCTTCCCATTCCACTAATGTGATTGAGATCGATCATCTTGCTTTCTCTCCCAATGATATTGGCCTTGAATCTAATAATGTTGTGAACTTTGTTGACAAAAATGAAACTCCTAAGGACTTGTGCATTACATTTGATCCTAGTGAGACTATTAAAGCACCTAATGACCCATTACATATAACTATGAAAATCAAAGGCATACCTTCTCGAGGAGTGCTTATTGATCCATCTTGCATGGTTAATGTGATAACTGAATAATTTCTTTATACTTTGCAATTGCATCAAGTGATGTTTGATTATATTGATGTGGTAGTCAGAGTTTGTAATGTCCTTGCTAGGTTTTGAAATGAAATCCAAAAATCACCATCCAAACATTTCTTCAAACACTTGGTTGCCAATGGTTAGTCTACTAATTTTTGTTTTAGTTTGTTTACAAGGACATTCTAGGGCAGTTTGATCATATTTAGTGAATCCTAACAAAGATATATTATCATAGGAATGTTTCAAAGCAATAATCACAATGTATTTGGGCGAATAGGACTTATATTCAAACGTCAGTACTTCTTGTCATTTTATCAAATATTTGGCACACAGCCTCAGAATAATATGCAGATCCCAAACCAAACCCATTCCTCATTAAGGACACTTACAATATGCTTACATGGACTAATTACAAAGACCAAATAGCTGATTACTTTCTGAGGACTAATGACTGATAAGTGTAGATAGGAAATACGGAAATCATCAAAGCAAGACAAACATTAGCCTAGTTCAATCACGAAAACTAAAATACAGTGATAACAATCCTAAAAACACTCAATAAAGACATGAAAACAAGACATTAATTCAAACGCAAACCATTACAAACTTGAATGTCTCCTTCATGTGGCTTCGTTGTCCTTCTTTCTCCTTCAAATAGCCTTGTTTGTGGATCTCACCTACTAGTGCATAAGCATGATGTGAAAGCAAGTAGACAAGATGGTAGCGCAAGAATACTAGAAGCGTGATTGATTTGATCAGGGACTTTGATTGAACAAATTCATCCAATTTATAGATAAATTGGAGAAAAGACAAGACTAGCATGACATTGATATTAGAGGCAATTGATTTCAAAATGGCACAATTGAGTTGAAGGAAGAAGGTTATGACACCTTCTATGTCATGAATTATGACATATTGCCAATGCAAAGGTTAGAGGACTAGACGCTTATGACATCTTGCTATGCCAAAAGTAACGCATGAGAAATTCATGCTTCCACCGAAGCACAAAAATAGGGAGAAACTAGAGAGAAATTAATTAGGTGGAAATTGAAATTAGGAATTAGAAAATTAAGTGGAAATTAGGAATTAGGAAAATTAGAAAATTAGGAAATTAGAAAATTAGAAAATTAGGAAATTAGAAAATTAGAAATGATGTGGAAATCAGGAAATTAGAAATTGATGAAATTAGAAAATTAGGTGAATTAATTAATAATTTCTCATTCATTAATTAATTTACAAAAATAGGAGGAATTAATTAGCCAATTAAATAAAAATTTAATTGTGACAAGAAGACTTAGGATAAATAAAATAAATCATTTATCCTAAAGAGAAAAACGGAGAGAAAATGACAAACAAGGTTAAATGAATAAATCATGAAACCCTAGAAGATAAATTAGAAATGCAAGGACGACAATTAGGTCTTGATGTAAGATTGATTTGATGTCGATTCGATCATGATTTTGAATTGACAAAGGACCGATGTTGATAAGTGATTTGATTGATAAACAATTGACATTGGTTGACAAATTGACCAATATTGATAAAGAGACCAAATTGATATGCGCGAATTGACATGATTGAAGAGGAAAAGGATCGATGACAAATTGATCACAAAATTGACGAGATTGACAAAGACGAGGATCGATGACAAATTGATCGCAAGACGACAAGATTGAAAACAACAATGATTGATGACAAATCGATCGCAAGTCGACAAGATTGAAAAGAGGACAACGATCGATGACAAATCGATCACAAAACGACAAGATTGAAAAGAGGACAAAACCCTAAATAGGATTTGACGATGTCCAAAATGATGACAAATCAGCACGCACATTGATGCAACAGGATAAGATCGATCAAAATCATGACTGAAGATTGTTATCGACAAGACCAAATTCGAAAGCGAGACAAATGAAGAATGCAAAAGAAGGACTCGATGCTCGCAAATGATAAAGACCAAGTGCTTAACATAGGAGAAATGTTAATGTGATGCAAAAACCCTAAAATAAGGCAATGCGCAGATGTTAAAGTATGACTCCGCAAGCGTTGACCATTTTTAGACGTCTACAATAAGAATTCACACTTGCACCGTACAAACAATTAAATGAAATGCATGGAACCTGGTAAAGTTGCCAAGGTAGGCGATGAAGGAAACAACACACCCACAATGATAATAGGCTCCAATATGCCAGATCGAACTAGGAATTATGTCACCCCAGCCTGCTGTTGCCATTAGAAGGTCTGAGAACTCAATGAAAATGGCATACAAGTGCACCAATTCTCCTCCAATTTGATCGGCCTCACCCCTTAAAGAAGGCGTTACACCAAATAGTGGGTCTCAAAGCATAAACTTGTAGTAATCACCCAATTCAAAGGTTCCAATTGGCACTGGTTCGTTCTGATCAAATCCTCATACGAAGTCAAATCTATCACCAAATCTCATATAAAATAACACTTAGAGGTCGCCTTCCCTCCTATTGAAATCATTGACCTCTAATAAGGAAATCGATGCACATGGGAGATAGTATGAATAAAATCATGGGGTCTTAGTTCTACAACTTTGTTAAATGGTAGCACTTAGCACTTCGATTTGCCTCCAATAAATCACAATAGGAATCACCTTGGTGCTCTAGAGAAACTGCT
Organism: Cryptomeria japonica; assembly: GCF_030272615.1. Lineage (NCBI taxonomy): Eukaryota > Viridiplantae > Streptophyta > Pinopsida > Cupressales > Cupressaceae > Cryptomeria > Cryptomeria japonica. Next base: position 975,341,606 of record NC_081407.1, read on the forward strand.
GACAATAAGATTCAAGAATGCACTCCTAACACAAGGCCATCTCACCAACCTGCAAGTCTGCAGCATTATAATCTGATATTAACTCCTTATGCTCGATGTGGAAATCTAAATGCTTTCCACTCCTCTCACAACCCTTCAGAGGGTATTTCACCTCCTCATTTATGCTGACCAATAGGGAGGTAGTGTTCCTCAAGATCTTTTGCGAACAACCTATGTCTCCACAACTCAACAAGAGATAACATAAACAATTGATGCCCAACATGTGTTTCCCCTCTTCTATTTATTCATTACATGACACGTCACAATCACCTTCTAGAAGATAAGGGTTGGCACACTTTATATTATTTAATTAAACATGTTATTTTAATGTACCTATAATTTATTAATTAAATAAAATTCACACGTCTCCTGATACGTGTTATCTCCTTATAACATCAAAATATCACCAATCACTGCCATGTCGATCCCCTAAAAAACTCCTTGGCCTACGAGGATCAAATATAGGCCAATTTTGACACAAGTGCACATGCTAAGGAGAAATTATAGTTTGCCCTCCCTGAAATTGCTTGTCCTCAAGCAATCTCAATGCAGGATGCTACATGATCTCCTCACCTTCCCAAGTAGCATCCTCAACTCAAAAATCCTTCCATTTAATTAAATATTCCCTGATATCTCTCTTCCTCAACCTCTTCTTCCTAACATCCAAGATAGCTTCAGGTACTAAAATTAGCTTACCCTAATCATCCAAGGGTGGAAAAGTCATGCAAGGAGTCACATGATGCCCTAACGCCTTCTTGAGGCAGGAAACATGGAAGACATTATGCACTCTACTATCTACCGGTAGCTCAAGCTCATAATCCACCTCTCCCACATGCCAGATAATCCTGTAAGGTCCATAGTATTGTGGCTTAAGTTTCTCAAAACCACTCCTCTTGAGAGTAGACTGTCTATATGGCTGTAGCATCAAATATACCATACCGCCCACCTCAAATGTTCTCTCTACTCTCTTCTGATCTACGTATTGCTTTTACTAGTTTTGTGCCTTCTGAAGATTCTCTCAAAGGGCTCTCATGATATCTTGATTCTCCTATAGCATATCTCCAACACTAGGCACTCTACTATCACTGAACAACAAATCAATAAAACTAGTTGCCTCATGCCCATACAATGCCATAAATGGTGTCATCTGAATAGAAAGGTAGTAAGTGGTATTATAACAATACTCACAAAATATATCCACTTGACCCAACCCTTCTGCTACCCCGCAATGTAATTCCTCAAATATCCCCATCCATTTATTCACTATTCATGTTTGTTTGTCTGTCTGCGGGTGGTAGATGGTGCTTGGAGTGAGCTCTATCCCATAAGGTCTGAAAAGCTCTTGCCAAAAATGGCTTATAAACCTGTTGTCTCTATCAATCACTATATTCTGAGGTAAACATGCAATCTAAATATCTCTCTGAAGAACAGTTCTGCTACCTGTGTAGTGGTGATCGGAAAGAAATTGGCATATTTAGTCAAACTGTCAACCACTACATAGATACAATCCTTACCCTATACCTTGGGTAAACCTATAATGAAGTCCATGGAAATGCATTCTCACTTCCTATCAGGAATTGAAAGTGGCTGAAGTAAACCTGCAGGGTATGTGTGGTCTTGCTTATTATGCTGAAAAATAGGACACTCTCTAACATAACGAAGAACATTTGATTTCAAACCTTTCCATGTGAATCTCTCCCGCACCTATTTATATGTCTTTTAGTAACTGGGATGACCTGCCATGGGTGTGTCATGAAAGGTTCTAATCACTATGTTCTTTACATTTGATCCAGAGGTCAAAAAGATCCTTCCCTTGTAAATGATTAAATCATTCACAATGGTATATCTATCATCATGAATCGACTCCTCAATGAAACCTGAAGCCCAAGAGTGCTTGGCATATTCTGCCACAATCATGTGCTTCCAATCCTCTGAAATATGTGCCATGGAGCTCAAATGAGGGCGGTGAGATATTGCATCAACCACTACATTTTGTGACCCTTTGACAAAAGAAATATCAAAGTCATATGATTGCAGCTTACTCACCCATTTTTGCTATCTATCATTAAGATCCTGCTGCCAAAGGAAATGTCTCAAGTTGTTGTGGTTTGTTTTCACTGTAAATTTGTTGCCTACCAAATACTGCCTAAATTTGGCCAAGGCATGCATGATGGCCAACATTTCCTTGTCATAAATGATGTAGCTCATCTCAGGACCTCTCAACTTCCTGCTCTCAAATGCAATCGGATGTTTGTCCTGCATAAGGACAACCCTAATCCCTTCACCTGAAGCATCACACTACAACTCAAAGGGTTTACTGAAGTCTGGCAATGCAAGTACTGGACAAGTGGTCATAATTTGTTTGAACATCTCAAAGCATTCTTGTGCTTCGAGTGACCAAACAAAGCCTCCCTTCTTGGTCAAATCAGTGAGCCTACAATAGAAACCGCATAAGCCCAAAAACCCTCTAAGTTGTGTCAAATTCTCAGGTGTAGGTCATTCTACAATCGCCTTGACCTTATCGTGATCCATGCATACACCCTCTGCACTAATGATGTGACCCAAATAAAGCATCTTTGTCATGCCCAAGTTACACTTGGATTCCTTGGCATAAAGAGACTCCTTGCCAAGAATACCCAAAACAGTATCTAGATGTGCAATGTGCTCTATCCAAGTCTTGTTGCACACCAAAATGTCATCAAAGAAGACTAGCACAAATTTCCACAACTAAGAATGAAATACCCTATTTATTATGGACTAGAAAGTGGCGGGTGCATTGGTTAGCCCAAATGGCATAACCACAAATTAAAAATGACCACAATGACATCAAAATATTGTCTTCTCAATGTCTTTCTCCCTAACTCGTATCTGGTGATAACCCAACCTTAAGTTAATCTTAGAAAAATATTGTGCACCATGAAGCTCATCAATCAACTCATCAGTTCTAGGAATTGGATACCTATTCTTGATGGTCTTCCTATTCAACAACCTGTAGTCTATGCATATACGCAATGTTCCATCTTTCTTTTTGACCAAAGTTACAAACAAAGCAAAAGGTGATTTACTAGGTCGGATATGTCCCATAGCTAACAACTCCTTGATAGTTTTCTCTATCTCATCCTTGAGTCATTTGGGATGTCTGTCAGGAGTGATTATCACTAGCTTAGTGCCTTCCTCTAACTCAATGATGTGTTCAATTCCTCTATCAGGAGGTCATCTAGGTTGAATCTCATTGAAGACCTTGTCATGCTTAATCCTCGCTCCTAGATTTTAGGTGGATAGATGGGCTTTTGTTGTTCCTCTTACGTAGGTTTCAAAACACATCCTACTGCCCACTCAACCATGTCATGACGCAAGAGACATTCCATCCTCCTGAATGAAATACACCCGCAGTTGGTGTCCTGGAGTGCCTTAACACATGTATCTTTCCATCCATCTCAAACCTCATTTCCATCTCACGGAGGTTGAGAGTAAATATGCCAATATCATGCAGCCATGTCATGCCTAGAACCATATCAGTGTCACCCATATTCACAACATAGAAATCTGACTTGAATTCAAAATTATTCAAGTGCATAGGCAAGTTAGGTATCATCCTGTCACACTTAAGAGTGTAACCATCAGCAACCTTCACTCTTATTCCCTCAAAATCCTCAGTGTGTATGCCTCGTCTTTCCACAAGCCTTGCATCAATGAACTTATGGGTCGCACCAGTGTCAAGAAATGTGATGACTTTCTGCCCAGCAAGAACACCTCTCATCCTGAAAGAGCCCTCACGATGAATGCTAGTGAGGCAAGCCTCCTTGATTTTAACCTCAAGTTCAACTTCTCCTTCTTGTTCTGACTTCTCTGACTCAAAATATTCATCATCAGTTTGTTGGTTAGAATCTGATCCTTCATATTGTGTCCATATAGCTCTGTTTGCTTTTCCCTTAGGCCTTAAGGGACAATCATGATTAGCATCATAATGCCCCTTACAATAGAAGCATAATTTCTTCTTCTTCAAATCATTCAATGTCTCACGATCAAGAGGAAAAGTGGACTTCTCCTTAGCTCTATCATCCTTCTTCTAAAACTTCTTATTATCACGATAGGAAGAAGATCCTTTCAAAGGGAACTTGCTGGTAGGTGCTGCAAATTCCATCCCTCTTGCTTTTTTCATTGCTTCATGTAGAGAAGGAGGGTCAAAGGCTTTCAACTAGCCTTTGAGAGGTTCCATTAGTCCTTCAGTGAACAGGACTACCAATCTTCTTTCGTTGATCCAGGGAACCATGACTGATACTGGAATTCAGTGATGTATGATTCAAGGGAGCCATGTTGCTTAAGTTGAGCTATCTCATGAAAGCTTGCTTCAGGGTCCTTTACATCAAATATGTCAATTATCTTCTCAATGAACTCAACATATGTGGTGATTAAGTTATGACCAAGGGTTACTAACCCATGGTACCACCACCCATGGGTAGCCCCTTCCAAATGTAAGGTGGCAAACTTAATTGCATCTTCCTCCGACATAGGTCTTAAGGAAAGATAATTATCAAGCTTCTACACCCAAGACCTTGTTGTACATTTATTACTACCATCAAAATAAGGCATAGGTATCTTTCCAAGTGTTTGTTGATAATCATTCCTTGGTGGATTGTAGTGATCATTCCTAGCTACTCCTCTTCTATTCCTTTAATTCATGTATTGATCAAAGGTCCATTGGTCCTTCAAATCAGAAGCTAATGCAGTATACTCTTGGTAAGCTTGCCTTTCTTCATCTCCAAATGTGGTAGCAGCAACTGCAGGAGAGTCTTCCCTTGGTGTGAAGGTGGGGAAGAGTGGTCTAGAGGCTAATCCTCTAGTAGTAGTCCTTTGGACAGACCTATCTCCTTCAACATTTTTGATGTTTTCATTGCTCCCGTTTTGCTCAGCTTCATTTATTTGGTAATTGGTGTTGTTGTTGGAATGTTGCTCAATCTTGTCCAACAATCTTGACATCATGTCCAACATGGTGTCAAACTTCCTCTCTATCCGAGCATCTTTGTCATCTTCTACCATTTTCTAGCGTCTCTTTCCCTCAATGCTGCTGATAATGTGTCTATGTTAGGCACCTGTGGGTTTTGGTATTGTTGTCTTCATTGTTCCCTATTGTAGTACCTTACTTCCCTTGCACTCATTCACCAATTTTGATCATAGGATGGTGGGATGAAAGCTCTGATACCACTATAATGTCCCTTCTAGGTTCTGAAATGAAATCCTAAAATTTACCATCCAAACATTTCTTCAAACACTTGGCCGCCAATGGTTAATCTAATAATTTTTGTTTCAGATTGTTTACAAGGACATTCTAGGGTAGTTTGATCATATATACTGAATCCTAACAAAGATATATTATCATAGGAATGATTCAAAGCAATAATCACAATGTACTTGGGCGAATAGGACTTAAATTCAAACACCCGTACTTGTTATCATTTTAACAAATATTTGGCACACAACCTCATAATAATATGCAGATCCCAAACCAAACCCATTCCTCATTAAGGACACTTACAATATCCTTACATAGGCCAATACATGGACTGATTACAAAGACCAAATATCTGATTACTTTCCGAGGACTAATGACTAATAAGAATTCACACTTGCACCATACAAACTGATGCTCTGCAAAAAGAGGGTTAGAATATCTGTTTGAAGACAACACACACACAAGAGGAAAAATGTTAGTGTTAGCAAGAAAATATTATTCTAAACAGGCATATCAAAAGAGATACTAAAAGCATGAGAGAATATTTAACTAAGGAAGTAAATATGATGAGACATCTCCAAATGCCCCCTAACATGCTCTTAGCTCCTTCTCCTTTGTTCCTCTCCTCTCCAAGTTCCAAACTAGTGTAGCTCTCAATAGCTTTTTGCACTATGGATGCTTATGGAGGTTTGAGATTGAAGTATTTGCTCTAAATGTGAATAAAAAGCTAATACTAGATGCTATGATGCTAAAATGATTTATTTTAAACCAAAGTGACAAGATATTTAGTGATTTATGTTAAATGATCTCTAAAATTCTCTATATCTTAGATGCATACAAGTTTTTTAGGATTGTGACTATGAATGCTAAATGTTAAATGCTTTAGGATGCTTGAGAATGAGGAATGTGAGCTCTATTTATAGGTAAAATGGAGCAATGGATGGTTGAAATTGAGTAATCTCAGCAAGGGTTAGGATTGAATGATATTCAATCCATGTGAGGGCTTTCAACCCAATCCCAGGATGACAAGTGTCAATGTGAGATAGGTTGAGAGGAGAGGGAATAAGCATTAAATGCTTGACATGACCTGAGAGTTAACTTGGGAGTTAAGTTCAAGGTTAGGTTGAATGAATAATTTTTTTATTCAAAGAACAAAGCTTTTATCCAATGGATAAACTCTTGTGCAAAGGCAAAAGGGATAACCATGGTCAAAGCAATAAATGCTTGAGGAGACAGATGAGTGCAAGTTGAAATAACAATAAATGGTTATGTAAGAGCCATTAATGGTCATATAAGAGCCATAAGTGGTTTGGAAGACTTTGGAGGTTAAATTGTTGAACACACAAAGCATTTAATGTTTTTCAAAGACTTTGAAGTCTTTGAGAAGTGACTCCAAGTTGCTTAGGAATGTGACAATAATTAGGGGATGGATTAGGCTAATTAGGAAGGGGTTAAAAGAATCTAGAAGGGGGTTAGGATTGCAAGTGGATTTGGTGGGTGAAGGAAAATAGGATTTTTATTTAAAATAAATTAATTTATTTCAATAAATGTGTGCAAGTTGCATTTGTAGGAAAATGCAAGTTGGGGGGGATAAATGATTTAAATAAATGTGTTATTTAATTTATTTAAAAGAGGAAAGGGGGTTAAATTGAATAAATAGGATTTATTCATTTAATTGATTGGTGAGTTTGGTTTAATGAATTAATTAAAATAAATTGAATAATTTATTTAATTAATAGGAGAATATTTGAAGATGAATTAATTAAATATTAATTTAATTAACTAATGGCTAGTGGATTTTTAATCAAATAAATACGAAATATTCATTTAATTAAAATGGACAAATTTATGTGACTACACAAACAATTAAATGAAATGCATGGAACCTGGTAAAGTTGCCAAGGTAGGCAATGAAGGAAACAACACACCCACAATGATAATGGGATCCAATATGCCATATCGAACTAGGACTTATGCTGCCCCTGCTACTGCCATTAGAAGATTTGAGAACTCAATGAGAACTACATACAAGTGCACCAATTCTCCTCCAATTTGATCGGCCTCACCCCTTGAAGAAGGTACTTCCCCAAATAGTGGGTCTCAAAGCATAAACTTGGATTAATCACCCAATTTGAAGGTTCCAAGTGGCACTGGTTCATTTTGATCAGATCCTCATACGAAACCAAATCTATCACCAAAGCTCATATAAAATAACACTAAGAGGTCGCCTTCCCTCCTATTGAAATCACTAACCTCAAATAAGGAAATCTATGCACATGGGAGATAGTATGAATAAAATCATGGGGTCTCGGTTCTGTAACTGTGGTAAATGGTAGTGCCTCTAATAAATCACAATAGGAATCACCTTGGTTCTCTAGAGAAACCGCTGACAATAAGTTTCAAGAATGCACTCCTAACACAAGGCCATCTCACCAACCTGCAAGTCTGAAGCATTATAATATGATATTAACTCCTTATGCTTGATGTGGAAAATTGAATGCTCTCCACTCCCCTTGCAACCCTTCAGAGGGTCTTTCACCTCCTTAGTTATGCTGACCAATAGGGAGGTATCATTCCCCAAGATCTTTTGCAGACAACTTGTGTCTCCACAACTCAACAAGAGATAACATAAACAATTGATGCCCAACATGTGTTTCCCCTCTTCTATTTATCCATTACATAACATGTCACAATCGCCTTCTAGAAGATAAGGGTAGGTACACTTTATATTATTTAATTAAACATGCAATTTTAATGTACCTTTAATTTATTAATTAAATAAAATTCACATGTCTCCTGATACATGTTATCTCCTTATAACATCAAAATATTAAATAATAAAGAGATGTGAAGTCACCAATCACCGCCATGTCGACCCCCTAAACAACTCCTTGGCCTACAAGGGTCAAAGATAGGCCAATCTCGACACAAGTACATGTGCTAAGGAGAAGGGGACATTACTGAGTGTTTGATGGCTTCTCTTGTCTTGCTATTGGTTCTATCACACTTCATATTGATGTAGCACTAAATGCTTAAATGTTAATTTTGCTATCATTCCTACATCCGATCAATTTTGTGTGAAGTTGGGACATCATTGGCTCTCTTCCATGAAAGCGATCGCTTCTACTATTCATAAGTATTTGAAATTTCCTCATAATGATAAAATTTTAATATTAATCATAGCATATATCAACCTACGATGAGGTGCACAGAGATGTTTGTCTTGATTATTTTTGGTTTGAACAATTCCAACCTCTTCAACCTAGAAGTGATGCTCTCTTTAAATCGTATCAAAAATGGAAAAATGAGATGATTTTGTCTTTGAGTAAACCTAGAAATCCAACACTTAGTCTTCATGTTGATGATCATATACCTCTTCTTGAGGATAAGATTATTCTTCCTCCCAAGGAAAGAAACAATCTTCTTGGTGCAATCATGGTTAGGAGGGACCTCAATCAGATCTATTCAGACCGTGCAACAAGAGTAAACACAGTGAAAGCAAGACAAGGTGATGGAGGCAATACAGAACTGAATGAATTAGATCATAAAAATTCCTTACAATCTACCGACATCATGTGGGCTACAAAATTCAGCTCACTGGCTTCATACAAACATGCTCAATTACAGTCTCGGTCAATACCGGACCTCTTAACCTCAAGAGAGATCTTCTCAAATCTAAAGTATTACTAAAAGCTAAATTACATTGATTTATGTGGTCTAGAGGGATCCAGGCGGCCCAAGAAGAATCAAATAATGATGAACATGATGAAACATGTAAAACCACCAGGTCAACCTTCACCAATGAAAACCCTCCAAAAAATCCAAAGGAAGAAGTGTGGATCAGAGGGAAGGTCAGCTACATGCCAAGGAATGTTGGAAACAATGAACTGGGGCTCCACAAGCTATGGAAAGGATCCGCAAGATTCACCAATAGCAAATAGGTCCAAGCGGTTCCAACGTTCTAAGCCAGAAAACTGTCTCAGAATCCGGAAGCGATAACTTGTCGAAAAAATATCTAAACATCCCGCGATTCAGGAATAACAAATATAATCATGATTACAAGAAAAATCTAGCTCCGCAAGATCCAGTGAGCAAATGCAAGAAAGTGAAAAATGAAATATTGAAACTATAGGACAGAAAATAGGCTAAAAAGAAATATTTTTGGTTGATGCAAGATTGCGAAGAACCGGGGATGCTTCTGCATCAAACATTCGAGGTTGTTGAAAAAGTGAGTTGCTCACTTTGCTGGAATCAAAGGAAAACCAAGGTGGTCCACCTCTGCCTGAGAAATCCACAATGAATCTACAACTAGTCTATCCTTCCATTTCACAAGATACTCCTTGTACTGACTGCTCCAAGTACTACACCCAATCCTACTGTCCAAAAGGTCTTCAATCTGATTTGGTTCCTTTCGGGGCAACTACTTCTCCAAGTTTGTAATACTACCTTCACTGAATTTTGATTCATGATATTGATATAGATCTGCAATGTTGAATATAGGTGAAATACTCAAATTATCTGGTAGCTCCACTTCATATGCATTCTTAGAACTGAATTTCTTCAAGATCTTGCAAGGTCTAAACTTCCTCATTTGCAACTTGTTATAGGTTTCGACTAGAAAAATTTCTTCTCTTAGATTCACCATCACTTCATTGCCAACTTCAAATTCCTTATGTCTTCTCTTCTCATCTGCTTTCTCCTTATACTTGTTCATTTCCTCCAAATGTTGCTTAACCTGAATATGTAAGGCCTTCATATGATCTACAAATTCTTCTACCTCTGCACTCCTCCTGTCTTCATTACTAATATCCCTCAATTCTTATATACCTCTATGGTGTGCTCTGGTAACAATCTCAAAAGGTGTTCTTCTGGTACTCCTGTTCACTGAATTATTGTAGGCAAACTCTGCTTGTGAAAGAATCAAATATTGACTTCCAATCTTTGCTCCAACTAAGCATCTCAACAAATTTCCCAAACTCTTGTTTACTACCTCTGCTTGTCCATCAGTTTGTGGGTGAAAAGTAGAACTAAATTTCAAATATGTCTTCATCTTCTTTCAAAGTGCTCTCCAAAAATAACCAACAAACTTAGTGTCTCTATCTGAAACTACGCTCTTAGGTAATCCATGTAATCTCACTACCTCCTTGAAAAATAATTCAGCTATATGCACTGCATTTGATGTCTTCTTACAAGGTATGAAATGAGCCATCTTCGAGAATCTATAAACCAACACAAATATAGAATCATTCCCTCTCTGTGTCTTAGGCAATCCAAGTATGAAATCCATGCTTATGTCCTCCCAAGGTCTCTCCAGAATTGTCAAAGGCTTATACAATCCCATATTCTGACTACTGCCTTTTGCAACCTGACAAACTCTACAGCTCTGCACAAATTTCTTGAGATCCTTATGAATTTGAGGCCAAAAGTAATGTTCACTCACCAATGCTATTGTTTTGTCAACACCAAAGTGCCCGACTAATCCTCCACTATGATTTTCCTTTATCAGATTATCCCTCATAAAACTCTTAGGTTTACACAACTGAACTCTTCTAAATAACATCCCATCCTAAATGAAATAATCCAACCACTTGCTTCAATCTACCATAACCGGTGCTCTACATGCTTTCCAAGGTTTTACAAAATCTGGGTCATCATCATACAAGGTCTTTAATTCTTCAAATCCTAATACTGCCACTCTCATCTTTGTCAGCAAACTTCTTCTTCTACTCAATGCATCAACAACTTTGTTTGACTTCCCACTTTCATGCTTCAACATAAAGGTGTAACTCTATAAAAACTCTACCCATCTCATGTGTCTCTGATTCAACTTTCTCTGAGTGTTCAAATACTACAAGGCTTGATGATCGGTATACAACACAAATTCCTAAGGCAACTGGTAATGTCTCCACTTCTTCAAGGCTTGAACTATGGCATAAAATTCATGATCATACACTGAATATCTCCTTCTTACATCTTTCAACTTGTCACTGAAATAAGCTACCGCTCTTCCTTCCCGACTTAACGCAGCTCCCAATTGAATTCCCACTTGCATCACAGTCTACTTGAAATACTTTATTCAAATTTGGTAAAGCTAACACAAGCTGCTCAGTCACCTTCTGCTTCAACAACTCAAAACTCTTATTTGCTCTAGTTTTCCACTTGAATTCCTTCCTATCTCCTCTCATTGTCTCAGTCATAGGGTTACAAATTGAATTGAAAATTCTGATAAACTTCTGGTAGAAACTAGCCAATCCAGGAAATGATCTAACCTCTCCAATGCTTTTTGGTGTAGGCCATTCAACAATTGCTTTTACCTTCTCAGGGTCCATCTTTAATTCATCCACATATATAATAAATCCCAAATAGACTAACTCTTCCTTCATGAAACTACACTTCTTTAGATTTATCAGCAACTTCTCTTCTCTCAACCTTTGCAAAACTTGTCTTAAATGCAACAAATTCTCCTCTTTTGTCTTACTAAAAATCAAAATGTCATCCAAATATACAATTACAAACTTACCCAATAATTTATTCAACACCTCATCTCTTTTTCTGATTCTAATATGATGATATCCACTCTTTGAGTCTATCTTTGTGTAGTATTTGGCTCCACTCCAACAATCCATTATGTCATCCATCCTAGGTAAAGGAAACCAGTACTTCACAGTGATCTTGTTTATTGCTCTAGAATCAGTACACATCCTCCATTCTCCATTCTTCTTAGGTGCTAAGACAGTTGGTACTACACAAGGACTCAAACTTTCTCAGATCAAACCTTTCTTCAAAAATTCCTGCACTTGTCTATTCAACTCTTCATTCTTTGTCGATGTCATCCGGTGTGTAGCTTTGTAAGGCTAACTAGCTCTAGGAATCAGGTCCATGCAGTGACTGATATTCCTCATAGGTGGTAATCCATCAAGCACATTATCTGAAATGATGTCTTCATACTCTATCAGCAACTCTTTTATCTCCTTTGATTGTTATGTTGTTAAATGGAGCCTAATCAGACTCGAAGGTTAAATTTTCCCTACTTCTATCATTACGGTTTCCCCTCATATTTTTTTACAAGGGTCAAGGGGTAGCCCCTTGTGCACTCCCTTTATTATTTTATAAAGACTTCGGATGTTATTTTTCTATTGGCTAACATGTTGTAACCCTAATTTTGTAACCGACATAAGTCTTGATAAAAAGGCTAAGGGTTAGGGTTTTCAGTAGAGAATTTTATAGCATTTTGCAATGGTAATGAGTTGCAAGGGATTGTTGGTTGTAATCAATTTTTTATTTACTAGATAATAATATTGGTCTCTCTATTTTATGGATGTAACCCGAGATTGGGTGAACCACGTTAAATATTGTCTCTTCACTGTTATTATTTATGTGTTTTTATTCATGTGTTTAATATTTATCTGCATATAATTGATATTTTCTACATGTAATTCCTAACATGTTCTTCATGCTTCGGGTTCTCTGTTTTCTTAGGAACTAAGGCAAAACACACATTCTCATGTCTCTTCCATTCGATAACTTCCTTTCATCCACCAAACAGATTCTAGCATTCGTACAGACTTCACTCTTTAGGGGCTCCTCTCCAAGGGTAACAAGGTTTGTTTCATCCCATTTGCTAAAATAGTATATATGTTCTTTCTCCCATCATGTATTGCCTATCTATCAAAATTCCAAGGTCTGCCCAACAAAATGTGACTAATATCCATACGTATAATATCACACAAAACTTCATCATGATAATTCCCAATTTTCAATTTCACCAAGCATTGCTCACTCACTAACAACTTATGATCATCCTGAATCCATGCTATCTAATAAGGCTTAGGGTGTTTCAATCTTTCCAACTTTAATTTATTTAACATTTCTTCTGAAACAAGATTATTTGAACTACCACTATCAATAACTACTTTGCAATACTTATCAGATACCTTACATCTGGTCTTGAACAGATTTCTCCTCTGCAAGGGCTATTCATCCTCTCTGGTATGACACAAAGCTCTCCTCATCATCAACAGTTCTCCATCTTTCGATTTGTTAGTTGATCCGATAGGGTCTACTTCTACCAATGTTGTTCTCCCAGTGTTCTTTGTCTTCTTACATTCAAAAGCACGATTGTTAATCCTATGAGGATCCAGTTAATATTGAGAGGGGGGGTGAATCAATATTAATATCAACTTACAAGATTAAGCCAAAATCAAACTTATATCAGATCTGAAATCATTTATCAAAATATCTCAACTTCTTTTATCAGATCTAACAATCTCTTTATCAAATTTGCTAACACATTAATCAAATCATTTACCACATCTATCAATTCTTTCACCACTTAAGAAATCATATAAATTTGATCATTTACCAACTCATTATCCTCATCTATCAAATCAAACACTTTCTCTACCAACTCTTATCAATACCGGTAACCTTTGCTAAACCTCTAATAAAACATCATAACTGGTGTACTCATAAATAGTGCATGAAATGTAACATAAACAAGAACATCACACGAAAATCATTCCACACATGAACACCATGATTTTTTTGACATGGAAACCCAAAAAGGGAAAAACCATGGTGAGAGTTGGTACCCACAAATATTTGTGCTCTTTTGAAGTACACCCTGTTAGGAGCTTACAATACGCCCTATTCGGAGCAAACCCTGTTAGGAGTCACCTGATTAAGGGATTTGCCTAGCAGCCCAATTAGGAGCTTGATGATTTGTTAGGATCAACCTCATGAGAGGATTTACCACTCTTTTGAGAGTTGTCCTATTAGGGGACTTAAATTTTTAAGGCCTCTTAGGACCTACCTGGTTAACCTACTATAACTGTTAGGGAACAATAGTGAAAAAGTGATATGTTACTTGCACTTCTTAGCTTGCTAGATCAGATCCAATTATGCTCAACACTCGGCAACTCTCAGGAAGATCTCACACTTCTCTTGGATGACTCAACACATTCTCTTAAGACCACCGACGCCATAAACATCAATTGTGCCATCCTAAATAGCCATCTCAACTAGGTCGACCATTAAACCCTAATTACATCATGAAATTACAATACAAATCATAAGAGATCATCTCATATCAATATACAGATCATTAAATCAAATTACAATGCAATATCAACCGTTGGTTGATCGAAACCCATCATGAAAAATCTGATATTTACCAAAGTCAAAACCTCAAAACACTCCACTTAGTGTTTCATTGTTTCCCAAGAAATTTTTCCTTGAATCGCACCAAAACAACAATCAAACATATCACGCGGGTTGTGCCATGTTACCACCTTCATGTAGACTCACTGTCGATCACCGCCATAACAAAAATAATTACCGATTTGATGAATTCTTCATTGTTCCTTAAACCCTACTAAAACCCTAGCAAAACTTCATCAGAAATTTGAAACAAGCCTTCCAGTAGTCTTCACAAGTTCCGGTTTTGATCAGATACACCTTTCCATGATACAATCTCACATTCCAAACCACAAATCACCAATCATCGCCAATCGCTTCATTCAACCAAAACATCTCTACTTTACCGGTTAAAGTCCTATTTCACAAACTTCGGTTCTTTGTCAGTAAACCCTGTCTTTTGATAAACCAAATCACTTAGATGACATAAAAAAACATCATGAACATCAGTAATCATCATTTGACATCAATTTCCATCAATGAAACACGAATAACTGATCAAGTCATCTATTCATAAAATCTCAATCTCTTCATCACAAATAGTCTTCTATCCTCTACCGGTGCAATCATTAGTCTTCAACTGCATCACCTGCATTATCTCATTTGACATCAATTATGCCAAATGCCAACATTCTCCCCCTTTGGCATTAATGGCAACACCAATCAGATATACAATCAGAGTAACATCATAATCTGCAACTTGCTTGCCGGTATCACATCATCTGTCGGTTCTCCTCCTTTTGTTTTCTCCCCCTTAACCAATGCTTCTCTCAATCTGATCTTCAACTTCTCCCATATCTGATTTATTTTATTCTCCCCTTTGATAGCAATGCCAAAGATATAAATGCATCACTTATATTCAATTTTGTTGATGCCTCTTCCATCATCTCTACTAATCAAATCAGAAAAATTATATCAAAGCATTAAATTAGAGCTTTACATCAGACTTGCTCCCCCAAAGGAATAGCCTGCACCTTCATCAATCCTTAGTGAAGGATAAACATGAAATCCATGGGATTGATGCATCTGCATCATTATAGTTCTTCTGATGTAGGGGTTTAACCCCTAGTTTACCTCTAAGAAACTCAAAGGTATCCTTCGGTAAGGGCTTAGTAAAGATATCAGCTAACTGATCTTTACTCTTCACATATTTCATTTTGATCTGTTTTTCTTGAACTCTTTCCCTTAGGAAATGATACTTCAATTCAATGTGCTTGGTTCTAGCATGAAGTACAAGATTCTTAGAAATGTTTATTGCACTTGTATTATCACAATAGATAGTCACCGGATCAGACATATCTATCTTGAATCCTTCTAGCACATGTCTCATCCATATTTCCTACGTGCAATTCATGGATGCAACTACATACTCTGCTTCAACTATAGATTGAGAAACACATCTTTGTTTCTTTCTCATCCATGATGCTAATCTTCCACCAAGTAGAAAAGCTCCACCGGTTGTGCTTTTCCAATCATCCACAGTACCTTCCCAATCTACATCAGTAAAGACATCCAAAGTAAAATCTCCTTTATAGGGATACCATAAACCATAGTCTATAGTGCCTTTGAGATACTGAAAAATTCTCTTCACAACCACCATGTGACTCTCCTTAGGCTCTTTTTGAAATCTAGCTACTAATTCAACAACATAGTGTAGCTTGCCAATCATAGATTTGTATTCTTTTTCACTAACAACATGGGAATCATCTTGCTTGGACAACTTGCAACCTGTCACCATCGGTGTTCCTATCGGTTTGCAGTCTTCCATACTCAAAGTCTTCAACACCTCTTTGATATACTTGGTCTGACAAATAAAAATACCACCATCCATTTATTGGACCTGTAAACCAATAAAGAACTTTATTTCACCAATTAGAGACATTTCAAAATCCTTTTTCATTATATCAACAAAATCCATACACATATCATCATTTCCACCAAAAATTATGTCATCTACAAACACTTTTGCTATCAGCATCTTGTCTCCATCAATCTTCAAATAAATGTTGTTATCCTCACTAGTACGTTGGAATCCAATTTTGATCAAATTTGCATGTAATCTCTCATACCATTTTCTTGATGTCTGTTTTAGACCATACAGTGCTTTATGCAATTTACACACCATGTCCTTATCATCAGTCAAAGAAAAACCATTCAGTTGTTCAATGTATACTTCTTCTTCTAGAATTCCATTCAAAAAGGTTGATTTGACATCCATTTGATAAACTTTGAATCCCTTATATGTAGCAAATGTCAGTGGCATCCTTACTCCTTCTAATCTAGCAACCGGTGCAAATGTTTCACCATAATCCTCACCTTCTTCTTGAGCATACCCTTTACAGACTAACCTCGCCTTGTTTCTTACAATTTTTCCCTTTTCATTTAATTTATTCCTAAAGACCCATTTTGTTCCAATTACATTCTTATCCTCCAATCTAGAAACAAGTGACCATGTCTGATTCTTCTCAATTTGATCTAATGCTTCATTCATTGCATTCACCCAATCGTCATCCTTTAGTGCTTCCTTAGTTGTCTTGGGTTCTATTGTAGAAATCAAACATGATTTCTCTCGGATCTTTCTCCTGGTTTGCACACCTACATTCTTATCACCAATTATTTGCTCCTATGAATGGTTCAATCTGACATATCTAGGTATTTCTTGTGCCGGTTTTGCATCTTCTGCATCAGGTTCTTCATTTTCTTCCTCACTGTCATTGCTTACCGGTTAAGCATCTAATTCTACATTTGTTGATTCTTCATTATTCTTTGCTTCTGATTCAATGATCGCAAGTTTTTCTTCATTATCATCCTTTTTAGGTTCTGATCTGCTTGTACCTTCAGACTTATCAGAAAGATCATCAACTTTTACATTAGCACTTTCAACAATTTTTTTAGTTCTCTTATTGCAACATTTATATGCCTTTCTCTTAGAAGAGTAACCAAGATAAATTCCTTCATCATATTTTGCATCACATTTCTCAGTGTAGTTATCTCTCTTAATAAAACATTGACTTCCAAAAAATTAAAAATAAGTTACACAAGGTGTTTTTCTATACCATAGCTCATAGGGTGTCTTATTGTTACGTCTCTTCACTAGTACCCGGTTTAAAGTGTATACAGCAGTACTGATCACTTATCTCCAAAATATTTTGGATACATCACCTTGTAATAGCATGGTTCTTGTAGCTTCAACTATTGTTATGTTCATCCTTTCCGATATGCCATTTTGTTGTAGTGTCCTCGGAGCAGACATTTGTCTCTTGATACCTTGTTCATCACAATACTTAACAAATTCATCAGATGTGAATTTGCCTCCCCGGTCTGATCTTAAACACTTTAGGTTCTTACCAGTTTCATTCTCAAGTAGAGATTTAAATGATTTAAATTTACAAAATGCTTCTGATTTCTCCTTCAAAAATGTCAACCACGTCATTTTAGAATAGTCATTGGTGAAAATTATGAAATATCTATCACCGTAATAACTCTTTGTTCTCATAGGACCATAGAGATCAGTATGTACCAAATCTAAAATATTCTCAGAAGTACAATTGTTGCTCTTGAAAGAAATAGAGGTCATCTTACCGATTTGATAATCTTTGCATATCACACTATCCAGTTTGACAATTTGTGGAAATCCTCTTACAACACTTGACTTACTTTAACCAAATTATCAAAATTAACATGACAACATCTTTTATGCCATAACCAATTGTCTTCCATTCTTGCAACCAAGCAATTATTAATATTACTATTGAAATGGAATAAGTTACCTCTAGTTTGCTTCCCGATAACAATCGGTTCACCATTACCTCCAAGAATTCTGCACTCCACTTTTAAACTAAGAAAATAACCTTTTGTTGGTGTAAATAATTATTCATCTTGGATATTATTACACCTTACTTAAGTTTACTTAGGAAATGCATTTCATAGTAGTTTGGGTATGAGACACTTGGGTGTTTGTGCCACATTGGGATAGTGTGTGTAGGAGAATTTCCACCTTTTATGGTGTTGATCTTGTTGTTACACTCCACATTCAGTGGGTGATCCACCTCATGTGGACTATTATATTATTTCTCCTACCTACCCACACCTATTTCCTACCTACCCTTGTTTCTTATTGATATTATTGATCGTTTTCTATTGATGAGAATACAGTTTATTCTTGTCCTATATTTTGTCTCTATTGTACTTTTCATCGAGCTCTTGATCTTGGCAAAATCTCACATGGTATCAGAGCCATTGGGGCTTCATTGATTCGTCTTGAAGAGGCATTATTGCAACATCAAGAGGCAGATCTAAGGAGCAGCATCTTTTGGAGGCGTCCTAGACCAGATCCGACCTCATCATTGCATTCAGGTGGCTGTTTCCATGAATTTTGGTTATAAAGTCGGCCTATTTTGATGAGAAAATTTTTTCGCCAATTTTACTATACTTGTACGAATTTCAAAATTATTTTTTCTGCCAAAAAGGGGGCTTTTATTTTCCGCATAAAATTTTGAAATTTTCGAGAAATTTTTTTAGTCAAAAAAGCGATAGTGAAAAAAAAATTGAAAAAAAAAAAAAAAATTTAAAAAATCAATTTTTGGGAGGTCCGCAGACCCCCCCCCCATCCCATGACCCCCGTACCGCAGTGTTATTTGTTTGCAGGGCTTGTACTCCTCCCACCACTGTTGTACTCTCCTCGGCCACCGTAGAACTCCCGTCTTTTGGCGTGTTGCATGTTGCACCAGCCATGGTGGTTTCCCTAGTCCCCAGCATCCTACTTCCGGCAGCCTCACCATGCACCTCCGGATCTCTCCTGTCGGTCGCAGACAACTGCTGTTGACATGCTTCGGCGCCTCCTGCCGGACTCCCAACCACCGCTGCTGCAGACCCAGCGTGTCGACTCCCCTACCGGCCGCCACCTCCAACTTTCAGCTGCAAGCAAATCATCGACATCTGATAGCCCTCCGACATCAACAACCCCACTGGCACCGGCAATTATTTAAACCGGCGGACCCGCGCTTGCCACATGGCAGGTGGCCACTGGCCCGCGGTCAACATCCGTACGACCTATCAGTCAATCTGCACAGTCAGCATATTTGCCACGTGTCATCAGTCCATACGGTACGGACATCGAATGGGCAAGGAGGCAAAAAAAATTTGGCGGGCACACGAGTGTCAAATTTAACCCCGCAGTTTGCTGACATCATCATTTTTCAAAAAATTTGCAGGCCCCTCTCATTGAGCTTTTTGATTTTGCAGTTCAACTTCAAATGGCCATAACTTGCTCATTTTTGCTCCTTTTTGGGTGCAATGTTTTTTGAAATGGGTTAGAATTTCGTGTACTTTCACATGGTGGAATTATTTTCTGATTTTGATGGACAGATTTTTTCATAATTCTCAGTTTTTGGTGACTGTATCTGTCCAATCCCTATTTCTGCAACTTCCAAGTCTCCGTTCGGGCTCATACGAACTCCTTTTCAGGTGTCATTTTTTTTGAAAGTGTGTTATTTTTTGTCTACTCTCATAATATGCTATCAGTTTGTAGCAATTGTGGGTAGAAATTATACTTTCATCATATGGTCTTATTTGGCCAATTTGGCATTTGTATTGCATAGATCTATCTTTCTGATCTTTTGCTTTGTAGTTCTCAACCTATTGGGGTAGTTGTAAAACAAAATCAGAAGTCCACCTTGCCATTGTTTGCAAGTGGCCTATTGTACACGCACTACATATAAAGTGTCAAAATCATCATTTTTGGGGGGGTACTTTGATTGAGTGAATTTGGGGGGCGTATCTTGTGCTTTTGTGCTCTTATGTTCCTTCCTTTCTACTGCTATGAGTTCTTCTAAGTTTCCTCTATTAACTCCTCATAATTATGCTACTTGGAAAATTGATGCATGGAGTAAACTTATGGAAAAAGGACTCACTCATTACATCGATGGAACTATTGTTGCTCCTGCTGATCCTAAGGTTGATCCAGTTGGTCACTTGGACTGGCTCACTAAAAATATCATGGCAATTGGTACCTTAAGAAAGTATGTATCAAAGGATCTCATTTTTCATATTGAGAAGTGTACTCTATTCAAGGATGCTTGGAAAAAGTTTCAAGACTTGTATGGTCAAGTTGATGAGATTAGGGGATATCAAATTGATAGTGATCTCACCATGTTAGATCCCAAGAACTTTGATACTATACGAGATTATGTCACTAAGGCAAATGAGTTGAGGGCACAACTCAAAGATTGTGGCATTGATAAGAAGGATACTCAATTGATATTCAACTTGATAGGCAAGCTTCCACAAGATTATGCAGCATTTGTGTCTAGTTTCCAAACCCATAGGATGACAATGGGTTCAAGCTACACAATGCCTACATTTGATGCTTTCAATGAAATGTTGATGATGGAACAAACTAAGTTGATAAGCATGAGCATTCTTAAGGCTTCTAAGTCTCAAGCATTAGTGGCAAATCAAGGGAACAAAGGAAATCAAGGAAAGGACAACTCAAACAAGAAGAAATAGCAATCAAAGCCTAAGGACAAAGCATCATCTTCTCCACAACAAGGAGATTCATCCTCTTCCAAGAGAGATAATTCACCAAAGAGGGAGAGACCTACTTGTGCCTATTGTAAAAAGGTTGGTCATGAGGAGCGTCGTTGCCATTCTAAAAAGATTGATGAGCTCACACATATCATCAAAAAGCATAACATTGATTTGCCTAATGTCTACAAGAAGGATGATTCATCAACTTCCACTTCCTCACATTCAAAAGGAAAAGGGCAAGCATTCATGGCTTCTACAAGTGGGAAGACTCACTCTTTTGGGACAAGAAAAGGAAAAGCTCTTTGTGCTACAACAAGTCATGATTCAGAGAGATGGCTTCTAGATTCAGGGGCTTCTCATCATATGGCATCTTTGCAGTCTATGTTCTCTATATTTGAGCCTTGCACCATGCCACAGATTTTGATGGGCAATCATACATACATGGATTTGATTGGGAAAGGATCTATTGACATTAGGGATAACTCCTTCAATGATGTGTTGTGTGTACCCCACTTGACAAACAATCTCCTTTCTATCTATCAAATCACACATGGTGCAACTAAGAGAGTTGTGGAGTACACACCTGACTCAGTTTTCATTAGAGACTTGGAGACTAGATCTATCATTGCAACTGGGGTGGTTGATCATGCATCTTAGTTATACTCTTTTTCAGATTTTGTTGATGATGATGATTTCACATTTGATGATTCTACACATGATGATCACACTTCTTGTGATGGTTCAGTTTTTGAGGAGAACTTTGGACACTTGAACACGGGGATTCTCACATGTGACCCCATTCTTGAGCCTTGTATTTCATCTCCTCATATTGATATCACATCACCTATTGCACCTGATGATGCGGATAGTGCGACAGTTTTGCCTTCATGTGATTCAGTGCAGCAGGATATTCATTGTCTTCTAGCTTCAGATTCATGGGATGATTACTTGACAGACATTGTAGGTTTGTTTGTGGAATCCTACATTGCAAATTTGGGAGACATCATAGATGACATTCATCTTCTCTTTGATGAAGATGATCCTTCTTCGATTGTTGCGAGGGAATACTCTAACCCTCTTGTTCATTCTCTACATGATCATTCTTTTGAGGTTGACATGATTGTGGATACTTATGTACAGCAGTTGGAGGAGGTCTCTTTATGTTTAGAGGAGACATGTGAGTCTTTGGGACATTTTCTACATCCATCTCCACTAGATCTTGGAGTGCCTTTTTCAGCAGTGTGGCATAGTTTACCACCTTTGGAGGGGGTATCTTTCAGCATCGACATGGGGACACTTGAGCAGTTTTTAGAGATTCCAATCATCGTGAGTTTTCTTCATACATCTTCCCTTCATGATTGGGGAGACTTCATGGATACACCTTTGGTTTTGTTTCTTCCTAAGGGGAGGAATGTTGTTCAACGTTCGTGGAGCAGTTTCTTCATACATCGAGCTTCTATCATTGGTGCAGATTCCACATTGAGGGGGGGCTTCCTAGTCTCTCTTCTTCTTCTCTCATATGGGGGGGACTTTTTCCTCACATGGGGTTTTGTCCTTCACATTCTTCTATGAGAGTTCTCTTGTATGTTTTCATCTCTCTTTTGGGGGAGGGTTTTTTCCCACTGGGTTTTTCTCTCTTTCCCCATTTTGTGAGAGATTTCATTGCATTGGTTTGCATGCATTTGCATTTGTACATGGGTACCTAACATGGCCTAGTAGCTGGGACCCATCTTGCATTGCTTAGTTGCATTGTAGACTTACGTGCATTCCCCTAAGTTGCACTTAAGGGTGGGTATTGGTGTAAATAATTATTCATCTTGGATATTATTACACCTTACTTAAGTTTACTTAGGAAATGCATTTCATAGTAGTTTGAGTATGAGACACTTGGGTGTTTGTGCCACATTGGGATAGTGTGTGTAGGAGAATTTCCACCTTTTATGGTGTTGATCTTGTTGTTACACTCCACATTCAGTGGGTGATCCACCTCATGTAGACTATTATATTATTTCTCCTACCTACCCACACCTATTTCCTACCTACCCTTGTTTCTTATTGAGCCACATGTCATGTTTGTGTGCTCACATATCCCTAGCCTTGCCTATATAAGTAGACTCATCTACATTGTATGTAATTGATATTATTGATCATTTTCTATTGATGAGAATACAGTTTATTCTTGTCCTATATTTTGTCTCTATTGTACTTTTCATTGAGCTCTTGATCTTGGCAAAATCTTACACCTTTAACATTAAACTGACCAATACTTAAAATATTATGTTTTAGACCATTAACCCAAAACACATCATCAACATTACTCTTCCCATTTAGAGAAATTGAACCTTTACCTTTCACCATGCAAGGAGAGTTATTTCCAAATCCAACGACAACTCCATCAAATTCATCAAGGGTTATGAATTTACTTTTGTCTCTGATCATGTGGTGTGAGCAACCACTGTCTATAATCCATTCATCACTATTCTCCATATAAGATACCAGTGCCTTTTCATCTGTCAGTTCCTCCTTCACGGCTACAAACACAATCTCCTCATTGTCATCTTCATCTTCAAACTCTTCATCGGTCACACCTTCATCTACTGCAACATAACAATGTTTCTTGCCCTTTCCTTTGAATCTCCTAAACTTCTCTTTCTTATCAGTGTTAGGGCAGTTAGCAGCAATATGACTAATTTTACTACAAGATAAACACTTCAAAGGTAGCTTTCCTTTATACTTATCGATGCCTCTTGGAAATCTTTTTTCTAACAGTACCTCAAGTTCCATCACTTGATCTTCATTGTCTTCATTTCCCTGGTTACTTCCATGACTTGACCTGCACTCATGATTTTGACATATATATTTTCCTTTTCTAGCAGATGAACTGGTAACAGAAGCTTTAAAGGCAGATTCGGTAGATTTTGTCACACTATTGTCAAAACTATTTAACTCAAAATTTGTAAGCTTACCAATCAATAAATCAATAGTTTCCTTATCCTTTGAAATAGATCTAAGTTTTTGGATTGCAGATACTCTTATAGCATACTGAGGTTGAAGAGTTCTAATCATTTTACTTACTACTGCATCATCATCCATTTTACCTCTAGCACTCTTTATGCCACCAACAACTTCTTTAATTCTCCGACCATACTGTGCAATATTTCCTCCTTCAAGAATTCACATGTCATTGAACTTTCCTCTCAAGCTTTCCTCTTTGGCTCTTTGAACATGCTCATCTCCTCCATAGATTATATCTAACTTTTCCCAAACCTCACCTGCAGTT
The DNA here is from genome assembly GCF_030272615.1 of Cryptomeria japonica. Taxonomy (NCBI): domain Eukaryota; kingdom Viridiplantae; phylum Streptophyta; class Pinopsida; order Cupressales; family Cupressaceae; genus Cryptomeria; species Cryptomeria japonica. The sequence continues at coordinate 975,365,881 of NC_081407.1, forward strand.
TCCAATCCTTGAACATCAATATATTTTTAATTAGATAAAGTACTAACAATAGCTTCTAAGGCTTGCATGTTATCTTGCTACTCTTTGAGTTCATCCGGTGTCAAGAGAGTAGTAGTAGGAGAAACATATTTTGTTTCAACTTGCTTCCAATATTGTGCACCAAGACCTTTGATGTAGATCTTCATTCTGTCTTTCCAGATCTTGTAGTTATCCTTGTTGAACTTAGGACCCTCTTTCTTCATCATCTTGACTTCCTCATAATCTTTCCCTCAAGCGGTTAGGCTTTCTGCACAGAGAGGACCAATGCTCTAATACCAATTGTTAATCCTATGAGGATCCGGTTAATACTAAGATAAAGGGTGAATCAGTATTAATACCAATTTACAAGATTAAGCCAAAATCAAGCTTATATCAGATCTGAAATCGTTTATCAAAATATCTCAACTTCTTTTATCAGATCTAACAATTTCTTTATCAGATTTGCTAACACATTAATCAAATCATTTACCATATCTATCAATTCTTTCATCACATAGAAATCATATAAATTTGATCATTTACCAACTCATTATACTCATCTATCAGATCAAACACTTTCTCTACCAACTCTTATTAGTACTGGTAACCTTTGATAAATATTTGATAAAACATCATAACCAGTGTACTCAGAAATAGTGCATGAAATGTAACATAAACAAGAAACATCACATAAAAAGCATTCCACACATGAACACCATAATTTTTTTGACATAGAAACCCAAATAGGGAAAAACCACGGCAGGAGTTGGTACCCACAAATATTTGTACTCTTTTGAAGTACGCCCTGTCAAGAGCTTAGCCCTGTTAGGAGCTTACAATACGCCCTGTTAGGAGCAGACCCTGTTAGGAGTCACCCGGTTAAGGGATTTGCCTAGCAGCTCGGTTAGGAGCTTGATGATCTGTTAGGATCAACCTCATGAGAGGATTTACCACTCTTTTGAGAGATTCCCTATTAGGGGACTTAAATGTTTAAGGCATGTTAGGACCTACCTGGTTAAGGGATTTAACCTGCTGCAACTGTTAGGCAACAACAGTGAAAAAGTGATATGTTACTTGCACTTCTTAGCTCGCTAGATCAAATCCAGTTATGCTCAAAACTCTGCAACTCTTAGGCAGATCTCATACTTCTCTTGGATGATTCAACACATTCTCTTAAGACCACCGACACCATAAACATCAATTGTGCCATCCTAAATAGCAATCTCAACTAGGTCGGCCACTAAACCCTAATTACATCATGAAATTACAATACAAACCATAAGAGATCATCTCAGATCAATATACAGATCATTACATTAAATTACAATGCAATATCAATCGTTGGTTGATTGAAACCAATCAGAAAAAATCCAATATGTACCAAAGTCAAAACCTCAAAACACTCCACTAAGCGTTTCGTTGTTTCCCAAGAAATTCTTCCTTTAATCATGCCAAAATAGAAATCAAACATATCACGTGGGTTGTGTCATGTTACCACCTTCATGTAGACTCAGCGTTGATCACCACCATAACAAAAATCATTACCGGTTTGATGACTTCTTCATCGGTCCTTAAACCCTACCAAAACTTCATCAGAAATTTGAAACAAGTCTTTCGGTAGTATTCACAAGTTCCGGTTCCAATCAGATACTCCTTTCCACGATACAAGCTCATGTTCCAAACCACAAATCACCAATCATCGTCGATCACTCAATTCAACCAAAACATCTTTTCTTTACCGGTTAAAGTCCTATTTCACAGGCTTCAGTTCTTTATCAGTAAACCTTGTCTTTCGGTAAACCAAATCACTTAGATGACATAAAAAAATATCAGGAACATCAATAACCATCATTTGACATCAATTGGCATCAATGACAACACGGATAACTGATCAAGTCATCTATTCACAAAATCTCAATCTCTTTATCACAAATAGTCTTCTATCCTCTATCGGTTCAGCCATCAGTCTTCAACTCTATCACCTGCATTATCTCATTCTGCAATAGTTATGCCAAATGCCAACACACGATGTCCTTCTCCTCCACACTTAAAGCAAGTTCCTCTAAACACTCTCTTATCTTGTCTTCTATCATCTTTTCCAAAACCTTCGTTCTAGTAACCATCAGGTTCTCTTCTCCAGTAGAAATTTATATCATCCTTCTGGTATGAACTACCATTTTTGCTTACTTCCTTGTCCTTGTTCTAATCTATACAGGTTCTTCTTCCTCCATAATATCCTCTACCTCCTTCAAATCTTCATCTGGAAAACCTTCCACCTCTACCTCTCTGTCTCTGCTCGTGTATCTTGTTCAACTTCTCTTCTACTTTCAAGGAATATTGGTAAGTTTCTTCAACACTTTGCAACTTGATTAAACTAAGTTCATCTTGTATAGACATTCGCAATCCATTCAAATATCTCGCAACTTGTTCAATCTCATCATCGATATCTACGGATTTGATATTCAACTTGTAGAATGCTTCGGTATACTCCTTCACACTTGATTCTTTCTGCTTCAAGTTTTGTAACTTCCAGAATAGATTTACTTGGTAATCAGCTAGCATAAACTTCGATTTCAACTTGGCAACCATCTGCTCCCATGATTTGATATTCTCTTTACCTCTTCTTTTTCTATCAACCTGCAAATGTTCCCACCAAAGAGATGCATGACCTTTCAACCGAGTACGGGCATATTTCACCTTTCTTTCTTCTGTGGTGTTCTCAAAATCAAAATACTTCTCCATCTCTAAGATCCAATCTACTAATTCATCTGAATCCAACTTTCCATCATACTCAGATGGGGTAAAATGTGGTTTAGTGTTTGCCCTACTCAAAACCCTCAAGAACCTCTCTTCATCTGGATCAATCGCTGGTGGATTTGCTACTTGTTCTATCGATGCTTCTTCTTCATCCTCGCTCACATCTTCAATATGTCGACCTCTTTTCTAGGTTGTTTCGATGACTTCCAACCGGGCTGCAATTCCTCTCAACATTTCCATCATAGCAAGATCTGCATTCCCACGCGCTCCACCATTCCTATTTCCTCTTTGCTCCATCTTCACGCCAGTCCTTTGCAGCTGCAATTCGGATCCACAGTCTGCCAACCTACAACAAAACCTTCAGGACAACACAATCTCCGGAATGAAATCTTGCTCCAATACCACTTGGTGCAGTCACGGTTAGGAGGAACCTCAATGAGATCTATCCAGACCATGTAGCAAGAGTAAACACAATGAAAGCAAGACAAGATGATGGAGGCAATGTAGAACTGAATGAATTAGATCATGAAAAATGTTTACAGTCTACTAGTAACAAGCGGGCTACAAGATTTGGCTCATTGGCATAATACAAACATGCTCAATTATAGTCTCCGTCAATACCAAACCTCTTAACCTCAAGATAAATCTTCCCGAATCTAAAGACCTACTACTACAAGCTAAATTACATTGATCTATATGGTCTAGAAGGATTCGTGTCAGTCCAAGAAGAATCAAACAATGATGAACATGATGAAACATGTAAAACCACTAGGTTGGCCTTCGTCAATAAAAATCCTCTAGAAAATCCAAAGGAATAAGTGCAGATTAGAGGGAAGGCCGACAACACACCAAGGAATGTTGGAAACAACGAACTGGGGCTCCACAAGCTATGGAAAGGATCTTCAAGATTCGCCAATAGAAAATAGGTCCAAGCGGTTCCGGAGTTCTGAGCCAAAATGTTGGCATTTGACATTATAACAAGCAAGGGGAGATTGTTGGCATTTCAATAAGGATATTGAGAAGGTTGTTGATGATTATGGATAAAACTGATTAAGGATGTTTTACTGTCTTAATATTATTATTTTGTCATTGATGTCAAGAAATTGATTTTCTAATTCAGTATGATGTTGCCATATCTTGAGAAGTATGATTTGATGAGTATAAAGATGTCAGTAAAAGACACAGAAAGAATATGATGAATAAGGGGAGCAATAAGTTATTCAATGGGCAACTATGACCGAGTTAGACAATGATGAGATCATGATGATTAGATTGTTTTGGTATCCTACATATGTTATTGATTGAAAGGTTAATACTATACTATGTTACCGAGCAAAGAACCTAGTCAGTAAACCCTAAGGTTATCACTATCGGTTAATGAAGGCAGAATGTCTACTGAGTGAAGTTTAGTATTTACCGAGTTGCAACCGAGTAATAATAGAATGCATTGAATGAATAAAAGCATTATTTAATGAAGGAAGCTGATGAGTTGGCTATGATTAAATGATTGGTATGTCGTGAATGAAGTTTGTTAAAGAATCTATGGCAAAGGATAATCAGCAGGAAGATCTACAACTCATATTGAACCGCAATACCCTAGCACAAGTTCCAAGAAATATATGCAAGTTCCAAGGCGGGGTAAAACATTTTCAGATCGAAGGATACATTGAACCTAGTCAAAGTTTGAAGATCTGATGGCTATGATTGATCATGGGAAATGTGATCAAGGAGATTAAGTGGTTGGTGAATTGTTTATAAATAGGGAACTGTTGATAAACAATGTATGCGGGCAAGTGTATGCAGAGGGATGCTACATAGTGATTACCGAGCACAGAAGCTTGAAGACCCGTCTTGAATAACAGAGTATAGAGCCCAGCAGATGGACAAGATTATTTCTATGTCTATATTGTATTGAGCAAATAAGAATCTGCTTTAGCATTTTAGATGTGAAGTTGGAGATAGATTTTTATTACTGTTATTTTGTGAAGTGACAAAAAATCTCTTAACCGAGTGGACTTAACAGTCTTATTTGTAAAACCCTCTAGCAAGGTGACATTCTGATTGAGTGTTTGAAATCCTTTAACACGGTCACTTCTAACAAGGTGAAGATCCTAACAGATCTAAGGGAAATCCCTTAACTGGGTCACATCTAGCAATGTGTTTGCAATCTTTAACAGGATTTGCTTTTAACTGAGCATACTCTAGAAGAGTATATTTCTTAGTGGGTCCGAAATCCTACAGTGGTTTTTCCCTATTTGGGTTTCCACGTTAAATCTGGTGTTATGAGTATTATGATGTTTATATGCTTTTGAGTTTGCATGTTTAGCAGTTTTGGTTATATTATTGAAGTACATGTTACCAAGGTTGAATCTATTGTTTTTATGGATGATTAAGTTTTTATGATTCACCCCCACCCTCTCATCTTATTAGTTTGGCATCTGTACTTATCTTTAAGTATCAAAACTATCACAAAAAACTATCTCGAAATTCGTAAGCGATAACTTGTCAGAAAAAGATCCAAACATCCCACGATTCAGGAATAAGGAAGATAATCATGATTACAAGCAAAATCCAGCTTCATAAGATCTGGTGAGAAAATGCAAGAAAGTGCAGAAAGAAATGATGAAACTGCAAAACAAAAAACAAACTGAAAATAAATATTTTTGGTTGATGCAAGATTGCCAAGAACCGGGGATGCTCCTGCATCACTTCTTCCCAAAGAGGAATCTATTCCTTCTCCTATGGATGAGTTCATTCTTCCTCCCAAGGATAGAAATTATCCTCCTCTCAAGTGTCAATATATTCCTCCTAAGGGTAGACCTATCCCTCCTCCTCATGATGGACCGGGTCTCCTTCCTACACCTCCAATTCCTCCTTTATATGGTGTGGTTCCGCCTCCTATATCTTACAACGGAAAGTGATCGACCTCTCCTATTGTTCAACCTAAAAGCCCTCCTCCCATTCATCCTTCCTTAAAAGAAGAAAACAAGCCTATACCTAATGAACCTAAACCTTCACAACCCTCAGCTAAAACTAACCGAAACCATTGTATGAGAGAACACCGATGGAGACGCCGTGCTAGAGCTCATGAACTTAATTCTCAAACCATTTCTTCTCCCAAAACACCAACTATTGACATGGTTCTATTTTCTCGTAATGAGTATGTTAAACTTAATTCTCCAAGATGCAAAATGCTTAAAACAAATGTTGGTTCAAGTTCTATTCCTATTAGAGATGCTATTTTTATTAATCTTGATGAAGAAATAGGTGAGAATGTTGTAAATGATGAAAATGTTGATCCTAATATTTCTGATGATCAACATGAATATTTTGATGTTGACAATGATTTATCTAAACAATTTTCAAAAGCATTAATCCTATCTCCTAGTAACGAACAAAGCAATCCATCCTTAGAGCATGGTTTGTGTTTGGAACTTGTGATAGCTCCATCTACCGTGTTTGATGCCACTCCCCTTGCATTTTGTCTACCTTCCCAAAATAATGATGAGAAAGATCGAGGGGTAGATGACATGCTTGATTAGCTTCATTAGCACACTTTGTATCATATTGTACTATACTTTTTGTATATCATTTTTTGCATGTCTTTAACAGGGTGTTCATTCTCGAAACCAGAGTAAAACTCTTAGAGAGAGATGCTTCACACCTGAAACCAAACACAACATTTGGTATATGTCTTAGATGGGGTTACACATCACCGAAACCAGACAAAATCTCTTACACAGGATGTCCTTGAAACCACGCATGTATCTGTCATTCACCCCTTGGCATTTGCACACACAAGCGCCCCTTGGCATTTGCATTTACATTACATGTCTTAAATAGGTTTAAGAACACTCGAAACCAAATGAAAGAAACTCTTAAATGGGGTTCTATACACTTGAAACCAAACATCACTCGCACACACGCACGAGGATGAGTGGAACTAGTTAAAAACAACTAGACTATTCCTACTCTCCTCCCCAATATGGATCACCTAGATAAAAACATCTAGGGGAAAGTAGTCCATGTCATTTCTCATCATGAATCACCTAGATAAAAACATATAGGGGCAAGTAGTCCATACCTTTTCTCATCATTATTCTCATGGATCACCTAGATAAACACATCTAGTGTATATTCATGCTCTCTTCTTCCTCACATGAACTCATAGTTTTTCTATTGATAGTTCATGAATGATGCGTGCTTTGCTCTTTTATGTAATCGCTTGTGTATACACATAAAATTGGCTATGAGTAATTAAATAAATATTATATATTTATTTAATGTTTATTCTTCTATTAAATAGATAATTTGAAAATATTAATTAATTCATTTATCATATTCTTCTAATTAATTAAATATCTAATATTTAATGGTTATTCTCCTATCCTATAGTCTCAAATATTAAATAATTTCTTAAACTATTTAATCTCTCTTATCCAACTCACCTTCCATCTCCACTTCATCTTCCCTTTGCCAACTCATCAAACATGTGGCTAAGGAAATTAAGATTTCTTAAATATTAATTCATCATTTATCTTCAACCTCCAAACTTAATGAATATTGTGTACGTATAGATATTTCATAACCATCTCCTATATTCTCTCCAACACCCCCTACATCTTAGGAAGGACTTGAGTCCACTTGTCCTATCATGCCTAAATCTTCTCTAACCATCCCTAGATTCCCTCAGTTAGCAACCCAGTCAAGGTGAGATGAGTGACACTTGTCTTCTCCTTCACCTTTGCTCACAGCCATCCAAATCTACAGATCTGATCATGACCGTTGATCTAAGCCACATCATCTCATCCTCTCAAAGTCAATAAAATCAAGACCTTCAGTTGAGAGAGAGTTAGACTTCAAGTGCATTTTCAAGCAAATCATTTGTGAAACTTAGGTATCTGTGAGTTTTAATCTTGAAGCAAATAGCAATTATCATATAGCATAATCATTTTAGCATAGTCATGTAGTATTTCATATCATAGTATCAGTTAACTATCAGTTATCAATCCATTCTTCATATGCCATCTTGGAAGCTATCAGTGCACTGTCTGAGAGCACACCATCTGCAACCAGGAACAGTGGAGTTAGGACACAATAAGACATAAACCATGAAAGTAATATTAGTATTTTTATTTCATATGTATTTCATGTAGTTTCATTAGTTGAGTTTGGATTTCTTGTAGCATTTCCATTTGTATTTTGTGAAACTAACTTGTTGCAGGTAGTATTCTTAGGATGAAATTCAAGTCGACACATTTTGGCGCCCACTGTGGGGCTCATAGACCTTGCATATACCTTTAAAAATCTTGCAAAAAGTAAAATTAACGCATTTGTAATGCAGATTCATGCATATGTGAATTCTGACAACGTTTTTTCTCATAGGTTAGCGCATTTGCATCACAGGTTAGCGCATATGCCATGCAAGTTAGCACTTTTGTCTAAAAATTTGTACATTAGCATCGTCGATTAGCACTTTTGTCTTCTAGTTTAGCGCTTTTGTCCTCTAGATTAGCGCATTTATTAAAGAAATCACGCTTTTGTATCCGTAGAGCAGCACTTTTGTAGTCTAGATTAGCACTTTTGCTCTACAGGTTAGTGCTTTTGAGGAGAAAGATAGCGCATGTGTTAGAATAGCGCTTTTGTTTCCAACTAACAAAATTTTCTTGCAGGTCCGAATGTCCAAGAAACTAGATTTTTCAAACTACTAACATGCATGTGCAGGATGGTGTTTAAGGCAAATTTTATGCATTTCCTCATCTAGTTAATTAAAGGCCTTATTTTGGGAAGTAATATATCATGTCTTGTTCATTTAGTCTAACTAAGAGGATAAATTGACAGCATGCAACTTGCATTTTTAGTAACTTCTCTAAAATAGTTGCACATAGACTTCTAAAAAGGCTAAAATAAACACCATGCTTGTTGGAGCAACATCTCCAAATAGGACTTAGCCAACAATTACTTTGAAAAGGTTAAAAAGAATACTTATATTTCGTGTCTCGAAAGTGGTAGGTATATGTTCTCCCCTTAATTGGGTGGCCAAAAGGCCAAACCCACTCTTTTTTACTTTCAAAGCAATTAAATCCTTTAGAGGGCTTGCCTTCCCGAGCTACCTTGAGGGGGCCAATGAGAGGGGAACGACCTAAACTGGAAACAGGATAATACTGAGTCCTTCCAATCCACTATAAATAAATCATGTTTGTGACGAAAGTCCCAAACAACATGTGCTGATAAGTTCATACTGACACTATGTTTCCCCATAAACCCTATGGAGCGTAACCTCTATAGGCTGGGAACCGTCTGTATTTACAGAGCTGAAAGTGCCGCATGTATGGCCACATGACTGGAAGCCTTTACTAAAAACCACTTGTACTAGTTGCCAAAATCCTTCTAGTTGTTGGCACAGGAGGTCAAACCTCTGAAGCGGCTCACACACATATGGTTCCTAGTAGAGATATAAAGTTTTCCATGGGGAGTTTTCATGGAAACTGGTGCTTGGCTGCCCCAAAGAAGTGAGTGCCGAGGGTGGAGCCAGTGGGGTCAAGCATCTAAATATTTGCTTTGAATAGCATAGCCTCGAGGGAAACCCCATGTGAGACTCAACAGCTATTGTCTCATCCTGCCATAAGATTTGTACTTGCTTGTGCATTTTGTTTATTAAACATTGTGTCTTCTATGTTTGTTACATGTTCCAAATGGTCAAAAAAAAAAAAATTGAAGAAAATTATCATCTACAAGTGAGCAAAAATCCAACAAATTGCTGAAAAAGTTTGATCAAAAGGGTAATACGAAAGATTTCCAACACTTGAAACACCAGATCAAAACCAAAGTGTCAAAACGTCAATATCGAAATACTTCTTGAAATAGGTTTGTCTCTAAACCATCACGTATTTTCAAACTAGCTCAACAACTAGATCACTAATCCAACAGGTTATTCCCAAGAGGTTTCTATAAACATCAACATTCAACAAGCTATTGATTCAAACATCTTAAGTGCAAAAAACTCAACATCATTGTCAAGTCTCTCATCAGGATAATCAAATCCTCTATCACAAAGTTTGATCAATCTATACTAGGTTCATAATATTGGATATATCTTTCCTATTTTGAACCTAGGTTATATCAAAATCAGAATTGCGCCAACATTAGAATCAAATAAACTTGTAAATTGTCAAATGCTTATATGACTTTTAAGTATCACCTTAAGAAAAGAAAACCCAGTTATAAAGCTACTCAGAAAAGAATAATATTCTTATATATCAATCGCAAGATCTTATTAAAACGTAGGACATTCCTACACCGTTTTCGTCACTACTTACATGGTTGCGGTATAGAGTTTGACGGTGAAATTTTGCAAAGACGTGTTTTTCAACAAAGAGATGCTTTATCACAATGAACAAACAATAGCGGTAAAATCAACAAAGCATAACCTCCTAAACCAATAATCACCTATTGACTTTGTCCATTGGAAATTTCAACAACTTTGAAATAATCACATGCCAGTTTGGACTAGAGCCCAATACGAACAACTTAGAAAACAACAACAAATGGAGTAAGAAGATAATCCTGTATTCCAAACTTTTGGGTTTATCATTGTTGACGAAGAAGCAGTCAATAGTACCATTAGAGACCTCGAGCAAGATTTAAAATTTGATAGGCTAATGGAAACATTGTTGGCAAAACAAAAAGAGAAATATCTCTTGATGTTGGCAAAATCTGGAGCTAAACTACCACAAGACTTTAACGTAGAAAGCTTGAAACAAGATGTAGAGGCAAGTAACACCCAAAACATAGATGATCTAAATAATGAAGATATGAACAAAGAAAGTCTTGAAGAAACAGGGAAAGAAAGGGATGACACAAGAAAAGAACGTAGTGATAAAAGAACTCATGAAGAAACAAGGAGAAACTATGTGGATAATCCATTATCAAACCTTACTCAACAAATGCAAACTTTACAACAACAGATACAAGACATGCAAAATGGAACAAGCTCCAAGAAGTATTCATTAGAAGATATATGCCCATATCCTTTCGATAAGAATTTGAATATGATACCATTTCCGCAACATTGCAAGATTTCTAAATATGACAAATACGATGGAAAATCCAATCCTCAGAATCACATTAGGGAGTTTTGTACTATGAGCATGGAATTTGCTCATGATGAAACTTACCTTACGCATCTTTTTCCTAGGAGTTTAAATGGGCAATCAATGGAGTGGTTTTCAATATTACCATCTAGAATCAAATATTTTGAAGAACTTGTGAATAGGTTTATTTCACAATACTCCTATAATATAAGGAATGAGATAATGATGTTGGATCTCTGCAATGTTAAACAAAGAATGGTGAATCTTTTATGATCTTCTTACAACGATGGAAATGCATGTTTAATAGGTATCCCCAAGATGTACCTAATCAAGAAAAAATGGACATATTCATTGATAATCTTATCAGTGAAATGAGTTATCGACTAAGAATGCAATGTCCTCCCTCTTTTGCCAAAATGATCGAGAATGGTCTAAAAATAGAGAACACAATGGTAAAGAAAGGAGAACTAAAACTTTACAATAATTAATACAACAACAACAATAACATTGACAAACCCAAGTTCTGGTCAAAGAATAGGAATGTCAGCAATGAAGGAAATGATGATAATAGTACTACAAAACAACAACAACCAATTTTTAATCTATCAAGTCAAATCCCAAGCAATAATAATCTAGAAAACAATAAAGCCAAGTCCTTTTTCTCCAATCTTCGGAGGAAATTCACAAACATTGGAGAACCTTTGGAATCAACTCTAAAAACTCTGCTTGCCAACAAATTGATTGTTTTACCAAAAGCAAGAAGTTATGAACCACCAATCAAGCTAAATTGGTGGAATGACAATCATTTTTGCAATTACCATCGGAATAAAGGACACCTAACAAATGATTGTCAAAGATTGAAACACTTTATCCAAGGTCTAATCGATAATGGAACCATCACAGTGGATAGCCATGAGACAAATGAATCACACCTAGCTTTCAAAACTCCACTTCCAAATTATGACAAAGGGAAAGCCAAAGTGAATTACACTTATACATATGATGATGTGGTAAATGTGATCATTGTTAAAGATAATCCATTTTCAGAGCCAATCAATGTTATTACTAGAAGCAAAGCAAAGGTTACCTTTCCAGGTATAACAAAAGATCCAACATCCACTTCACAACAATACAATTTAGTAGAGCAATTACAAATAATACCTGCTCAAATATCAATTCTGGAACTTCTCAAGGTTTCACCTATGCATAAGGAAATTTTGGAGAAAGCTTTAGTGGAAATAACAGTTTCAAAAGATTTGGATATAGATCAGTTCCAAAACATGGTAGGACACCTTATAGCTCCTCATTGCTTATCATTTTCTGAAAATGATGACGCGTCCTTACAACATCCTCACAATGCTCCCTTACATGTTGAAGTCTCCATTAATAAAACTCGTGTCAAATGTGTACTCATAGATGGAGGAGTCGACTTAAACATTTATGCATTAAGTTTGATAAAAGCTTTGGGATATTCAGAAAATGCAATGGACCCGAAAAAGAAAATAGCCATCAAGGCTTATGATGAAGCAGAACGTTCTTCTAACGGAACTGTTGTGCTGCTAATAAAAATAAGACCTGTGGAAAGGGATACATTATGTCAGGTTTTAGATTTGAACCTCTCTTACAACATTCTTCTAGGACGACCATGGATTCACAAGATGCAAGCAGTTCCTTCTACATATCATCAATGAGTGAAATTTCCTTATGAAGGACAAGAGATCACTATAATTGCAGATTCTCGTCAATATTGCAATAATTTGAAGCCAACACAAGATACAAGAGTTCCACATAACAGAGAATCAGTATATCCTACCAAAGAAATTCAAGCAAATTTATGGGAAACTTTTGAGGAAAAGCTCAAATTAAATGATGAAGGAATGGGAAAATATTATTTGCATAATTTTCCACTTTCCACTAAGTCATATGGAAAGCCTACAAATATTCAATCAAAGACATCAAAAAAATCAAAACATATGTTTAAAGGGACATTTGTTAGTGTTGGAACTCTTGAAGAAGAAAATGAAGACAAAGACATTCTTGGTTGGTTGTACAAGGATGAAGATAAAACTATAGCAATAGCAACAGAAGTCAATATTCCCATCAAACAATATGGCAAAGGTTATGAAATCATGCAAAAAATGGGATATGAAGGAAAAGGACCAATTGGTAAGCGACATCAAGGTATTTCAGAACCTATTTGTCCACACTCGCAATCCAAAGAAGATAAATCCGGGCTTGGATATCTAAAATCCAATCAAAAGCAACATAATCATCCACAACAAAAGTGGAAAAAGAAATCAATTTCTAAAGAAGAAAATTGGCAAGAAAAGTTACATCAAGCGGCAAAAATAGTAACAAATAAACAAAAGGAGCAAGAAGAACATGAAAAGCAAGACAAGGAGATTACCATCAAGGGTAAAGAAAAATATTGTCAACAAGTTCTAGAAATACAAAAAAATGCAAAATCTGAACAAGATATTCCAGAAGAAGTAAAAATAGAGATGACAGAAATCAGGGAACTTTTTGCGCCAAACAACATTCCTATATGGTATAGTGGAGTAGTCCTAGATCATGATTCAGAGACAGATTCAAATGAGTATGAATGGGGTCCAGATGTCTTATCTCTACATCAAGTAAGGAACACAATGAAGACCAAGAAGCTATCACAAAAGAAGACTTGTCTATTGCAAAACAAAAGATGGAGTTAGAAACAAGACAAGAAAAATTGAGAATTCAGAGAAAAGAGGCATATGAAAAAAGGAAAGGGAATGACAAAGACAAAGAAGTAATGCCACAAGAAGTACAAACAAGGATAGATCAAGCATCTGAAAATACAAGATTTTAATCAAAATAGGAACAAGATGTATCCAGATATGGCAGAACCATAAAAGAATTAAGAGATAGTCAACTTGGATTGACTATTAGTCCAAAAGAAGTTGAGTTTGAAAGAAGACAAAATCTAGAAAAAGAATCCTCTTTATCATGTACACAAGTATGTCAACTCCAAAATGCAAATGAGGTCAATCAAGAAGGAATTTGCAGTATTAAAGACGTGTGTGTTGATATAATCCATTCATTTAAGGGACAAACGTCAGTTGAAGAACCACTTGAGAGTCAACTACAAAATGCTAATATTGACTTTGTTAGAACTAATTCGAAGACGCTTGAGAAAGACAATTCTCAAAAACATTTAATCTATGACAGTGCCTATTCTATGCCAAGTTATGATCATTATGTCATGAATGTTGAAACACCTAATGATGCTAGTGGTTATGATTTACCCCTTCTTCATCCTGAACTAACTGATTGGGATATTTTTGACAACCCTAAACTGAATGTCTTTTCCAATGATCATGACTTAGCCATGTACCTTAACGCTGTTGAACCCATCCCACCTAAGATATCTTACATTGCAGAATCAAGTGATGTTTCTCATAGTCAGGAGAATGCCAAACTTTCCAGTTGCAAAAGTGAAATAAAACAAGGAAAGAGACCTATTGTTGAAAACCATATCATGGCAACACTAGATCAATCAAAAGAGAAAACAAAGGACGTATCTGATGGTGAAAACCTCTTTAAGGCGCTAGAAGATGGAAAGTTTGACATTCTTCCTACATATTTTTAGGAGAGATTTGTTATCCTGATAGAACCAATAGAAGTAGTAAACATTGGTACATCAAAGGATCCTAAAATACTTCGATATGCTGCCTCATTATCAAAAACAAAGAGGAAAGAATACATGGAATTCTTTAAGCAAAGGCAAATAAATTTTGCTTGGGGACTATGCAGATATGCCAGGACTTAATCCAGATCTTATCATGCATCATCTTAATGTAGATTTAAAAACAAAACCAGTTAAGCAAAAGCTAAGGAAGATGCATCCGCACATTGCTCTTCTTGTAAAAACCGAGCTGAAGAAACTATTAGAAGTGGGTTTTATAAGACTTGTTTCTTATCAAGAATGGATTTCAAGTATTGTACCAGTATCAAAACCAGATAAAAGCATAAGGGTCTGTACAGATTTTAGAGATATGAATAAAGCATGTCCAAAAGATTATTTCCCGCTACCAAACATTGATATCATAGTGGACTTATCAGCAGGGCATGAGGTGTTTTCATTAATGGATGGATTCTCAGGATATAATCAAATAAGAATTGCACCTGAAGATCAACAAAAGACAACTTTCACCTATGCATGGGGAACATATTGCTGGAATGTTATACCATTTGGGCTTAAGAATGCAGGAGCAACTTATCAAAGGGCTATGACAACAGTTTTCCATGATATGATGCATACATTTATGGAAGATTATGTCGATGACATACTTGCAAAATCTCATACAAGACAAGAACATTTGAACATTTTAAGCAAGATTTTTGACAGGTTGGAAAGATATCAATTGAGATTAAATCCAAAGAAATGTGCATTTGGGGTAACCTCTGGAAAACTCCTTGGCTACATTATATCAGCTTGTGGAATTGAAGTAGATCCTAAAAAAGTGAAAGCTATCATGGAGATGGAGTCACCTAGGGACATAAGTCAATTGCGATATTTACAAGGAAGATTGCAATCAATCAGGAGATTTGTTTCTCAGTTAGCAGATAGATGTCTTCCATTTACCCATCTTCTACAGAAAAATGTTCCATTCAAATGGGATCCAAAATGTGAAGAAGCGCTTTTGCAAATAAAAGAATATCTTATGAGTCCTCCAGTACTGATATCGCCAACCAAAGGGAAACCATTGTCGCTCTATGTCTCAGCAACAAATGTATCATTAGGATCCCTCCTAGCCCAACATGATGATGAAGGAAAAGAAAGAGCAGTTTATTATATCAGTAGAATGCTTGTTGGCTATGAATTAAATTATTACTCAATAGAAAAGACATGTCTAGCAGTTGTATTTGCAACTCAGAAGCTGTGACATTATATGTTGATTCATTGTGTAAAACTAATAGCAAAGATAGATCCTCTCAAATATTTGTTGAGAAAGTCAACATTAATAGGGAGACTAGCCAAATGGGTTATGATACTGAGTGAATTTGATATAGAGTATGTTGACCGGAAAGCTATCAAGGGACAAGTTATCGCTGATCAATTGGTTGACACACCTTTACAAAATAACATGCCTTTGCACATCGAATTTCCTGATGAAGATATCTTGACAGTAAGTACAAACTTTTGGGAATTGTACTTTGATGGTTCTTATACACAATATGGATCAGGCACAGGCATATTTTTTATCACACCTCAAGGACACACAATTCCCAAATCATATAGATTGCAGTTTCCATGCACTGATAATACTGCAGAGTATGAAGCATTGGCTATTGGGCTTAAAATGGCTATTGAATGGAATGTCAAAGAGCTACATGTCTATGGTGATTCACAACTTATCATCAACCAAGTAAATGACGAATATCAAACAAAGGATGATAAGCTTATGCCATACAAACAATTGGTGGAGGAGTTTAAAGGACACTTTAAAGAAATATGATTCACCCATATTCCAAGAAATGAGAATAAAGCAGCAAATGCAATGGCTACAATAGCATCTCTCTTACAAAATAAGGAGAATCAACAACGTTACAAATTTCTCATGGAAGATATCTTAACCCCTACCATTCAATCCCAGCATACCTACTGAATTTGCCATATATCATGAACCAGTCAATCCTCATATGGTCAAACTTATCAGTATTTAAAAGAACATATCCTTCCTCTTGACTTATCTCGCAATCAAAGAAGGAATTTTATTCGCCGGTCCTCTTGCTATACTATAATTTCTAATATCCTATATAGGCGTGGTCTAGATGGTACTTTATTAAGATTTCTTGAACAAGAAGAATCTGAAAAAGTTCTTGACGAAGTTCATGCAAGTATTTGTGGCACACACTCAAGTGGTTTAACATTAGCTAAGAAACATCTTCGTATGGGTTACTTTTGGTCTACTATGGAGAGAGATTCATTCACATATGCTAGAAAATGCAAACAATGTCAGATCCATGGGAATCTCATTCATGCGCCAACACAAGAGTTATATCCTATGACAGGATCATGGCCATTTTTGCAATGGGGCTTTGATTTGGTAGGAAAGATAAATCCCTCATCTTCTAATGGACATAAGTTTATTTTGATAGCTACTGAATATTTTACTAAATGGATTGAAGCAGTGCCTTTAACAACAGCGACAGGAAAACAAATATCATCATTTATTTTGAATTATATAATTTGTCGCTATGGAGTTCCTATGACCATTATCACTGATAATGGAAGACCATTCAAAAATCAAGATGTGAAGGAGCTATGTGAACAATTTCATATCCAACATAGGTTTTCTACTCCATATTATCCACGGAGAAATGGTCAAGCTGAGGCATCAAACAAAACTATCTTGAAAATATTGAAGAAAACAATCAATGAAGCTGGAAAAGACTGGCACATTCAGCTAAATCCTGCTCTTTGGGCATACCGAACTAGCATCCACACTCCAACAGGGGAAACTCCATATTGTTTGGTCTATGGATCAGAATCCATATTACCTATATAAGTAGAGATACCTTCTCTACGAGTATCCTTGCAAGGTCTTATACCAGAAGAAGAACAACGAGTCTCTCGACTCCAGGAACTAGAACTGATTCAAGAACGTCGCCAAAATGCAACATATCATTTGAAAGTATATCAACAAAGAATGGCAAGAAGCTATAACCACAGAGTCAAGCCATGCATTTTTCAGATTGGAGATATAGTTCTAAGGGAGAATCCAAGAAATCAGCAAGATCGAGAAAAGAAGGGAAAATTTGAACCAAATTGGCTAGGACCTTTTGTCATAGTAGCAACATATGGATCAAGAGCATACAAGTTATCTACCCCTGAAGGTGATTGGTTTGATGAACCTATCAATTCTATCCATCTCAATAAATTCTATGCTTGAGATATAAAGTCCTGAAAAAAAAGTCAACAAAAGCATATAAAGTCCTGAAAAAATCAACAAAAAGCATATAAAGTCTTAAAAAATCAAAATATGGAAAAAATGCAATAAATTTAGATAGTGAAAACTTGGTAAACAAGCGCTATCTAAGAAGTAAGTTCCTCCATCTATGAGATTGCTTTGCGCACCTATCCACTCCATCCTATCACTTCCATATATCTTAGCTTATCCATTCCATCTTTCGCATCCATTTTCTCTTAACCATTTAGCAAGAAATATGCAGCTTACCAACAGTTATCAATCTTTGACATACTTGTTGTAGTCATTGTCTTAGATTTTATCAAAATCAATCATATTTGCATTTGTATCCTGCCATGGTTTGGATCTTGATCAATTCATACATCCATAATAATTTTGTTTCCGTTGGGGGCAAAAATCCTAATTCCTTTTGCTAAGGTGATCTTTTGAATCTTTAAAAATCCAAAACATTTGGAAAACTTAGAAAAACCAAAAATACCTAGGATTTTAAAATAGATAACGAGCAACAAAGCAACAAAAATCAAGACATTTCATCAACAACTGAATCATGACACTCAGAAAATGAAGAATCAACCAGCAAGTAATATGGGATTATCAAAGATCATTCATCAAGATGATTATATTAGTTAATGACCATAAGAACATGTGAATGACATGCAAGATTCAGTGTTTATATCTTGATTTTATTGTTAATCATGTACTCTATGCGACTTAGAGATGTCCATGACTAGACAAGCTATGATGGGGCATGATTATTTTCTTTGATTGTTGTCTATGGTTTTTCTCTTACTACGATATGAACTTGTCTCAGGATATGATTGGCAAAAGATCAAGGAGGACGTTCCAAGTCATGCATGAAAGGAGATACTCCTTGTCTGTTCTGCAAGCAATACTCAAGTCAACTTAACTCATCATATCAAGTTGCTTGTATTAACTTGCTATATCAAAATCCATGTAAGGAATACTCAGGTCATCTTGAATCATTATGTCAAGTTGCTTGTATTTTCTTACAACATTTTAAAGCTCAATGATGAAATCAAAGCACTGTTACAAAGATCGCATATGAAGAATGGCAGTATCATTTTTAGTTAGATCATTTCATTAGCTCATTATTCGTCTGCATTATAAGCATTCATTGTCAGTTACATTATAAGCATTTCTTTTCATTAACAGATCAACGGTCATAAATAAAGATTGAGTATACTTGGACAAACAAAAATAATTTGCATTTAATAATTGTAGGTGCATTCATTTTTAGAATCATTTTAATCATCATCCATTTTCATTTAGTTGTATATATAAAGCATTGCATTAATTTGAATTCAATTAAGGGCATTTCATTCATCATATAGTGTACCATCATTATTATTTTCATTATCATTCTATTAATGATCATTTAGTTGCATCTTTGCACTTAGATTCATAAATATTACATATAAAATCAAAAACATTTCATATAGATCATTTGCATCATCATAAGAATTAACACAATCATTCATTTGCATTTCCATATAGATCATTGCATTTGCATCATTTACATATCATTTAAGTTAGTAATCATTTTCATTTGCATCCAAGATCATCAAAATCAAAAATCAACAAAAGCATTTATCATTGCATCATCATATAAAGCATCATCATCAAAAAGAGTAACATGCATAAATATCATCATCCATCTAATCATGCATCCATATAATCATCATATAAAGCATCATCATTAAATAGAGTAACATGCATAATAAATATCATCATCATATAGAATCCATGTCTGCATAGAGATCATCATAAAAACAATAAAAGTCCAAGTATACAATGATATCAAATAAACAATACAAGTGCCTCCAAATCAAGTCATGGTTGTCCTGTACCACTACCACCTGGCTTTGTCCATCTTTGTGGCTATGGGCGAGAAGATCCTCCAGATGCCTGTTTCCCATGATCACCGCTCCTCTGAGGAGGTCTCATGACCCCACCACTACTAGTATCCATCAACGCGATGGTATGATAACTACCTGCTCTTTGGCTCTCTGCAACTGCCTCCTCATATCATCATTGCCAGTGGGAAGTCTCCTTCCTAGCCTGAACTAATTCTCTAACAGTGTCAGCTGAGAGAGTACCTGATCCAACCTATTGAATATGATCAAGAAGGCCCTGAGTATCCTGTTGTCTCCTAACAACTCTATCCCTCTCAGCCATAAGAGTCTGCACCTATGCTTGAAGCTGGTCAACTTGTGCTCTAAGACTATCAATGGTCTCCTACTCTGGCACATCATGCTCTGGTGCATCCTACTCTAGCATATCATGCACTGGTACATCCTGCTCTAGCAAACCCTGTTGTGGTGCATGAACCCCAATCCCCTCCTCACCACCACTCTATCTAACTACTGGAATCTCCATCTGAGTAGCTCTCGTAATCCATCGTCTAATAAGGGGAACATGATCCTCTAGATCCTCATCATCTCCACCATGAGTTGCAATAACCTTAGGGTCTGGCTAAATCTATCCAAAATCAATGCCTCTCCCGCAACCCCCATCCAGTCCAATCACCCTGCCTCCTCCTATCAATGGCAACCCTCTCGATGATCTCATACTTGCCTTGCCATGCTCCCTCCCAATCCATCCAACATCCCTCCCATCTATAGGACGTGGTCTCCCAATCCTACCAACCGGTCCAAACAGTCCTCCACGGACTCTCAATCGACCTCCCCTCCATCCAGGTCTCCTACCACCACCACCTCCATCCCCACCCTCATCTCCACCTCCCCCAACCTCCTGAGTAGCTCTGAGCTCTCATCTTTGTCTACGTCTCCTAACACCTAGATCATCTGAATCATCATCCTCATCTCCTGAGCTAGGAGGAGGATCTGTTGGCTCAGTAATACGAGGAAATGGATGAGATAGTATGTACTGAGCATACTCTTTAGTAACCCCAGGATCAAGAATGTGTAATCTCATATCATAAGCCACTCTCGGAGTAGCAAGAAACTCTGCACAAGCAATCTCAAATGATAAGGAAGGTCCCCAATCTAGTCTATCTCTATACCGCTGAGCATATATCGTCACACCAGTAGGCATAGACTGGATGATACCAAATTGTCTAAGAATGTGACTAATCAACTGTCGCTCAACAATGTAAGGAGTTTGACCAAAGAGATATCTACTATGCATGATAAATGGTAATGTTCGTGCATCATCCATCCATGGCTCACAATCAACATATGGTCTCCAAGTAATGCTATCCAATGAATCAAGCACCCAATGCCAATACTCCATCTTACCCAGCTTATGCTGAGTAAGGATACCTGCATAAAAATACTCATATGGTTGCCTCTTTCCACAAACTCTATGATGCATAGGTCGAGTAATAGCAATGTTCTCCAAGCACCAGATCTGCAATAAAGTGCATCATGTAGACAAACTAGCACTCTCATCATACACCACCTGATGAAGATCATGATATAAATGTGCCAACATACAAACACCCCAAGCATATCGAGTACGATGCTGCATCATACTCAGGAGAATCTCACCCCATCCAACGGCAAAACCTCATGATCGCCTATCAGGACAAATAAATCCTCCAATCAAACTAGCAAGAATCACAAGGAGAGTCTCGTAATACATCACCATATCCTCCCAACGGATCTCTCCTCTAGCGATGATATCATCAGCAAACACGGCTCTGCAAGCCTCTATCCCAACATGATCCTGAAAATCATACTGCACTAACTCGCTAGTCACTAGGATGTGCAGAATCCTATACACATCCTCGAGTGTCACACTAATCTCACCAGTGGGCAAGTGGAAAGTGTTATGCTCATTATGCCATCTCTTGACTAACACCGTCAACAATCCTCTATTATGCGTAATCTTAGGCATATACAACAGATGACATAAACCACAGGCATCTATATGTCTAACCTCAGCCTGTGTCAACTCTGGCACTAAATGACGTACTACCGGTAATTTCTCTCGACACTGGAGAACATCAAGTTTCTCATATTTATCAAGAGAATTCAATCAATCATCAACTATCAATTTATCAAATCAAACTGAAGCCAACCTATGCTATCAATCTATCAAATCAAATTGAAGCAACCTATGCTATCTATCTATCAAATCAAATTCAAGCAACTTAAGCTCTCAAATCATTTTAAAACCTATCAATCATGGTTTTCTATCAATCATTGAGTTCAATCAAAACTCTGCTAAGCTCTTACATCAGACACTAAATCGGTTTCTTAGAGCTACTCTATCAAAACAAATCAAATCGATCTATCCAACAACATCAATCAATCAATCAAGTCTCGATTCATCATACATGCACATCAAACACGTTAAATCTAATCATCAAAGTAATTTTTAGCATTTGCACTTATCAAAAACATCAATTTTGAGCAAAAGCACTAAACTACAACATTTGCGCTAGCTTAAGCAAAAACACTAAACAAAAGCATATGCGCTATCTTTTTGATCAAATGCGCTAACCCTACGAACATATGCACAAAACAAAGCAAAAGCACTAACTTTAGCTGCAAAAGCGCAAACAAACAAAGTAGAAGCACTATCATACTTAACATATGCACTAACAAAATGATCATAAGTGCTAATCTATGCATATGTGTTAACCCAAATTGCATATGCGCTAAATAAAAATGCAAATGCGCTAACCTAATACCGAAAATCGTGAAAAAATTAAAAAAATTCACAAAACGCGCTTAAAACATGAAAAGTTGCACGACAAGTTGAAAACAAAGCTCGGGATAAGATACATACCGGATACCCATACTCGAGAGGTCGTTGATATCGTCGAACACACTCAAAATGATGGTTCTCCACAAGAATCACCATTTCGCCACCTCACCAAGAATATTTTCTTCACAAAACTGACAAGAATAACAATGAAGTTAAAATTAGCCTTGGTTAATTTTATATTTACTATTTGAAGAGTAATTAATGCTACTCAATGGGGCAATTTAATTTGTTTTTTACAAATTAATTTAATTGACATAATTTTTATCAATTATCATGAAATCAATCGTTCAAACCAAAGTTTTCAACAATTTCACGATCAATCTCCTAAGGGGGCACACAATCAGGATTTTCATCTTCATCGGGCACATTATTGATACTTGATTTAATCTTTGAAACAATGTTGTCTTGACATCATTTCAAAGAGGGGCAAAATGTATACACATAAAATTGGCTATGAGTGATTAAATAAATATTATATATTTATTTAATGTTTATTCTTCTATTAAATAGTTTATTTGAAAAGATTAATTTATTTAATTCACTTTCGTGTCTTTCTATTAATTAATTCATTTATCATATTCTTCTAATTAATTAAATATCTAATATTCAATTATTCCTCTAACCAAGTTAATTAAATATCTAATATTTAATTATCTTCTCCAAACAATTAAATATCTAATATTTAATGGTTATTGTCCTATCCTATAGTCTCAAATATTAAATAATTTCTTAAACTATTTAATCTCTCTTATCCAAGTCACCTTCCATCTCCACTTCATCTTCCCTTTGCCAATTCATCAAACATGTGGCTAAGGAAATTAATATTTCTTAAATATTAATTCATCATTTATCTTCAACCTCCAAACTTAATAAATATTGTGTACGTACACATATTTCATTACCATCTCCTATATTCTCTCCAACACCCCCTACATCTTAGGAAGGACTTGAGTCCACTTGTCCTATCATGCCTAAATCTTCTCTAACCATCCCTAGATTCCCTCAGCCAACAACCCAGTCAAGGTGAGATGAGTGACACTTGTCTTCTCCTTCCCTCTTTCTCTCAACCTTCACCTTTGCTCACAACCATCCAAATCTGCAGATCGGATCATGGTCGTTGATCTAAGCCACATCATCTCATCCTCTCAAAGTCTATAAAATCAAAAGCTTTAGTTGAGAGAGAATTAGACTTCAAGTGCATTTTCAAGCAAATCATTTGTGAAACTTAGGCATCCGTGAGTTTTAATCTTGAAGCAAATAGCAATTATCATATAGCATAATCATGTAGTATTTCATATCATGGTATCAGTTATCAGTCCATTCTTCATATGCCATCTTGGAAGCTATCAGTGCATTGTCTGAGAGCACACCATCTACAACTAGGAATAGTGGAGTTAGGACACAATGAGACATAAACCATGAAGGTAATATTAGTATTTTTATTTCATATGTATTTCATGTAGTTTCATTGGTTGAGTTTGGATTTCCTATAACATTTCCATTTGTATTTTGTGAAACTAACTTGTTGCAGGTAGTATTCTGAGGATGAAATTCAAGTCGACACAGCTTGTATTCGTGAGATGGTGTTTATCAAGAATGATATTAGTTGAGACATTTTGATATCAAGGTCTCTTCGACTACTTGACTTGAGGTCTTGTTTTTGGTCTTTAGCTTTTATGTCTTATGTGTCTTCGTGTCTTTTCATTTGTTTGCCTTTTTGTCTTTGTTTGTCTTTTTGGTTTTTTCCTTGTTTTGTGTACCCTTGCATATGTTTGAGTGAGTTAAGATCCTAAGATTGGGGGCTTTCTTCCTTGAAATTAGTGATATCTTATATTCCTTATGATTTTGCTCCACATCCCTCATCTTCCTCATCTCTCTTTCTTCTACTTTACCATGAGTATTGCATAAGCTCATACTCCTACTAAAATGGGGGCTAAATGTAGCATCCTAAAATTGCACACTTTGCAATTTTGACCGGATTCAGGGCCTTCGCCTTAGTGTTGTTGGAATCCAAGAACACTGAGGGGGGGGGGGGGAAGGGGGGGTGAATCGGTGTTCTGCCGGTATGATCAATTTTAACCTTATTAAAACATGCATACACCAACAAATATACCGTGTTGGCCATTTGGTGGAATTAATTATGTGTTGCATTGATGTTTTGTCATTGATGCCAACACTAGCTATTTGGATACTTTACCGGCACCCTTCTGGTCCCGGTAGGTTAAGTGGTTTCTGGTTAACTTAAATCCGGCATGATTTGGTAGGCTTCGGTATAGTCTGATGATGGAATCAACTTGTTCATGATACTTATACTCATATTTGGTCAGTTGGTTTTGGTCTGGAGATCAGATGCTATCTTGCTTGCTTAGAAGATTGGTTTTTGGTTCCAGCGAGGGTTTCACCAGCAGAGCTTCTGATAGAGATCTTTGATGAATTACATAAGTGGTGTTGGTGCAGCTTCTGATGGAGTTTCAGGATGTTGTTGGTGATCATGTTCGAGACTCAGTGGTTGGAGATCATTATTGTAAGCATATGGACCTATACTTGGTCTCGGTTGATCTAGGTTATGGACTAAATTTAATGTAATGTGTGGATAGGACCTATGGATGTATTTTTGGGATGTTTTATGAGTTGGATATTATTTGTTTGAAGGTCGACATGGTTTGTAATTATGTAATCAGTTTATTGTCTGGTGGCCGACCTGATTGTTTATGGTCTAGGGTTTTGTATAAATAGATGTAAGATCTCATTGTAGATCATCAGGTTATATGTAATAGGTCATGGTCAAGGAATGTAATGTGTGAATAATGTAATATCATTCAGGTAGAGGAGTTGGTCGATCATTGGAGATCTAATTGGGTTTAGGTAAGAGGATTTAGTCCTCCAGTATCGAGCTTAACGAGAACTGTACTCAGGCATAGGAGATGCTATCTTTTGCAGTTCAACACTTCTTCGGATTGTAGTATGGATTTATATGTAGTCAGTGAGGCTCCTTTTGTGATGAGCAGTACGCTCTAGGCTGTTGGCCTTCCTGCAAGTGCAAGCCCCTTCATTGTATTTTACATACTTACTGAAGAAGTATTATCTGACTATGGGTAGGCTTCCCACCGTGGTTTTTCCATTTACTGGGTTTTCCACATACAAATCTTGGTGTTGTGTGGATGACTTTTATTCTGTGATTATTGTTTATGCTTAATTGAATTAACTGCTATTCTAGTATTACTGTTTTGGGTTCTAATATTTAAAGTTTAAATTGATATTGGTTCCTGTAATCTATGACAACTGATTCACCCCCCCCCCCTCTCAGTTTTCTTCTGGTTATTTGATCTATTTAACAATTTGTATCAGAGCCTTGGTCCTCTCTATAGAAAGCTTAACCGCTTGAGGAAGATCCTATGGCAACTACTAGTTCAAGTTCATCTAGTTCTTCTGGAGCTATCTTTCGAAGGGATATTCCGAGGCTTCATGGAACAAATTAAACAGTATGGAAGATTCAGATGGAGACTCATCTGATATTTCTTGGCAAGGAGATTTGGGAGATCACACAAAATGGTGTCACACCCTATAATCTGGGATCTGGAAATCTTCCTCCGGCAAACCTAGATAAGGAGCTTGAGAATGATTGTAGAGCAAGAGAAACCCTCATGTGTGCACTTTCTGATCAACAAATAATGGGATTAACAGACAAATCATCTGGAAAGGCTATATGGGATAAGTTGGAGACTCTTAATGAAGGTGACCACACAGTGAAGGTTTCTAAACTTGATGGTTACTAGGTGAGATATGAAAACCTGAAGATGGAAGAAGATGAAAGGATTACTGCATTTATGGAAAGGGTAAATGAGATTGTTATGGGAATTCAATGTTGTCGTGGAACTCTGAGCGAAGATGAAATTGTTTCTAAAGTCCTGAGAGCCCTACCACCGGCTTACAAAATGAAGGCTACTGGTATTAATGAGTTGAGAACAATGGCTAATACATTTATCAACCGAGATAATTTGGTTGGGAAACTATCTACTTTTGAGCTTGAGGAATTCAGACCTTTTGGAGCTATGCAAACTGAACCTTCTTTTCATGCATCTACATCTACAACCAGTAAGCAAGACTGGAAAGATTTATATGCAAAGGAGTTGGAAGATACAAAGAGAGAAGATGATGAGTTTGAGAAACTTGAAGCCCTATTTGATAGAAGAGTACCTAAAGGACCAGTAGGAAGTAAGTATGAAGGAAAGACACCTTTTAAATGTTTTGCATGTAATAAGATTCATCATTTTGCATCTAGATGTCCTGAAAGGAATTCAAGATTTGAAGAAAGAGTTAGAAGATCATTTAATCCTAACCCTAGATATCTGAACAAGTATAAATATAATAAAAATAAAGACAAATCATGCTACATAGCGGATGAGGAAGGCATTACTGATTCAGATGATGAACCGGCAGAAGACTCTGCTAGTGGATCCGATAATGGGAAGGAATGGGTATTCCTAGCTATCAAGGAAGATGATCCGACACTGGAAGAGAATGTACCTAAAGAGAAGGCACTTGTTGCTAAAATTGAAGACAAGGATGAATGGGTAATTGACAATGGTTGGTCACATCATATGACTGGAGATAAAGGGAAGTTTCTGTCTTTGCAAGAATTTGATGGTGGTCTAGTTAGATTTGGAGATGACAAGACATGTATGATCAAAGGAAAAGGAACTATATCATTGGATGGTAAGAACAATACTGACAATGTTTATTATGTTCAAGGTTTGAGGCATAATCTTTTGAGTGTAGGACAATTGGTAGACAAGGGATTTCAATTACAGTTCAAGGATGGCAAATGCAAAATCATTAATAGATCTGGCTTGGAGATTGCAACCGATACACAGACAAAAGGTAATATATTTCACTTAAACTCCGGTGAAAAGACATGTTTCATTAAACAGATTGATGAGAGTTGGCTATGGCATAAAAGGTTGTGTTGTGTGAATTTTGATTGCATTGTGAAGATCAGTTCAACTAAGGCGGTTAGGGATATACCTAAGATTATGAAGCCCTATAATCCGGTATGTAAAGAATGTCAAATGGGTAAACATGTCTAAACCTCTTTTAGGAGTATACAAGATAAATCAAATGATGTTCTTGATCTTATTCATACTAATTTGTGTGGCCCTACTAGAGTTAAAAGTTTTCAAGGTGATAGATATTTCATGTTAATCATTGATGATTATTCTAGAATGACGTGGGTTGCTTTCTTGAGAGAAAAATCCGAAGCATTTGAAAAGTTTAAAATATTTAAGGTTAAAGTGGAAACTAAGATTGGATTGAAGATCAAATATTTGAGATCAGATCTTGGTGGAGAATTCATATCCAGTGAGTTTAATAACTTTTGTGACAAGCATCGTATAAGGAGACAATTTTCTGCTCCTTGGACACCTCAGCATAATGGAGTTGTCGAAAGAAATAACACAACTATCTTGGATATTGCTAGAACAATGATGATGGAAGCTAGTCTACCTTATATCTACTGGAGAGAAGTAGTAAGCACAACGGTTTATACATTCAACAGAGTACATATCAAAGAAGAAACTAGTAAGACACCTTATGAATTATGGTTTGGCAATACACCTACAGTTTGTTGGTATTTTGGTATGGTTTTGTCATTGATGTCAACACCTACTAAAACTCTAGCACTTTGGAGAATCAACAACATTCACCAGCAAGCAAGTGACTCATGCACAGTCACCGGTATCTGGTACACCGACAAGATATAATGATCACCGATGCTTGGAATGATATGGAAAACACTTGGTAATGTCGGAGACATTGTTTGGACATCTTGTCCTAGAGTTTTGTTTATTGGTATATTCATATTTGCATATTTGTTGTTACCGGCAAATAGGTCCAGGGTTACACTGACAGGTTTATCTTTTCCAAATCAGCATGGCACGCTATGGAGATGATTAATTATTGTTGTAAATGCATTAAGCCAACATGTTCAATCAGTTATTGCATCTGATATTGTATTATTTGTAAAATGTTTTTATTGTAATATCTTGTAGAGCCGACCTACTAAAATTGGTCTTAGGTTATGGTATAAATGTAAGATCTTATTTGTAAGATCAGATGTGGAAAGTGAAAAAGGATTGTGTGAAGGTATATGTGAGAATAAGTAGAGCTATACATGCAGACGTCATTTGAAGATTAAAGAAGGGTTTTTGTGAAGACAATCAGAACTACACCGGTACTGAATCCAGCATATGAAGATGCTATTTTGTGCAATACATTCTTATTGGATTTAACCATCCAACTATAGTCAGTGTGACTCCTATTTTGTGATTGAGCAGTGAGCTCTAGGCACTTGGCCTTTCTGCATGTGTAGACCCCATTTATGTACACTTACTATCTGCAGTAGTATCATCTAATTGTGGGTAAGGTTTCCCACCGTGGTTTTTCCCCTTACAGGGTTTCCACGTACAAATATTGGTGTTATGTGTTGTGGATGACTTTGTCTTTATGTTTCATGCACTAATCTTTACCGATATAGCAATTAACTGTTAAAACTGTCTACTGACATATTGAAGTGGTTTACCGGTATTAAGCATTAAGTTGGTTAAGTTGTTTTTGGTTTGAATTTATTTGACAACTGATTCACCACCCCCCCCCCCCCCTCTCAGTTGTCTCCGGGACCTAACACAGTTAAGTATTTCAGAATTTTTGGTAGTAAATATTATATCAGGAGAGATGATATTATTGGGAAATTTGATCCTAGATGTGATGAAGGCATATTTCTTGGTTATTCTAATGAAAGAAAAGCATATAGATGTTATAACAAGAGATTGCAGAGAATTGTGGAGAGTGCTAATGTCAAAGTAGATGAGCTGAACAAAAGTCAATTCAGAGTTTATGAGAAGGAATTGACAGTGGAAACGATTATATCTGTACCGGTAGAACCTTTACCGGAATAGAGAGTTGAACCAGTTACTCTAGCAACATCAGAGAATTATACAGTAACTGAAGAACAAGGAAGAGGAACAGAAAGTCAGAAGACCCCTAGGTATGTGAGATTGAATCATTTAGAAGATCAAATCATTGGGGATAAGAGCAATGGTGTGATGACAAGAAGAAGACTGACAACTAATGAGGTATGTTTAATTTCACAAGTTGAACCGATATTAGTAATTAAATTATGTAAAGATGAATATTGGTTAAAAGCTATGGAAGAAGAATTAGATCAGATTGAGAAAAATAACACATGGACCTTGGTTCCCCGACCTAAAAATAAAAATGTTATTGGAACTAAATGGGTTTTTAGGAATAAATTGAATGAGGATGGTCAAGTTACAAGGAATAAGGATAGATTGGTTTGTAAAGGATATTCTCAAAAGGAAGGAATTGATTATGGAGAGAATTTTGCACCTGTAGCTAGGATTGAAGCTGTAAGATTATTTCTTGCCTATGCTTCTTATTAAAACTACAAGGTTTATCATATGGATGTTAAATGTGCATTCTTGAATGGGGATCTTGATGAAGAAGTTTATATTGAACAACCTAATGGATTTTCACTATCAGATGATACATATATATTTTGCAGGTTAAGGAAAGCTTTATATGGATTGAAACAAGCACCTAGAGCTTGGTATGCAAGGTTGGATAAATATCTTTTGAAGCTTGGTTTTACTAAAGACAGTGCTGACAGTAATTTATATTATAAAATCATTGATGATGATATACTGATTGTTGAAGTATTTGTTGATGACATTATTTTTGGAGGTGAAGATAAGTTATGCATAGAATTTTCTAAGAATATGGAGAAAGAATTTGAGATGTCTATGATTGGTGAGATGAAATTTTTCTTAGGTTTACAGATTACTAAGACTGACAAAGGTATTTTTATCTGTCAAACTAAATATGCTAAGAAATTATTGAGGAAATTTGGTATGGGAGACTCTAAACCGGTAAGTACTCCTATGGTTACAAGTGAAAAAATGACAAGAAAAAATGTTTCTGCACCAGTAAATCCTACAAGATACAAATCTATGATTGGAGGTTTTCTTTATTTGACTCAGACTAGGCCTGACATTATGAATGTTGTTTGTATTGTTTCAAAATTTCAGAGTGATCCTAGAGAAAATCATGAGATGGCGGTGAAAAGGATT
The DNA here is from genome assembly GCF_030272615.1 of Cryptomeria japonica. Taxonomy (NCBI): domain Eukaryota; kingdom Viridiplantae; phylum Streptophyta; class Pinopsida; order Cupressales; family Cupressaceae; genus Cryptomeria; species Cryptomeria japonica. The sequence continues at coordinate 975,396,616 of NC_081407.1, forward strand.
TTTAGATACTTGCAAGGTACATTAGAATATGACTTGTGGTACCCTGAGGATGATAACTTTACTTTATGTGCATATACAGATGTTGATTGGGCTGGAGATCTTGATGACCGAAAAAGTACTTCCAGTGGAGATTTCTTTCTTGGAAAGAAGTTGGTTTCATGGATCAACAAGAAATAGTCATATACTTCTTTATCTACTGTTGAAGCTGAGTATGTTGTTGCTGCTACTAACTATACACAAGTTTTATGGATGAAGCAAATATTGAAGGATATAAAGGTGGATTGTGATGCACTGGTAGTTATTTACTGTGACAACTCTACTTCTATTGATATATCAAAGAATTCAGTATTTCATTCTAAATAAAGCACATATCCATCAAGTATAACTTTTTGAAGGAGAAGGTGGAAGCAAATGAAGTTAGACTAGTTTATGTGAACACTAAAGAGTAAATTGTAGATATTTTCAATAAACCTTTATCCAAGGAATCATTTGAGTACCTGAGAGATAGATTGGGAGTTTTTGCCCCTCCGATAAAGACTTGATTGATGCGATTTGGCATCAATCCAACATGAATTATCAGAGATACTATTCATTCCGACACTGATATGGGATGCTACTGCTCATGGGGAGTAGTCATCTTTGTGATTCATAGGCTTATGTTTTTGCTTTGATATTTCTGTCAAATTTCTGCCATTGATGTGAAAGGGGGAGTGATATTGATGTGAAAAAGAAAGGGAAAACGAAAAAGAAAGGGGGAGTGATATTCAGAGCGTTACAAAGATATTATTTACTAGGGGAGAGATATTGATATTCAGAGCTATCTGTGGGAGACTTGTTTAACATTTCTTGGTACTTAGATGTTTTTCACATCTAGTGTTGCCATCAATGCCAAAGGGGAATATTGTTGGCCATTTGGTGGAATTGATTATGTGTTGCATTGATGTTTTGTCATTGGTGCCAACACTAGCTATTTGGATACTTTACCGACACCCTTCTGGTCCCAGTAGGTTAAGTGATTTTTGGTTCACTTAGATTCGACATGATCCAGTAGGCTTCGGTATAGTCTGATGATGGAATCAACTTGTTCATGATACTTATACTCATATTTGGTCAGTTGGTTTTGGTCTGGAGATTGGATGCTATCCTGCTTGCTTAGAAGATTGGTTTTTGGTTCCGGTGAGGGTTTCACTAACAGAGCTTCTGATAGAGATCTTTGATGAATTGCATAAGTGGTGTTGGTGCAACTTCTAATGGAATTTTAGGATGTTGTTGGTGATCATGTTTGATACTTGGCGGTTGGAGATAACTGTTGTAAGTGTATGGACCTATACTTGGTCCCGATTGATCTAGGTTATGGACTAACTTTAATGTAACGTGTGGATAGGACCTATGGATGTATTTATAGGATGTTTTATGAGTTGGATATTATTTATTTGAAGGCCGACATGGTTTGTAACTATGTAATCAGTTTATTGTCTGGTGGCCGACCTGATTGTTTATGGTCTAGGGTTTTGTATAAATAGATGTAAGATCACATTGTAGATCATCATGGTTATATGTAATAGGTCATGGTGAAGGAACATAATGTGCGAATAATGTAATATCATTTAGGCAGAGGAGTTGGTTGATCATTGGAGATTGAATTGGGTTTATGTAAGAGGATTTAGTCCTCCGGTATTGAGCTTAACCGGAACTGTACTTAGGCATAAGAGATGATATCTTTTGCAGTTCAACACTTCTCCGAATTGCAGTCTGGATTTATATGTAGTCAGTGAGGCTCCTTTTGTGACAAGCAGTGCGCTCTAGGCTGTTGGCTTTCCTGCAAGTGTGTGCGCCTTCATTATAATTCACATACTTACTGTAGAAGTATTATCTAACTGTGGGTAGGATTCCCATCGTGGTTTTTCCCTTTACCGGGTTTTCCACATACAAAGCTTCGTGTTGTGTGGATGGCTTTTATTATGTGATTATTGTTTATGCTTAATTGAATTAACTATTATTCTGGTATTAAATTTTAAATTGTTAATGGTTCCTGTAATCTGTGACAACTGATTCACCTCCCCTCTCAGTTGTCTTCCAGTTATTTGAACTATCTAACATACTAGTACATAAAGAATTGAAAGAAGTAAAGCAACCAATAAGCCAATCATATAAATGAGTACCATAACACACAAAATTATACATGGAAAACCTCAAAGAGGAAAAACCACGGTGGGATTTGTGACCCACAATATCAATCCACTGGCCATATGAAGAGATATTACAAAATATAGGGGCCTGCACTTACAGGAAGGCTTACAACCTAGAGCACACTGCTCAATCACAAAAGGAGCCTCACTTACTATATATAAATCAAGACTACAATCTGGAGAAATGAGTGAACTACTAAGATAGCATCTTCTATGCCATAATATAGTTCTGGTTAAGCTTTGTCTATTCCATTATGAAACCCTAAACCTTTTACTGGAATATCCCTTACATAAATATCCTCACATACATGATCTCTCTGATATATTTTACATATCCTTTATTATTTCCTTCCTAATACATGTTCGCATCTTATCAATTCCACATTCATATCAAAATGATCTAATCCAACTGACCTATATACCCTATACAATTTATCATGCCTTAGTCGGCTTACAAAGATAATTACAATATCAATATACATGTTGGCTAGATAACATAAATACATGAGTATCAAAAACAATTGTCGATGCCGGATCAAAGAGATGTCATCCTCCAATATCGATAACTTTATTTTAAACCATGTCGACCTACATTGTCGGTAACTAAATAAATTCATCCATCATGTCGGTGTCGGCGTAGTGTCTGTGAAGTGTCTGTCGGTACACAGCTGAACCAAAACATGAAGCCGGAACAAGATACCATGTTGCCATCAATGACAACATAGTGAAACTAACCAATTGAGTGTCAATTGCCAACAATCTCCCCCTTTGACATTGATGGAAACACTCATGTGAAAAATGGTCATGGTCTCATATGTCGGTTTCATCCCGAACCTGCTCCCCCTAAGCTAAATATCCATCAATACAAAATACTCCATATCTTCATATCTCCCTTTAATGTATACAACTCCCTTTTTCTTTTTCACATCTATATCAATCCCCCTTTGACATCAATGCCATCAAAAATTCCAAAAAGAATACTAAAAATCCAAAACTGTACAATGAATATCCCAAAAATACCTTACCGGAGCTTAACAAATTTAAAAAATTTCGGATATGCCTTCTGCAATAGCTCAAGATAAGTATCCCAACTAGATTTGAAAGTGTTGAAAATAGATACAAGTCCATTTAGTATATGAGCAAATGACTCTTTCTCACTTAACTCTGCTAGTGTGGGCTTACCAACCATATCCATGCACTCCTTCTTATGTACATTAAGTGAATCCAACCGGGGACCCACAAGCCTCTAAGACTTCTGGCTCTTCTTATGATTTTGTCTTTTGCTTTCTCAAGAACAAAAATTTGGGCTTCCAAAACAAAAATTTGACCATCAATGGATGTAGTTAATGAATTCAATTTGTCAAAAGAATTGGCTATATTTGCAATTTTCTCCTCAAATTCCTTAATCCTCTTATCCAAATTAGCTATAAGTACATCTGTTTTACAACATACCCTATAAATATTTGTACACCGCTTTAAATAATTATCTATCAATTTCAACTTTTCATCAATCTTCTTCCTTTCAGAATCAGTTACTTGATCAAATGTAGCTCTTTTTGCCTGTGCGAATCTCTCCAGTGCTTTCATGTTTGATATCTATTGCAAGGATTGAAAATCCTTTGAAATGTGCTCTCTAATTGTCTTAAGCTTGCCAGATGGGCTCGCTTCTCTGCCAAACATGCACTTTGGGACTAGTCTCTACAAAACAGTGATAGACTGATCAATAACCCCTTTATCCATAGATCCCTCCTTCATCAATATATGTCCATCATGAGTTCAATAGGACTCATCTCGGTTATGTTTTTCTTTTCAACCTGCGAGATGTCGATTGACAACAATGACGGACTCACTACCAGTTCCCTGTCGGATTCCTCTTTCTTATCCTCTGATGATTTATCCTTTATAGTTTCTTCACTTGCACCGATGGCTTCGCCACTTGGTGCAGTCTCAGTAACTGTCGGTTCCTCCCTAGGAACTATAACATCATATTGTACATTTGTATCCAGAGGACTATTGTCCTCAACATTAGTATCATATACAATATCAACCTTTTCACTCTCTATATTTTTCGGTATCTCAACATTTGCCTATACATTTGTATCTACCAGGGGCTTAATTTCCACTATCTTAATGTTTTTCAAAATTGAGGGTGAAGTACCCATAATACCCTTTCCTTTTCCTTCAACCGAGATGTCTGCAATATCTTTCTTAGATTCTTGTGAAGTATAAAAGCCACGGTTATCTTCAAAGAACTTAACCCATGACTTGTTGGTTTCCTTGATGATCTCATTTACCCTTCCTAACATAAGACTGGTTATTCTATGTTTTCTATTAAATATTTTCCTATCTGCCACCTCAAGTGTCCTATCCATCTCCTCTGGAGCAATAGAAACACAAATAGATAACAACTCTTGTATCTTAATATGCTTGTCCTCTTGCATTGCAGATAGTCTCCTAGCATCTAACATATCATATGATTCTGTTGGTATTTGGTCTTCAATTTCTATCAAGGCTTTCTTATAAATATCCAAATATAACAATACTGCTTCTTCTACCTCTCTTTGTTCATCATTCTCTAACTTTTCATAATAAAACCGTAAATTCTTTAACATACCATCTTTAGTAATCTCATCAACTAATTCTGCACAAGTTTTTGGTGGAATGATAGTTACATTACCATATTCAATTACTAGATCAATGTCTCCCTTCTTCTTCCTTCTACCAGTACCGAATGGGGCTGAAGGTGTTACTTTTGGTGCTTGCTTTTGTGCCGGTAACTTGAATGTAACTTTCCTTTACTTTTTATTCTCTACCTTGGTTTCTCCTATTTTCTTCATTATAACCCTTTTGAAAGCCAATGGTGTGTCATCCTCAGATGTAGACTCTACTATAATAGACTCGATGAATACTTATGGTTCTTTTCTCTTCCTGCCTTTCTCCAAGACAACATCAATTAATGCTTTGATGTCCCATGAAACTTTTTCTACAAACTTGCTTGCCTTTCCTTCCTGCTTCTCTCTCTTCTTCTGGTTGAACTCAATTTCAACCTCATGTGTCTTCTGCTTTGTAGTACCACAAGGATTCTCAGCTTCATCAATAGGTGCATCAATCAACATTTTTGCATAAGCATCTAAATTTTGTGTATCCACTTCATAGCCTATTTCCTCAATCCAGATCTTCTGGGGTTTGACCACTTCCATGAGTGTTTCATCTTTCTTCACCATAAAACATATGTCAATCGAGTATTTCTCAACAATATGCTTAGGAACCCTTTCTCTAGATTTCATAGCCTTCTGGAATGCCTTAAAATAACCCCATACTTTGTCATCCCTTTGACTGCCCAATGTAGCAATTGACTGTTTCAATTGCCTCCCTATCGAGATATCAAATGCCCATTGTCTCTTCCCAAAACTGAGAGTCTCATTCATAAACAATAGCATTAAACAGGCAATTAGGTTACCATATTGGAAAGTCCCTTTCTTTCCTCCTTTAATCTTTCCTAAGTTTATCATTCATCCAACATCCAACCACATAGATCTAATTTCTCATTTTCTCTCATCATTTTGTAAGCTGTGAAAAATTAGGAGCTAGAAACAAAATTCTGTTAGTTTGATTGAGTTACCTTGTAACCGATGACTATGCTACCGAATTTGATGTATGTGTCAGTGATAGTGCTTATTCTCATAGATCGCTTGTCTAACGTTGTGCCAGTAATCTTGTTGACATAATCATTACAAACATTCTTATTCGAACACTACCCAACCTGTGGTAAACCCGTGATTGCCCTGATTGCCTCCTTTGCAATCTTATATGGTCTATCCAACTGAATAAACTCTCCATGTACTCTGCTCAAAACATACCTAACAATTTCATCTTCAAATTTTGGAATGTCTAGAATGTCGGTAAACCTTGAGTCTTCAATGTGCTTGTATTCAGTTTTAACCTTTCTAGAATCTCCCATAAGCTCAGTCATGTACATGCTCTTGATATCGGTCATTCCCAAATCTTCAATATGACAGTGTATGTATGCCCTAACATCTTCAACATACACAACTCCTTCCAAAACACGGGAAAATGCGCCTACTGAATCTTCTAGGGTAGCCACATGTGGATACTGCTTGAAAATCATCCTGGGATGGTCCTTGACCTCAACTAAAGTCAGATTTGCAACAAAGATAGGTATAGATGATGATCTCGCTTCCATGATTAAAGAAAAATACCTATGAGTCACTTCCGGTGAAAAAAAACATAAAGAATTCTTCCAATCACTAGTGAAATCACTCGAGAAGATATTTGATCGCACTGAATCACCTTTAATCGCTTTGAATCGCTTTGAATGCAAGGTGGTAAAAAATGAAGTAGATTCAACCTTTTATCCTCTAAAGAAAACCCTAATCTTTCATCGACATCAATGACTTTTGATGAAAGATACTGGATCTCTAACAAAATATATCCATGATGAATAAGAATCTCCAATGTCTCGAACAACTTCTAGAACCTCTTCCCGGGGCATATGTAACATATTCATGAATTTTTCCTACCCCTAAGGCATCTGCCTTAGTTACCAAATGAGCCACCTACCGGTGCAGGAGCAACCTCCTCTGTCAGATAAGTAACCGATGCATTCCCATCTGTAGATTGTTCTTCAATCTTCCTAACCCATCTTCAGGTATGATCTTGCCAAATTTAATTAACCTTTTCTTTTCCTTTCTTATTTGATACTCCATTAGCAACCGGTGGATTTCTGCTTCTACAGAATTTAGCAATATGTCCAACCTCATTACATGCATAACATGTAACATTGTTCTTTTGAATTTCTTTTCAAAACTGATATAGTTGCTTGACCTGCACTAATTAGCCATATGTCCAAATTTTCCACATGCATAACATTTAACATTCATTTTGCAATCTTCTGTTTTAAGATCATACTTATTACATTTAGAACATTGATCCGGAGTAGAATCAGGGTTCTGATTTTCTCTATTTCTACATTACCCAGCCATGTGACCAAATTTATTGCAAACAAAACATCTACCATTAAATTTATAAGCATTAAACTGCCTTATCGGTGCCTTATGGTTTTGATCTTCATTAGTAGTACTAGAACTCTGTCCTTGCTCAAATCCAAGTCCATTGGAATCTCCATTCTGCCTTTGTCTCTTCAATAACTCATCTAGCTATGCTGAACTAATCTTGAATTTTTCTTTATACTCACTTGCAGTAGTTAGATCATCTCTCAGAATTATCGTTTGTCTCTCAAGCTCTTGTTCATTACTCTGGGATTGTACCGAATCAGTTCTCAACATATCATTCTCATGAGCCAACCTACCACATTCTTCAAATTTGTTCTTCAGAGATACAACAAGATTTTCTTCCTTTTTTTTTTGGTCTTCAATCTCTTTAGAAATTCTCATAGTTATAGCTTGCATTTCATTTTTTATAAGCATGTTCTCTTGACTCAGCTTTTGACATTGTTCCTTAAGTGCATCTTTCTCTTCATCATCCTGATTTTGCAAAAGTTCCTTCCTCCTAGCTTGAAAAGATGACAACCTCTCCTGTAGGAAAAGTAAATTCCTGAGCAGAATTCAATTCATTTTGTAACTTCAAGTCCTTTAACCTTTCAACGTCATAATCTTCAAGTGCCATCTCAAGTTGCTTTTCCAAACCCATATCCATGGATTTCGGATTTAGGATCTCCCTCAAGTCGTTAAACTTTCTCCGAGGCACAAAGATCTGATACCGATTGTTGGAATCCAAGAACATTGAGATGGGGGGGGGGTGAATCGGTGTTCAGCCGGCAAGATCAATTTTAACCTTATTAAAACATGCATACACCAACCGGTATGCCAGTACATAAAGAATTGAAATAAGTAAAGCAACCAATAAGACAATCATATAAATGAGTACCATAACACACATAATTATACATGGAAAACCTCAAAGAGGAAAAACCACAGTGGGATTTGTGACCCACAATATCAATCCATTGGCCATATGAAGAGATATTACAAAATATAGGGGCCTACACTTGTAGGAAGGCTTACAGCCTAGAGCACACTGCTCAATCACAAAAGGATCCTCACTGACTACATATAAATCCAGACTACAATCCGGAGAAAAGAGTGAACTACTAAGATAGCATCTTCTATGCTAGAATATAGTTCCGGTTAAGCTCTGTCTGTTCCGATCTAAAACCCTAAACCTTTTACCGAAATATCCCTTACATAAATATCCTCACATACATGATCTCTCTGATATATTTTGCATCTCCTTCATCATTTCCTTCCTAGTACATATTCGCATCTTATCACTTCCACATTCATATCAAAATGATCTAATCCAACTGACCTACATAACCTATACAATTTATTATGCCTTATGTTGGCTTACAAAGATAATTACAATATCAATATACATGTCAACTAGATAACATAAATACATGAATATCAAAAACAATTGCCGATGTCGGTTCCAAGAGATGTCAGCCTCCAATACCGATAACCTTATTCTAAACCATGTCGGCCTGCATTGTTGGTAACCAAAGAAATTAATCCATCCTGTCAGTGTAGTGTCTGTGAAGTGCCTGCTGGTAGACAACTGAACCAAAACATGAAACCGGAACAAGATACAATATTTCCATCAATGACAACATAGTGAAACCAACCAATTGAGTGTCAATTGCCAACAAGTGTTTTCATCCTCGTGCTTGATCGATGCCTATTTATGTCTCTGCCATGCAAAAATGATCATATTTTAATATTGTACCTTGTTGGAACCCCTTAACTCTGGATCAATTTGGGGTAGGACCAGGGCATGGTGCCTTGGTCCTTAGTGGAACAAGGTGCCATGCCATGGTCCACCCTAATTGGGGCCCAATTTGAACCCTAGGCCCTATCCAAAATTTGAGAAGGAATTGCTTCTCCATGTTAGCCTATGTCAGAAAATTAATATGTTTGACGATAAGCAAGTATATAAGGAGGTCTTCCCCTCTCATTTGGGCATAAGAGGGTATAAGGTGAGCTTAAGGTGATAAGGCGAGGAGACTACATTCAAGCATTCATCATCAAGCATCTCTAGAGGTCTTCAAGGCTACATATTCTTCATCTATGCATTGTGGAGAAACATTACATCATTCAGTTTTTAGCATGTGTGTGTGATAAGGTTTTTGTCATGTTCATTCCATTTCATACAACATATGTGATCACATTCAAGGAGCAAAGCATCATCATCACTCATTGCAGATCTAAGGTATACATTTCCATTATTCATTTCAAGCATTTGCAATATTGTATTCAAGGTTGATTACAAATCGGGGTTTGACAAAAGGCAAGCCCCTATTCCAAACCTATTTCCCCTTCTTTTTGTGTGCAAGAAATAGGTGCATGGTTGTTCTTCTCAGATTAAGCTTTATTTGCAGAGACGGAAAAACCCTTTTCGGTGTTCAAAAATTTTGGAGGACCAAGAGGTCATTCCATGGTCTCTAATTTTTCAAGGAATTTTCATAGGGCAGATCCGAATCAGCTTATTCTACTCAGATCCAGGTGCACAATGAAATCCTGAACATGTAGCTCACTATTTTCTCAATTTTGTCTTCAATTTCGACACTTTACCCGAATTCAACATTTTAACTTACAAAAGAGGGAAAAACACATCATATTCAATTAATCCACTTAATATTCAATCCTTATCTGATTTGTGACTGAAACTAGTGGATTCCTCCCCTCTTTTGAATGTAAAGGAATTTCCTCCCCAAAAAGAAAAATTGATTTGGTGATTTCTCCTTCTATGTTGCAAATTGCCAAATCAAAATTTCCCCTTTACATATTGGTGAACCCAACTCCTCACACCTTTAATTTTGATTTTTTTTCTCGGATCTAAGTGTATGCAATTTAAAATTCAATTTTTTATTTACAAGTTTGATTTCCTTGCAAATTTTACAAATTTAGAGGTTAATTTCATTAAAACCCTTATTTTTAATTTCAAAATTGAGCTTGTGAATTGCTTAATTTGGCTTAATTATTTCAGATTTGAGTGTTCTTCAATTTTAGAATTCAAATTTTCATCTATAAGACAAATTTCACAATTACATTTTAAAATTAAGTGGTTAATTTCAAAAACCCTAATTTTAAAATTTTTTAAAATCGAGCTTGTGGGTTGTTTAAATTTTGAATTTCCCTCTTCAAATTTGTTCCCTAATTTCAATTCAAATTCAAAATTGCAATCTTAGAGAAAATTTCAATCTCAAATTTAAATTTTAAAATTAAGTTGTTAATTAAACAAACCCTAATTTTTAAATTTAAATTAATCTTGTGCATTTCCCAAATTTTTCAATTTCCAAATTTCAATCTTGGAGCTAATTTAAAATTTAAAATTAAGTGGTTCTTTTTGCATGTCCCTAAATTTAAATTTAAATCTCTTTTAGATAATTTTAAAATTAAGAGGTTAATTAAAAGATCCCTAATTTTTAAATTTAAATTAATTCCTTCAATTTCAAATTTTTAAATTAAGAGGTTATTTTCACAAGGCCCTAATTTTAAAATTCAATCTCTTTTGGATAATTTTAATTTTAAATCAAGAGGTTATTTTTACATAATCCTAATTTTAAATATTAATTTCCTAGGAGGTTGCATTATTGATCTTTATTCTTTCAACCAATTTGTTCATTTAATTGAGTAATCATTTTTCCTATAATTTTACATTATTCAATTATTTTGCAAGTTTCAAATTTCAAATTAAAATTTCACAATTTCAAATTTCCAATTCAAATTCAAATTCCATTTCCCCTCCTTTATTCAATTTTCCATGCATGTATGGGGTGAACACTATTATGGTTAAATGACATATGAGTTTCTTGTTTGATCATAAGTGCATATGGAGTTCTTATCTTATTTTGCTAATTCAATTTCAAGTTACATTAAAGATGTTCATGATGATAATTTAGTTCTCCCTTTCCTTCATAGCTATGATTTACCCTCTCCTAGAATTAATCTCATTAATGAGGGCACATTGGTGCAAAAAGGGAATAAGGACACTTCTTTCAAATATCTCCCTCCTAAAAATGAATCTTTGGAAAATTGTGTTCCTTCTCCTAAAAAGTACCTTCCTCATAAGGATTATTTGGTGCAAGAGGATGATATTATGGTTACTTTTCCTAATTATACCATACCTTCTTTTTATGATCTCCCCCTAGAGATGAAGCATTAATTACATATGATAGTCCCTTTCCTAATGTTTGTCTTAATCACAGAGATACCTTAGAGAAAGAGGATGATCTTATTTCTCATAATTGTAATGTTTCCAATGCCCTCTCTCCCAAAAATGAAGAACTTAACAAAGATCAAATCAATGAAATTCATATTTTTGGGAACCCTAAGATTATTCCCAATTATCATGCAGTGCCTTAGACATATAATAATAAGGTGTTTTCTTTGGAAACTGATAAGAACATGCGAATTGAAGCACAATATGCTTTCTTAGTTGCTACAATCCTCTCTCCAATTCAAACAAGTACACCATCTCCTACTAAAGAAGTTCCTAAAGAAGAACTCGTAGAGGATAATTAGGGATCCTTAGATTTCACACCTTCTTTTTAAAAAACTCTAAGATGCCTGAATTTGATAATCAAAATTGTTATTGAAACACATGTCTAGAAATTGATTAGGCCTCTTTAAACTTCAATCATATTCCTAAACACTCTCTTGATCATACAACACATTGGAATACAAAAGAGCCTAAGGAGATGATCTACTTTGACTACTTCTTTCAAAAGAGTGAAAGAGTCAAGATATATCTTTAGGGTTTCTATTCCTTTGTTTCAATGTAGAGGAGATGAGTAAAATACAATGCAATGATCAACTATGCTAGGAGATGAACAAAAATGCAAATATGGACTGAAAATGCAAAAACTTGCGGATCTAAAACTGAATGACTAAGTACAAGATTGGAAAACAAACTCCACTAACTATGCAGGACTAGGGCGCCATGACCTAGTCTTTGATGTTGCAAGAGGCCAAACTTCTAGATCTAGAATCCTGAGACTCTGAAATGCTAATCTGCCAAAAAATGCTGCAAAACATAGGGGACCAGGATGCCACGCCCTAGTCCTAGACCAAGGCATCACACCCTAGTCTCAGAAAATTGAGATCTAATTCTGGGGTTGAGTCTGAATCTATGTTTTCTGTCGATCTCGAAATTCGTGCATTTGTCGGATTCTTGTACCTACACCTGGAACTTGAAAATTTGTGTCTACGTGGCTATATAGGCTTTTGCATTATTCAGACCCCTTGTTTTGGTGATTTCCACCTCCACAAATAGCCAATAATGTATTAAAAATGTGTGTGCAATAATCTTGTGTGTATGCAAGATCCTAAATGAACAAGAAAGCAAATCTAGAGTTCTACACTACACTTTGGAGAGCAAACCCTAAATAAATGTAAATTTAAATGCTTCAAATCACAAATACAATAATGGATCTAAAGCATGAATGTAAATCTAAAAATTGAATGTTATGAAGCTCATACCAAGACATGAAAATAACATGAAACCATACCAAACCCTAAGGGAGAGGTACATGCCAATCAACAGTCAGTGATCTCCTATTATTCTTTAATGTCTTCAAAGATCCTAATTGTTGTTGAAGATGGTTGATGTAGACCTGATAAATGCTTGATTTGTTGATGAAGAATTCTCATAACCTACACTTTCACTTAATAAGAAGCTCCTTCAATTGCTAGAGAGTGGATCCTTCAAATGAGGAAAGAGAATGATATATGTATGAAACCCTAACTTCTTCTTTTTTTTTTATCGTAGGCCGATCTAGAAATGATAATTTTCCTCAACTCCCTGGATTCAAACATTAAAATACCGCTAAAACATGTTCCCAAAATTCAAGGAGAAAAAGTTGGGACCAAGAGGCCGCCTCTTGGTCCGACCAACTTTTTGCCAAATTTTTAGGGAAGCGAGATATTGTGATTCTAAAGTCAATTATAGGTTTATGTGGAGATTTGAGGTGTCTAGATATGTGAAATCAGGCCTTGAAGGTTGAAATAGGACATAATTAGGGTTTTTGATGAAATAATTAATTGGAAGAATAAATGAAAAGGGGCACACTTAGGGTTAAAGGCCCAATTTTATGATGTGTAGAGTGATGAAAGAAGACTTTATATTTTATTTAATTAATTAATTAAATGCTTAAAGGGAATCTGAAATGCAAGATGCAAACACACTAAGGCGGGTACTAACCTAAGCATGAAATTGTACCTCCCAATTAAGGGTCTACACTTTACGACACTACATTTAGCCCCCAATTTAGCGATCATATGACAATACGTGCATATGAAAGCTAAAGTACAGAAAAGTAAACATTTCATGAAAAAGGATATATCCAAAACATGTCGGACGAAGCCCCCAACGGTATTTGTAGTAAATTGTGAGGAACCGCACCCTAAAAAACCACTTTGTTAGATAAAATCACAAAATGATGAAATTTGCGGGTATCTATATGACCCCCCTATTTTGGTTTGCTAATTAGTGAGGTGAAACATGGTATCATGTTTACCACAACGAATTGTGAAGAGAAGTGATGACAAATTCTCACAACAAGGCTCGATATGAGATCGAAGTGCATCATGGGTCATCTGGTAAGAAAGAAAACTGAATCACGATTCCAACGCCACCAACAATGTAGAAATTAGAGTTCTCTAGCTCAAGATATGGCTAATTAAGTAGAAAGAATAGAAATTAGGGTTTTGAAAAGTGCATTTCTCTTAAATGATGACACCTTCATTTGTCATTTTCTAACTTTTTGTCTTATTTGCCACAAAGGAGCCCACATAGCACCCAAAATGCCTCGAAGATGACCTGAGATGCCCACTTAGATGGAGATCCTACGATAGTCCGTGATCGTCGATCACCCGCTTGATGAGGCTAGTTTGCTATCTCACTTGCGTGCTTTCCATTGACCTTCTGTTGATTGAGGTTTGACTTTTTGATAGATAGGAAAGTTTGATTACACATGAGCTCCCAATAGGGCGCCCTGGTCCTCCCAAAGCGCCTCGGTACTTCTATGGTGCCCTAGTCCCTAAATAGAGTGACCAAGGGCAGGCAAAGGATCAAGCTTTTAGTGTTGAGTTGATTGATTGAATTTGTAGACATAGTACTGATTGTTGAATGTTGATTTTGCAGAAACTACCATACATGCGAGAGCACACTGCCGGACACAGTTATTGTGGTTTACAAAGCTAGTTTCCCCGGTTGTCTCATGACGATAGAGAGCTACTTCATGTAGTAGGGTTATGATACATATGCAACATGTCATCCATTAAGTTCCATCCATCGATGCTCATGACACTTATAGAGAGATGGGACGTGAATACCTCCACATTTATCCTACCCGTGGGGGATATGGCAGTCACTCTTGAGGATGTGTACTGTATACTAAGAGGTCCCATTAGAGTATAGACAATGAGATATCATATAGATCGCTAACCATCATCATTCAGGAGAGAGTAGATGTACTGCATCGGATGAGCGATGCCTAGCGAGACGAGGGGTTGGATTATGATCCATTAGTTACTACATCCCATTGGCACCATTCCACTTGTGAGGAGACTCGTGATAGCCACAGTGGGGCTAGCCATATGTCCTGATGGATGGGGTAGTCACATGCATGGGGGTCTCACTTATTCTATCTAAGTGATGGAGGAGCAACAGACAATGTTCTCTTGGGGACAGAGCATGTTAGCTCATCTCTACCATGATCTAGGAGACTATGTCTATGGTGAGGGGAGTAGTTTGATGACATGAACACTTTTGCAGGTTTGGATGTTTGAGTTGTACCAGGCCAGCATGAGTACCATTTGATGTGGATATCGATGTGCCTAGATCATATGCTTACCCACTTACAAGACCATGATAGAATCACATATGTTGTATGAAATGACATGAACATGACAAAACCATTAAATTAAGTGGTAAAGGATCAGTGCAAAATTAACCAGTTAATTAAAAAATTAGGGCTCTTTTAATTAACCACTTAATTTTAAAATTTTCCAAAATGTAAAGGGTAAAATTTGATTTGGCAATTTGCAAAATACAGGGAGAAATCACCAAATCAATTTTCGCTTTTGGGGGAGATTTCCTTTACATTCAAAAGAGGGGAGGAATCCACTAGATTCAAACACAAATTAGATAAGGATTGAATACTAAGTGGATTGATTGATTCTGAATGTGTTTTTCCCTCTTTTGTAAGTTGAAATGTTGATTTAGGGTAAAGTGTTGAAATTGAAGATAAAACTAAGAAAATACTGAGCTACAGGTTTGGGATTTTGTCGCGCACCTGGATTTGAGTAATATGAGCTTATTTGGATTCGCCTTGCGAAAATGCCCCGAAAAAGCAAGGCAAAGCCCAAATGGACAACTTGCAATCAACCCCAAAAATATTTGTTTAGATTTCCAAATATAATTCCAAGATACTAGATAAACTTTAAATTTTCCAATCGCACCAAAAAGGGTTGTTCTGTCTCTGTGTCTGAAGCTTATTTCTAGAAGTACAACTACACACCTATTTCCTGCATAGAGAAAGAAATGGAAGTAGGCTGGGAATAGGGGCTTGCCTTTGGTAAAACCCCAATTTTGGAATTAACCATGAAATTGAGATAAATGTAATTGAAATGACTGAAAAGAAATGTTCTCCTTTTGAGGGAGATGTTGAATTATGACTGAAAATGAAATGATTATACCTCCTTGTGAAGTTTTTCTTGCCTCCACATGGAATTAGGGTTTCATGAAATATGATGTTGATCTCCAATTCAATTCTTGAATCTTAACTTTAGTGTTGCTCCAAGTCTTGAAGAAAGACCAAAAATTCTCAATTTCTCTTGAATGCTTGAATGCTTGATCTCTTGTGTGCTTGAATGCTTCTTAATTCTTGTGGATGTTCATGAGAGGGAAAATCCTCTTTATATACTTGTATATCGGGTTAATTGACTAATTTTATGATATGGGCTGACATGGAGAGAGAAACCCTGCTCAAATTTGAAATGGAAAAAAGGATTTAAAGAGGTCCCATTTTAGGGAGGACCATCCTGCCCTATTTTAGGCCAGGATCAAGGTGCTAAACAAGTGCAAAGTAAAAAATTTTGGTGTTTGTGATGTGTATGAGCATAATCTAGTCTTCAATCAGGCCAAGGGGTGCAAACACTAAGGTGAAGACCCAAATGCGGTCAAATTTGCAATGTGTGCAATTTTAGGACACAACACTAACATTTTGTCCACTTTAGCCATTCTTATAAAATGTATTGCTTCATAAGCTACAATGATACCTTCTACTATTGATCTTTGTGGGACAAACCCGCTTTTCTCTTTTGAAATGATATTGCATAGAAACCCCTTCAATCTATTCACTATGACCTTGGCAATAACCTTATACACAATATTGGATAGTAAAATGGGTTGAAAATCCTCCCTGGACACTACTTGCTCCTTCTTTGGAATTAAAGAAATAAAAGTATTACTCATATCTCAAGCAATATAATATTCCTTTCTAGATTCTTCAACTACCATCCATAAATATCTTGAGATAGTGCTCCAAAAATTTTGGTATGAGAGAGCAAGAAAGCCATCTAGCCCAGGAGCTTTGTTTCCTTCCATTGAGAATACGACATTTTTTGCCTCTTCCATAGTAACCCATTGAACTAGAGCCTCATTTTGTTGATCATTAATAAGTGATGGGATGACTACAAGTAATTATGAATCAAGATTACAATCCCTGGGTTGATCATTCGGCAAGAGCTCCTTAAAGAAATTTGCTACCTCCCTATTAATATCCTCTATCTTGGAGAGGGCACTCCCTTGTTTTTTATCATGGTAATTCGGTTCTTTATTCTCTTGGCTTTTATAGAATTGTGATTTTTTTTTGTATTTTTGTCACCACCTTTTAGCCAACTTTCTCATTAATTTTGCCTCCAAAAAGTTTCCTCCCTGGCTAAGATTTATACATACTCATTATGAAGGGATTTCTCAACTTCATAGTCCTCAACCGACATGCCCATCTTTATGATTTTTCCATGGAGAGTCTCCAAATGGGCTTCCACTCTCTATTTTTCTACAAATATATTCTTGAAGCTAATTATATTCCACTCTTTCAACTTTTGTTTGACAAATTGTAGCTTCTTACCAAACCCATGAGCATGATTTTCTTCCACCGAGGGGGCCTCTTTCCTCCAATGATCAACTAGAAATCTAATATTTGAATCTTTGGTCCACATCTTTTCAAAATTAAAAGGACAATGAATGGGGACATAATCCTTTTGAACAATGAGAGCTATCAGATAGTGGTCTGATCCCAAAAATGGGATAATGTTGCATTCAAATACTAGTGACTTATTTGCCCATGGGCTAGGAACAAAAAATCTATCTAATTTCTTAGCAATATGAACCCTACCAAGTCTCCTTTTGGTCCAAGTGAATGACCCATTCTTGGGAGTAATTTCCAAGAGACCATTTTTTAACACAATATTTTAGAAGTATTTTTGCACCACCCCAATACCACCTAAACCTCCCCTTTTATCCACAATTTCCAAGGTAGCATTAAAATCTCCTCAACTATAACCACTGATTGCTCATAATGTTTCAACAAATCTAAAACCTGATTCCAAATTATTTTCGTGTCTCTAATCTTAGCTGGGCCATACATATTGATCAAAACATATTCAAATCCACTCATAAAAGAGGAAATTTTAATGGTTTTCTAATTATTTGAGTGGTTTTCACTTAATAGATGCACCGTATTTGGGTTCCACAATATTCTGATGCTTCTTGTAGCTTCGTCTGCCTCCACAAAATGACAATTCCACCTCCCCCACATTCTAGACAGAACATCCAAACCCTCCTTGCTTAATTTGGTTTCTTGTAAAAATAATACATTTTCTTTCGATTGATCAACTATCTCTTGTCAGGGGTGTTGTAACCCCTGACATTCCAAATTAATATTTTCATGGCACTTCATGAAGGGTGGTCCCCTTCCCACTATAAAGTTTTTCTGATCTTTGGTACAACTTGCTACCTCCAATTTCATCTGATTAGGTTTTATTTCTCTGACTCTTTTTTTCCCAACTTTTCATGCTTCTATACCTAATTTTGAGTGGCTAATGGTTCTCTTATCCTTGATAGCTATTTCTCCTTCTCCTCCCCAAACATCTTGCCCCTCTAAAGACTCCTATTTTGAATCTGCATCCTTATCCTCCTCACTGTTACTAGGTTGAAGATCTCAATCGTCACTCACCTCCTCTCCGTGTTTCACTTATGACCTCCTCTCCATGTTTCCCTTCCAATGGAACATCCTCCTTTTGAGATGAATCCTCCCACATTTCTTTGTTTTCTTGATTGCCCAACACCAAAATAGCCCCTTCAAATTTAGCTAGAGCCTCACCTATAAGGCATGCAATTGAGTTACTACATTGGACATCATCACACGACAAGGACATAACCCTTTGAGAATATTTGTCGCCCATTTCATCTCCCTCACATGCTCTTCCCAAAAATATCACACACTCCTCTTTAGAAGCAAATCTCAAACCTTGGCCTATTAAGGCTTGCCTTTGGGGATAAGAACCCCCATCCTTAAATAAGTTATATTTTTTCACTAGATCCAGATTAGACTTCAAATCTGCAATACCCTTCGGATCCCCAACTTTCTCGCTTGTTTTCAAATCCTTTCCCAAAACCTTTTGAGCTTCCATAACCTTATGATGACTAGGATTCAACACCTCGATGATTTTGTTGGTTAGATCTGTTGTTGCAATACTTTTCCCTTTCAAACCCACACATTTCCCTTCCACATGGGCCACACCTTTGCAAGTTTGGCAATAATCAAGGATTTCCTCCACCATATTTTTTTGATTCTAGATCCCTGCATTAGTCCAAATTTTAATGGAATTGGGAAGGGAAAAATAAGGTTTCCAATTGATGCATATCCTGGCATATATGCTCAAGTCCTTTTCAATGGCCTCATCTGCTTTAATAAAAAAACCTAGTTTATTCCCAATTAATTGAAGAGTCTCCAGATCCCAGTATTCTCTAAGGAGGTTATAGAGTCTAATCCAGACAAGGATTTCATCAATTGTATCTTTGGTTGGATCTGTAGGATTTTGCCAAGATCAAGGGCACAATGAAAAACATAAAAGAGACAATAGAATGACAAGAACAAATGATATTCTCATCAATATACAAATGATCAACTGGATTGACCAATACAATGAATAGAGGCCTGCTTATATAGGCAAGGCCATATGGATGTATGAGCACACAAATATGACATGTGGCTCAATGAGAAACAAGGGTAGGTAAGAAATATTAAGGGTAGGTAGGAGAAATAATATAATATTCCACAAGAGGTGGATGACCCATCGAATGTGGAGTGTAACAGCAAAATAAAACCACAAAAGGTGGAATTTCTCCTACAAGCTCTATCCCTAAGTGCACACTTCCCTAAGTGTCTCAAATCCAAACTACGAAGAGATGCATTATCCTAAGTTAACTTAAGTAAGTGTAATAATATCCAAAATGAATATTTATTTACACCAACACCCCCCCTTAAGTGCAACTTAGGGGAATGAAGACTCAAGTCAACAATGCAAGATGGGTCCCGGCTACTAGGCTATGATAGGTACCCAAGTACAATATGCAAATGCAAGCAAAATTATGCAATGCAATCTCTCACAAACGGAGAAAGGGAGAAAACCCAGTGGGAAAAAACTCCCCCCAAAAGAGAGATGAATGTACAAAAGGCTCTCAAAGAAGAAGGACAAAACCTCAAAGAGGAAAAAGTCCCCCCCATAAGAGAGGAAGGAGAAGTCAGCTGACCCCCCCTAATGACACATCCCGCACCCCCAAGAGAGCTGGCAACTGCTGAAACTTACTCTCGGTGAAAGGTTTGGTGAATATGTCAGCAACCTGCTCTGTTGTAGGACAATACTGCAAATCAATGACCTGCTCCTGGATGAGCTCTCGGATATAGTGCATATGAATCTTGATGTGTTTGGTCTGCTAGTGCTGGACCGGGTTCTTCGAGATCGCAATGGCACTTTGATTGTCACAATGTAGAACTGTCAGCCGTGGAGTGGTGAATCCAAACTCTGTGAGAATCTGCTGGAGCCAAATGGTCTTAGTCGCTGCATTAACAGTGCCTTGATACTCAGCCTCAGTCGAAGAGAGAGCAATAGCATGTTGCTTCTTGCTCTGCCAACAAATGGGGCCTGAACCAAGGTGAAAACTGTAACCAGAAGTAGACTTACGATCAACTAGATCGCCAGCCCAATTAGAGTCTGTGTAACCAACCAAGCAAAGTCCTGTGCCTACTGCATAGTGAATCCCATAGTGATGTGTACCCTGGATGTAATGAAGGATGCATTTGGAGGCTTTCCAATGAAGCTCATGTGGATCCTACATGAAGCGGGAAACCATGCCAACTGCAAATGAAATATCAGGGCGTGTATGAGTCAAGTAGATGAGACTACCCACAAGCTGACGATACAAAGTGGCATCAACTGGTGGAGAAGAACAATGAGCCTCAAGCTTGACTCCTGAAAGAAAGGGAGTCGGGGCAGGCTTACAATCAGCCATATGAAAGCGTGCAAGTAGATCAAGACCATACTTGGGCTGTGATAGTGTGATCCCGGAAGGTGACTGTGAAATCTCTATCCCGAGAAAGTAGTGCAAAAGACCCAAGTCAGTCATAGCAAATCTGTCATGCAAAGCAGATTTGACCCTGCTAATGATGGATGAAGTACTCCCTGTAATGATCAAGTCATCAACATAGAGCACAAGTATCAAGTGAGAGTCATCCTGTCGCAAAATGTAGACATTCGGATTGGAATGACATTTGGTGAAACCTGCGGAGAGAAGAAAGGAATCCATCTTGGCGTACCAAGCCCTGGGGGCCTACTTAAGGCCATAGAGAGATTTCCTTAGTCTGCAAACCAAGGAAGTATCCTTGATGAAACCCTGTGGCTGCTCCATATAGATCTCCTCATCAAGATCACCATGAAGAAAAGCACTCTTCACATCCATCTGATGTACAACCCAACCATGAGCTGCAGCAATAGCAAGTGTCAAACGAATGGAGTTCATCTTGGCTACGGGGGCAAAGGTCTCAGTATAGTCAACACCTGCAACTTGCGAGAAACCTTTTGCAACAAGCCAAGCCTTATACTTATCCACACTACCATCCGCTGCAAACTTGGTCCGATAGATCCACTTACATCGAACCATCTTTCTCCCCTTAGGGAGATGGACTAAATCCCATGTGTTGTTCCTCATCAAGGAACTATACTCTTCCTCCATAGCTTGGTCTCACTCAGGAACCCCTGATGCTTCCCTAAATGTCTGTGGATCGGAAGCGATAGCAATGAATGCATGTGGAAGATCCTGATGTTGTGATGGAGTTCTTTGTGTATCTGAAGGATCCCCAACAAGAGAACCCACATACTCAAGTGTCTGTCGAGCCCAACGAGGTCTAGGTGGAGGTGGAGAACGAGGCTCCTCAACTGCAAGTGGACCCTGCAGAGGTGTAACCTTGCGAGTCGGAGTTGAGGGAGTCTCATCATCTGAATCACTAACATCACTATCCACAATGGAGGAAGGTGGAGGAGGTAGAGAGGCTAAGCTAGGAGATCTTTCCTCAAAGTGAACACTCCTCTCAATGAATACCTCATGTGTCTCTGGATCCATCAATCTGTATGCCATAACACCCTCAGGATATCCAACAAATATGCAAGGTCGACTCTGAGGTTCCAATGCCTTGCGTTTCTGTGGAGGTATGCGAGCCCATGCTGGACACCCAAAGACTCTGAAGTGTCTCACAATCGGTTTCCTACCAGCCCAAGCTTCAAAAGAAGTAATACCTTGCAAAGCTTTGTGAGGAACCCGATTCTGGATGTGTGTGGCACAACTGATAGCCTCTGCCCAAAAGGCGGGATCAAGAGAACGTGCATGTATCATACAACTAGCCATTTCTTTGAGAGTTCTATTCTTGCGTTCTGCAACCTCATTCTGTTGTGGAGTGTATGCTACAGAATGTTGAAGATCAATCCCCTCAAATGTACAAAAATCCTCAAGTCTCTTGTTCACATATTCCCTTCCATTATCTGTGCGAAGAATCTTGACCACTTTCCCTGATTGCTTCTCCACATGAGTCTTGAAGTCCTGAAATCTGTCAAATACTTCACTCTTATGAATGAGAAAGTAGACCCAAGTGAAGCGAGAGTAGTCATAAATGAAGGTAAGAACATAGCGAGCCTTACTGAATGAAGGTGCTGGAAATGGACCTGCTACATCGCTGTGAACAAGTTGAAGAACTTCCAAAGCTCTCCAAGTTTTCCCTTTATCAAACTTCTCTTCGGGATGCTTGCCCATGGAACAACCTGAACATACACCCTCTAAAAAACTAATTCGAGGTAGACCTATGACCATGTCTTTAGTGCTTAGCTGCCGAAGATAGCGGTAGTTGAGGTGACCAAACCGCTCATGCCATAGCTTACTTTCTGAATTTGAATGAGTAAGCAAGGCCCTAGAAGGTGAACTTGGCACAAAGTGGGAGAATGAATAAAGCCTTGAGTTGTCATTGACTTGTCCCACTGCGACCAAGGCATCATTATCAAGTTCCTTTACCACAACAGAATCTGGTGTAAACTCAACCTTTTTCCCATTCCCATAGTGAGTGATTTGGTAGATGGAGAGAAGGTTGGTAGACAAGTTAGGAACATAGAGAACATTCTCAAATGTTCCATCATCCATGTCAACTGAACATTTCCCTTCAACCTCTACTTGTGTGTCATCACCTATGTAAATGTGAGGTACCTTAGATGGCTCCAATGAAGAAAACTGCTCCTTTGTAGAACCCATGTGATATGAGGCACCCGAGTCAAGTATCCATTGCTGTGAAGAACCTGTTGTAGCCACAAATGCTTGCCCTTTTCCCTTAGACTACGAGGAAGAGGAAGGAGTTGAATCCTTCTTTGTGTAGGCGGATGGCAAGTTGATGTTGTTTTTCTTGAGAAGATTGGTTAACTCATCAACTTGCTTTGCGTGGCATCGATGCTCATCATGACCATACTTTTTGCAATATGCACAAGTTGGTTTATCCTTCTTAGGTGGTGTCCCCTTCTTGGAAGAGAATGAAAAATCGCCTTGTGATGGAGAGGATGATTGTCCTTTTTCCTGGTGTGGCTTAGACTTGGAATGCTTCTTCTTCTTGTTGGAATCTTTGCCTTGACTTCCTTGATTTCCTTGATTTGCTACCAAAGCCTTGGACTTTGAAGACTTGAGAAACCCCATGTTCAACAACTTAGTTTGTTCCAATATTAACATTTATGTGAAAGCATCAAATGAAGGCATAACATAAGAACTCCCCACTGTCAAACGATGAGTTTGGAAGCTAGATACAAATGCTGCATATTCGGGTGCAAGCTTGTCCAACAAGTTGAATATCAATTGAGCATCCTTTTTGTCAATTCCACAATCCTTTAGCTTTGCTCTTAGCTCATTTGCTTTGGTGACATAATCTTGGATTGTATCAAAACTCTTGGGATCTAAGTTGGTGAGCTCATTGTCAATCTGATAGCCTCTGATTTCATCAACTTGTCCATACAATTTCTGAAACATATCCCAAGCCTCTTTAATTGTTTTACACTTCTCAATGTGGAAAATGAGGTCATCTAATACATACTTGCGTAAGGTTCCAAGAGCCATGCAATTCTTTGTGAGCCATTCTAATTGAGCAATTGGATCAGCCTTAGGATCAGGTGGTGCTGTTATTGTTCCATCTATGTAGTGTGTGAGACCCTTTTCCATTAGTTTACTCCATACTTTAATTTTCCATGATGCATAATTATGTGGAGTTAATGGTGGAAACTTATTAGGACTCATTGCAACAAGAATGGAAAGAGCACAAAGAGAGGCACAATCACACAAGACACCCCCCCAAATTCACTCAATCAAAGAACCCCCCCCAAATGTGATGATTTGGCACTTTATAAGTAGTGCGTATACAATGGGCCACTTGCAAAAAATGGCAAAGTGGACTTCTGATTTACAATTTTACAACTGCCTCAATAAGGCCAAAAGAGTCTCAAACTGATAATGCAAGAGATCTAACTAAGATCCAAGCAATTTACAAGTACCTAATAGGCCAAATAAGACCAATATCTGAAAGTACAATTTTCACTCAAAATCTCTGAAATCTGATCATAGATTTTGAAAGTAGACAAAAAAATAAGCACTTTAAAAAAAAATGGCACTTGAAAAGGAGGTCGTATGAGCTCAAACGAGGCATTTGAAGTTGCAGAATTGAGGATTGGACAGGTACAGCTGAGAGAATCCAAAAATTCTGAAAAACCTGTGCACCAAAATCAGAAAATAACCACACCATTGTGAAGATCATGAAATTTTAGCCCATTTCAAAAAAAATTGCACCAAAAAAGGAGCAAAAATGAGCAAGATATGGCCTTCCAAAGTTGGACTGCAAAACTGAAAAGCCCAATGGAGAGGGGTCAATTTTTTTTCAAAAAGTACTGATGTGGTGCTAACGTCAGCAAGTCACTGTGTTAAATTTGACGGCTGTATGACCGTCACAAAAACTTCACCTCCTTGCTGACTGTGCAGTTGACTATGCAAACCGTATGGATGACGTGGAACTGTGCGGATGACTGCGTGGCTCTGTGACTGTGCGGTACAGACTATACGGATCTGACGTGGCTGTACAGATGATGTGGCGTAAGGAGGGCTATTTAAGAGCCACATGGCGGGTCGGTATGCTGACTGGATGCGTCGGAGGTTTTTGCACGATGACGTGGCGCCGGAGTGCCGGCAGCGGGAGTCTGCGCGTTGCTGGAGGTCTCTGGCCGGCGGTGGCGCTGAGTAGACGGGCACTACGGGTCGGGGCGATCGGAGCTACCGGTGGTGACGGTGACGGCGACGCGGGGAACTCGGCGGGTACGAGCGGCGAGCACGGCGGGAGGAGAACTAGGGTGGCCATCGGGAAGCGAGGCGACCGACGGGTACACGGCGCGGATGCCGGGGTCCTGCGCGGCCTGCAACATGCGCACAGTGGGTACGGCCGAGTACGGGGGGTCTGGGGATCCCCAAAAAACTCTTTTTTTTTTTTGAAATTTTTCGAAATCTTTTTTTTTGAAAAAAATAATTTTTTTTTTTAAAAAAAAAAAATTCGAAATCCGTACGACATTAGCCAAAATGGGGAAAACAATTTTCTCACCAATATAGGTCGACTTTATAGTTGAAATTTATGGAAACGGCCTCCCGGATTCAACGGTGATGTCCAAATCGCTGTATGACGCCCCCCAAAAAATGAAGATCCCCAAATCCGAAAATAGAAGCCTTCCACGATGTCTCCAAAAACCGATCAATGAAGCCCCAATAGCTCTGATACCGTGTAGGATTTTGCCAAGATCAAGGGCACAATGAAAAACATAAAATAGACAATAGAATGACAAGAACAAACTGTATTCTCATCAATATACAAATGATCAACTGGATTAACCAATACAATGAATAGAGGCCTACTTATATAGGCAAGGCCATATGGATGTATGAGCACACAAATATGACATGTGGCTCAATGAGAAACAAGGGTAGGTAAGAAATACTAAGGGTGGGTAGGAGAAATAATATAATATTCCACAAGAGGTGGATGACCCACCGAATGTGGAGTGTAACAACAAAATAAAACCACAAAAGGTGGAATTTCTCCTACAAGCTCTATCCCTAAGTGCACACTTCCCTAAGTGTCTCAAATACAAACTACGAAGAGATGCATTATCCTAAGTTAACTTAAGTAAGTGTAATAATATCCAAAATGAATATTTATTTGCACCAACAGGATCAAAGTTTGTTTCCTAATCTTTCACAAATGGACCCATCCCACCCATGAAAAAAGGTCCATTGTCGAGTACCCAGTTTTTCAATTTTGAGTCTTCACCAATAACCATATAAAAACCATTCCGCGTGGTCTTCAGGTTAGAAGGAAACTTCCATGTCTCAACACACCATTTATTGACTCGACTAAAAGCCGACCATTCTCCAGCCCACTTAATAAAGAAAGTTGTTTCTCTAAAACAAGAAACTGTATCATTCCACACTAGTGAATCCAACAAAAAGGAAACAACCCCATTTTTCGACAATAATGGGCATACCTTGTTGCTTTCATCCCTTTTCAAGGGTTCCTTTGGTTTCCATTCTTTGGAGAAAACACGCTTGCTATGTTAGTGTAGGTTTTTATTTTCTCTTATGTTAGGGAATATTTATTTTTCCTACACATTATTAAGCTTGCTTAGGTTATATTAGAATGGTTAGAATGAGGACATGTGACATAATCCTACATTCACACCCACATTTGGGTGGTTGAATGTCACACCCTCTTTTGGATTTATTAGTCACCTCACCATAACCATTTCTTGTCTTTACCTAAGTTGCCATAACCATGCAATTGACATTTACCAAGTAGGTAAAACTATCTCCTATTTTGGGCTATAGGGAGTTAATATTCCTCTTGGTTTTATATGCCCATATTTTTAAATATAAATAAGCCCTCACCTCTCCCTATGCTAAGTACTGATAATCATAACACTAGCTCAAATTATGAGTCTAGTTCAGTGCTAGGAGAGTGCTAAGTTTTGTTCATCTCTAGATTCTTGTCTTGCTTTCCTTCATTTACATTGATCTTGGGTGGCTTCACAACTAAATTTAACATGATATAAGAGCCTATCGTGAGTTGTGGGTTAACATTCTTTTTAAGAATCTAGAATCATTTTATATCACTATATGATCTCTGTTGCATCTGACGATGTTTTGAAGAATTAGAAAAGCTTCAAGGAATTATAGCTTATGGGGGGTTCCTATTTATTTCTTATTAGAGCAGGTGTTTTGGAGCTTCCTGTAGCAAATATGAGCTCACCATTGAGTCTACAACAACTGAGAAAGTCAGATTTGCCTTTTGTTTCGTTTAGATCGGACACTAGATGCAAAATTGGTGAAGGTGTGAAATAGAGCTTTCATTAGCTAATCTAGAGGGTACCTGATTTTTGGTGCATTTTCAGGCCAAACAAATAGCGCCATCGTGTCTAGAATGCCCAAAAAAGCTAAAATTGATTATCAATTTGTCAATTTTGGAGACA
Organism: Cryptomeria japonica; assembly: GCF_030272615.1. Taxonomy (NCBI): domain Eukaryota; kingdom Viridiplantae; phylum Streptophyta; class Pinopsida; order Cupressales; family Cupressaceae; genus Cryptomeria; species Cryptomeria japonica. The sequence continues at coordinate 975,423,992 of NC_081407.1, forward strand.
GTCAAATTTGAAGCAATTTTTTTTTTAGCAAATGAGCCCTATGGCCCACTTGCCCATACGGTACAAATTTGAATTTTTTTTATTATTGTTCAAAAATATTGTCAATAAAAAATAAAAAATAAAAAATTATTAAAATGGAGATTTTTTATATTAAAAAAGGTTTATTTTAAACTTTTGAAAAAAAAACATTGAAAAAGTTTTTTAAAAAATTAAAAAATAAATAAATGAATTTTTATTTTATTTTATTGTGGGTAACGATAGGGTACCTTGAACAAACCTCTGTCAGCTCCTACCCGTAGGGTAATTGATAAAGGGTGGGATTTGAACCCCTACCACCCCTTTGTGTGGCTCGGGAGTGGCTACGACCCCCGTGACAATATAAAGTATTTTTTATTGTTTAAAATAAAAATAAAAGTCAATGCCATCTAAGTCGTGCGTCTTGGCTTCCATGCAAGCGTCTTTTGCCACAAACCCATATTTGGGGATTGTGTGAAGCTTGTGTGGACTTTTTGTGGCAAATCAACCCTTGCTACGAACCCCTTTGAAGCCTGCATGGCCTACAACCCCGTACTTCTTCACCGACCTCCTATACCAGTGCCCAGCTCAACCTTTGTGGCATTTTCATATTTTATTTTATTATTTAAAATTCCTTATTTTTTACTCAGCATTCATGGAAATTTGAGCAGGCTACGATATATTTGGAGGTTAATCAAATTTGACATTTTGTTCCAATTTGGTGGAAGTTAAAATTTTTTGGTAGTATGCCAAATTAATTTGGAAAAATTCTGTGTAGGGGAAAAAGTGACACTAAGCAAACATGCCCTAATCTTACTTTCAATCACACACTTGTGGAATACGAAAGAGCCTAGAGGTATCACACAATTGGCTACTTCTTTTTGTGGAAGAGAGAGCCACGGGCTACCTATTAGGATTTCTATTCCTTTGTTGCAAATGATAGATAGAATGATGCAAGTTCAACTACTAGCCCTAGAGTGCAAGTATGAACTAGTAACAAGATTGCAAGATTGAGATTAAGTGATGAAAAGTTGCAAACACAAGGATAAAAGGAGAATGCAGATGTGTACCTGGGGTTAAAATTTGAGTGGAAATGTTCGGGACAGGGGCGCATGCGCCACTGACCTGATTCTGCACCTGAAACTGCTCCTTTTGGCAACCTGAAAGCTGTCGAAAAGTGCTGAAAACTGTTGTTGTCTGAGGGACCAGGGCGCCCAGCGCCCCTGTCCTGTCAAGACCAGGGCACCCCACGCCCCTGTCCTGGGTTTCTGCTCTGCAATTTGGTGTGTTGTCCCATCTCAGTCTGCTCCCGTCGGATCTGCAACTTGCGGCGTCCTTCGAATTCGGAAATCTGCACTTATATCTGAAAAGGGTTGTAGGTGGTTGTATAGGGTTTTGCCTTAGTCAAACCCCCGCTTTGGTGATTTCCACCTCCACGAATAGCTTAGTTGTATAGTAAAAGTTGTGTGTGCAGACCTTGTGTGTGTGCAAGATCCTAAAATGAAAGTAAGCAAACTAGAGCAACCTAGAAAGTAAACCCTAATTGCTTGTAAATGATAATGTAAATGCTCCAAATCAAGATGCAAAGTGATCTAAAGCATGAATACAAATGATATAATGAGGCTTATGCAAAGACATGAAAACAACATGAAATCATACCCGACCCCAAGGGAGGGGTACAAGCCAATCTTCAGTCGGTGATCCCCTATTGCTCTTCAATGTCTTCAAAGCCCTAAATGGATGAATGAAATGATGAATGCTTGATGGATGGATGTTGAATGTTGTTGAAGTCTTCAAAGATCTGCTCTTTCGCCGCATAGAAGGCCCCTGAAACCAAAAATTCCCATCCTTTCAAGTGAAGAAAGAGAGCTCTTATATATGAAACCCTAGGTCTTAATTTCAACTTTAGGCCGACTTAGAGATTGAATCTCCCGCCAATTTCTTGGGGTTAAGCTTTATTTTATGATTGGATCGCGCTCCTAAAATTTCGGGAGAAATGTCTGGGACCGTGTGCACTTGGGGCGCCATGGTCCTCTCCTTGCGCCATGGTCCCGACAACTTTTCACCAAATTTTCAGGGTCGTCGGATATGATGATTTTAGAGAGAATCCTGAAGTTATAGCTGATTTCAAGACGTTTTGACCCCCGAAATCAAGCCCCCAAGTTCAAAATAGGACCTAATTAGGGTTTTTGATTAAATGATGTATTGGAAGAATAAAATGAAAGGGGCACACTTTAATGAAAAGGGCCCAACTTTATGATATGGGAGATGATAAAATAGAACCTTAGACCTAATTAATTTAATTAATTAAGTGCTAAAGGGGAAATGCAATGCAAAATGCAAAATGCGCCAAGGTGGGTGCTAAAATAGGTGTGAAATTGTACCACCCTAGCAAGTGCGTACAATTTACGACGCTACATTTAGCCCCCACTTTAGCGGTCATATGAACACTACGTGCATATGCAAGCTAAAGTATAGAAAAGTAAACATTATTTGAAAAAGGATATATCCATAAGTCTGTCGAACGAAGCCCCCAGCGGTATCTGCAGTACACAGTTAGGAACCGTACCCTACAAAACACACGTTAGATCACAAAATCACCTAATGCTTACTAAGGAAGGTGATGAAAATTCGAGGGCAGCTATATGCCCCCCCTGTTTCGGCTTGCTAATTTTAGTGAGTTGAAATAGGGTATCATGTTTACCACTTCGAATTGTTAAAGAATATTGATGACAAATGCTCACAAGAAGATTTGATATGAGATCAAAAACTAATGGAGAATCATTTGGTAAGAAAGAGGACTAAATCTTAATTCCAACACAACAAAGAGTGTGTGGATTTGAGAGTTCTCTAACACAAGATGAAGGATGTGAATGGAAACAAAATGCAAAGAGAAGAAAAGAAAGGAAAAAAGCATGAATACACACATTGGTGATCCATGAGAAGAATAGTGAGAGAGAAAACATGGACTTCTCGCCCCTAGATCTTGTCTAGGTGATCCATGGGAAAAAGGACATGGAAAACTAGCCCCTAGAGTCTGTCTAGGTGATCCATGTAAGGGAGGAGAGTGAGAAAGTCTAGCCTTATGCCGCTAGTTCCACTCAACCTCGTGCATGTGTGTGTAGGTGAGGTTAGAAGCACCTCATAGGAGTCTATGCCCGAGTATGCTACAACCTGTATATGTATAGTACAAAAGCGTGACATCTCGCTCTAAGAGTCTATGCTCTGGTTTCGAGAATAATCACCTTGCATAAAAGAAAAATGAAGACATCTCGCTCTAACAGTCTATGCTCTTGTTCCGAGAATGACCCATTGCTCAAAAAGTGTAATGTTTATGTCATAAGCAAAGTAGAACAAGGATACCTACCTTCATCACAAAAGAAGATACCCCAAAAATGCAACAATGTCATAGATCCAAGCAAGAGAGTTTTGCACTCTTTAAGCAAGGATAAGATAGTTGAAAAGGGATATCTTGTAGTATGTGTAAAGGAGATCCTTAGAGGAGAAGAGATCTTTGTACAAAAGACACCTATCCCCGAGAGGAATTGTCTTAGACAAATATAACATCTTCTAGAATAAGACAAAGAAGAGAATAAGAATGCAATACTTCCTTCTTTTGCGAGGTGAAAGTGATTCTTAATGAAGGATGACACTCTTTTTAACCCAATTGGGAGAGTGAATTCATTATGGATGTATTTTACCAAGTGCAAAAGAGGTTGTAGTCAAGGACTTACACCTCTTGTAAGAGAGAATCCTTGAACAAACAACAACAAATGCATACAAGGAATAACATCAAGTAATAAAGTTCACACCATCCACGAAATAGGAAAAAGTGGATCCTTAGATAAAAATAAGGAAAGATCATTGCCTCCCAAGGATAAGGACAATGAGAAGGACTTACACAATCTTCTAGGGAGAGATTTAGACATAAGCAAAATGTACTACATACTCACATGAGTTCATGCAAGCAAGACATTAGTGTATGTAAAATGCTCCTCACAAGAAGTGGGTAGGATAAGAAAGAGAATACACATCTTCTCCCATATCTAGGAAAAGAGGATTCTAAAGAAAAGATGATCAATATTTCCACACTATTACCCCAAAGGGAAATTTTAACCATAAAAAGAAGAGATGTATGAAATCACTCTTGTCCCCATAGGAACAAGAGATAACATAGAAAATTAGGCTATTATGTTGCTTCAAAAATATGATTGCACTTTAAATTGTACCATCATGAATGACAATGAGCCCCCAGTAAATGAGCTACCAATGTCACATAATGATGAGCAACATAATAGCCATTAATGTTATTTAAAGACATGATAGATTGAATGAGGTATTTGAATATGACATGCTAAATGCTCAACTATAAGTGAGATCAAAAACATGTATAAAATGATAAAAATTGAAGAAGAAAAGTCACAAGAAATCTTAGAAGAAGGATGAGTGTAATTTATTAGAGCCTTATCCTTGGAGGAAAGGACTTTATGATGAATAGGAGATAAAGATTCATAAGTGGATTTAGAAATTTGAGGGGATTCATAAAGAGATTTATTCATCGCCAAGATTTCCTTATGAGGGGAATGAGAGTTGATAGAAGTAGAAGATGATTTAGTTGAAGTGAAATCATCATCACTACTAAATATAGCATTCACATTGAGAGATGGTCTTTTAGATGCTTTGGTGGGCTTAGAAAGATCATATCCAAGTCTAAATGAATATTCATGCATGTTATGTTCTCAAGGAACTTTAATTCCTTGTTCATTTGTGCAACAACCATTTCCACTATAGCCACTCTTAGCCAAAATGTGAAAACCACGACCATAAAGGGATGCTAAATCAGAGAGAGATGGTGATGCCCCATAGGTCTCAGTGCTATTTGTATTAGAGGAAGATGTTGAAGAGTTATTTGAATCAGAGGTAGCCACAAATTTGTTACTGAATTGCTTAGACAAAGTGGGCTTCTCTTTAGTTTCTTCCATAGATTTTCCCTTCTCAATCTTAGGCACTCTATATTCTCCTACAAAAGTAGGGTTAAAGTCTAAAGATCCCCAATCATCATCTAAGAGAGCCTTTTCGGCAGAAAAGATATCTTTGGGAGAAGATTCTGATTGAGTAGAAGGATCAAGAGTACTAGAGGGGACACAATCCTTAAAGGAAGTAGATGCATTTGAAGTGGTAGAAGGATTGGAAGTAGTTGAACAAGAAGATCCAGTTCGTAATGGTTCTTGAAGATTAGTATCAGCTATCAAGGTGTATGTTATATTGTCATAAATGAATTTGACTCGCCCATGCAAAGTTGAGGGGACAACTTGCATACTATGAAGCCAAGGTCTCCCTAATAGAAGATTGTAAGTCAAATTACCAGAGATGACATGAATAGGTGTAGGTAAAGTAACATGACCTACTGTAATAGGTAAGGTTATGATACCCAAACATTCTTTACCAACATTATCAAAGCCTCGAATAGAAATAGAAGAACGTTTGATGAGAGAATGATCCACGTTAAGCTTGTCCGATAAATCAATACTACAAACATTAAGGCCAGATCCATTGTCCACAAGGGTTCGTCTTATAGCACTTTCATTGATAATAACTACAATCATAAGAGGATCATATTGATTTTGAATTTCATGAGAAGGTAACTCATCTTGTGTGAACACAATTTGAGTTTTGGGTTTGCTTGTAGAATCAATTAGGGAAGCCATGTTATTATTATTATTATTATTATTATTATTAGGTGTCACTGCAGGTGGGACATCTAAATTTTTTAAAGCATCTTGTAACATCCCATGATAAGCAGGTGAAGTTTGAACTAAATCCCAAATAGAAATCTTAGCCGGAGTAGTTTTAAGTTGTTCAATAAGATCATAGTCCTTACTAAGCATTTGTGAAATACGAGGAGCTTGAGGAAGAATAGGTTGGGAAGGAGGAAGTGAAGTTGGGATAACTGGAGGAGGATTAGGTTGCCTATTGTTTCTTGTGTTATAGGTATGAGCAACCGCATTATAACTCTCTCTAGTCAGTTGCTTAGCATACTCATAAGGGCTCTTAGTAGAATAACCTCCTTGCACAGTAATAATAGGTTTCTTAGGAGTGCAAAAAGAATCATTAGCATAACCACCTTGAACCACTAAGATAGGCTTATTTAAAGGTTGAGAATTTTGAGAAGGACAAGCACCTTGGACAGTGAAGAGAGGTTTGTTAGGTGTTTCATTTACATGTATCAAATTGATTGAGGATGGTTTAGAGGAATGAACAAAAGTGTTGGAAGAATTATTGATAGTCTTCTCTTGCACTAAAATCTTATCATGGATTAAATCAATTTTAGGAGAGAGACAAGGGGTAGGCATTGATGTTCTAGTAGGAAGAGTAATACTAGGAAAGGTCATATCATCCTCTATCATCAAAGGATCTACATGGGGAATAAACTCTCTAGGAGAAGGATCAACATTACTCTCTAAAGTCTCACTTTTGAGAGGGAGATCTTTGAAAGAGATGTTAACCATATTGCTTTGAACTAGGGTATCCTTATGAGTAGAACCGAGTTGAGGAGAGGGAGATGCTTTATTTTTAGAGGGAGAATAATTGAGATTCAAGGAAGGTGAGAAACTATCAAGGGAGTTTTCAATCTTGATTTCATCCCCTTTGGCTAGGGTTCTCTCATGGGGTAGAGAATAATCTACACCTTCTTCTAATGGTTCATCCCAAATAGTGAGGTTGTTGAAAGGAATGTTTGAAGTATTGTCAATTTTGGGAGAGGAGATAACATTGTTTATTAATTCCTCATCCTTAGGAGGGAGAGCATCAATAGATGTGTTAAACTCATCCTCTTTCCTCAAAATATGTTCAATATGATCTTTAGGGGAGAGAGAATTAAGGAAATTGCTTATTATTTCATCTTCTTTCTCTAAGGGATGCTTATGGGTAAGACAAACTTTAGGAGAAGGGTAAGCATTTATCATTAATTCATCATCTCTAGTGGGAATTTTGTTGGAAAAGGAAATGCCATCACTAAGAAATGTAGGGATAATGTCATTTTCTTGCACAAAAGGATCCTCCTGAAGGGAGTGTTTTTTAGGAGGAACATGAACATATTTCTCCAAAGATTCATGCTTAGGAAGGAGATCTTTGAAAGAAGTGTTCATAACCTCTTGTTGCACTAACATGCCCCCATTGGAAGGACCAACTTTAGGAGAAAATAAGTCAACGTCCATCAATACCTTTTCACTTAGAGAGGCATCATGTAGGGAAGGTGAAGTAACATCAAGAAAGGTGTTTATGATATCATTCTCTTCCTCTAGGATAGCTAAATAGGAAGGGCACATTTTAGGAGAATTGTCAAGATCACTCTTAAAGTCTTCATCCTTAGAGCATGGGAGAGTCTCAAAGGGATTGGTAGCAACTCTTTTAGGCACTAAAATGTTGTTATAGATGGGGGGAGGTTCTTTAGGAGAAGGAAAAATTGAAACAAGGGAAGCTAACCCATTATCACATCTATGAAATGAATGCATCATGACAACAATTTTCCTCTTTCAAATGATAACACATGCAAAATAGAAGGAAATGTTCAATGCAAGCACTTAGAATGTAGATTTAGAAAATGAAATTTATGATTCAAATGAGTTCCTAAATCAGATTTGATCCTAATTAAGCTATCCACAAGTTCAACTTTGAATTGAAAAATTAGGGTTTTAGCAAAAATTTCCTCTAAATTTTTGAATCTTGCAAGAAATTAAAACTTGTAAATACAAATTTGAATTTGAAATAGCATAAACACTCAAATTTGAAAACATAAATCAAAATTAGAGAAGATTGGAATTCACGTCGGGTTCACCAAAATGTGTAGGGGAAAAAGTGACACTAAGCAAACATGCCCTAATCTCACTTTCAATCACACACTTGTGGAATACGAAAGAGCCTAGAGGTATTGCACAATTGGCTACTTCTTTTTGTGGAAGAGAGAGCCACGGGCTACCTATTAGGATTTCTATTCCTTTGTTGCAAGTGATAGATAGAATGATGCAAGTTCAACTACTAGCCCTAGAGTGCAAGTATGAACTAGTAACAAGATTGCAAGATTGAGATTAAGTGATGAAAAGCTGCAAACACAAGGATAAAAGGAGAATGCAGATGTGTACTTGGGGTTAAAATTTGAGTGGAAATGTTCGGGACAGGGGCACATGCGCCATTGACCTGATTCTGCACCTGAAACTGCTCCTTTTGGCAACCTGAAAGCTGTCGAAAAGTGCTGAAAACTGTTGTTGTCTGAGGGACCAGGGCGCCCAGCGCCCCTGTCCTGTCAGGACCAGGGCGCCCCATGCCCCTGTCCTGGGTTTCTGCTCTGTAATTTGGTGTGTTGTCCCGTCTCAGTCTGCTCCCGTCGGATCTGCAACTTGCGGCGTCCTTTGAATTCAGAAATCTGCACTTATATCTGAAAAGGGTTGTAGGTGGCTGTATAGGGTTTTGCCTTAGTCAAACCCCCGCTTTGGTGATTTCCACCTCCACGAATAGCCAAGTTGTATAGTAAAAGTTGTGTGTGCAGACCTTGTGTGTGTGCAAGATCCTAAAATGAAAGTAAGCAAACTAGAGCAACCTAGAAAGTAAACCCTAATTGCTTGTAAATGATAATGTAAATGCTCCAAATCAAGATGCAAAGTGATCTAAAGCATGAATACAAATGATATAATGAGGCTTATGCAAAGACATGAAAACAACATGAAATCATACCCAACCCCAAGGGAGGGGTACAAGCCAATCTTCAGTCGGTGATCCCTTATTGCTCTTCAATGTCTTCAAAGCCCTAAATGGATGAATGAAATTGATGAATGCTTGATGGATGGATGTTGAATGTTGTTGAAGTCTTCAAAGATCTGCTCTTTCGCCGCATAGAAGGCCCCTGAAACCAAAAATTCCCATCCTTTCAAGTGAAGAAAGAGAGCTCTTATATATGAAACCCTAGGTCTTAATTTCAACTTTAGGCCGACTTAGAGATTGAATCTCTCGCCAATTTCTTGGGGTTAAGCTTTATTTTATGATTGGATTGCGCTCCTAAAATTTCGGGAGAAATGTTCGGGACCGTGTGCACTCCGGGCGCCATGGTCCTCTCGGGGCGCCATGGTCCCGACAACTTTTCACCAAATTTTCAGGGTCGTCGGATATGATGATTTTAGAGAGAATCCCGAAGTTACAGCTAATTTCAAGATGTTTTGACCCCTGAAATCAAGCCCCCAAGTTCAAAATAGGACCTAATTAGGGTTTTTGATTAAATGATGTATTGAAAGAATAAAATGAAAGGGGCACACTTTAATGAAAAGGGCCCAACTTTATGATATGGGAGATGATAAAATAGAACTTTAGACCTAATTAATTTAATTAATTAAGTGCTAAAGGGGAAATGCAATGCAAAATGCAAAATGCGCCAAGGCGGGTGCTAAACTAGGTGTGAAATTGTACCACCCTAGCAAGTGCGTACAATTTACGACGCTACAAATTCCAAACTGGTTGGCTGTTGCACCAATTTCAGCAGAGCTTCATTTTTTTCGTTTGGAGATTAATTGATTTTGGACAGCTTCTCTAAACTGAGTGGAGATATTCTAAATAGCCCGTTTCACTAGATTTAGCAAAGCTTCACCAAATTTGGCAGAGGTTGATTTTTTTCAAAATTTGGAGACCCCTCACTGTTGTAGTTTTCATTTTTGCACCTAAATTACTGAAGGCGATATCTCAAGCATACAAAATCCATTTTCAGTGCAATTTTTTTGATTTGGGGTAGACTTTTGTGCTCTTTGCAGTGGAGTGATCATTTTTTGCTCAAGTGACCCCGATTTTCCAGAAATAATGTTTTCTCATCATAACTGAAAGACAATCCTCATTTTTTCAACTTCAAATGATTATAACTTTCACATATGACCTCGAATTGAGGTGCTATTTTGTTTTAAAGTTGATATTTTTCTGAGCACTACACATTGGTGCTAATTTGAGGTTCTCATATTGATATTTAATTTTACTTTCAGTATTTGAGTCCATCTTGGACATTGTAAAACTCTAGAAAACAACTATGGAACATTGTAAACACACTGATTAATAAAGTGCCACAATCATTCATTGTTGGGGGGATTACTGATTGAGTGAAAAAGGGGGGGGCGGGGGGGTCTCTCTTGCTGTGTGTGTTTCTGATCTACTTTCTTGTGCTCTTCTTTTCCTGTTCACATGGATCATTCCAAGGTTCAATTGCTAACACCTTATAAGTATGCAACTTGACATCAACATGCATGGAATGCACTAATGCAACTAGGGTATACTGCATACGTTGAACAAAAGGTAGCCGAACCTACAAAAGATAAGGAGAAGATAAAATGGATGCTTGAAAAAACTAAAGCTCTTGGATGTCTTCACAATTTTGTTTCCCTTGATTTAATGTTTCAGATTGAAGCATGTAAAACTTCATATGAAGCTTGGGAAAAAGTTAAAAACATTGTATGGTACAACTGATGAAGTAAGAGGCTATCAACTTGACAATGACTTGATGACCCTTGATCCAAAGAACTTCAACAACATCGAGGACTTCATAACTAAGGTTAATGATTTAAGAGCACAATGTAAAGAATGTGGCATTGAGAAAAAGGACATTTTGTTGGTCTATAATGTATTGAACAAACTGGGTCTTGAATATGAATCTTTTGTTTCTAGCTTTCATACTCATAGGCTAACTATTGGACAAGCTTATGTTAAGCCTTCATTTGCATTTTTTTTTGAGATGTTGATACATGAAGAATAGAAGCTTCTTTCTATGGGTCTCATTAAGCCATCAAAAAGCCAGGCCTTGTTGGTTGGCCAGCCTAAGGGACATAAAAAGTTAGGACAATCTAACAAGAAACAAAAGAAATCAATGAAAAAGCTACAAACAGATCAAGCACATAATAAATCATCTTCAAAAGGTGATTCATCTAAGAAGGAGAAGTCTACTTGTGCATATTGCAAAAGGACTGGGCATGAAGAGAATTCTTGCTACAATAAGGGTATTGATGAATTGAAACATCTTCTTAAGAAGAACAACATTGATCTACCTTCTAGAATGTCTGAGTCAACTTCTTCCAATTCAAAATAATTAGGATCTACCAAGGTAAAAGGTCATGTGGGACTTGCACTTGAAGTAGCTAAAGGTAAAGGTAAAGCTCTTTGTGCTTGTACAGGTAATGAATCAGGGAGATGGCTCCTAGATTTTAGAGCTTCTCATCATATTTCTTCTACATAGTCTATGTTCTCTTCTTTTGAGCCTTGTATTATGCCACCTATTCTAATGGGCAATAACGCTTACATGAGTGTGATTGGGAAAGGTTCTATTGATATTGGGGATGACACCTTCAATGATGTGTTGTGCGTACCTCATTTGTCAAACAATTTTCTTTCCATCTATCAGATCACCCATGGTGGAACAAGGAAGATTGTGAAGTTCACACTTGTTTCAGTCATCATTTGAGACTTGGAAAGAAGATAGATAATTGCTATGCTGGGATGGTTGATCATGCATCTCGATTATATACCTTTTCAAACTTTGCACTTGATGATGGTTCTAATCCTTTGGTTATTGATCACACTCCTAGTGTGAACATTGATTTTGAGGAGAACTTTGGTTACTTGAACTTGGGTATTCTCACATCAGATCCAGTTCTTGAACCTTGCATTCCTTCTCCTCCTTCTACTATTGCTTTTGAGGATTCTTGTTTTCCTACATATGATTCAGTGTAGTAGGATATAAATCATCTTCCAGATCCAATTTCTTGGGATGACTACTTGACATACATTGTAGGTTTGTTTGTGGAGTCTCATATTTCAGACTTGGGAGACACTATACATAACATTCATCTTCTCTTTGATGAAGTTGATTCTTCTTCAGATGTTATGGAGGAACCCTTGGATCCTATAGTTCATTCTCCACATGATCATACATCTCAGTTTGACATGAGTGTGAATACTATTGAGCAACATTTGGAGGAGGCGTCTTTATCTTCAGAGGAGATAGTGAAGTCTTTTGATCTTGTTACATACATCTCTACTAGGTTCTGGATTGTCATCTTCATTAGTGTGGCTTAGAATGCTTGATTTGGATGTAACAACTTTCAACATCGACATGGAGACACCTGAGCAGTGTTCAGAGACTTCATACATTTTGCACTTTCTTCCTTCATATTCCTTTCAGGAATGGGAAGATCGTCTACATACACCTTTGGTTTTATTTCTTCCTAAGGGGAGGAATGTTGTTTGACGATCATGGTCCATCTTCTACATATAGTTTTGAGCATCAACCATTGGTACAATTGATTACTTTTGGGAAGGCTACATAGTCTTTCTTATCCTTTCTATCTCGGAGAGGATTTCTTCCTTGCATGGGAGTATTTCTCGTGTTGGGAAACTTGTTATATTTTCTCTCTTTTGGGGAGGAGTTTTGTCCCATTGGGTTTTCTCCATTTGTGAGAGATTGTTTTGTACATGGGTACCTAACATGGCATTGTAGCCAGGACCCATCTTTGTGTCTTTGCACCCACCTAAGCTACGCTCAAGGGGGGTGTTAGTGTAGGTTTTTATTTTCTCTTATGTTAGGGAATATTTATTTTTCCCACACATTATTAAGCTTGCTTAGGTTATATTAGAATGGTTAGAATGAGGACATGTAGCATAATCCTACATTCACATGTCATTCACACCCACATCTGGGTGGTTGAATGTCACACCCTTTTTTGGATTTATTAGCCACCTCCCCATAACCATTTCTTATCTTTACCTAAGTCAGCATAACCATGTAATTGACATTTACCAAGTAGGTAAAACGCCCTCCTATTTTGGGCTATAGGGAGTTATTATTCCTCTTGGTTTTATATGCCCATATTTTTCTACATAAACAAGCCCTCACCTCTCCCTATGCTAAGTACTGAGAATCATAACGCTAGCTCAAATTATGAGTCTAGTTCAATGCTAGGAGAGTGTCGAGTTTTGTTCATCTCTAGATTCTTGTCTTGCTTTCCTTTAGTCACATTGATTTTGGGTGTCTTCATAACTAAATTTAACATGCTATCCTCCTTAGCCCTGACTAGTGTCTTTAAGATGTCGGGGCGAAAAGGTTGTCTTCCCCCTCTACCTCTAGGAAACCAAAGCAGCTTAAAAAAACCTCCATCTCTATTTCTGTAAGGGATTCCCCCCTCTTCGGTTCCTCCCAAGCCAATCTTGGTGGCTTCCAGTCTCTTTCTCTGCTCTGCAAAAAGTGTCTTGCATCTTCTTGTCTCCCTTTGCTGCCATAACCACCTAATTTTCGCCTTAACCCTAAATTTCCCCTTTGCTTCTTCGATCCAGAAAGTAAAGTTTTGCTTTGTAGGTGCTAGGTCAATTTTAGGTGTTTACAATAGGCCATGCTAGTAGACTTTTGATTGAATGTAAGCCTTGTTTCAATCTTGTTATGAGCTCGATGTTTAAGGGTTTGTTGTTATGTTTTGGTATCTTACAATATCATGACATTGTTTTTATCTCAACTTAATGATAAAGAACTTGTAATCTTGAAAGAGAGGTCACAAATTCATAGCCATATGTAAAAAGTAATTCCATATAATATAGATCATCTTTAACCCAATAGGGTAGATTATAAAAAGATTCATTTACACTCTTTTAAATAAAGATTTTTAAAAAATTTGCTCAATAAGATCACCTCAATTCCTTCAGCAACACCCGTAGAAAGTTTCGGTAGCAACCTCTTCACGACCATAGCCTTAAATGACAGGAAAATTCTAAAAAACTGGTGGAGGGAGGGATTTAGAGTGCCATTCAGCTCTAAATATTTGAAATTAATTATCCCGACTGTAGAGACTCTCCATCCATGGAAATGATATAGAACTGTCAATCCATGGCAGTTTACTGTCATTACTCGCTATTTTCGCGCTACTCCTTACCTTCAATTTTTCCGGGGAATCGTGAAAACGGATGTAGGAAGAGTACAACAGTTGGTGTGAGATGCATAGCTAGCAGTAGTAAGGAACAGGAGAAGAAAATAGCAGAACCAGTTAAACAAGAGGTCAAGAAGAAGGTGAAAATAGTGGAACAAGTGAAACTAGAGCCGAAGCTTCAATGCAATTCATACAGAATGAAGCAGAACTGTTCATGGAGCGGAGGGTTCAGCTTGGGCATAGACCTGGGGCTGGCCAGAACAGGGGTTGCCGTCAGCAATGGTTATGCACCTCGCCCCGTTTCTGTAACGCCTACCCCAAATTTTAAAATCCTAGACACTGTTCATTATGCGTACTTTCAACATTCCCAACAATCTAAATCCCTAATACTAGTGAATTATGCATATCTTTCATCATTAGCAATGATTTGAACTCCTAGCGGTGATGCATTAATTCTCTACTGACTGGCACTTATTGGTGGCTCTAGGTTTTGGAAATGCGAGGAGAGCCATTGGAGCGTCGGCTCATAGAGATAGCCGAAAAAGAGGTAAGCAGGCGATTTTCATTTGTTTTTTCGAGTTGAATTTAGAGATGGTCATAAGGTTGAATCCAACCAATATATCTAGAAAGATACATTGTTGTTTCCCGCAGTAAAACTATTTCTCTTTTAGAAAAAAATAAAATTTAAGGCTGCTTTGACTTAATCATATGCTTTTGCAACAATTGGCATCGTAAGGTTAAGTTGGGAACCTGGTCATAAGATTAAAATCCAGCAGTATAAAATTTGAGCAATGTATTAACATAACTGGAAATAAATCTTCCTGTAGTTTGGCTAGCCAATGCCTTATAAAACAATTTTTTACATAATAGTGAAGATGTGTACTTCATGGAGGAGGAATAGGGTTAGGGTATGCACACCTTGTTGATGTAAGGTGAACAAGAAAACAATCTAGTTGTGAGCTTCCAGCTGAACGTTCTCAATCACCGAATTGGCGTTTCCTTAGTGATGGTCTAAAAGAATACCTTTACCTTCCAGCTCTTCTCGTGAGTACCACTCTCGATGGAATGCTTCCTCTCATCTCCCACGTGTCTGGGATGAAGAATCAGTGAGTGTTCTAAGAATTCACAAGTTTAACCCGAAGGCTACGAATTGTCTCTTCGCCTATTCTTAGTCCCATGTGAGTGCTGAACTAAAATGAAGGGCCATGGGCAGTTAGGACAGCATTGCAAACAAGTTCCGCTCTGATCATTTTGTCTCGATGGATGTCCAAGGTACTTGGAATATATTCTGATTATACATCCTCAATAAAAAGGCTTTCGGTCCCACAAATGCTACTTAGATAGTGGATGACTATTATTTTCCTACCTTCTTCCTTGAAGTGTTCTCTCATCCTTAGTAAATGAGAAGTGGATGGCTTTTCCAAGTTGCTATTCTTGCAATTTCAGATAGGTAGAAGTTCCATTGTGTCCTTGAAAAGCGTAAAACCCCTCACTGTTCTACTAGAATCTACTAAAAAGCAGATCCATTTTTTCCTTTACCTGCTTATCAACTGACTGTAATTTTTCAACCATTTTGATCTCCTTTAGTATATCTGATTCAGATACTTCAGTCTGCATGCAACTTATGAGTCAAAGCATTGCTTAAACCTCATTTTTCTCACCGTTGTACTCAGAAATCAGATGCACTGCAGTGACAGCAACCAGGATGACTGCATCTATTCAATGAAGTGTGTTATTGACAAGAGTTTTCAATCACCGGACATTTTTTGGGCTGATGAAATATATTACCTCCATCATTGCTCTAGTCTTCATAGTCATGAGATATGGGGATGCTAATGAATCTACCCTTGGAGAGGTGTATGAGTGCATTGATAGTAGGCTTCACCAAATAAAGGTTACTATAGGTTTGCGTGGACAAAAACCTAATTAGGGTTAGGGATAAAACACTCATGGAATGTTTAAATTTTTCACTTCGCAAGGTCAGGTGTGCCCATGGGCACTATGGAATTGGGATTGAGCACTCAAGGGTGTAGGTGATCCTTCATGCAACAAATCTTTGCTTTTAGGAGGTGCCTAGGGGTGTTTAGTTAGGGTCTGGAGAGCTTGTATTGTCAAATTGTGACCACCAAGAGGGCAAGAAATAGGTTTAGACGAGCCTAAAACATACTAGGGAAATGAACACCAAAATGAAGACAAAAATATAATGCAGAAGTTGGAGGTTATGCAATTTCCATTATGGCAGGCTCTTAGAATACTTTTTGAACATTTTTTTATGAGATGGGATGATTTTAATGCCCTTTTTCGAAAATTATTGGTATGTGTGTTAATTTTGAAAAGTAATTGAATGAATTAATTACGAATATACAACCGCATATAAAGGAATTACAAGACGGTGTTCTAAAAAGAACGAACTGTAAAACTAAAGCTTCGACATGAAGCTAAAAAACTTAAAACGTTAAATAAAGCTAAAAAGCTAAAATCTAAAGAGCAGACTATGTGTTCTTATAGAAGAAGCAATAGTTTCACTTAACGAACTAAAAAGCTAAATGACTATTGTAGACACCCATTTTTGTCCACTTAATTAAATAGATATTTGATATTTATTTGATTATTTAACCATCATTCAACTATTAATTAAATTAATATTTAATCAATTCATCCTAACTATGTTCTTCTATTAATTAAATAAATTATTCAATTTATTTAATTTAATTCACTTAACCAAATTCAGACAATTAATTAAATAAATAAAGCATATTTGTTTAATTAATCCCATCTCTCACATTTAAATTGTAAATGTTAAACAGATTATTAGAATAGTTTTATTTAATCAGTTCTTTGATCTCTGTATGTTGTTAATTCGATTTTATTTTTCTATCGAATTGCCTCTGTTGGTTTGCAAATTACATATATCTGTGACTGATCTCTGTAGTGATTTTATTATTGTATGTAATAAAATGAATCTTTGGCAATGTCAGTATGGAGTTTCATATTTATCCGTATACTGGTCGCCTATACTCTATTATCTTTTCTTTTACATCTGCAGGGAACATGTTTGGCATCTATATATCATTCACATATTGGATCGTGCCTCCACAGGGAGTTGTGACCCCTGTGTGGAGTCACGTCCTACCCAACATTGGCGTCAACAATTGAAGAAATACTTAGGATGTTTGTTTATGTCTAAGTATTGTTAGTTAAGTCTGCTAACAAATATGCAATCAGTACGATCGTTACTGTGCGACGTTCGTCTGAGACTATAAACTTAACACTCCCTCTTAGTCTCAGAAGAATAGGCCTAATACATATCACTTTAACTGAGCTCAACACTAATCTCATGAGAATCTCATCACCTAGGTGTGAAGTATCAACGTGTGATACTAAGGATATACTCACTTTGACATCCATGTTATGGTATGTGCACTGACATTAATACACTTACATAATGTCTACCATAACTTATCATATTACTGATATTCAAATTGTATGATTTTCAGTTTATATGATCTTCCAAACATTTGTAAGATCGTCACCTTACAATGTTTAAATACAAGTGTTCGTTAACTAGAGAATCGTCATCCTTTAGTAATGTACACAAGAAAGATTATAAATTTCATATACTCATTTATATGAACAAGAAGTTTACATAATTAAACATCTTTATATATATATCAATAATTATATTTTAACCATACCAAGAAGCCTCCTGAAGTGATCAATTTTCACTCTTGCTAGAGGTTTGGTGAGAATATCAGCTATCTGATCTCTTGTATTGATATATTCCAACTTTATTACCTTTCTTTCTGTCATATCTCTTACATAGTGATATGGAATCTCAATGTGTTTGGATCTATCATGGAAAACTGGATTGACTGAAAGTTTAATGCAGCTTTGGTTGTCACAATGAATGATTGTAGGTTTTAGGCTTTCACCAAATAATCCTACTATCAGTTTCCTCAACCATATTGCTTCTTTTGCTGCCATGGATGCAACTATATATTCAGCTTCTGTAGAACTCTGGGCTACAGAAGATTGTTTTCTGCATATCCAAGATACCATAGCTGATCCCAAACTGAAACATAATCTAGAAGTACTCTTCCTGTCTGTTACGCTTCCAGCCCAATCTGAATCAGAGAATCCATGTAGGTTCAATTCAGTGTGTTCATAGTGAAGTCCATAATCCAGAGTACCTTGAAGGTATCTCAATATATGTTTTACTACTACTAAATGTATTTCTTTGGGCTCAACCATGTGTTGACTAAGTGCATTCACTGCATAACATATATCAGGTCTGGTATTGACAAGGTACATTAGTGATCCAATAATTTGCTTGTATAATGTCGGATCTGCAAACTTAGAGTCTACTACTGCTTCTTTTAGTTTATGAAGATTTGTTTCCATAGGGGATGACATTGACTTACAATTCAACATTCCAAATCTCTTTAGAATGTCAATGGTGTATTTACCTTGATTTAGATAAATACCATCTGGTCTTTGCCATACTTCTAATCCAAGAAAGTAATGGAGTAATCCTAAATCCTTCATCTCAAATTCTGAAGCTAGTTCTTGTTTGCATTTTGTAATGAGATGATCTTCTCCTGTAATTAATAAGTCATCTACATATAGTATCAACATCAGCATTTCACCTTTGACTGTCTTAAAATACAGATTTGGATCAGCAATGTTCTTAGAGAAACCTATTCCCAATAAGTAACTGTCAATTCTTTCGTACCATGCCTTGGGAGCCTGTTTTAATCCATATAGTGCTTTTTCTAACTTGCATACATGTGTTTTTGCATTATTTACCTCGAATCTTTCAGGTTGTTCTAGATATACTTCTTCTTCAATTTTCCCATTCAAAAACACAGTTTTTACGTCCATTTGATGAACTGTCCATCTTTTAGATGCTGTTGTAGCTAGGATTGTTTTGACTGAAGTGTATCGAGCAACAGGTGCAAATGTTTCTTCATAATCAATTCCCTCCTTCTGTGAGAAGCCTCGAGCAACAAATCTTGCCTTGTGTTTTTCTATACTGCCATCAGCAGCATGCTTGATTTTAAAGAGCCATTTAGAGGATACAACTGATTTTTCTTTAGGTCTAGGCACAATTTTCCATACATCATTTTTTAAGATAGATTGATATTCCTCTATCATGGCATTCTTCCATACTTGTTGTTTAAGGGCTTCTTCTGCATTTGAGGGTTCAACATTTATGATTTCTGACATTAGAGTCACATAGCTAGAAAATCTTGAAGGTCTTTTGCTTTCCCTAACTGTTCCTCTTGGTGCTGCATAGGTTTCTGCTTCCTATACTGTTTTGGTGGCCCATAGTGGTCTTTTCCTGGGGTTCTCAGTAGTAGTGTTCTTTTGTCCCAATGTGTTTTCCTCAGGATGCTCCCTCTATGTTTCAAAAATAGAATCTTCCTCCAAATTTATGGAGTTGGTTGAAGTTTCATGTGTAATGGAACTTCTTGTTTTGTTAATAGCTACATCTTCTTCAAATATGATATCTCTGCTTAATTCTATTTGTCTTTGACCAGGGATGTATATTCGGTAGGCTTTTGAAGTTTCACTATATCCTACAAAAATCCCTTTCTGCCCAGTGGGTTCTAGTTTAGTTCTTTTCTCCTTGGGTACATGAATATAGACAGGAGATCCAAATATTTTGAGATGGCTAATATCAGGTTTAGTTCCAGTAAAGACTTCTTCAGGAGTTTTGTCAATGATATGAGAGTGAGGACATCTGTTTTGAATATATACAGCTGTTTTAGAAGCCTCCCCCCAAAGTGCAATTTCTAAGTTTTGATCAAATAACATAGCCCTTGCAGCTTCTACCATTGTTCTATTCTTTCTTTCTGCAACCCAGTTTTGTTGAGGATTATAGGGTACTGTGAACTCCCTCTTAATCCTAGCATCTTTATAGAATTCTTTAAATAAGTCTGAAGTGTATTCCCTACCATTGTTAGTCCTTAGTGTTTTGATTTTTCTACCAGAATGGTTTTCTGTAATAGATTTGAATTCTTTAAATTTTCTAAGTATCTCTTCAGATTCCTTGCTTCTAAGAAAATAAATCCAAGTTTTCCTAGAGAAATCATCTACAAATATTACATAGTATAATGAATCTCCTATTGATGGTTCAGACATAGGTCCACATAAATCAGAGTGAATTAGTTCTAAAACATCCTTAGTCCTTCTAGAGCTACAGGGAAATGAGCTTTTAATGTTTTTCCCTAGTGCACATCCCTTACAAGTGCCTGAATGAATTTGATTTAATTTAGGTAGTCCTATGACTAATTTCTCCATAGAGGGTAGAGCGCGAAAGTGTAAGTGCCCTAGTCTTCTATGCCAAATTTCCGTTTGATTTGTGACTTCATGAAATAAAGTCTGATTTGGCTCATTACACAATTCATATAGATGACCTTGTCTGTAACCAATCACTTGTGCTCTTTTGAAGGTGGATGATTTTGGCCATGCCATTACCTTTCCTTCTATGAATGAGACCCTATATCCATTATCTTCAAGCGCAGAAATAGAAACTAGGTTTCTTTTGATTCTTGGTACAAATAGTACTCCGGTGAGTTGAACTGAGATTCCAGACTTTAATTTTATGGTGCATGTTTCGACACCTCTTACCGGATGTGCAGAATCATCTCCTATCGTTACCTCCTCATTAGATTCCTCTTCCATTGAGTCTAGTGATTCTTTGAATCGAGTGACATGCCTTGACGATCCACTGTCTATCACCCAAGTGGTAGATTTGTTTGAAGCTTGACTTGAAAGTGTAGAGTAGAATACAAATTTCTTAGATTCAATTTCTGACTTCCTCCCTACTTCGGTGAATGATGCTTGTTGTTTTACTTTGTTAGGACAATTGAATGACATGTGTCCGTACTGATCACATCTGTGGCATTGAATTTTTGACATGTCTCTCTTACTTTTCCCATGGTGAAATTTTCTTTTCTTGAAGTTTTTCTTCTTACCTTTCTTATGAGAGTCAGTATTGAGAATGTGAAGATCCTGATTTTTAGTTTTATGATTGCCCCCTTTTATTTGCCTTGATTCTTCTAGAAGACAGTCTTCCCTTAGTCGGTCAAATTCTATATAATTATCTCTTGCATTTATGCCTTGTTTGAATGATTCCCAAGAATTAGGCAATCCATCTAGAGTAATCATTGATAGTTCCCTTTTCTCGACATGATAATCAAGTTTTTGTAGTTGATCTCTTAGAAAACCTACTCTCATGAAATATGAATTCATTGATTCCCCTTTATTCATGCTTATGTGGTTTAATTGTCTTTTTAGAGCTAGGGTTTTGCTCGTATTGTTTATTTCATACGTCTTCTCTAAGGTTCTGTACATTTCATATGCTTTATCATGTTTTGATATAATTGGTATTATATGATCTCTAACTGCGTCGATAATGATTTTAACTGCTTTATCATTTCCTTCAGTCCATATAGATTTCTCTGGTTTAGCCTCGGGTTCAGGTTTGTCTTCTTTCACGAATTTGTCTACTTTGTTCTCTTTTAGCACGATCATAATTCTGACTTTCCAAGATGCAAAATTTGCTGCTCCTTCAAGTCTGTCTTCGAATCTGATTGTGTGCGCCATTTTAATGAGTCTTTGTTTAATTGTAAACTTCTCCCTTAGTCTGTTCGGATCTTTGAATAGTTAGCTCTGATACCATGTAAATGTTAAACAGACTGTTAGAATAGTTTTATTTAATCAGTTCTTTGATCTCTATATGTTGTTAATTCGATTTTATTCTTCTATTGAATTGCCTTTGTTGGTTTGCAAATTACATATATCTGTGAGTGATTTCTGCAGTGATTTTATTACTATATGTAATAAAATGAATCTTTGGCAATGTCAGTATGGAGTTTCGTATTTATCCGTATATTGGTCGCCTATACTCTATTATCTTTTCTTTTACATCTGCAGGGAACATGTTTGGCATCTATATATCATTCACATATTGGATCGTGCCTCCACAGGGAGTCACGATCCTATGTGGAACCATCGTGGTTCCACATAGGGTCGTGACCCCTGTGTGGAGTCACGATCCTACCCAACATTGGCGTCAACAATTGAAGAGATACTTAGGATGTTTGTTTATGTCTAAGTATTGTTAGTTAAGTCTGCTAACAAATATGCAATCAGTACGATCGTTACTGTGCGACGTTCGTCTGAGACTATAAACTTAACATAAATAAATAAATATTTATTTAAATTCCTAAATCCCTCACCCACTTGCATCTTCTAGAAAATGCAAGTTGCAAGTTAACCCTCTTCCTAATCATTTCTAAAATCCCTATCATTAGCCTAATCACCCTTTAATGGTTTGCACATTCCTAAACCAAAGGTTAATCCAAAGCCCATCAACTCAAACCTTTAATGTCTTCCTTTAAAGGCTTTAAGCCTTTACTGGTTTCATTCTAGAGTCTTCTCAAGCCTTTAATGACTTCCTTTAAAGTTTTTAAGTCTTTAATGGTTTCATTCTAGAGTCTTCTCAAGCCTTTAATGGTTTCCCTTAAAGTCTTTAAGCCTTTAATGGCTTCCTTCAAGTCTTCAAGCATTTAATGCTTTGACCCCCTCTCCTCTCAAGCCTTCCCTTGTTGACACTTGTCGACATGTGATTGGCTTAAAAGAGAGCACATGGATTGAGGATCAACACTTCCTCAAGCAATTCTAACCCTTCCTCAATCAACTCAATCTCAACCCTTCATTTGCCCATTTTGCCTATAAATAGAGCTCATTTTTTCATTGTCACACACACACACAAAAGAGTTATCCGTGCATTGTTATTTTTCTTAGATTTTGAATGATTTGTATGATGTTTTAGCTCTTCCACTAGTTGGAGATGCTAGTTTACATTAACACTTCATTTGCATCCTCATCCACACTTGACATAATCAACCATCTGCCATCCTCCATTTGACATCCCTTCGTGCTAGTGCTCAAGCTGAAGGCATACTTCACATAGTAGCAGGATCTTGGAGAGGAGGAGGACAAGGAAGAGCCATGGCATAGAGAGCATCATGAGGGAGTAGTATTCATGTTTTGTTTTATTTATTTCCTAACTAGCTTCTTGTGTTAATCTTCTTTGATAATGCTTTAGATGGATTTGTTTTCATGTTTTGCTTATGGTTGAAAGCTTGTTACTAACATGATTTCCTATTGGTTAATGCTAATCTCCATCTTCATAGCGTTTCAACCATTAATGAAAGAACTAAATATAAGTGACTAAAATATAAAAAAATATTCTAGTACCCTCCCTTAATAGTCATTCTATCTGCTACACCAAGTTGCCCTCTAAATTTGACAAACTTTGCCGGGCTCAGAGACTTGGTGAGGATATCTGCAGTTTGATCTTCTGTTGGAATGTACTGTAATATCACTTATCCATCTTCAACATGCTTGTGGATGAAATGACAATGAAGCTCCACATACTTGGCCTGCTCATGGAAGACTGGATTTTTGGCTAATTCCAGAACCCCTTGATTATCACAAAACAAGGGAGTAGGTCTTGGTTGAGACATTTACATGTCTGCAAGCATCCTACGTAGCCAAATTGCTTCACATGCTGCCTTAACAGTTCCCTGATACTTTGCTTCAATCGATGAAAGAGCTATCGCCTGTTGCTTCTTGCTGGTCCATGTGACTACACCTGTACTAAAGCTAAAAACATACCCAGAAGTTGACTTTTTGTCATCGACACAACTTGCCCAATCTGAGTCTGTGAAACCAACCAGCCTAGGATCTTTGCTTCTGTTGTACAAAATGCCAAAATCAGGAGTGCCCTTCACTTACCTTAGTACATGCTTCGCTACAACTCAATGTTCAACTTTTAGGGCTGACATGAAGTGAGAAATATAGCTCACAACATAACTCATGTCATGTCTAGTGGCAGTGTGAAAGATGAGGCTGCCCACTAGTTGCCTGAATGAAGATTCATCCACCACAAGTGAATTTGATTTGGCTGATAATTTCAACCCTATCTCCATAGGTGTAGATGCAAGTTTGCAATCTTGCATCCAAAATTTATCCAGTAGGCTCTTGGCATACTTTGATTGAGAAATGAATATGTGGCTATCAGTCTGCCAAACCTCTACACTGAGACAATAATGGAGAAGTCCCAAATCTGTCATATCAAAATTCTTGCACAAAGTTTGTTTGACCTGCTTGATCAAATGTGCTGCATTGCCAGTAATGATGAGATCATCAACATAGATGACTAGAAATAGAATATCATCATCAGTATGCTTGACATACAAATTGGGATCGGAAGGACTCCTCTGAAAGCCTTGATCAATCAAATACTTAT
Organism: Cryptomeria japonica; assembly: GCF_030272615.1. Taxonomy (NCBI): domain Eukaryota; kingdom Viridiplantae; phylum Streptophyta; class Pinopsida; order Cupressales; family Cupressaceae; genus Cryptomeria; species Cryptomeria japonica. The sequence goes on from NC_081407.1 coordinate 975,448,265, forward strand.
CAATTTTTATGTACCATGCACAAGGATCCTGTTTGAGGCCATAGAGTGCTTTGACTAGTCTACATACCTGGTGTTCTTTACCGACAACCTTGAAACCTAGAGGCTGCGTCATGTAGACTTCTTCTTGCAAATCACCATTGAGGATTGACATCCATTTGATGGACTTTCCATCCTAATTGAGCTGATAGAGCGAGGACAAGCCAAATGATACTCATCTTGGCTGTGGGAGCAAATGTTTCCTCATAGTCAATGCCCTCCTTTTGTGAAAACCCTTTTGCTACTAACTGAGCCTTGTACTTATCAAGGGTTCCATTAGCTTTATACTTGACTTTAAACACCAATTTGCAGCCAATGGGCTTCTTCCCTGGAGGAAGATCTGACAATACCCCAATGTTGTTTTTCAGAAGACTATGTTGTTCAGTTGCCATAGCCTGTTCCCACTCAGGTACACCTTTAGCCTCTGAATATGTTTGAGGCTCATAAATATTGTGAATGTTGGCCATAAGAGCAAAATTAACTTTGTTTTGCTTGCTCTTGCCTCTAGTTGATCTAGCCTCAATGAGCTCATTATCATGAAGATCACCAATGGTCTGGGCCCACCACTTAGGTCGTAGAGTAGAAGTACTAACATTTGTTGTAGGATGAAGATTACCTTGAATATCTAGAGCAAGCTCATTTGGATGTGGATCCAGATGGTCCCGAGGAAAATTAGGTGGCGCAATGTCATGCCTAGGAGACCCCACAACTGTAGAGTCAACTGAATCCCTCCCATTAGGTGGAGCTAAGGGAAGGCGAACACCCATATCTGTAGCCTTTGGAGGTTGATCCTCAGTGCTCAAAACAGGAGAAGGCTGAAAAGGCCCTTGCTCTTCATCAAATACTACATCTCAACTAAATATGAGATGATTAGTGTCTACATCAATCAATCGATAAGCCTTATGGTTGTCACTATAGCTAGTGAACATCAATTTCTGACTCCTGGAATCAGTTTGGTGCGCTTGGTATCTGGAATCCAAACATAAGTTGTAGAGCCAAAAACTTTCAAATGACTGATTTTGAGCCTCTTGCCAGACCAAGCTTCCTCTGGAGTCATCTTCTTAATGGCCTTTGTGGGAGACCCGTTCAGAAGATAGTCTGCAGTGAAGACCGCTTCTGCCCAAAATTGCTTTGGAACATTTCTATGCTCCAACATAGACCGAGCCATCTTAGTGACTATATGGTTTCTTTGCTCAACAACACCGTTTTGCTGAGGGGTGTAAGGTGTGGTAAGCTGATGCTTAATGCCATGTGATGCACAAAAGTTGGTGAAATTTGTAGAACAAAATTCCCCTCCATTGTCGGACCGAAGAGTGACTATTTGATAGCCAAACTCTTTTTCCACTAAGTCCTTAAACTTCTGAAACATGTCGAACACCTCTAATTTCTGCTTGAGAAAATACACCCACATGCATCTACTGAAATCATCAACAAACAATGGAAAATTCTTGTATCCAGTGACTGATGGAGTATTCATGGGACCACAGATATTTGCATAAATGAGCGGTGCGCTTGGTATCTGGAATCCAAACATAAGTTGTAGAGCCAAAAACTTTCAAATGACTGATTTTGGGCCTCCTGCCAGACCAACCTTCCTCTGGAGTCATCTTCTTAATGGCTTTTGTGGGAGACCCATTCAGAAGATAGACTGCAGTGAAGATTGCTTTTGCCCAAAATTGCTTTGGAACATTTCTATGCTCCAACATAGACCGAGCCATCTCAATGACTATATGGTTTCTTTGCTCAACAACACCGTTCTGCTGAGGGATGTAAGGTGTGGTAAGCTGATGCTTAATGCCATGTGATGCACAAAAGTTGGTGAAATCTGTAGAACAAAATTCCCCTCCATTGTCAGTCCGAAGAGTGACTATTTGATAGCCAGACTTTTTTTCCACTAAGTCCTTAGACTTCTGAAACATGTCGAACACCTCTAATTTCTGCTTGAGAAAATACACCCACATGCATCTATTGAAATCATCAACAAACAATAGAAAATTCCTGTATTCAGTGACTGATGGAGTATTCATGGGACCACAGATATTTGCATGAATGAGCTGCAAGACCTTGGATGCTCTCCAAGCGTCTCAATCTGAAAACGGAGTCCTATGCTGCTTTGCAGCTTGACAAGCTCTGCAAACTCCTAATTCTGAGTTTGAATCTTAGGTAATCCTACAACTAAATCCTCCCGAATCAACTGAGAGAGATAGTGAACATTCAGGTGCCCATATCATTGATGACAAAGAGTGCTGATGGAAGTACTACTAGCTGCCATGGTGAGCTCCTGAGAACCACCAGACTCAACAAGTCTATAAAGACCATGATCCTCAATATCAACAACAATTGTAGTGTGAGTCTCCCTGTCAACAATGCTGCACTTGTGCAAACCAAAGATGACATCCGGCTGCGGAGAATGCTGCATAATTTGAGTGACAAACAATAGATTGAGCTTCATACTAGGTACAAAGCATACATTGAGAAATATCAAATCCCTCCCACCAGATGAAATCTGAATGTTGCCCTTGCCGACAATAGTATACTCCTCGCCTCCTCCAAAGATCACCGAATCAGTGAAAGGCATGTATTCTGTATACCAATCCGGACGATGTGTGAAATGCCGAGAGGCTCTAGAGTCAATGTATCGGGCTGATGATTGCACATCATCAGATGGGCTTTGGGCCATGAACGCATAGAAGGCAGATTCCTTCTGATTAGGATGCGTGGCAGAATTGGCCTTTTACTTGGACCCTCCCTATTTAAATTGCTGGGGTGCTATCAACTTCCTGCAATCTTTCACCAAATGGCCAAACTGATGACAATAGTTACATTGTAAGCTCTTCTTCTTCGAAGACTACTAAGGTGGACCTTGACCTTGTCCTTTCTGCTGGAAGGACTGAGCTTTACCTTTGTTCTTATCCAAAGCTTTGGTTGTGAAGGCTTGTTTAGTGCACAAACTAGCGCTGCTTCCATTGATCCTTGCTGTAGAAGCTTGTTGCATAGATGTTACATCCGTTTGCCCTAGTGCATTTATGCTATACTTGCAAGATGTTTAACGTGCCCTAGTTTTTCATGTTTTAATTTGAACGAATATGCTCAGATGTTCATGCATATTTGAATGATGTCAACTATGCTTAGAATGATGATTTGATGAATCATAATTGGTAAATTGATGACTTGATAGTTAACATTATGACATGATGTTTTACTTTTGTCAATGATTTATGAAATGTCAGAATAGGAAAAGATTTTGATCGAACGGTTAAATTGGCCAAGTGTGTGCAGGAGATCGTCGTCCTCCATGGAGGGAGGAAAAGTATCATCAGGTTGGGAGGTAAAGAGAAGAAAGAACTAATGCCATCTAAAACCCTAACCCTGAGCTGGTAGTCTCATGTTTGACCTTGTCAAACTGCGTTAGTCTGTGCGTCAGGTAACCAGAGTTGGTCCGTGTAGAGATTTAGGGTTCTCAACCCTAGGTTATTGACTTTGTTTTCGTGGTGTTTCGCTACTATTATTATTGAATTTTTAATTATTTAATTAATTATTATTTAAATTTCACAGAGGCCCATGTTTTATCATGTTAATATATTTATATATTTACATATATCAATATATATATCTTATGCATAGCATGTATATGAGAGTACGTATACCCGACAGTATACGTGCTCCCATAGGCATGCATACATAGGGCATATATATTCGTATACATAAATATAAAAATGTTTACAAAATTCTAGCAAAAGGTAAAGTTCAATTTAAAAAAAAAGAGACACATCCTTTTGTCGCTAAAGGTATTAGTGACTTAAGGTAATAAGGATATTAAACATTTATTCCCCCCCCTTTTTAGTGCAATTCATTAAACTTCTAATATTATTTGGTTATGATATTTTTATTGGCCAAAATAAAGCGTTTTGGTGTTAGATAAAACGTTTTGTTTTATGAAGATTTCATATATCAAAAAAATGAATTAAGTCTTGGTCATTTTTTGGGTGTGAATATGAAAGTCTTCTCCAAGAAGCCAAAACACAAACCCCGTGAGGAAGCAAGCATGCATAGAGTGACCTTCCTAAGGCGGATTTGGGATTCAAGCCTGGTATTAGGGCGTTTTGCAAAAGGGAAAAACGTGCTTGGAAATACATAAGCTAATTTGGGGGGATTGAACGATTCATTCTCTTAGTTTTGGCAGCCGAGGAAATAAAGTTTGATGCTCTGCAATTTTTCGTTTTCTACTTTGCGTCTCTAGAACGGAGGGTTTGCTGTAAGGAACAACGTTGGGAAGCATCCTTCAGATATTTCTTTTTCTATAAATACACCAGGTCATGTATTCTGGCTAAAACCCTGCGATTTTGTTCTAAATTCCATTCATTGCTTCTTAAGTTTCAAAATATAGTGATATGAAAATGAAAAAAAAAGAGAAATACCGAGATATATCTGTTATGTGCGATTTGTTTAAAGTATTGGATAAATTTAAAAAAAAATAAAGGGATTTCTAAAAACTCCCTGGTATATCTTGTTATCTCTGGAGTATGCTCAATTTGGAGCAAGTATAGAGAATTGCTTTGAAAATGGTATAAGGTTAAACCCTTCTGCAGTATAAAGAGTATAATTGTTACTGTTTTCTGCTAAAACATTTAATAGCAACCGGCCTAATGTTATTTCTTATGAATACTGAGTAGGGTTTGGGTATGCTGCAAATAAAAGGAAATATACATTTAATTCTGTTATAAATCTTCTTTCAGCTTCTGCCTTAGCAGCAAAATCTCTATATCATTATGAATTCAGTGGGTATGTTGGAACTATCTGAGCTTTTAAAAATAATTTCTACTCAGCACATACTTTTATGACTAGTTGTGAAATTATTCCACTGTTTTAAGACCAAAGACTGTAGTAGCAGTCTTTTTGATGACTAAGAGAAGCTAAACAAGAAAATCCTTGAATAGGAACTGTTTGTCACTTTTGTTTAAATAAGAATGCCTGCTAGTTGAAACAACTGATAATACTTAATATGTACTTTAACATATACTGGTAAGTGTATATTAGTATGGTTACAACTGGTAATCAGCTAGTTGAAGCAACTGGTAATACTTAACATATACGTGAAGGTATTTATACTTATGTATACTTGTATATGTACATTAACATATACTTGTAAGCATATATCAGTATAGATTATAACTGATAATCAACAGAGTAAACTAGTAAAAGGTTTTCAAGCATACCTCTCAGATTAGAGAGGGTGATCTTCCTAAGACCTGAAATAAGAAGATTTCTACCTCTTAATTGAGTTATTTCTGGATTATCTAAGTCTGAAAAGTCAAAACAGCAGCAAGGATGTCCTATTGTTTGGGATTTACCATCCCTTGATTATGATAAAACTAATACCCTAGACTAGGAAGGTAGTGGGTAGAAGGTCACCGCTGTACCTCGATGCAGATAGCATCACCATTGAAAGAATACTCTCAAGATGCTAGGACAACAAAGACATGTCAGGCATGGTTTACATTCCATACTTATGAGTTGGATGTACAACTGGCGGCTCTTATGCCCCCTACTTTCTCATTTAAGGGATTTAGTGGTATCATTGCAAATCTTTGCAAAAATGAATGAGAAGAAATAAACAGTAACTTTTAAGAGTACTAGTGCTGATAACAAATGAATGTTAAACATATGTTTGGTCATAGTTCCTAAATGAGTTTAGTTGAACCTACTTGACCCTAGACCTATGCCGAGAAGGGTGGTGATCATTAATAGCACGCTAATTCATGCTTGCAATGTTTAAACCTTGGCCAAGGTGGTGCTGCTTAGTTCAAGCTACCGTTAGATCATTAGTACCAGATACACCTCTAGTCCGGATCGTCATACTAGTTGGGGGTTACCCATAGTGTATGGCCGACTAGCATGTGTAGGTCCTAAACACCAAGTCTTAGATGGCATTGAGTTCCACTTCCCGTTACCTCCCTGCGAAGGGTCGGGCCAATCTAGTTGGATATGGCACGGGGGACTCGTAAGTCCGTGGTTGGGCGGAAAAGCGCCCTGATGATACTTTCCCTCCTCACTGGTATGTTGATAAAGTTATGAAGTTCATAATGTTAGCATCAGATGAAATGTACTCTCTAAACCCTCTCTCTTCATTTTAATGCAATGTGTTAAATACTTTCATATCTTCCGTTCATGTTTTGGGTTAATGTTAATGTTTGTAGCTTCAGTCGAATGATCATTTAGAATACATATAATATATGTTGATTAATAATAGTATATTATTATGTTATATTATTATATTATTATTAATCATATAAAATCTAATATTCAATATTAATCTATTATATTATTCTAAATTAATAATTGATTGATGAAACATTATAATATTGATTAAATTATTATAATTAAAGGAGAGACATGTCCGTTCAAGGACATGCCTCTCCGAAGGAATATATATAGTATAATGTTATTCAATTTGAGAACACATAGAATTCCAAGAATGCAAGTATCAGATTGAATCAGATATATACATTAAAATACATCCAATAAAACCTGGGAAAATCAAAATGGTATTAGAGCTCAGGGATGTGAAGTTTAATTTGGAGGTTGGAGAGGGTTGGAGAATTCAGTTTTTTTAGAATTTTCAGTCTGAAATATGCCATTGTATGGCCCTTGGTTGGCCTCAAAATGAGGACTATAATATATGGATGGAAAGATCTGTGTTTCTAGTTTTCAAATATGTTTATCTCATCAAATTTGATTCAGTTTTGTGCAAGATATGACGACTTTGGTGCATGTCACTTGAAACCCTACCTAGGGTTAGCAGTTTTGGGAAAAATGTCATAACTTTTGTTTTAACCGTTGGATCTCGCTATAACTTGGAGGAAATGTTTGTAATTAGCTTTTCTAACATCTCACCGAAGAGATTGGATAAACTTGGTAAATTGCAAAAGTTATTAACGACTGTGTGTGGCAGATCATAATGAAAGTGTTGATCAAAATTATGAAAATGTTCTACATCATTCAAAGGGAATTATGATGAGAGATGATTCATGCGTGATATTTCTTATATGGGCTCACCTTATGAAAGGAAATGTTTTAAACTTAAGGATGAAAGCACAATAAAATTGAATTAAAGGGAGAAATAAATTGATGCTTATAAACAAATTGATGATTGAGACCAGATGCAGAGGGAGTCTGACATTTCAAAAGAGGACAAGAGGTTGATACAAGAACTTGAGCTTCAGAGGGAGAAGATGGTTCAGTCAACTTGTGACAATTTCGATCATAGTGATTGAGAGGGATTTTCACTATTGAAGGTGAAACACTTATGAGGTAAATAATGCTAAAACACATGTATGCAAGTTAGAGAAAGCACTATATGAATTAAAACAAGCTCCCAGAGCATGGTACGAAAGAATTGACAGTTACTTATTAGAGATAGGTTTCTCTAAGAACATTGCTGATCCAAATTTGTATTTCAAAATAATCAAAGGTGAAATGTTGATACTCATATTATAAGTATATGACTTATTAATTATAGGCGAAGATCATCTCATTGCAAAATGCAAACAAGAACTAGCTTCAGAGTTTGAGATGAAGGATTTAGGTCTACTCCATTATTTCCTTGGATTAGAAGTATGGCAAAAACCAGATGGTATTTATCTAAATCAAGGTAAATACACCATTGACATTCTGAAGAGATTTGGAATGATGAATTGTAAGCCAATATCATCTCCTATGGAAACAAACCTACATAAACTAAAAGAAGCTATAGCAGATTCCAAATTTGTAGATCCAACATTATACAGATAGATTATTGGATCATTAATGTACCTAGTCAATACCAGATCTGATATATGTTATGCAGTAAATGCACTCAGCCAACACATGGTTGAACCCAAAGAAATACATTTGGTTGCAGTAAAGCATATATTGAGATATCTTCAAGGTACCTTGGACTATGGACTGCATTATGAACACACTGCATTGAACCTACATGGATACTTTGATTCAGATTGGGTTGGAAGCGTGATAGACAGGAAGAGCACTTCACGATGCTGTTTCAGCTTGGGATCAACTATGGTATCTTAGATTTGCAGAAAACAATCATCTGTAGCTCATAGCTCCACAAAAGCTGAATATATAGCTGCATCCATGGTAGCTAAGGAAGCCGTATGGTTGAGGAAATTGATAGTAGGACTGTTTGGTGGAAGTCTGAAGCCTACTATCATTCATTGTGACAATCAGAGCTGCATTAAACTTTCAGTGAATCCAGTTTTCCATGATAGATCCAAGCTCATTGAGATCCCATATCAATATGTAAGAGACATGACAGAGAGAAAGGTAATAAGATTGGAATATGTCAATACAGGAGATCAGACAGCTGACATTCTCACCAAACCCCTAGCAAGAGTGAAAATTGATCACTTCAGGAGGTATCTTGGTATGGTTAAAATGTAATTGATGTCTAAAATTATGTAAACTTCTTGGTCATTTACTTGAGTACATGAATTATGTAACCTTTCCCTGTGTTCATTCCTAAAGGATGACGATTCTTTAGTTAACGAACACTTGTATTTTAACATTGTAAGGTGACGATCTTATAAATGTTTGGAAGATCATATAAACTGAAAATCAGACGATTTAAATATCAGTAATATGATAAGTTATAGTAGACATTATGTAAGTGGATTAATGTCAGTGCACATACTATAACAGGGATATCAAAGTGAGTATATCCTTAGTATCACAGGCTGATACTTAAAACAGGGATATCAAAGTGAGTATATCCTTAGAATCACAGGGTGATTCTTTACACCTAGGTGATGTAATTATCATGAGATTAGTGTTGAGCTAAATTAAGTTTTAGGTCTATACTCCTAAGGCTAAGAGGGAGTGTTAAATTTAGTCTTAGTCGTAACTCTAAAATCGTAATTTGTTTTAGCGCCCAGAAAATTCGATTTTATACTTGCGATTTAATTTAGTATTAAACTAACATACTAGTTTGTTATTGTTATGTTTGGTTTAAGTAATCCCGCCGGTGTAGAAGGATCGTGGCTCCACACAGGGGTCACGACCCTATGTGGAACCATGTGGTTCCACATAGGATCGCGACCCCCTGTGGAGGCACGATCCAATGAAGACAAATGATATATATCTGCCACCCTTGTTGAATAAAATTACATACGATACATGTGGTGAACGTAGAAGATATAATTGCTTGGTCTTCGCATCTGCAGAGGCAAACTGATAAGAGCTTGTGGATAGAATTGCCGACTGAGGCAATCCACGTGAGAGCTCATGGATAGAATCGCCGATTGAGGCAATCCACGTAAGAGCTTGTGGATAGAATCGCCGACTGAGGCAATTCACGTGAGAGCTCATGGATAGAATCACCAACCGAGGCAATCCACACAAGAGCTTATGGATAGAATTGCTGACAGAGGCAATCCACGCAAGATCTTGTGAATAGAATCGCCGACGGAGGCAAATTCACACCTTGAGACTATGGTCCCCTGTGATGAGCATCATATGGTTGATGCAAATACTCCCAATATTATGAGATGATATTTTTGAGTTATGGTGAATATCACGTGCCTTGATATTCTTGTTTATACCATACTTCCTGATATCATAGTGAGATAATATTTTCTCTATTCCATAATTAATCTAGACTTAATGCATTTGCATTGATTTTATCTTCCCTAGCTAAGAGGGAGTGTTAATTATGTTTTGTGTAGCTATGGCGAGGGCCATAAGTGTTGACATGGGAGATCACTACACATTATGTCTGATCATCCTCCCTAGCTAAGAGGGAGTGTTAATGTTTGTAGCTTCAGTCGAATGATCATTTAGAATACATATAATATATGTTGATTAATAATAATATATTATTATGTTATATTATTATATTATTATTAATCATATAAAATCTAATATTCAATATTAATCTATTATATTATTCTAAATTAATAATTGATTGATGAAACATTATAATATTGATTAAATTATTATAATTAAAGGAGAGACATGTCCATTCAAGGACATGCCTCTCCAAAGGAATATATATAGTATAATGTTATTCAATTTGAGAACACATAGAATTCCAAGAATGCAAGTATCAGATTGAATCAGATATATACATTAAAATACATCCAATAAAACCTGGGAAAATCAAAAGTTAAGTTCATTATGATGCAATTCTCAGTAAAAGCTAGTTAGAGCTAGTTACTTTCAGATATTTGTTCATACTCCAAAAAAAAAAACTCTTCCTTTATATGTTAAGTTGCAATGTTCATGTTAACAGTTATATTTGTTTTAGCATGTTACATTTATGTTCAAATGCTTTATTTCATTTTAGCATGTTGTTTCGTTTAGCATGTTACAATAGATTAGGAAACTTCAGATCAACACTAGTAGAAGTGATATTGAGCGTATCAATGAAATGCTCGTAGGATCTGGGAAGGCTCTTCAGTGTGATCACTACCATAGCCTCTTCAGCCCTGGTATGGCCAATAGCTTGCAACTGGTCATGGATGTCCTTGATCTTCATAAGATGTGCCTGGATAGATGTCTTTTCATCCATCATGATAGAAAGCAACATATTCTTTAGAAAGAAAGCTCAACTCTTGTCGGACATTTCATGAAGATCCTTCAAGAGATCCCAAATCTTTTTAGTTGTTTTACTTGAAGGCACCTGAGGGAGTTGATCATTTGTGATAGACAACTTGATGAGCATGACAACCTCTCGAGCGTGCTCATCAAATTTATCCTGGTCTAAACCTGATGCTGTAGGACGAGAAGCCTTGCCCAAAACAATGTGATCAAGGCAATGATACTGAAAAATGGTCAACATGCGTTCTTTCTAGGTGTTGTAGTTGTGGCCGTTGAACTTTTGACTGTGTTCCAACATGACATTGGTCAAAGATGCCATCACGGAAATTAAGGTTGAACGAGGTCAATCTTGTGAAGGCACGAAAAATTAGATAGAAGAAGCTGATTAAAAAATCAGAATAGAAACAACTGCACAAAGAATTTGAAATCTTGAAATGAAATTCGAGGCACGAATCCCAATGCGTGAATTCTGAGGTTTGCTGAAAAAACCCAGAAATTAAAATTTTCTGCAAATTTAAAACCTGTAATTCTTCTGAAAAAAATCAGAAAAATAATAATTTGCAAATAAAATATGTTTTTTTCTTAAAAAAATAGTAAAAAAAGATGATTTTTCTGATAAAAAAAATAAAATAGGGCATTGGCAATAACCCTAGGCACTGGCGGGAGAAGTAGGGCACACAGAGAAAAATCGTGCACGAAAAAACTGTTCGTAGGCTTGAAAAATCACAAAAAAAAAAATCGCAGAAGACCCTAGGTGTAAGAAAATCCGCAGGTCACCACACAAAACCCAACAAATAATGCTCAAGAAAAGTCGCGAAAATTGCGCAGAACACGATGCCAATAAAAAAAGCGACCCACAAAATCGTGCAGCCGCCAAAAATGCAAAAAAAATCGCGACGGAAAAAACTCAAGAAGATGCCAAAAAACGCCGACACTGCAAACCCTCGAAAAGCCAAAAAATGGCACCACGAAATAGTAGAAAACCCCGATGAAAATTGTAGGTTGAAAAGATGAAAAGGGCACCAATAAATTTCAGACAACCTTGATGAATGTCATGCCACCAATGGAAAAAACAGTAAGCCAAACCTGCGATGTTTGAAAGAGAAAACCCTTGAACAAGACCTCAGAAAAAAACACGACCAGAATAAAAAAATTGCGGCCTGCAAAAAATCTTCAACACGAACCCTATCCCAGAAAAGAGACTTTTTTTAAAAAATCTCTTAAAAAAAAACTTTCGAAATTTTTTAATTTTCATTCTCTAATTCCATGATGAATATACAACCGTATATAAAGGAATTATAAGACGGTGTTCTAAAAAGAATGAACCGTAAAACCAAAGCTTCAACATGAAGCTAAAAAGCTTAAGACGCTAAATAAAGCTAAAAAGTCAAAACCTAAAAAGCAAACTATTCGTTCTTATAAAAGAAGCAATGGTTTCACTTAATGAACTAAAAAGATAAAAAGCTAAGTGACCATTAATAAAAGAACTAAATATAAGTGACTAAAATATAATTAGATATTCTAATAAATTTTTTTAGAGGAAAGATAGTTTTAAAAATAAATTCCTTCAGGCTTTGTTTGCTTTCTTTTCATCCTAGGTTATGATTGGAATTGTTTTAGAAATAAATTTCAGAAGGCTTTGTTTGATATCAAATATATGTGTAATTGTGTCTATCACTGTATAGAGGGGATGCTAACAAGAAAAGCATTTTGAACTTTCATCTTCTACTTCATGTATGTTAGATACCCGACACATTCTTTATTCCAATATGTCTTTAGGGGGATCCATCTAAATGTATGTATATGATGAGGATTTTGATTGGTGAATTCAGGAGGTAGATGAACTAATTATTGGGATTCCAAAATCATCTGATGGAACAGAAAATGTTCAGTCCAATAAGGTGAGAAGCATTGCTGGCAGGATTGCAGTTCGAGCAGCAGAAAGGTGAAGTTTTTAGTTCCCTTTAAATCTATACCAATTAATATATAATACAGTTGAAGGCTCTATTTCTTAAATTATAATACATCAATCATTCTGGTTGGATTCATTTCTTGTGTTTACCTTATGGCTGCCACAAATTAGGATCACATAGGCATACACATTTTTCACCATTTACACCACAAAGGCTATCTCTTCACCATTGGCACATGTTCTAGTTTATTATTTACTTAAACTTCATCACATTTGTAGAAAAGAAAAATGCTGGGATTTGATGCAATCATATTAGTGATTTTGTATTGCTCCCTCCTTCCTGTGGTGTTTTCTTTTAAATTCAATAGGTAGCTAATAGTGGCAGCAATTGAGAAAGTAGGGACGAAAGTTTTAACATATTGTTTTGGCCTTAATTTTGGAGGAAATGTTGTGAACTTTGCCTTTGTTGTGAAGATTGGATTAGAAAGGAAGGAGGAGGGATCACTGATATGTACAGATGTTATGGAACTCTACAGGAAACGCCATCTGAAGTCTCTGAAATGTTGTGTTCTATAGGAAGTTTCCCAATTTTGACAGATGGTTTTGGAAGACATTTGGAGACTAATAGGAAACATCATCTGAAGTCTCTTGTTATCTAGAGGTGTCCCCATATGTGTCTTTGAGACAAGAACCGATTTTCAACATAGGAGACGATTACTAGGGGTCAGTGTGCAAGGAGTGCATAAGATTTTTATATATGAGGTTTGTGTTGCTTTGTTTGCCCCAATTTCAAATGTAACATGTGAATAGTAACCTAAGGATTTTCATTATATTCAGTTTGGCTTTTCAATGGCAGCATCTTAACCTGTGGTCACATATCATTCTCTCATTGAACCTGTATATGGTTCTTCATCTTTTCCCATTACATTCAAAATATAGTAGACTTTGAAAGGGCTATGCTAGTAATATTTTTTAAGGAAAATGGAATGCAATAGATGTCTAGGAAAATGAATGTCCTTAAACTTTTAAGGTCCAGTTTGCCAATTCAATTAGATTTTGTGTATGCAAAAACTAATTATAAAATAACTAACTTCATATATATTGCATAACTAAGATTACCACATAGTTCATTGCAATCTCACAATGCATTGCATCATATCAACATTAATAATATTGTAATCGGTATGCATATCTTTTATTGGTAAACTCCCCTTAGAAGGTGCCATTTGGCATAGATGCCATGGCTAAGAGGCATCTCTTTTGTTAAATTTAGCCAGGACTTGCACTCAGCCTTGCTCATAGAATTGTATGTGGTAGTTTACTCAATTTATCATTCAATATTCATACTTTTTAAGCATGTGGCATGTCTCTAGGGGACATGGACATGACTCTTCATTATGATAGCTCCAACAGTTTACCACTTGAGCTCAGCCCATTTGACTCCAATGCATATATATTTTACTGCACACACACACACACATTATAATTGAGATTATTACATACAAACACACACATATAATTCACAACTTTTTATGTGATTATGAAATTCCTTCTAGGTACACTTTATTTTTGATGAGTAGAATTTTACTTTTTACAGACAAAGCTTTGTTCAGAAATTTTAATAAAATTTAAATAAATATTAGCGAATTTTGAAGGGATTGTAAGTGTTAGTTATGTGAAGTCCAATGGACTCACTTCTTTTTCCCTCCGATTATTTGTCTTTTCGACTTCTCTTGGAGATGGATAAAGTTATGGATAATGTAGTCTTTTTGTATTCATTTGCTGAAGCAATTACTTTGCTGCTGTGTGTAAACAAATCTTAGATATTAATACATAGATTTCCCCTGCTCCCTGTGGATGTAGACAAATTGGTGAACCACGTAAATCTGGTGTTTCGTGTCTCAATTTGTTTGTCTTTCATTCTTTATTTCTGATTTTGTCAATTGGTTTATTCGCACTTCATATTCAACAATTGGTATCAGAGCTCGATGAAGAAGCTGATGGAAAATTGGTGAAGAATTTCCGGAAACATGGAAGATGTGGATAAATGGAGAATAGAAAAATTCTAAGGATAGAATTTTGGATTGTGGAGGATGCAAACAGAATCATTGCTGATTAAAGGATACCTCTCACTTACGTTGGAAGGCAAAGCCAAGAAGCCAAATACGATGGCTGATGAGGAGTGGGAGAGGTTGGATAAGAAGGCAAGAGCAATCATCATCCTCTCTCTATCCGGCAACGTTTTATATAATGTTTCAGCAGAAACAACATCAAAAGGATTGTGGGATAAACTGTCTGATGTGTATGAAATGGCTTCAGCTTTGATCAAAATTTCCCTCATGAAGAAGTTGCATAATTTGAAGATGAAGGAAGGAGGCAATATGTCGAATCATTTCAATGAATTCAATACCTTAATTAGCCAATTGATTTGGGTGAGCATAAATTTGGATGATAAAATCAAAGCTATTTTATTGTTGTGTTCTCTATTGAAGAGTTGGGAAGGAGTAGTAATGGCAATCAGCAATTTGGCATCTGGCAAGGACATTGAAATTTGATGATGTTGCTGGGACTCTTTTTAGTGAAGACATGAGGAGGAACAATCAAGGAACCTCATTGGGTGATGCCTTGATTTTTGGCAATAGAGGGAGGCATCAAGATAGAGGCAGAAATAACAATAGGAGGATATCAAAATCTGCAAGCAGATCTAAGTCTAGAGGAAGAAATGGAGGTTGCTGGTTTTGTGGCAAAGGAAACACCAAAAAGAATTGTTGGTCATACAAGAAAGTATAGAATCAATCAAAGGACAACGAAGTTAATACCACATACGAACAAGATGAAGGTGCTTTGGTCTTGCCAATAAGTGAAACTACAACAGATTTGTGGGTGTTGGACTCAACTCCATGCGGAAAGCTTTCAAAAACTATCATGAAGGCAAACTTGGTAGAGTGAAATAAGCGGCTATTGTGGGATGTGAGACATGTTCCTAAACTCAAAAGTAATTTGATTTCTGTAGGACAACTTGATGCTCAAGGATGCAACATTGCCTTTTCTTCAAACTCTTGGAAGGTGACCAAAGGAGCCTTAGTGGTTGCAAGAGGCAACAAATTGGGTACTTTATATGTGCTAGAGAACCTCGCTAAAGTGGGAGCTGCGATGGCGGTTGTGGATAGCAAGATAGAACTTTGGCACAAGAGGCTTGAGCATATGAGCAAGAGGGGACTTGAAATCATGCTCAAAAGGAATCAATTTCCAGGTTTGAAATCCATTGATTTGGAGTTGTGTGAGCATTGTATCTATAGAAAACAAAGGTGGACCAGCTTTTTGAAGACCAAACATGACAAGAAGACAAAGCCCTTGGAGCTCGTGCACTTAGATGTGTTTGGTCTTGAAGGCAACCTCTGTTGGAGGAGCAAATTATTTTGTCACTTTTCTTGATGATTGCACTCACAAAGTGTGGATTTATATGCTAAATAGGAAATCAAAAGTATTTAGTAAATTAAAAAAATTTCAAAGCTATTGTTGAGAATCAAATGGAGAATAAAATAAAATGTTTAAAAACAGATAATGGGGGAGAGTTATGCTCTTTGGAGTTTGATAATTATTGTGCAAATAATAGCATCCAACTTATCAAGGTTCTTCCATTCACCCCTCAAGAAAATGGTGTAGCTGACAGGTTGAATCGAATTATTTTAGAGAGGGCTTGGAGTATACTCTCTAATGCAAGTTTAGGCAAGGAATTTTGGGCAGAGGTGCTTAACACAACAATATATTTAATTAATCAAGATCCTTCATCTCTTTTGGATTTTTGACATTCTAAAGGAAAAATGGTTGGGGAGAAGGATTTCTTGCACTCATCTACAAGTTTTGGCTGTGAAGCGTTTGCTCACATTCCTAAGGAGAAGAGAACGAAACTGGATCCCAAATTAAAAGGGTGCGTCTTTGTTGGCTATGAAGAGGAACAATATGGTTTCAGATTGTGGGATCCTATGGCCAAACAACTAGTCAATAGTCGGGATGTAGTCTTCAATGAAAAGGTGTTCCCAGGTTTGCAAGACACTAGTGAAAGAATACGTGCCTCTGTCTGATATTACAAATGGTAATATTCACAATCCACTAGCACCAAGTAATTCACAGTATCAAGTGTTACTAGGAAATTTGCAATCCACCCAAGTTATTTCTCTACCCACAGTAACAAGAGTTGTGGGAGAAGCTCCTCTTTTGCACTCCCAATCACCCACCCCTATTACCTTTTCTATGCATGAGGAAGCTTCTACCATGCACTCCGCTTCATAGAAATCACAACAATGGCCTGTTTCTACCTTGCCACGATCCCACTCTTCTTCATTCCTCATCTCTAATAATCTACCTCCACGGCCTGACCAGTCCATGCTAGATTTGACCCATGTAGGAAGTGTTCAAGGCTCCATGTAATCATCTGAACACTACTTATCATTGTCGATAAACACAAACTCACGGCCTGAGTTGGGAGAAGTAACTCCCATGGAGCATAGTCTCCTTTCATGATAGCATGTAATAGAGCCTCTTGCATCACAAATGGATCACACATAGCCTCCTATTCGTGATTTGCCCCTCTAACTTGTGCCCTGCTTTGCAACATGCATCTCCTTTGCCATTTATGCAAATGCCTTAGGTCATTGGTGCAGAGTTTGTTTCAAGTTTGCAACATCCAAATTTAGCACCAACAATCACTCCAAATTCCCGCATTGTTAGCAATAAGGATATTTCATAGATTGTAAATATAGTGTCAGGCAATTACCAAGCTGCGGCTGATGACTTTCCTGGAGTTAGAAATATCGAGGACATTTTGCCCATTATCAATTAATTACATTCCTGCCAAAAATGGCGTCTATTGTGCATTAAATGCACCACTTCTTTCAAATTCGCCCAATGTGTAATAAGTGCCCCATCAAGCCAGAAATTGCCCATTATGCTTTGAATGCTCCACCATCTCCAAAATCAGCTACATGCAATAAATGCTCCATTATCTCGCCATGCATTGACTCAGCCGCCACTTGGTCAAATATTCTAGCAATGAATGTGCCACCATGTTGCCATGCATTCAATAGATTCTCGCCATGCAAGTGGACCCCGTTGTCCTAGGAACTTTTATAATTTTTCGGGTTGTGCTTCATTAATATGGAATATTCTCTTTGCATGCCGCCAACTCATCCTTTACAAGAATCTTTCCATTCCGTGCTCACAAAAGATATTTCGGACGATTGCCCTGCCTTGGAAGAATTTTAACAATCTTTTCCACTTCTCAAGGATTCCTACACATCCAGAATTCGAGGAGAGAGAATTTTATCCTGGAAGAATTTTCTTGTGTTTTTGAATTTATCTTGTTCCGTAAAAGATTTTTGATCAATTTGTCACTTCTCCTATTTTTTAGGAATTTTTTCCATTTTTAGCTCCGGAATTCAGGAGAGAAAAAATTCTCTTCCTTGGTCAATTTTTCCTTCGTCGTGAAATTTCTTCCTCTTTGGGCGAATTTCTACCTTGAGAGAGGAATTTTGATTTTCTTCCTTGACTTAATTTCCATGCCCCTCTTTTAATACCAATTTCATCACATGGAAGAATTCCTCACCCAAAAGGAAATTCCTTCCTTACCCCTGTCTAGCGCTCCTCTCCTAAACTGGGCGCCAATTTCACTCTAAGTAGGAAAATTGCAATTGGAGGAAAAATCCTCCATACCCCCAATATGGCGCTTTGCTTCTAACTTGGGCACTGTTTTGATGCCATGGAGGAATTTCACCTTGGAAGGAAAATTCCTTCCTTACCTTGCTTTGGCGCTCCCTCCCTGGTCATGGGCGCTGAAATGATGCTGTGTAGGAATTTTGGGTTGGGAGGAAAATTCCCCCACAACCCCAATCTAGCACTCCATCTCTCATGCTTGAGCGCTAGAAACACATGGTGAAGGATTTCTTGTCTTGGAGGAAAATTCCTCCAAGACCTTGATCTGGCGCCCACCTATTTGGAATATGCTCTTGCCAATGTAAGGATTTCCTTGATTTGTGACCAAATTTAGCCAATTTTTTAATCTTTTCTAGATTGGGATGCCAATTTAGGATTGAAGTGATTTTCCCTGCCTTAGAAGATTTTTTCGAGCTTTTCCACTTTAGGAAAGAATCCAGACAACCATTTTGATCAACTATCTGCTTTTTCAACTTTTCGGATTTAGACAAATATTCTCAGGAATGTTCTGCCTTCAGTGTCGGCCCTGCCAGTGAAGAACCTGCCAAAAATAAACTTACTAAAAGTAGTAAGTACTTCAAAACACCAAAATTAGGGTGAATCAGGACAGGATGGCACTTACGAAAAATAGAAACTACTAAAAATAGCAAGTTTGATTTTTGGCAAAATGAAAACAATCCGGGAGGTAGTGAAATTCCCTAAAAAATATTCAGAATTTGCTCAGATTTCACTGGTAGCTTCGTTGAAGGGTCTTGATTCCAATGCAATGTTTGGGTTTTTCAAAACCCTAAGGAAAAGACCTCAAATCTAAGTTTGAAGGGCATAACCCTAAAATGGACCAAACGAGTTCCAGACTTAGCCAAATTTGCTCAAATGACTTGCAAACTTGATCAAATTCACCCAAAACACTTGCAAATTGGGGAGACCGAAGAGACTACTGCTAAAAGACCCATAGAACCACAACCAAAAGACCAAGAGGACCTAAAAAGTAGGGTGTCCCCATTCGCAATGGGGCGATGTGTGAAAACCTCACAACACTACCTTCAAGGAAGGCTGCAAAGATGTCAATTGCGAGAAATGGATGGATGCAATGAAGGAGGAAATGGACTCACTCATGGCCAATCACATCTAGGACTTGGTGAAGCTTCCACTTAATCAAAGTGCATTGAAGAATCAATGGGTGTACAGATTGAAAGAGGAAGAGGGAGGCAAGAAATGCTATCGGGCCAGATTGGTAGTGAAGGAGTATGATCAGCAAAAGGGGATAGACTTTAATGAGATTTTATCACCGGTTGTGAAGATGACAACGATTCAAGCCGCTTTGGGCTTTGCAATGGTATATGACCTTGAGATAGAACAACTTGATGTGGAGATTGCAATTCTCTATGGCAACATTGAAGAGGAATTGTATATGCAGCAGCCCGAAAGTTTTGAGAAACAAAGGCAAGAGGATTTGTGTTGCAGATTGAGGAGAAGTTTATATGGGCTCAACTAGTCTCGTGGTAATTGTATCTCAAGTTTGACTCCTTCATGACTACGCAACATTTCTCACGTTGCGAATTTGATCCACGTGTCTACTACAAGGTGCTAGATAATGGTGAGTTTGTTTTATTGCTGCTCTATGTTGATGATATGCTAGTATAATCGGAAATAGCATGCATGTTGTTCGTGATTTGAAGCAATAGTTCGCTCACATGTTTGCAATGAAGGATTTAGGGGTAGTGAAGAGGATTCTTGGTATGATCATAATCCAGGATAGATGGAAGAGAGAAATTAGATTGTCACAAGAGAAACATATTGACAAGGTTTTGTACAGGTTTAATATGAAGAGTGCTAAGGCTATTAGCACACCACTAGGTGGTCATTTTCGTTTATCCTTCACAATGTGTCCCAAGACACAAGAAGAAATGAAAGGTATTTCATATTCATCATCTATTGGGAGTCTCATACATTCCATGTTATGCACTCGTCCAGATAATGCCCATGCAGTGGGAGCAGTGAGCAAATTTATTAGCAATCCGGGTTAAACTCATTGGCAAGAAGTCAAGTGGATTCTATGGTATTTGAAGGGTACTTCAGATTATGTTTTGTGCTTTGGTGGGAAAGATGCACAATTGCAAGGTTTCGTTGATTTTGATATGGTTGGTGACTTGGACGAACAAAGATCCACTACAAGTTATGTCTTTACATTTGCTGGGACAATGATCAGTTGGGTTTTTAGATTGCAACAGGTAGTTGCACTCTCCAATACCGAGGTTGAATGCATTTCTCTCATTGAAGATGCAAAAGAAATGATATGGTTACAATGGTTGTTAGGTGAATTGGGATGCAAACTGTAGTGTCGTAAATTGTACACCCTTGCTAGGGTGGTACAATTTCACACTTAGGTTAGCACCTGCCTTAGTGTGTCTTGCATCTTGCATTTCTAATTCCCCTTTAAGCATTTAATTAATTAATTTAATTAAATCTAAAGTCATGTTTCATCACTTTACATGTTATAAAGCTGGGCCCTTTACCCTAAGTGTGCCCCTTTTCATTTTATTCCTCCAATGGATCATTTAATCATAAACCCTAATTATGTCTTATTTCGACCTTTAAGGCCCGATTTCGCATATCAAAACATCTCGAAATCCGCTGTAACTTTGGGATGTGCTCTAATATCATCATGTCTAATGGCCCCGAAAATTTGGTGAAAAGTTGGTTGGATTGTGGCGGGAATGCACATGGTCCTCGACTTTTTTCCTGAAATTTCGGGAGCATAATTCTATGATATAATAACACTTAACCCCAAAAGATTGGTGGGAAATTCAAATTCTAGGTCGGCCTAAAGACGAAATTAAGATCTACGGTTTCATACTTAAGAGCTCTCTTTCTTCATTTGAAGGGGTCTTCTTCTAAGAATCTAAGAACAGGTTTTTGGAGCATAAAGAGCCTTCTTTGCAGCGAAAGAGTAGATCTTTGAAGTCTTCAACAACATTCAACATTCATTCATCAACCATTATTTCATCAATTGGGGGCTTTTGAAGATGTAGGAGAACAATAGGAGATCATCGACTAAAGATTGGCTTGTACCTCTCCCTTGGTGTTGGGTATGGTTTCATGTCTTTGCATAAGCTTCATTTGATTCATATTCATGCTTTAGGTCACTTTGCATCATAGATTTGGAGCATTTACTTTGTCAATTATAAGCAATTAGGGTTTACTCTTTAGGGTTGCTCTAGATTGTTTGCTTTCATTTTAGGATCTTGCACACACACAAGGTTCTTGCACACACATTTTCAGTACATTATCGACTATTTGTGGAGGTGGAAATCACCAACACAGGGGTTTGACTAAGGCGAAACCCGATATAGCCACCCAAAACCCTATTTTGCAGATTCAGACACAAGTTCGGATACTAGTGTCGCCGAAAGTTTTTAGGACCGGAGGAGCGCACAGAGACAATTCTTGAGTGTAGATTTCACTAGAAACCCCAAGGACAGGGGCATGGCGCCCTGGTCCTGCCTAGGACAGGGGCGTGGTGCCTTGGTCCTGCCAACAGGATTTGGTAGAACAATGTCTTGCAGGCCTCAGAACTCACCCTATCAGTTGCAGCTCCAAACTTGCAGAATTAGGACAGTGGCGTGGCACCTTGGTCCCGGACATTTTTGCTCAGATTTCAGACATAGGTGCACCTCTTATTTTGCCTCCTAATCTGTACTTATCAGTAGTGTATCAGTTGTTCTTTGATCTGCATTTCCAGATTAGGGTTTGCTTGCTTACTTGCATCCTAGGTTAGATTGCATTTTGAATCATTCCTCTCTCTCATTTACAGCAAGGGAATAGAAAACGTAAGAGGTGGTCCTCGACTCTCTCTTCCACACAAGAAGTAGCCCGAAGTGTGTCACCTCCCTAGGCTCTTTCGTATTCCGTGAGTGTGTATGAGAGTGGGATTAGGGTTTCCATACTTAGTTTCACTTTTTCCCCTACACACAAACAACATGTTTTCAATCTGTTTTGCGATAGCAACAATTGTTAGATTCTATGAGAAGCAAGAACCGAGCCAAGATATGTTGTCAGTCGCAATCACATGGAACTCCAAGCAACAGATGATTGAAGATCAAAATAGCTGAATGAAGAGAAATCTGAAATGAGAGAAAATAGAGACAAAGAAGAGAATTTTGAGAAGACTCTCACTGAGCTATCACTGAACTAGTGAAGGTAAGAGTATAATGTTTTTTATATAGAAAAATAATAGCATATACATCCAAGAAGTGCATTAACTCCCACTCCATAAAAAGTGGGAGGTTATACCTACTTGGTAAATGCCAAAACATGTGGCATAACCTCCTTACATGAAAAAAAAAAAAAAGAGTTATAAAGGTGACACAAAGCTGAAAGAGGGTGAGAAACCCAACCACCCCATAACCCACTTAGGAAATGACAAAATAGTGGTTATGTGAGGTGGCACAACAAGCCAAAAGAGGGTGTGTAACTCAACTACCCCTGAGTAGGTGGGAGTTGCACATGTAGCTGAAGTATTTCACCTCGTGTCCTCATATTAACCACTCCTAATAACCTAAGCAAGCTTAAAAAATGTGTAGGAAAATAAATACCCCCTATCATAAGGAAAAATAAAAATAAAAAAATAAAAAAAATAGAGAGAAAAAACATGAAGGACCATGAAGCCCCTCTTGAAGTAGACACATGTCGCATCCCAAGCAAAGCTCACAAATGAAGGAACTTTCTTCTAGTGAAGGGTTTGGTGAAGATGTTTGCAGTCTGCTCTGATGTAGAACAATATTTTAGATCAATGATGCCTTCCTGAATCAGCTCTTGTATGTAGTGCATATGTATCTCAATGTGTTTCGTTCTTTGGTGATGAATTGGATTTCTTGAGATCTGTATAGCACTCGGATTATCATAAAAGATGACTGTTGGCTTTTTGACTGGGATACCAAACTCAGTGAGAATATTCCGAACCCAAATAGCCTTAGTGGTAGCATTAACAGCCCCTTGATATTCAACCTCTATTGATGAAAGAGCAATTACAGAATGCTTCTTGCTCGACCAACAAATTGGACTGGAACCAAGTGAGAAGCAATATCCTGAAGTAGACTTGCGATCCTAAGAATCACTTGCCCAATCTAAATCTGTATATCCCACCAAGCCAATATCCACGCTTGTTGCATACTGAATTTCATGATTGTGAGTACATTGAATGTAGTGGAGAATCCGCTTAGCTGCTTTCCAATGCAACTCATGTGGCTCCTGCATGAATTGAGAGACCATGCCCACAACATATGAAATGTTAGGTATCGTATAAGTCAAGTAGATGAGACTCCCAACAAGTTGTCAGTATAAAGTACCTTTGACCAAGGGTGAAGAGCACTTAGCCTCAAGTTTGACCCTGACAAAAATGGAGTCGGTGCAATCTTATAGTCCGCTAGGCAAAATTTGGAGAGCATATCAAGTGCATTCTTGGGTTGTCCAAGGAAGATACCTAAAGATGACTAAGTGATCTCAATCCCCAAGAAATAATTCAAAAGACCCAAGTCTGACATCATAAATCTATCATGTAGAGTAGTTTTCACTACCTTGATGGTGACCCCATGTGATCAACAAGTCATCAACATAGAGAACCAGAAATGTGAGTGTTATCCTGTTGCAAAATGTATACGTTTAGATTAGAATGGCATTGAGTGAAACCAACTGTTAGAAAGAATGAGTCCATCTTGGCATACCAAGCTCGAGGAGCTTGTTTAAGGCCATAGAGAGACTTTTGAAGTCGACACGCAAGTGAGGGATCTTGAAAAAACTCTTATGGTTGCTCCATGTAGATTTCCTCCTAAAGGTCACATGAAGTAAGGCACTCTTCACATCCATCTGACGAACTTCCCAACAATGGGCTGCAGCTATAGCAAGGACAAGTCGAATGGAATTCATCTTAGCAACTGGTGCAAAAGTCTCAGAGTAGTCAATCCTGAGAACCTAGGAGAATTCTTTTGCTACCAAGAGAGCCTTATGCTTATAAACCAACCCATCTGCTACAAATTTTGTTCGAGAGATCCACTTACATCGAACAAGTTTTCTTCCCTTAGGAAGAGGGACTAAATCCCATGTGTGATTCCTTTCTAAGGAATTGAACTCTTTCGGCATTGCAGCATCCCACTCTGGAATACTTGAAGCTTCTCGAAAAAACTGCGGATGAGAAACTGAAGCAATGAAGAGATGTGGAGCTTGCTGAAATTGTGACCTTGTTCTTCTTGTATCTGATGGATCACCCAATCAATCACCAGCTGACTCAAATGTTTGGTGAGCCCAAAGAGGCATTGAGGCTAGAGAGTCTTGGGGAGAATCATCAACCTTTGAATGATGACTACGAGAGGAATGTGAATCCTCATCATCATTGTTGCCATCGGAAGTGGAGGAAGAAGACTCCTCATTAGGATTAAGAGGATTAAGATCCTTTGAAGAACTATCATCATGATGCAATGTCTCCAATGTGATGGTGGATGGAGAAGTGGTATGAGAAGAATTGGAAGAAGTCTCCTCAAAACAAATACTCCTCTCAATGAACAACTCATGGGTGGTTGGATGGAGCAGTCTGTACCCTTTGACATCATCTGGATACCCAACAAATATGCAATGCTTGCTTTGCGGGTCCATAGCCTTATGTTTCTCTACTGGTATGTGGGCCCATACAAGAGAACTAAACACTCTGAAGTGCTTAACTATGGGTTTTCAATCAATCTAGGCTTGAAAAGGAGTTACCCCCTTCACAACTTTGTGAGGAACTCGGTTCTGGATGTAACACGCATAGTTAATGGCCACTACCCAGTACTAAGGTGCCAAAGACTTGGAGTGAATTATACAATTAGCCATCTCCTTCAAGGGTTTGTTCTTGCTTTCTGCGACACCATTCTGTTGAGGACCTTATGGAATTGTGTGTTGCATGTTGATACCTTTTGAAGCACAAAACTGTTCAAACTGATTGTTATCATATTCACCCCAATCGTCTGTATGCAAAATCTTGATGTTTTTCCCAGATTGTTTCTTTGCAAAAGCTTTGAAATCTAGAAAATTCTCAAAGACCTCAAACTTTTTTCTGAGAAAGTAAATCCATGTATATCTAGAAAAGTCATTAATAAATGTCAAGACATATCTACCCCTGCTGAAAGATGGTTGTTGAAATGGTCCTGCCAAGTCACTGTGTACCAACTACAATAGTTGTGTAGCTCTCCATGCTTTGCCGTTATCATACTTCTCCCGAGGATGCTTACCAAGAATGCATCGTTGGCAAACTCCATCGGAAAATCGAATAGAAGACAACCCTGAAACTATGTTTTGTTGACTAAGTTGTTGCAAGTAATGGTAGTTCAAGTGGCCAAGCCGTTGATGCCCCAAATAACTCACCTCATTTGCATGAGTAAGACTGCCGAATGAGAGTTAGGAACAAAATGAGAAAACTAATAAAGTCTGGATTGATGATTTGCTTTTCCCACAACATTAGTAGACCCATTATGTATTTCACTGATTACCTCTGTATCTGGTGTGAACTCAACTCGCTTGTCAAAACCAGTGTGAGTGATCTGATAAATAGATAGGAGATTAGTTGATAAAGATGGAACACAAAGGACATCCTCAAATGTTCTTTCACCAACATCAACAGATCCTCTCCCATGCACATCAACAGGAGTGTCATCACCCATTAGTATGGAAGGCATAGAATATGACTCTAAAGAGGTGAAATCATCTTCTGAAGAAGCCATGTGATGTGAAGCACTCGAGTCACTCATCGAAGAATTTAGTTGTGAAGCAACAACAACTAGGGCCTTACCCTTTCCTTTCCCCTTACTCTTATTAGTGTTCTTAGAAGATCCTTTTGATGAACTCTGTTTGATTGAATCGGGCACCTTGATATTATTCTTTTCTAGAAGATGTGAAAGGTGATCAATTTGTTTCTTTCAAAACTTATGTTCATCATGGTCAGGCCTCTTACAGTAAGAACACTCGATCTTCTCCTTCTTAGGTTGTTCACCTTTTGATGAAGAGGTCTGATTATCTGCTTTTGAAGTAGAAGATTTTTTGATCTTTCTTTTTCTCTCCTTGGTTCTTTTGTTTCTTATCTTGTTTACTAAATCCTTTTTGTTCTTTTGTGCCTTGATTTACAGCTAACACACGTGACTTAGAGGGTTTGATTGTACCCATTTGAACCAATTTTTCCTACTCCTTAGTGAGCTCTGCAGTAAATTCATCTAGAGAAGGCATTTGAATGTAGTACCTAGGGAACATTTTGTAGCATAGAATGTAGAAACAAACATTGAATAGTTAGGGCCAAGCTTAGAAAGAATGCTCAAGATCAGTTGCTTATCAATCTTTTTAGTTCCACACTATTCCAACTGCAATCTTACAGATTTGAGTTTTGTGAAGAAGTCTTGTATAGTGTTGAAATTGGTTGGATTCAACCCTATGAGTTCATTTTCCAATTGATGACCTCTAAACTCGTCCTGCTTACCAAAGAGGTTTTCCAAAGTGGTCCACACTCCATTTGGTGTAGTGGTAGATTCAATGTGAAAAAGAAGGCCAGGGGAGACTGACATGCATAGAGTACCAAAGATTTCATCACATTTGTTAAACCATTTTATCTTTTCTTTAGCATCTTGAGGTTCAAAAATCAAGTCCCATAGTAACGCAATGATATCCATATCTTTTCAAATATATTATCATCTTAGATTTCCATTCAAAATAATTATATGGTGTTAAAAGATAAATTGTAGATGCATCCATGATTGTAGAAGAGAAGATTGCAAATAATTAGGAAGAGTGCAAGAAAGAAGACACACAGGACACCCTCCTTTCCACTAGTCTCAAAACATCACCCCTCCAAAATATTACAAGGATGGCACTTTATAATGTAATTATGACTATCGGCTATGATTATACTAGATCAATGGATAGATGCTATGGTGTTGTACTTATATTAGTAATCGCTGCTTTAATTATCATCGCTACTGTTATATATGGAAACATCCCGTTTTACGGGAATGTTTCTGCCGGTATATGGATTTTTCTTTGTCTTCCATTAAAGTTTAATGAATCGCTAGACACGGATCCTATCTTAATCATTGGACATTATAATCGATGCCAATGAAGTTAATCGTAGTACCATAGGATATGGACCCGCCTAGTATTGACGTCTCCTCTGTCTGATGATATGTCTTTATCGCTGCTTTTGATCGCTTATGCATTGACCAGTATTCTAATAACTCCACTGTTGTATAATCTTCATCGTGGTTTGATATAGAGCTTATTGGCTTCCAAGTAGATCACTATGTTGCTTGTAGCCATTATTCCATACGAATGGTCCTTGGATGCTTGCGAGTCTTAATTCCAATGGATGAGCTCCTCCATCTTCTAATATTAAAATGTTTTTGCCCTTTTACTTCACCAACACGATTGAATATGGTATTAGTTGATGACATCTATCACTATGATGTATATTAGTTTTGGTTTATCAATATGAGTCAGCTTCTACTCCATAGACGGCTTGGGAAATATTCACTGCTTAGGACATGCTGAGATCAAAACCACCCATCGCTATCACATGTTTCTGTAACACTTCACATTTGATACAAATCTTTCATCAGCTTTGCTGATATGATCAACAAGGGTATATAATACCCTTTAATTGATTATCATTTCTGCAATTTTGTCTCTTTTAGAGACTTCACAAAATTGAGAAATACTAGTGATGTAATGTCCAATTTTGGGGACACTACAAAATGCTGAAAAAAGCCTCCAATATTACCAAAATGCTGCAATCACCTAGATCTCAAAGGAACACATATATATATGTCAACCAAATTAACTAGAAGCTTATTTTCCTTTAAACAGTTCTGATTCTCCAGGTCACATGAGAATGTAGGAGAAGAGCATACTTGGTTTTTAAGAAACATACTAGCTATCTAATAGTCTTAAATCTCTCTAAAAAATTAAAAAAAACAATGAACTATACCAGACAACATGGCTTTGATACCATGTTAGATTCTGTTATGTGAGAAGCGAGAATCGAGATAGGATCTGATGTTGGTCGTAAATTACATGCAACTCCAAGCAACATATGATCGAAGAGCAAAATAGTTGAATGGAAGAGAAATCTAAAATGAGAGAAAAAAAAGGAGAAAGAAGAGAATTTTGAGAACTCTCACCAAACTATCATTGAACTAATGAAGGTGAAAGTATAATGCTTATTATATAGAAATATAATAGCATATACATTCAAGAGGTGCATTAACTCTCACTCCCCATAAAAAGTGGGAGGTTTTACCTACTTAGTAAAAGTCAAAACATGTGGCATAACCTCCTTACATGAAAACAAAAAGGGAGTTATAAAGGTGGCATATAAGGCCGAAAGAGGGTGAAAAATCCAACTACCCCATAACCCACTTAGAAAATGACAAAATAGTGGTTATGTGAGGTGGCACAAGCCAAAAGAGAGTGTGTAACCCAACTACCCATGAGTAGGTGGGAGTTACACATGTAGTTGAAGTATTTCGCTATGTGTCCTCATATTAACCACTCCTAATAACTTAAGCAAGCTTAAATAATATGTATAGGAAAATAAATACCTCTTAACATAAGGAAAAATAAAAAAACTACACTAACAACAATGCTATTCACTTGGCCAAGAATGCTGCTTTTCATAATTGAACTAAGCACATTGAGCTGCGATATCACTTCATCCGTAGCATACTTAAAGAAGGCAAACTCAAAGTTGACAAGATCCACACCAAGGCGAATCTGGCTATTGTGTTGATGAAGATAGTTCCAAGGGAGAAGCTCGAGTTTGCAGGGCTTCTCTTAGCATTGTCAAGATGTGACAATAGGGCTGAAGTGGGGGAACATCTCTGAGTGACTTGCAGTAGTGGTTTGACTTCAAGTGGGAGCTTGTTAGTTATGTGAAGTCCAACAGAGACACTTCTTTTTCCCTCCAATTGTTTGTCTTTTTGACTTCTCTTGGAGATGGATAAAATAATGGATGATATAGTCTTTTTGTATTCATTTGTTGAAGCAGTTTCTTTGCTGCTGTATGTACAAACAAAACTTAGATATTAATACAGAGATTTCCCCTACTCCTTATGGATGTAGCCAAATTGGTGAACCACATAAATCTAGTGTTCCATGTCTCAATTTGTTGTTGTCTTTCATTCTTTATTTCCGATTCTGTTAACTAGTTTATTTACACTTCATATTCAACAATAATGATATATATATTTTCTGTTAGTGAATAGTAAAGATCCATTGATATAGTAGCAGCAGTTTGCACCATAGTAGCATTAGTCTGTAAAAAATCGCGATTATACCTGATTAATCCTGAATCCTAGAGCCAACCAATTTATTCCCCGAAAAAATCCTAATTCACGAAAAAATTGTTGACCCAATTTTCAATGATTTTTTGCATTTAAATCACGTTAAAAACCCCCAAAAATGGCAAAAAAAGTGAAAAAAATCATTGAAATTACTTGCAAAACAATAGGAAAACTTGTGAAATTACTGAATTGCGTTGAAATAGGGTTGATTCAAGACAATGTGGAATCAACGTTGAAAAAGTTTGTTATTTTGTCCATTTTTGGGGGGTTCACCATTCCCCATACTTCTTGTTCAAACCCACGAGCTCAATGACCCAACAAAGGCAGAAAGCTCATGAGCTCAATGGCCCAGCAGGGGTTTGAACCTTGGTGGCTGCCTCATCAATGGAGTGTTTCTACCACAACACTAAATGCCCGAAGACATATATAATATATATGGATATATGATTTATAATTTATAATTGATATAGTTAATTTTTGCTCAAACAAAGACATACAATTAATTTTGTGAGCAATATATCCAAAGTGCTCCACGAAATAAATCTGAATGACAGCAAACAAGCTTACATATTTGTAATAAAAGAGCTTCCAACGCACAACCATTAAAATTTGTCTCTACTTAAAATAGTAGTTGCAAGCTAGGTATTGCCAACACCAATGGCTTGCTAATCTTTTACTTCAGCTAAACAAATGCCTTTTGTTGAATTCTACCCCATATAAAAGACTTACCAAATGCTATCAGGGAATATAAAGCATTGCAACTGTGGAATATGATTTGATAAGCTTTCTCAAATATTGAACTACCCCTAGAAAACTCCTTGCCTCAATCACAATGAAAGTATTGGATCACTTCAAAATGGCTTCCACTTTTACTAAATTCCTAACAATAGCTGGATCTCTATCTGATAAATTTTGATCTCAGCTACTTCATAGACTCAGCTAATCTTAGACAACTATATGGTGTATTTGGTGACTACCCTTTTAAAATGTTAAATGAATATTGATGTAATCAGCAATATGAATATTAACAACAAAAATCTATTTTCTACAATTCATGGGTTAAAACTCTATTTTATTTACTCTCTACATCTCTATGCTATGGAAATGCCTTTTAAGTTTTAAAAAAAAGAAGTTTGTGTCTATTTTTCTACAATTTTTTACAATTTTTTAAAGTCCAATTTTTTACCCATTTTTTCAAAAAATCTTTTACTTTTTGTTTGCCAATTTTTTTCCCAAGCGATTTTTGTTGCTATGATATAAGGCATTGCAATTGTGGAATATGATTTGATAAGCTTTCTAAAATATTGAATTAACCCTACAAAACTCCTTGCCTAAATCACAATGAAATTCTTGGATCACTTCCAAATGGCTTCCACTTTTACTATTTTGTCTGTTAACTTTTGATCTTAGTTACTTCATAGACTTAGTTGATATTTGATCTCAGACTTAGACAACTATTTGGTGTATTTGGTGACTGCCCTCTTAAAAAGTTAACTGAATATTTGCCCTATGTAATCAGCAATATGAATATAAACAACAACAAAAATATTTTCTACAATTAATGGGTTAAACTCTATTTTATTGCTCTTTATATCTCTATGCTATGGAAATGCCCTTAAGTTATTTAAGAAAATAGTTTGTCTCTTTTTCTACAATTTTTTAAATCCAAATTTTCACCATT
The DNA here is from genome assembly GCF_030272615.1 of Cryptomeria japonica. Lineage (NCBI taxonomy): Eukaryota > Viridiplantae > Streptophyta > Pinopsida > Cupressales > Cupressaceae > Cryptomeria > Cryptomeria japonica. The sequence goes on from NC_081407.1 coordinate 975,479,550, forward strand.
TTTTCAAAAAATCTTATACTTTTGGTTTGCTGATTTTTTCCCCAAACAATTTTGGCTACTATGGGACTCAACTTTTCACAATGATAAGAAGTAAGAGTAAACAAACAGAGATCCAAAATAACATATTGAAGCAAATTGCAGTAATATTGAAATGAGAAAGCAGCTACTCTGATCCAAAAATATACTAGTAGCCATTCACATGGTGAAGGAGAGCAGATAAACACTGATACAAATTGATGTATGGAAGCAAAATGCTGAAATATTGAAGTGAGAAAGCAGAGCCATTCCAAGGGGGCTGACATCTCAAAAGCAATTCAACAATAAATAAATTAATCAGTTGATGATTTCTAAATCCCAGAAATCTAATAATGTTGACCAATAAAAAATAGAAAGCTAAGAAGCTTTTGCAAGAATGATCGAAGATCATGTGTGCCATGAGAATGACTTTTGAAAAAACAGATTAGTGTGCTGTACCATGCCCTTGGCCTTCGGAAAAGTTTTGCACTCAATGCTTGGTAATTGTAAGTGCTTTTGCATGAATTGTTCATCCTCCCTGGCATGTTCATCCATTTGATGAGTTACTTTGTGATTGCCATGTTGTACAATTGCTTCAACCTTTCATGAATCATCGTGTGAGGCTCCAATATGATTTTGCCTTCCTTGCCTAGCTCTAGAGGCTCCATGTAGCTGAAAACCTTCATCAGGCATGATACATGGAAACTTGGGTTTATCCAAGAGGTATAAACTATGATGCCATTCTAATGAGTTTTCTTGTATGATATGTTGAATTTAGGTGAATGCTATTGTCTTCCTCGTTCTTGATAGAGTACTACTTATAAAGTTGAAGTCCTAGGAAAATTCCATCTTCAACTTCATAGTGCGCCTTATACCTGTACTGGTCTGTTAATTACTTCATCCTGATTATGACCCTGTACTACTTAAACCTCGGAGGGACATTTGAATATAGAAAGTGTTCTAGTGGTGGCAGCTACTTGTAGAGTGCCATCAAATGATGTCATCTTAGAAGTGTGAAAGGTAGTTTTGTACTACCACTTTACGGCAGGTAGTCATGTGTATTGGGCATTTTATTTTTCAGAAGTCAAGCGATGGAGGTATCCTTTGAACTTTGTTCACCACCTTGTTGGGGATGGTATGAGTAACTGTGTGTTAATTGTATGCCGAAAATTACAAACACATCTCATCAAATTACAATGGGAGGCACTTGGCTCATTCTAATCACTATTTGTATCACTTTCACCAACATCTACCAAGGTGTCCAGTGACACACCAACTGTGCTTCTAGCATTGCTGTCACCATCATTATTTGTGCATCTATCCCATTTTTTTGATTTAATAAAGGTCAATCTGTTCCTTTTTAGAATAGATGAATTAATCAATGAATTAGTTCCTCTCAATAGTTTAGGAAGAAAGTAAGCTTGTATCAGGCCTTTGAACTTTGGAGTGCCATCTCCGTTCATCTCCTTCCATCTAGTACAATTATGCTGGCTTCAAGTCAACATCTCTGTCATAGCAGATTTTGTTTTGAAGAAATGATTTACTTTGACAAAGTATAGAAACTTGTAAGAATTTGTCAAATATAGCCAAGATCTAGAGCACAATGAATAGCACAGAAGAGAGACAAAAGATTTGATAAGAAAAAATTGTATTCTAATCAAGATGCAAAATACCACCAACTGGATCATTATATACAATGTAGATGAGCCTGCTTATAAAGGCAAGGCCATATGGATATGTGAGCACATAATCATAACCTGTGGCTCAATGAGAAACAAGGGTAGGTAGGAGAAATAATAAAATATTCCACAAGAGGTGGATCACCCACCGAAGGTGGAATGTAACAACAAGATAAGACGACAAAAGGTGGAATTTCTTCTACATGCATCATCCCTATGTGCATACTTCCCTAAGTGTCTCATATCCAAACTACGAAGAGATGCATTATCCTAAGTTAACTGTTATATGAGACATAATTTACACCAACAAAACTGTTATATGATAACATTGCCTCCTTGTGACTATATTTGTTTGCTATTGTTATTTTGGATTCCCCCCACCTCTAGAGCATCAGCTTGTTACTCTCCTAAGCTTGTTTGTACCTTTTTGGATTCAATGCAACAGCCATCAGGTGTGACCCATAATTGAGATGGATATTTCATTGCATGATTCATCAAGATGGATTTACGTTCTTTTGTATGTTGTTCCCAAGTTCTATTCTATTGAAACATCATTCAAATGCGAAGACTTAATGCTTTCTACAACCCTTTTGGCTGCCATCTAATCATAAATTTCATTTTGCAATTCTATACTTTTGCTCATGCATGCTATGTACACTGCATATCATGTTTCAAACCCCAACTATTGATTAAAAACAAATTCAGTTATTTACTCTTAAACAAGGTGGATGAGATCCCAGTTACAATGAGACAGAAAATATGACATGCTCAGATGGAAACAGAAGAAAAAGGAAGGAATGTCTCCACTTATTGGGTTCAACCATTTAGTTGTCACAGTGAGACTGTTCACAGATGACAAGCTCAGTTACGGCTGAACACATCTCATATATGACAGAAAGGTGGAACTGAAGGTTGTCTGGGGACTTGAAATTCCTTATTTGACATGCGCAAAGTGTTACTTTCTTCTTGGTTGACTAATGTACTTATCTTCTAGTATAAATACACCCTAAGTCACAAGGTTCGAATTCGATAGCCATGAAATTCGGATGAAATTCTACAAGGGAAAAATTCGAAAAAAATTTCAGATAAAATTTGCCTTCTATAATTTTGTTTATTTTTAGATATATGTATACTTCTAATAAATTATCAAAATAGCGACCCTTGTTGGAGAAAATCCGAGGGCGACCCAGCAGTTGCAAACACCCATGACCCAATAGATACAAAGAATATACAAAGAATTCCCACGACCAGCTGAGTTGTGTTTAGAGGCGGATAGCAGTGCTTTATAGAAGAAATTCGATTAACTTCGATTTTTTTTATAGAAGTTTGAAATTCGATTAAATTCGAACCTCATCCATGAAAATCGCCGTATCCTGTGACTTAGAATACACCCATTGGCGTAAGTACTTTTTGGTTCTTCCTTTTATAGCTATTACTCCCTGGGGGAAGTCAAAGAAAGTTTGTTAGAGATAGAATCCTCTTGATAGAGTCACATATTGGTCATGGTAATCTTAGGGTTATTGGCAATTAAAGGTAGAGGTCTAGTTGCATATTTTTCGATGATCATGTGATTGCATGTAATAATTATAGTTCACTACATTCAATACAAGTGAGAATGCAAGAAGGGGGATGTTCTTATTAGGCCATTGAAGGGGGCCAGCTTGTGCAAAACTAATTTTCGTAGTTGATTCTTTTTGCTAGAGTTTTTTCCACGGTGGTTTTCTCTAGGGTAAATTTCTAGAGTTTGCTTGTGTTGTGTTTGTTATTTTTGCAAACTAATTGTTTATGACATGTCATGATGTGACAAGTTTTGACAACTAAAACACATTAGGTTTGGATAAAGAGAATATCTAGTTTATATTGATTTCAGTCCTTCATGTTGCTCTATTTTAGCTTAAAATTAGTCGTTTAAGTAATGTTTAAAAGTTTTGTGATGGTAGAACTACATGTGGAATATCCATAGAGCTTTGCAGATCATATTGGTAATAGAGTAGCTTTTCTTTGTGCCTATAGGGGCTGCTAATACGTTGCAAAGTAATCTTTATTGCATTTTAGTCCTTCACCACTTGTGTTTGGCAAGTAACAATGTACCCTAACAATTAAATAAAGTGTTTAAAGCTTGAGTCCAAAAAAGTACGTGCTGTGATCAACTCAAAGATCCAAACACTGACATTTTCTATGCATAGACTGTGCCAGGCATTTATTTTTGTTTGTCTCCTCAAAAACATTGGTGCACCTATCTAAGATGAAATGAGAATATAAAGAAAATAAATTGTATATATTCTTTTTTCTGGTTTTTTTCGAAGTTGTCGATTTTGCTTTGGGTCCGGGTCCAGGTATGAATGCCGGGCTCAATTGTGGTGGTTCACTGATTTGTTTTTACCCAAGTTTGGTATGCTATAGGTATGGCCGTACAGAAAGTCTAGGAGATATAAAAAATGTAAACGATCTTTTTAAACAACATTTTTAATTTTCAACCATAATATGCATGGAATAATAAAATTAACTGCACTCTTTGATAATTGATTATTTAATGTTTTTTTATTAGGTTTTACTTTTCACTTTAAAAAAAGTAAAACTCCTTTTAACTGAAAAATATGTTATAGAAAATTTGTGACCTGGATTTCCCTGGGTTGAACCCAAGCACAGGCTTATATGGGTGCCCAGGTGCAGGGCAAGGTGCAGACATGCAGCATTCAGTGCATCCCAAAGTTTGGGCTTGTGGATGCGACAGTGTGGTGATATGCAGGTTGTGCACAGCTAAAAGTATTGATACACTATAACACTTAACAACAAACATGAAAAGTGAAACTGAGAATAAATTATTATCGTGATTAAATCAGTTATATTGACAGAAATTATATTTTGTAACATTAATTTATATCATAATATCAGCAATTAATATGCTGAATATCATATTAGCATTGATTTGTATGTTGCATATCACATGATATAAATCAATACATCAATATGTGTCATGATACAATCACAAAATCATATCTAAAGTATTTAGAAGATAATTCTTTGTTATTACATGCAAATCTTAGTAATGCAGTTGAAATGTGCTCTAAATGTATCAGTCAACTTTGATTTAATGTGAATGGTAATATGCATTACGATTTTTAGAAAAGTATTGTTTTTTTTCTTTGAATTTTTTTACTGTTTCAGTTTTTTCTTTCTTGATTTTGTGTGGGGTGTGTATGAAATCTAGGCAAATGTGCATGGTGCACCTAGTGTGCATTTCACACCCACAACTGTGTAATTGGTGCGGGTGTGTATCTGGTATGGCCTAAAGTTGGGGTACATGCAACCCAACACTGATAAGAAGTGTTATAATGTAATTAGACTATCATTGTCTATAGTAGTTATTTCATATACTGAATTGAAGAAAATCAAACTGTTTAAACTAATGCGTTATTTATGGTGCAGGGGCTGGAGAGTTTATTTGCAGAATGAATATGGGACATCTGCAGATGCTCTTGACTTAATGATAAATATGTAATACTTTTTCTTGTTCAAGCTATTTATTTAAGTTGTTGAATTGGGAAGGAGGATGTTTAGAGACTGATTTCCAATAATTGCAATTTATAATTGATTGAAAATATATTTCTTGCTGGAAATTTAAATATTTGCTTGGATGTTTTTCTTCATGTTGCTAGTTGTCTACTATGTTGAACATTATCAAGGAACACATAGATACTTCGAGCTGCAATAATAGGTAAATAATGCAAGAATTCTATGGTTTAAATTGAAAAACCTTATCCACCTATATATGTAAGAAGGATTTGACACGAATTTCTAATTACTGAAGGCTAGAGCATGTGTATTGAGAAAACATTTTCATACAATCCTCTCTAAGTAGTCAGGACAATAAAGAAGCTAAGGCTATATGCTACTGGAAATATAAATCATTATTCTCAAAGTTAATGAAATTTGTTTCTGAGCATGCGTTTGTATGAAATCAACAGATTTCCTGTAACATATATGCATACAAGAAAAATGGAGCACCTGTCTTTTTCCTTGCAATTGTATCGTAGCTGTTTGTTTGCTGATATTTCAGTGACACAAAAGTAGGAATTCAATTACTTTGGATGACATCTGTTATGGGTTTGAAAATCAAAATCTTCAAAATGACCTGCAGAGATTTGGATGGTGTCATAAGCTTTCAAATGCAGCATCTTGTAAGAAATAGGCCTGAAGAAAATCTTTGAACAATGACCAAAAAATCTGATGGCCTAATTGTGAAACCATCTTAAAGATTATGGCAACCACATATCAATAAGTTGTAAGCAACCTCCAACCACATATCAATGATTTGTAATACCTCTTCTTCATCCAGAGAGCCTCCCCCCTCATCTTCCTCCTCCATGTCTTCATTTTCATGAATATCCTCATTCGAAAAACTGGGTGAAGCCATCTTCCCACTCATCAAAGAACTATGAAAAGGAAAAATATTAATAATTATAGTATATTTGATTTTTTCAATTTGTAAAACATTTTAATACCATATATTGCATTCACTAAAGTTGTGCCAATTCCAAACATTTAAGCGGCAGATTAAAATTGAGCTAGCTTTGAGTGTGTGTAAATCACGCTGTAAAATTTTTTTGACAAGGAATTTGTACAACATTTGCAATTTTTATTTCTGTATTTCGTTTTACTATGGTCTCTGACTCTCCACAACACCATTTGTGACTACAGATGCTAATTATGATGAAATGAAACCCTAAACGTGACTGAACAGACTACAAGTGCAAATCACAACTAAATGAAACCCAACTCTTTGTTTTCCGACTCTCCACAACACCATTTGTGACTGCAGATGCTAATTCTGATGAAATGAATCCCTAAACGTGACTGAACAGATTACAAGTGCAAATCACAACTAAATGAAACCCAACTCTTTGTTTTTATTTTTTCTTTTTTTTGTAACTTAATAGATTTTTGCTGGTTGTTTTTGGGACATCAAAGCATCTACCCAACGTCCCCATCAAGGAGGATGTGTCCTCCCTATTGGTCGTGGTGGGGGATGTGTCTCCAAGTTCTAGGGACTTCCCTATCTCTCAAAACAACATATTTTAGGAGGGGACATATCCCCATTGAACATTGGTATTAAATTTTTAATTGTATATTGAGGAAGATTGTTGATATTTTAAGTAGTGATTGTAATTCGGCAAATTATACCGTAAGCCTGCTGTGAAATTGTGTTCTCTCATATTGATCTTTTTATTTCTCTCCATTTTCAGATGATTTAACTTTTTTTAACTTGATCCGTTTTTACTTTAGTAAATAGAATACAATTACCCTTACTGAAGTTCAATATTCAACAAATGCAATTATTAGACTTCTATTTAACATTTGTTGCTAACTAAGTAGTTATATCCCTCAATTTAATCAAAACTGTTAAATATTTCTACACTATATATTAACACTCGCTCTCTTTTTGTGCTTTTCAGTGGCAAAAATAAGCGTGCACGTCATGAAAAAATAGATGCATATGCTGCTGTGGTGCGTTCTCTTTTCTTTCAGTAGAGGATGTAACATGGATCTTTGTTTTTATGCTTTTCATTACAATGGAGTCTGCTAGTAATGCTGTTTGTCAATAATTCTTTCTAGAAATATTATATGCATTGAAGTTGAAGCTGATAACATCCAGTTTTTGTTTTGTAAAGATATTATTGAAACGTTATTTTGAAATGGCTGGAAGTGAGGCTGAGCTAGTGTGGCCAAAAGATACTGCACTTCAGGAGAAGATCCGACAACGCAAAGCAATGTCACTCTTTGACGATGAGGATGGCTTTGATTATTTTACTCTTTGACAATGAGGATGGCTTTGATTATTTTTTCCTTCAGTTTGTTTATTTTCATTTGCCCATTTGTGACATGTGATAAGTTTGTTTTCCATGCCAAACAACTTGGATTTGCAGTCTTTTTGCAAGGTTTGATGGAAATCAAATTCTAGAGTGCTCTAGCATTATGCTTTAATAATTCTTTATCAAAAAGTGATCATTGAGATGATTCCTGTGTCTTTTATAGGAAAGTGCAAAGCTGAGCAATAACAGGGTCTTTTGTGGCTTAAAAAATAACAAAAATAGTAGCAATGATCAATGGCTTTTCCTATGACATTAATAATGTCTTACAATTCAAATTTAATGAAGGCAACACATAAACATCCAAGTCTTTTCTAGAAATACTCATAATCACAACAGATGCATCGCTTTGAAGTATCAGAAGCAACAGCTAAACACTCACTGGAGGTTTCATAACTAACTCAGATATTGTAAATCAGGCAATTATATTTAGCATTCCTAGTTTTTGTTCTGCGATATGTAATGCATCTTAGATCCTTACTGTGTGTACAAATATGTCTTAATCTTTTGCCAATAATTTTTTACCTTGGGGGTTGTCCCAATAATGGTAATTCTGCCAATTATATAATGGTTATTGTTAACCTAGTAGTGGTGAGTAAATACATAAATAACAGATTGATAATTTTGCAGTCTTTTTGGGGACTCAATTTAAAGCAATTCAATTCCAGAATGTTGGACCATTATCCAACGTGTATGAGGAGATTGTTCTTTGTGTGCACTTTGTAGGAAAGTACGTAACTGAGCTCAGGGTCTTTTATGGCTTAAAAGCCAAGGAAAATGATAGAATAATCGATGTCTATTCCTCTGTTGAAGACATTGAGAATGTTTTACAATTCAAACTTGATCACAGAATGGCACACAAGCAACCAAGTATTTGTGGCTAACAATCAGTTGCTGACATACTTGGAATGGCAACATCTGCATCCTATAGAAGCATAAAAAACAATGAGTTTTTGTAACCAGCTTTAATATTGCATGAAGCAATTGATTAAATTTATCCTCCCTAATTTTTCCTGGTATATGATGTATCATAATTTTTTCTGCGGTTGCAATTACATTTAAAATCTTTTTCCAATTGATTTTGGTAAAGGTTATTGGCCCTATGATAGTGCATGAACTGGTAAAATGTGCTAGATAATATTGATATTGGAAGTAAACAATAGCCAGCAAGTTTTTATTGGCAATTGGTGTATGTGCCAAATCACTCAATTTATGGATTGTAAAGAATATTAGGTTTTTTTACTTAATGGAAAATAACTGGATTGACATAGTTTTAATTGATAGGTGCTTTACCCAATTGTTTATACCTTGGTGTAGGAATCCCGTGACTGCTTGATCTGGTTACCTTTCTTGGAGAGATTACTTTTATGCTTGGAATAGAGGTTTGGTAGACAAGTATGTAAAAGTACTGTGGGGAGTAGTGAGGGAGTGTTTTTATGTGTTGTTTGTGATACATTTCAGATACTGAATTGCATGTTGGGCAGTGGCTTGTACAAATATGTGATAAATAGTGTGGGAGTGACTTAAGATATCTAATGTTGGAATTTATGTTTTTTAATATTGAAGATCATTCACCAAAACAAAAAACAAAAAAAGAAAAAGAAAAGAAAAGAGACCAGGTTACAATATAAGGTGACTGACAACAGCAGCCCAACAAGAAACATCAGAATCAAACCAAGAATATTCCAGCATCAAAACAATACAGGAAACTTGATCAGGGCAATAAGCCCAATCACTTACGAGCAAAAACCTATGGAAATATTGCATGAAAGAGTTCCATTATACTTGTCACAAAATGTTATGGTCCTTGGCTGTCAGTTTACCACAATCCCTCCTACAACAAATGTTGTTTATGTTGTTGTATGTAGCTAGGTCGGAGCCCTTCTAGGGCCGACCTAGCACACATAGCATGTGTATGAGCCTATCGACATTAAAAGGCATAAAACATATTTGTATTAATCATGCCCTATGTGGGCGGCATATGTAACTTGTGGGTTTATCTTGCACCTAGCACGTTTTGTTAACCCTACCCTATCTTGCCTAATGTGTGGGGTTATTTGGTTTTGGCGCCAACTTATATTTTTGTATTGTAATTTAGACTCCTAGCCATCCTAAGGCAAACTGATGGCTAGAGTCTCATATATATGTAATGCTAATGCAATTGCTAAGACACACATTCAGCGAATACCTTCTATCTGTCATCAAGCACTGAATTGTCTTTAGTGATTAGCGAATCTCATCTAAAGACAGCGATCATCATTGAGAAGACAGCGAATATATTTAGAAGACAACGTGTTGTGATGTACCCATTGCAAATGGGGACCCCCACTTCTTTGCTTTCTAGGTTAGTTGTCTTAGCTTAGTTAGTTGTTGTCGAGTCTTTGCTATTAACCTTTTGTTCGTAGTTGCTCAGGAGCTGTCCAAGTCTTTCTGCTTGAGATGAAGTGAGGTTTAACATTCCCTTTGCCCAGCCAAGGCATAATCCCTTCCACTTCACCTGATCCTATTAGTGGGTGCCCAAACCCAATCACTCCCATTTTCATTTCCTTCCATTTCCACCTCCCCTAACACTCTTCACTTCCATTTACCATACCTTCTAACTCACCTACCTTCCTATCCTCTATCCTCCATCCACCTTTCATACCCCATGCCTTAACCTCCTTCACATCTTTACATAACCTACCACTTCCATGTTCCTTACCTTACATCCCATCTTCTAACCTATACCTTTACCTACCTAACCCTCTCCCCATCCTAGTATACTCATCTACTACCCTTCATCTACATTTACACCTACCTTTGCCCACACCTACATCTTCTACCCTCCTATCTCTATACCCCTTAGCCTACCACATTTTAACCTCCTTACCTACTTAATTATTCCCATTCCCCACCTTTATTCCTAATTACCTTCCCACCTTATCACCTATCCTATCCCTATCCTAACCTACCACCCTACCCCCTACCCTTTTCTTGCCCCTTATAACTCCCATTATAGCCTACATCCCCTTTACCCTTTCATTACCCCCTTATACCTCCCACTCCACTTTATTCCCCAACATATCCTAACTCTTATAACCCCCGTATCCACCTTCCCTTACCCCTCCCTACATCCCACTTCTCTTATCCTCCCCCTTCAATTCCTTACATCCTACTCTCGTGACTATTCCTTACCACTCCTTTCCATCCCCTCATTGCCTTTAATCCCTTTCTACCCTGCCACATATTGCTTGGGCCCCACAAAATCTGAAATGGAGATTTTAAAAGCTTGTTTTAAGGTATAATATTTCCTTTGACTTCCTTTACCACCGTAGCCTTGATTGGGCCCCACCTTATAATTGGGCCCCACCAAACTCTAAGGTGAAGGAAAAAGTTTTTAAGACATTTTATTTTTATTTGTTTAGAAAGAAAGCAGCCACCTCATCATTTCTTTGACCCCATATATTCCCAACACATGGCACGATGAAACACAATGTAAGGTGTGGCACTTAGGAAATAAACAAGCTGGCCTTTGAAGGGAAAGATGTGTCACATGAACAAAACCATTTGGGGGATTTAAATTCAAAATCAGATCATAAGGAGAGCATAAGTAAATGACAAGGCAAAGATACAAATTCATATTTGAATTGAGGTAATCAGATTTTAAGGAGAATTTAAGAGGTGCAGATTTAAGTGAATAATCTGACACATGGATTTCAATCTACATCGGATTCTGGAAACAAGTATATGCAGTCCTGATATGAATTCAAGCAGAGCTTAATGTAATCTAGTGAAGAAGATCAAATTTAAGCCAAATCAGAGAAGAAGGGAAGTAATTCTTGAAGACAAACAAGCTGTTCATATTCAAATCTAGGTGTTTTCCTCCCTAATTTTGCGCAGGTCCAGATCTGATATGTCATTGATACGACTAAAAATACAATTGCAGATTTGAATTATTATGTGCAGAGCCCATTGATGCTATTTCCAGATATTGAAGAATTTCATGAAGTGAATCCCGTGAATTATCTCACATTTACTTAACCGGGTGTTTGTCCACAATTTTGATCTAAGTGTTTTCTTGGTCTTTCAGGTTTGATGGAAAGATGAGCATTCAAGGAAGCATAGAAGACCAGTCACGTGGAGAAGTCAAGAAGATCAAATTCACAATAAGCAACTCATATTTCAAGATAACATCAAGCTGGAAGATAGCTATCCAAAGATGACTTCTGTTGCCACTCCAAAAAACCTGAATCTACTTCCATTGCTCTTCAAAAGCCCGAATTACTCCCTTTGCAAGAGATCATCCTGATCCTTCAAAGCACCGATTTGGTCTAAAAGCATACTTCTTTTGATCCCTTGGTGACTGATCTGTACACAAAAGGCTGTTTGAAGGTTAATGGTTAATAATGTTTTGATAATCTTGTAGCAGCGAAAAGAGCTTAGGTGAATGGAACAAGACTCTTGAAGATTTCTTTAACTTGATGCAAAAACCACCTTTTCTTTGATAATGAAAGATTGGCATGAAGATTGACTGAGTTAAAGAAGATTGGTAAACAGTGAGCTGGAAATGGTGATCCTGAGAGCTACTTCCTTTGCTCCAAGTTAAAGTGAAAATGTGAATTTCGCTACTGTACCTCTCAGGAGGACAGGAGCGAATTCCCCTAGACCCCCCTTCTTGCTTCTCATTTGGATCAAACTTGTGTTTCCGGGCTTTGATGGGAGAGAAATGGACTTTAATACAGCTTAAAGATGCACTAAATGAACTTTGATCATCATAAGATGAAGAATTTGATTCCAAATATCAAATTGGCTCCTGTACCTCTCAGGAGGACAGGAGCGAATTTTCCTAAAGCTCCCTTTTGCTTCTTACTTGGATCAAAATCCTTGCTCCCAGGGCTTGATTAAAAGAAAAATGATTCATGCGTACCTTTGGAGTGAATTGAAACAAAGATTGATGATGAAATGTGAAGAATTTGAACATTATTGCCAAATTCGCTCATGTACCTCTCAGAGGGACAGGAGCGAATTGACTAAGAAATCTTGTACCTCTCTAAGGTACACAAGCGAAGGTGTTAAAACTTGATGTTTGATCCAAAATTTTGATGCATAAAACCTTAAGGTGATTTATTAGCATGGACCAAGGCTAAAGCAACGTGAATGGAGGTGAAGAATGAGCATTTGATCAACATCTAAGCTTCTTGCCTCAAATTCGCTCAGTCCAAAGGTACAGGAGCGAAATCTCTTGGAAGGACCTCCTATCTCACCTAAAACACTAAGAAGATCTTGTTTTAAGCAAAGTTGGGAGCAGATTGACTTGAGCACGATGAGAAGAGAATTTGAAAAACAATTCTAAGGCAAAGTGATAGGAATGAAGCGTGAATTGAGTCAAGAGGAAGAAATTCGCTCAGGTACCTTCCAAAGGTACAGGAGCGAAATCTCTTGAAGAAGAGTGTTTTGTTAATCAAGATATCAAGACAAGCCTTCTTAAAGGTAATTTAAGCCATTGTTGCAGCATGAGCCTTCTAATGATAATGAAAAAATGAAAATTGAGTATGTGAGAGAAAACTAAGATCAACCCTTAGTTCGCTCAGGGGAGCGAAATTCATTGAGGATGAGTAATATGCTAATGATGGTGTGTTGTAAGTCTTCTTCATGGTGGTTTCAAGTGTTCAAGCATCCTAAACTTCATGCAGATCGTGAGAACTAAGCTTGCCTTCATCAAATATTGATGAAAATTTGACTTATACCCTAGCTCACTCATGTCCCTCTCTAAGGTACCAAGGCGAAATTCTATTAAAGGAAATTGCATTATGGTAAAAAACCAAAAAGATCAAGAGAAGACAAAGTGCAAGTCAACCGAGAAACATTTGATGTATCAATAAACCAATCTCGCTTTGGCGGAAAAAGCAAATTCGAATTTTCAAATAGAAGTCGGCCAGCTAAAGGGAAATACAATTGATTTATTCATCCAAACAAAGTCGGCTTTCATCAAAGAAGTGCATTCTCCCATAAAGGCGCCTATATGAGGGAGGTTGATTCTTAAATTATTCATCATTCGTTTCAAACATTCTTCTTCAAGGAACAAACCTAAAGCAGATTTAAGAAGCGAATTTCAAGTACAGAAAGTGAATTTCAAATCTTATGAAGGTGAGATAATAATCTTCACTAGACATATTTCAAGCCTAGACCTGGTTCAATGAAAGCGAACTTGAAGAGCGAAATCCTTCATCAGTTAAGAAGCAAATTCCATCTTCACAAGCCGAATTCAACAAGAGCGAATTTGAGGAGCAATCGAATTCATCAAGGCGAATTTCAAAAGTAGATTTCATCAGACAGATTGGTGATTGAGGAGGCAAATTTCAGGTCTTATAGAGGTTGGTCAAGACAAAATCAACACTTTTAATCTTAGCCCTGATTCTCTAAAGGGCAAGTTTGAGGATCAGTGATCCTCCGAAGAAGTGTTTTTTTTTTTTAATACGTAAAGCAGATCAGTCACTTTAAGGTGCGGAGTACATCCTAACAACAACAAAATTCAACAAAGGAAGGACTGAATTCATCATGGCAAGAGCAAATTTGCTCAAGCAAAGGACAATCTCTCCTAAACCTGCACCTATCAGCCCTGCAAATCACATAAAATCAGAGATTATATCAAATTAAGAGATTGTATAAGCTACATATCATATGGGTTTGATGTTCATTTGTTTGTTTTGCAGCAGGAAAAGAAAGAAATCATAAAGACCAGGTTGAAGGGAGATCGGAACGAGGATCTCAAGAAGAATATTTCAACATCAAGGTCAAGGGAAGACCTCTTCAAGAGGATCTCATAGGCAAACACAAGGGAGTCAAGGAAAGGTACACGTTTCATCAAGTGTATCAAGGACGAAGGAGGATCAACCAAGGTCATTGCAAGGGTACGTTGAACATGATCGAAGAGGCAAATAGTTTTAGAAGAGTTAATCAAAGTCCTCTTCTCATCATCATCAGTTTGATTATCAAGAGATATTGCTCAACATTCCTTAACCAAGCACAAGTGCCAAACAAGGTGGCATCCCAGTCACTATTCCTCCAGTCAGAAAGGTCAACATCAACATGCCCAAATTCGGTGAACCATGCGTATGCATGAAGGCACAAACTTCGATGTACCAACCCCTGTTTCCTATTGATTCACAAATATTGAATGTAATTATTTCATTGGCCAGAATTGAGTTTGTTGTAACAAACCCTAATTAGGATTTTCATTGTAAAATCTCAGCCATTGATCTCAAATTGATCTGAGCCATTGAATTGTATTGAGAGCATTATAAAAGACTCAAGCTCTTCATTTGTAAAGGTTAATAGTTAATAGTCAGAAAATAGCGAGTAGAATAGCTAATAGTCAATAGATAGTCTTAATAGAAGAATAGCAATTAGAATAGAGTAGATTAGGAGAGGAAAGAATTGTTGGTATGACTTGTAAATGAGATACACTTTTCATTGAAGTTATGGTCAAATTTGTTATTTCAACAAGCCTCATGGTTCTACTTCTCAATTTATTTTCATGTTGATTAGATTGAATGTAAGAAGTTGTTGAATGTATTCATGTGGAATCCGTTTTATCCATACCACTAGCCTTTTGCTGCTTGTAAGTGCACCTTGTGTGGTCGACTGGAATGATATGACCCTAACTTCGAAATCGTTCTACAGTCATTGCTTATGCATTAACTTAAATGGTGATCAATGTTTGATGGTATTGATTCGAACATCTTAGAAACGTCCTTAGAAGATTGCACTGAGCTTGTGTCAAATTGTTCAGTTTGATGGTGAGACCTCGCTCAGTAGGATTTCATTTGATCATTCACTCATCTTCCTACATTAGAATAGATTCTCTCAACCCTTCGTCTTTTGCCATTTTTTCAATTCAAGTTAGCCTAGGACAAAGAGCATCGCCCAATTGAAACATCAGATGATCAAGTTCCAACAAATCAAGCATTCGAATGTAAGTCCCTTTGTGATTCCAGCATAATCACATCAAACCAATGAACTTATCCACACGTAGAGACCCTACGTTCAGGAACCTTGGAGTCGTCTCGAATGATCCTTAAGACAATCTTCAACATCCGAGAGATTTTGTTCAAGAGAGGATAAGATACTTATGGTATTTTATTTTGTGTTTGCATGTGCCTAAAAACACATCAACACAACGAACACCTTTGAAGCATAGCTAACACCTGTGGAAGGTCAGCGAACTCCATCCAAGGGCAGCGAACTGCTCTGCTACTGCTCCTTCTGACAGAAGTCTACATTTGGAAGGTCACTGAACTATCATTGGGTTGTGGACATCATCAACAACATTTGCAGATAAGTTCACTATTACAGTGTGCCCTAGGTTGAAGATATTACTGTGATTAGTTTGTTGTTAGCTTCAAGTGTTGAAGCTCATTTTAAATTCAATTGGTTATTGTGTAATCAAGATCTGAGAATTGTTGCTAGGTTTTTCACCTCCAAAAGGGAGGTTTTCCCAGGGTATCTCGGTGTTCTTGTGTATGTGAATTTATTTATTTCTGAGTTATGTTAATTCTGATCACTAAAATCAACAGTTTACTCAGTCCACTTATTGAATAGACATTTGAACAGCCAAGCATAACTTGATAACAGTTTAGAGACTCTAAAATTCAGATCCAATAATATTAATGGAAAATTTATTCAAAATAATGGTGTTGTCAATGAGGAAGTTTTGGTCATACAACAAATCTGCAATGTCAATGTTTTCAATAGCAATTTCTCCCACCTATACAAGCTGCAAACTAGTCTTAGGGTTTTTAAATAGTGACAACACTTACAAATATAGTTTAGAGGTTTGGTGTTGGTCTTAATAGTTAACAGACCAAATGTTGATCTGCATTTTGTATAGTATGACTTAGCGTTGCCTAGACAGATGGTGGATCTAGAAGTATAGTATGAGTATGCCTTTATAGATGGTGGATCAAAATTGTCCTTGATACTATATGTAATGTTCCCATTCTTACACCTTCTTGTTTTGTGAGCATTGGCTTTAGTTTCAGGGATTTTGTGACATCCAGTGATGGTTTGCAATTCAGTTGGTGACAATGTTCTTTGTAGTGTTTTAGGTTTTTTTGGTTTTGTTCTCCTCAATCCTTGAAGAACATTATTATTTATAGTAATTGCTCGTTTCAGCATCGATCTTTCTAGGTTTGTTCTCCTCAATCCTTTGAGAACACTGCTATTTATAGTTAGTTCTTGTTTTGACTTCTATCATCATCCTTTAGTATCAGTTATATTCCAGCATGGTTGGTTTTTTTTACAGTGCCTTGGCGAGTTTCATGCAAGGTGAATGGTATTATTTAATATTTGCACTTA
The DNA here is from genome assembly GCF_030272615.1 of Cryptomeria japonica. Taxonomy (NCBI): domain Eukaryota; kingdom Viridiplantae; phylum Streptophyta; class Pinopsida; order Cupressales; family Cupressaceae; genus Cryptomeria; species Cryptomeria japonica. Next base: position 975,496,450 of record NC_081407.1, read on the forward strand.
AGTAGTAAAGTGATGTTTAGTTATTCACTTTGGTGTTTAGATATTAAAGTGTTATGTTTTGTCCCAAAGCTGGACACCGAGTGTTATGAGGGACAAAAATCAAAGTTTGCCAATACAAGGAGGTGTTGTCGGAATGAATAGAGGAGTTCTTCATGTTATTGAGGACAAAAACTCTCTTAAATCTTGCTGGTTTTGGTGGTGGAAGACTGTTGTGACGTATTCACACATCGCCCCATTGCAAATGGGGACCCCTATTTTTTTTGCTTTCTGGGGTTTGCTTTCTAGGTTTTTAGGGTTTTGCCTATTAACCTTTGCATTTTGAGTGTCGTCCGGGGGATCACTAGGATGGCAGGCTTTGCTTGAGCCAGGGGGAGTCAACAGGTGCTCCAGGTTAGGGTTTCTTTGAAAGTCTCCCTTAGGCCTAGCTTTGCTCTTGTTGCTAATGGTGTCTTGTTTGAGTTTTAGAAGGTCAATGAAGCTTGGTGAGTGAATATCATCTTTGAAGGTCTGAGTTAGGGCAAATTGGTGAGTGATGAAGTCTGGAATGTCATCCTGATCTTCAAATGTCCTGAAATTTGGCTGTTTGGAATGTCATCTTGATCCTGAAATTTGACTAAGTCTGGAAAATTGAAGAATCCTCCAAAGGGTCCATAGCGAAATTTTAAATAGGTCTTGTCCTTGGCCTAGATCCAAAGCGAAATCCTCTTTTGGTCTTTTTGGGGGTCAAATCAATGATATCTTCAGAGCAATTCAAAGGTCAAGAGAAGTTCAAGGCAAGGAGATGGTGAAATTTGAGCTAAAATGCAAATTTAGCTCCTGACCCTTCCAAAGGGTCCAGAGCGAAATTCTAATAGGGCTTGTCCCTGGAGAGGATCTTGAGCAAACTTCACTCTAATGCCTTCTTGTTGATGATTTAAGATAGAGAATGCTATGTTGAATGGATTTATTATGTGTCCTTAATCACCTTTTGGTTTGTTTTGCAGATGGAAGAAGATTAGGACAAGGACGACCTATTCCAGTCCATCATCATCAAGGACATTCCAAAGGCATAAAGGTGGACTCAAGGTGTTTTGAAGCCTTGGAAAACTACATGTGTTCAAGGAGTTGCCAGCTATCTATGAAACCTTCACTTCGCCACACAAAGGAACCACAAGATGACAAAGAAAGGCTTTGCAAGCACTTCAAAGCAATATGAATTATCAAAGAAGAAGGAAATACTTGACAGTAAGGAGGCCTCATCAAGCATATGGGAGTCAAGGAGGTACACTTTTGATCAAAGTACATCAAGGACGAAGGAAGATCAACCAAGGCACAAGCGTTAGACAAGGTGGTATCCCAGTCATCATTCCTCTAGTCGGATTGGTCCACCTCAGCATGACCAGATTCAGTGTACCTAACTCAACAGTGATGGCACAAACTTCGGTGTACCTACCCCTGCTTCCTATTGGTCCACACTCATTGAATGTAATTTTCTCATTGGCTAAGGAAGTTTGTTATGAGAAACCCTAATTAGGGTTTCTATCTTGTAATCTTAGCCATTGATTCTAAGTCCATCAGAGTCGTCAATCTGTAAAGGGCTCTCTATATAAAGCCCTGGCTCCTCATTTGTAAAGGTTAATAGTTAATAGTCAGAGAATAGGAAATAGTTAGAGAGAATAGTCAATAATTCGTAGCATTTTAGAGTAGAGTAGAAAGAGAAGGCAAAGATTGTTGCCAAGACATTGTTGCAAAAGACTTGTAAACTTCATTGAAGAAATGGTGAATTCTATGTGTCGATTCAACAATTTGCATGGTTTCTATACTTCTCAAATTTGATTTCATGTTATTAGATGAGTGGAAGAAATTTGTATGATCGATGGTGAAATTTGTATATCCATACTACTAGCAGTTTGTTGATTGCAAACTTGCCTTGTGTAGTCAACTGGAATCATTCAGCTTAAGCTTAACTTCAATTATTGCTTCTTGATTGATATGCATCAACCTGACGGTATCTATGCTTGTAGCGATGATCCGAACATCATAAAGCCATCCTTAGAAGAGCCCATTAACCTTGTGGAGATGATCCTAGCATGTCAAAGCAAGACTTAGTTAGAGTTTCATCAAAGGTCATCCATTGCTTTTACATTCTTAGTGTTAGAAATAGATCTCGTTTCAACCCTTATCCTTTTTTCCTTTTTCAAAATCAAGGGCCAGTGAAATTCCACGTTCCAGTAATATCCAAAGCAAATCAAATGCTCAGGTCATCGAGTGTAATTCCCCTTGTGATTCCAGCAAAATCACATCATACCACGAGAAGCTTATCCACACGTAGAGACCCTACATACAAGAACCTTGGAGTTACCCCGATTGATCCTTCGGCGAGATTTTCAGCAGTCGGGAAACTTTGTTCAAGAGAGGATAAGATACCTTGGTATTTTATTCTGTGTTCGCATGTGCATGAAAAACACATCAACAAAGACCCACCCTAGCTAGTTTGGTATTTTCATTCAGGAAATACATTGATTTTATTAGGACTTTTGGACCCGAAGTTTCAAAAAAAAAAAGATCTTTATGCAAGTGTATCTTTCAGTTTGGGAGTGTTTAGCAGAGATTTTGACATTGTTTTGGTGTGGATCTCAAGTTGATTGCAGGTATTTTATGAGCTGGTCATACACCTTTAGGGTTGGTCGTACTTTATCTTTGTGGATGCCTACAATGTTGGGTTGAGTTGGTGGTTTTGGGTATTGTTTCATCTATTTCTCTTGGCTAGGCAACCCCATTGCGGAGGTCTAAGTATGTTTTTTGGCTTGAATATTTCTTCTAGTGAAGTTGCCCTTCTAGCAGGTTGTACATGCAAGAAATAACACATTTTGGGGTAGGGGACAGATTGGTGTTTGTTGTCACAGAGATGTCTGAGTGAGTTCATGTACCTTTGAAGTGAATCCTCATTGTTGGTTCAGGTTTGTGCAAAATATAAGTAGATTAGGGAGTGGTTTTTGTTGGGAAGAGCTCAAGGAATTCTATTGCAATAATTGGAGACTCAGAAGGGTTGGTAAAGACTCTTGATTTATACTGTTGTTATCTGCTTACACTTAGAAATTTGCTACAAAAGGTTTGAAATGTAATGTGATGCATTCTAATGTGAGGTAATTAAATGCTTTATTGCTATTATTTCCCATGGGTGATCATAGTGTTGTTCTTAGTTGTTTTTGGGGGTCTTAAACTTGTAACATCAGTGAGTTTGAATGAATGAAATGATCATAAAGGGGTGTACAACAGAGTGACTTATTTATACCAAGATCACTAGTTCTTTGTTTGAATACATGTTGTGGCATCATTGACAAATAAATTTCAATTTTGTTAGGGGTGTATGTTATACCATAGTTGAAAGATGTGGTGCTTCATGTTGAGCAATTAGGTGGCCTTCAACTTGCAACTTCTAATAAATGGTGTCTTCAAACTTTAGCACCTGAAATTGTGGTGGATTTGATGTACTTGGCCGTGTTCGTATTCCCCTAAAGTGTTGTTCACAATTTCTAATGTTTGGAGATGATGGATCTGATTGTAGAGGGTTAACACAATGCTTTATGGGTTGTTGGTAACAATCTGGGATTGCACTTTGATGGTAGCCTAGATCTGCATCCTTTTTGTTGGTCTTGCCTACTAGTAGGACTCATCCTAAATGGATGGATGTTGGTGTAGATATGATCATATCCCTTTGTAAATGCCCTTGGGTTAGTTCGTTGCAGCTCGTCACCAAGAATTGAACAATGAACTTGATTGCTTGCTGTTGAAGGACAACAATCCAACAAAATGGAGTGAATTCCATCATGCTTAGTTTGTAGGTTAATAGGGATTGAAAACAATGACAATAGAAGGAAATTATGAAGTTTTAAAAAATGCTAATAATGGCTGATTTAGTGAGGTAAGGGTTTTCTCCCGACTTCAACTTGCTATATAACAGAGGTTTCATCCTTATTGAGTAGAAAATGAAGGTTGCAACAACAATTTGATCTCCTGGAAGTGTCCTCCAAACAGTGCTAAACTAGCTTAAATATCTAATTCTAACTTTAGGTCTGTTAACCCTACTTTTTGAGAATTGAAAATTGTTGGAATTCTTGTGTTAGACAATTTGAGTCAATAACGATTTTCAAAGAAAAATAAATATATGCAAAGCATGAATATGTGTGATTTCTTTTCATTTGACGAAGTCAACAGGTTTAACCGATCAATTATTTTCACACATTAATTAAAAGCCATCTTAGCCTATGTCATGGGTCATAAGAAAAGAATCTTGAAGTTGTTTTAATGTTCGTGTCATTCAAGGAATTTAGAAACCCCTTGACGAAAAAAAAAAACCTACTATCAACAATGCTTTGTAAATGTACCAAGGACACAAGAGGTGAATATGCCTATGATAGGGATGGCCTTCTCATTCCATGGTTGACTACTAATTTTTGGCTTTGAAAGAGAGTAAAATGACTCGGGCGGACTTCATTGCCGAACGCACCCTTATCCGTCCTTGTGATATGTAATGTGGTAACTGTATTATATAATCGAGTTTGAAATATAGATTGCGGGTTTTCATGGCATGGAGATAAGGCACTTCAAAGAATGGTTTAAATGATAATAAGGTTCTTACACTAGAAACTACTCACTTGGGAAATGTACACCATCGGCGGTCTAAGCTGGCAGTTGACCAAGTGTTAGCGGCAACATGGTAAAATGATTAAAGGGACCAATGAACACCAACTTCAGGTTGCGAATTAGAAATTATCATCAAGTTGGTAAAAATCATCAAGTTACCAATACGTTCTTACGCACAATATGAGAAAACTCAAAGTCATGTAACGGTTTCATGCTTTCGGTGAGTTAGCCAACATTAGCAAGATGCCGATACACTTCAACTTCTTAGTTTTCAGTGGCGATATGAGAGTGTTTTGAAAGATATCGCCTTCTCCTTAAACTTCCATCTAGCGGATTGAATACACCATGTGGCTTATGAAAGATAGCAAAATCGGTTTTATAACTACCTATTAACCATTTGCTTTGCATGTCGATAGATATGCATGCTATCGTGCTCCCTAACTCCACTCGCAGGTATTGAAGATGAAATGTTTGAGTGCCTTGTATTCTGTAGATATGTGGTATGTGTATCAGATGGTTCTCTTCAAAGCAATGTAAAGTATAAACGCCAAAGTTTAAATGCCTGTCATTGCAATAAAGACAGTTATGAATAATTCTCATCATCCACAATCTATAGATTGTCATGTATGCGCAGTTTTACTTCAAACTTGATGTGATCTGTTGACCTGCAACATGGGATAGCGCTCTTTTGTGGTTTTTGATTGATTGTATGCACGCTGAAATAAATAGTTTGATCAAAATAGTTCCAAAGAAATGGTTGTTATCCTTAGTGCATGATTATTATCTCTGCACGCTTTGGGTATGTTGATAAAACGTTAGAAATACTAAAGCAAATGAACTAAGTATTCCGCCAGCCTACAACCGAATTCCATGATTTTCTACCAATAATCTCCTTGCTCCCACAACATGCCTTCAGGAGATGTCATCTCAGCGAATGAAATGCATATATCGCAGTGATTGCAAGATATGCACAAAATGTTTTTATCAGATGTTATGAGTCGAAATTATTTAGTAAACTTATATGCAAAATGTGGAGGTGTATAAAAAAAAAGGAGGCTGTGAGTTGTTTGACAACGTCCCTCAAATATCCACACATAAGGAGCAGAGACTTAACACTTGATGTGTTTGACAAAGAAGATACGTCGACAAGCTGTAGAAAGATAAGTGAGTCTATGCAGTCTTGAAAGGAGGATGCTCTAGAAGGTTGAAGCAGGATAATACAAATTTGAAATTCAAAGTTCAAACCAGTTATTAAAGCATTTCACTCACATATTACAAACAGTTTTCAATATAAGAATCTGCAAAACACATCATCATGAAATACAAGGCTCAAGAGTATCAGTACGCCTTGATGATCACCACCATGATTCCAGAGGTTCATGATACCAAGATTGGGCATATTAATTTGCAGGAAATCAAAAAGTTCTTCATGGAAGGCGACAGATCAAAGTTGTCCTGTAGAGTGGCAGGAAGCGGCTTGATTGAAGCAGCATGTTTTCCCATAGCAATTCAATGTACATATTTGATGATAGAATGCTCAAAAAGATATAATCCAGATGCAAGAGAGATAAGAGCTGCAGATGGATCCTTAATGGCCAAACTTGATGGAATTTCAATAGCTATTATTCTTTGTTTGCCATATAAGGAAAAGTTCACTCACATCGATAAGCAAAAAGCTTACAAATACTTCAGCGATAATAGAAGCAAATGCCTCAACAATCTGGCTAAAGTATGGATGGTCACACCACGAGGAGGACAGTCTCAGCTTCCAAAAACACTCCATCGTTCTCTTTTCATCAAAGAGATTTGTTACTTGATTATCTTACTCCATAGAGTGACAGGAAGTCCTGATTCCACTGAGTTCGAAATGTGGATGTACCTCTTCATAACAGTCATCTCTGTCGGTAAGCAATTCATTGACTGGGGCCATCTCATCAGCAACTGCATACATGACCAGTTAGTGCACTTCAAAACACGTCAACGCTTCCATATGATCTCTTACTTGATATATGCTATTGCTAATTTGAGGTCATGGCCAGGGTTAAGTACTAATGGTGTCCTAAATCAAGAAACTCAAGTTTACCATTATTACAAGCAATTGCAACTTGAGGAAAGCTTTGTGTATTTCAGGCGGGTGAATGATGCTTTCACAATGTGGGCAGTAAGGTTATTACAAGGAGACATTGCCACCAGAATATCAAAGGAAGCCGCTAAATTGATAAAGAAATATGGAAGTTTCTTCATCTAGTTTTCGAGATTTACCTATCTTCGAGTAGGAGGATTTGAAGGTTATCCACACAAGCTACCTAGATATGTTGATGATAAGCTCATTTTAGTTGAGCTTTGTCGGCAATTGGTTTCAGTTCAAAAGAAATGTAGAGATAGAAAGAATAAAGGGGTAGCCTTTCCTATTTGTCTCAGGCACTATAGATGTGAGTCAAGTTCAAGAGCAGATGAGGCAGAAAAAGCTTTATCTAAGATCAACTTGTATCCATACCAGATGAGGTTTCCTTCTAATAGTAAGGATTATGTCAAGAACAACTTAAAGTTAGGTCCTGGCTATTTTCATTTTCCTAATCTTGAAGACTTTTGGGAGGATTGTGAAGATGAGTTCGAGGTTAGAAAAAGAGATTGGACAAGGTTGACTTTGAAGCAAATGAATGATTTCAAGATGGATTGGACCATAGAAGGCATTGAAGATGATGGATCTGATTTGATTGATCCTATCTATTTTGAGCAAGTCCATGTTGGGAAAAATGATGTCTCGACCTTGCATTTATGCGAGGTTACTATTTATAGTAAGTTTTCATTTGAGCACGAAATGGTGCGAAACTCTCCCTGAAGCTTCTGGTTGGCTAGATAAGCATTCCAGTAAAGTTGCGTCGCAAGGTCACAGCTAGTTTTGAAGATATTAAAGTTTTCGTCTTGGAGGGGTGCAATAAAATGTTTAAACTTAATTTTGGGGGGTTACGAGGTGATAGAGCACTTCGCGAGCTTTTCGGCGCTTCAAACGGTTCGTCAATCGGACACCTGGTTCTCAAGTTATGGCCTCCAGAAATTTGTACTCCTGAAATAGGAAAAATAATTTGTATCGGATACATAAATGAGCTGTAAAAGGGAGCGACACGTGTTGATGTGTGCTTTAACATGTCATAGAAGGGAGATAAGGTCGGCTACACCTTATTGGGTGGCTTTAGCCCATGGTTTTGTAATACCATTTGACGGTTTCTTGTATTGTATCTCCTATTTATGAGGTGTGTGAGATAGAGGTTGTGTGTAAGAGTCTTATGGCTATTGAGTTGCCTCTGAATCTCTGATTAATGGTACTCCTGCGAAGAGCTTGCTCTGCAAGTATGTTGTAATCTGTTTTTGATTGCTGAATAAAATATTGAGCTGCTTTTGGAGGGTGGGGTTTTTCTCCCGAAAGGGTTTTCCCCACGTAAATCATTGTGTTGTGGTATGAATATTATTATATCTATTTCTATTTTCTATAACTGTTATAATGATCTGAAAAAGTTTTGCGTTACCCTCCTCTCAAGGTTAGTGTAGGAAGTTGTTTCCGCTACTTAACTTCCTTACAAGTGGTATCAGAGCCTGATCACCTTTGGTTTCAATTGTGGGCAGTTGGGTTTTTTGAACTAATCTAGATTTGAGTGGGAACTTGTGCAGAAGACACTTTTTGATCTTGTTGCAGGAATATTCAGATGGTGAGTTCGTCAGGGAGAATAGAGGTGGAGAAATTTAATGGAAGTAATTTTGAGATGTGGAAGCTGAAGATGGAAGATCTGCTAATAGATCGAGATCTTTGGGATGCTGTTGACGCGAATGTCCAAAGGCCCTCAGATCCTACTGCGGTAGCTCAGTATGATGTTATGGACCGAAAAGCCAAGGGTCTAATCAGACTGTGCCTGGCAGACTCTGTTCTAATCAATGTCCATGAATAGAACTCTGCAAAGAAGCTATGGACTAAGCTTGGTGAGATGTATCAAGTGAAATCTTTATTAAATCAAATTTTCTTAAGAAAGAAATTGTATTCCTTGAAGATGGAAGAAGGTGGACGAATTGCAGACCACCTGGAAGCATTCAATATGTTGGTGGCTCAATTAGTATCCGTCGGTGTTAAGATGGACGAGGAGGAGAAATGTCAAATCTTGCTTTGTTCTTTGCCTGATTCATGGGATTCTCTTGTTATGGCTATCGGTAGTACTTCTGTTGTTTTGAAATCTGAAGACGTGGTGGGTGCCTTACTCGGTGAAGAGATGCGAAGGAAGGTATCCATCAGTTCAAAGGGAGCCCTAACCGTTCGTGGAAGACCTAAGGAGAAAGGCAAGAAGAATGAGAAGCGCGACAAGTCCAAATCCAAAGGGAGATCGAAATCTCCTGGAAAGTCCAAAGTCATTTGCTGGAACTGCGGTAAACTGGGTCACATCCGTAAGGACTGCAAAGAAGAAAAGAAGAAGAAGAAAAAGAAAAAGAAAAAGTTCGATTCTGATTCTGAGTCCGACAAGGAAGATGGCGATACATTTATTGCAGCTTTGGTGACTCATGCAGGTAATGATGCCTGGCTAATTGACTCAGGTGCATCTTTTCATATGACTTCCAATAGAGATTGGTTTTCTGAATATGAAGGATTTAATGGAGGTAAGGTGTACTTGGGTGATGATTCACATCTAGACATTGTTGGTCGAGGTAAAGTTAGAATCAGGTTTTCTGATGGTAGAATAAAAAGGATTAATGGTGTGCTGCATATCCCTGGATTAAAACGAAACTTGTTATCTGTGAGCAAACTGATAGATGCAGGTGTGCAGGTAGTCTTTTCTGAAGCAGGATGTAAGATGATTAAGGGTGCTATGGTAGTTGCTAGAGGTGTCAGGTTTGGCACTTTGTATAAGCTTGAAGCATACACTGTTGAGTGTAATAGCACTTCTGTAAAAAGTAAATCTGCGGATACTTCACTGGAAGATTTGAAGGTTTCACCTTCAGCAGATGGAAATGGTTTTTGGGTACCTAAGGGTGCTCTTTCGTCTGAAGCAAAGTTACCTGCAGAGAAGACTATGTTATGGCACTAGAGACTTGGCCACATTGGAGAAAAGGGTCTAAGGACCTTGAAAAATAAAAACCTTGTTGAAGGTTTGAATGACTGTAATCTTGACTTTGATTTTTGTGAGCATTGCATTTATGGAAAACAAAACCGCGTTCAGTTTTACTCGAGCTCTCATAAAACTTGTGGTGTTCTGGATCTTATTCATTCTGATGTGTTTGATCCAGTAGATGTCTCTTCGATTGGAAAATCCACGTATTATGTTTCATTTATTGATGATTTTAGTAGAAGGACATGGGTATATTTTCTAAAGAGTAAATTTGAAGTTTTTAGTCGTTTTAAAGAATTTAAAGCAATGGTTGAGTTGCAGACTGGAAAGAAAATAAAATGTTTGAGAACTGATAATGGCGGTGAGTTTTGCTCTAATGATTTTGATAGATTTTGTAAAGACTGTGGAATTAACAGGCAGAAGACAACTCCGTATTCTCCACAGCAGAATGGAGTTGCAGAAAGAATGAACAGGACACTGATGGAGAAGGCTAGGAGTATGTTGAGTGGTGCTGGTCTCGAACAAAAGTTTTGGGCTGAAGCTGTTGCCACTGCTTGCTACCTGATTAACAGGTCTCCTACATCAGCTCTTGTTGATAAAACGCCTATGGAAGCATGGTCAGGTCACAAGCCTTCATTGAGACATCTTAGAGTTTTTGGTTGCGAGGCATATGCACATGTGCCAAAGGAGAAGCGAACAAAGTTGGAGAACAAGGCTGTGAAATGTATCTTCATCGGGTATAGTTATGGTGTGAAAGGATACAAGCTTTGGGACCCTATTGCACAAAAGGTAATTCACAGTAGAAGTGTTATTTTTAGAGAAATTAAGTCTCCTTCTGTTACATTGTAGCCAGAACAGACTAAAAAAGAAGATGTGATTCAACTTCCTTCTACACCTGAAAGAGTTGAATCGAGACCCCTAGATAGGCAAGAATTTGAGGAGAGCTCGTCTAGCTCTGAATCTTCAGAAGAGGAGGAAGAACCTCCAACTCAGCTTGTTCGAAGGTCTACAAGACATAGACAACCACCTGAAAGGTATTCACTTGATGATTGGAGATGTATTTTTGCTTTGAATACTAGTGTGGATGAACCGAAATCTGTAGAAGAGGCATTAGGTATGAATGATGCAGAATCCTGGAAGATTGCTATGAAGGAAGAAATGGCAGCTTTGAAAAAGAATGATACAAGGGATCTTGTACCGTTGCCTGAAGGACGAAAACCTGTTGGTTGTAAATGGGTGTTCAAGAAAAAGATTGGTTCAGATGGAAGCATTGAGAAGTATAAAGCAAGGTTGGTTGCAAAAGGCTACTCTCAGGTTGAGGGTGTTGATTACGGTGATATATTTTCTCCTGTTGCAAAAATGACATCCATTAGATTTTTGCTTTCTATTGCTACTGCTTATGATTTAGAGGTTGAGCAAATGGATGTGAAAACTGCTTTCCTTCATGGTGATTTGGAGGAAGATATTTATATGACATAGCCAGAGCACTATGTGGTGAAAGGCAAAAGAAATTTGGTCTGTAAATTGAAGAAATCTTTGTATGGCCTCAAACAAAGTCCTAGGATGTGGTACCAGAAATTTGATATATATGTGTTGAGTTTGGGATTTGAACGTTCTAAATCAGATCACTGTGTTTATTATAAATCTTATGGTGATCATTTCTTATTCATTGCATTGTATGTTGATGATATGTTATTCATTGGTAAAGGGAAAGGTATGATTTCAGAACTGAAGTCTCAGCTCGCTGCTAAATTTGAAATGAAAGATCTTGGTGCAGCAAAGCACATCCTTGGGATGGAAATTAGAAGAGATAGGGTGAACAGAAAGCTATGGCTAGGCCAGAGTAAGTATGTGAATTCAGTGTTACAGAGGTTCAACATGCAGAATTGTAGACCATTGAGTGTTCCTTTTACAGTTGGAATGAAACTATCTATTTCAGATTGTCCTACATCCCCATTGGAGATGGAAGACATGAGCAGAGTGCCTTACCAAAGTGCGGTTGGAAGCTTGATGTATGCTATGGTCTGTACTAGACCAGACATTGCCCAAGCAGTGGGAGTACTTTCTAGATATATGTCTAATCCTGGTAGAGTTCATTGGGATGCAGTCAAAAGAGTCTTCAGATATTTGAAAGATACTTCAGAGTATTCTTTGTGTTATCATGGTAATTCAGTTGGAGACATGACTTCCCTTGATATCCATGGTTATGTGGATTCAGATTGGGCAGGTGATATTGATAGCAGAAGATCCACCAGTGCTTATGTGTTTACTTTGTTTGGTGGTGCAATTAGTTGGATGAGTAAGCGACAGGCTGTGGTTGCTTTATCCACTACTGAAGCAGAGTATATGGCAGTTACTCATGCTTGTAAAGAGGCCATTTGGCTTAAGAGACTATGTTCGGATATTGGAATAAAACAAGGTACAGTGACAGTTTACTGTGACAGTCAGAGTGCAATTAGCCTAGTTAAGAACCCGACATTTCATGCCCGGACCAAACATATTGATGTTCAGTATCATTTTGTTACAGATATGGTCGAAGATGGTAGGGTGAAGCTGGTTAAGGTGGAAACTTTGATGAATGTTGCAGATGCTTTAACTAAGGCTGTAAGCACAGAGAAGTTCAAATGGTGTTCAGAGTCTATGGGCCTTATGGTCCCTAGCAATTGATTCATTGTGTTGACATTCCCTTCCGCTCTTGCAAGGTGTTCGACAAGTGGGAGATTTGTTGGGAAAAATGGTGTCTCAACCTTGCATTTATGCGAGGTTACTATTTATAGTAAGTTTTCATTTGAGCACGAAATGGTGCGAAACTCTCCCTGAAGCTTCTGGTTGGCTAGATAAGCATTCCGGTAAAGTTGCGTCGCAAGGTCACAGCTAGTTTTGAAGATATTAAAGTTTTCATCTTGGAGGGGTGCAATAAAATGTTTAAACTTAATTTTGGGGACTTTAGAGGCTCTGAAACGCCCTGAAAAGTGGCCGTAACCGGCGAAGCGGGTTACGAGGTGATAGAGCACTTCGCGAGCTTTCCGGCGCTTCAAACAGTTCGTCAATCGGACACCCGGTTCTCAAGTTATGGCCTCCGGAAGTTTGTACTCCTGAAATAGGAAAAATAATTTGTATCGGATACATAAATGAGCTGTAAAAGGGAGCGACATGTGTTGATGTGTGCTTTAACATGTCATAGAAGGGAGATAAGGTCGGCTACACCTTATTGTGTGGTTTTAGCCCATGGTTTTGTAATACCATTTGACGGTTTCTTGTATTGTATCTCCTATTTATGAGGTGTGTGAGATAGAGGTTGTGTGTAAGAGTCTTATGGCTATTGAGTTGCCTCTGAATCTCTGATTAATGGTACTCCTGCGAAGAGCTTGCTCTGCAAGTATGTTGTAATCTGTTTTTGATTGCTGAATAAAATATTGAGCTGCTTTTGGAGGGTGGGGTTTTTCTCCCGAAAGGGTTTTCCCCACGTAAATCATTGTGTTGTGGTATGAATGTTATTATATCTATTTCTATTTTCTAAAACTGTTATAATGATCTGAAAAAGTTTTGCGTTACCCTCCTCTCAAGGTTAGTGTAGGAAGTTGTTTCTGCTACTTAACTTCCTTACAGTCCAGTCCCAGCCACTTCCCAATTTGAATTGGGCATATCCAGAAGTGAGAGATGTCAGAGAAAGAACGAGCTTTGTAATCAAGAATTCTGAAGCCTGGATTAAGAAGAAGATTACTCAAATGATTGCTACCAGACCAACAAAGGAAACTCCAAGAAGAAAAGGAAATCAGCTTGAGAGCTCTACTTCGCTACATTCTTCCCATACTCCAGCTAGGGATACTCCTTCTTACCAGAATACTCAAGGAAGTGATGGAGATGAAGACCCTCCAAGGAGGAACAATCTTCAGAACACATGTGGTGATGAACCTCGACAAAAGAGGAAGAAATCCAGAGCAAAAGACATAGAAGAAAATTCTATTGCAAGTCAAGTAAAGGATCAAGTTCTAGTGGAAATTCTGGATGACACAAGATTTGATGATGGAATGCATTCCATATCTCCCTCAGTTCCTATTGAATCCCTACGACAAGAAGCACAACAAAATACTTTAGTCATGGATTCATCATTTCCAAGTAATCCAAGTCATCAAGTTGAAGAAATTAGAGAGGTGACAACAACACTGGTAGCAAGACAAGAAATCACCCAAGAGTCCACAGAAAATTCTTCTTTCCCATGGTTAGAACAAAGTCTATTGAAGAAGAGGAAGGTAGAAAAGTTGGTGGTACCTGAATTTAGTAGCATATCTGATCTCTTTGGAAGAGCTGAAAAACCGAAGAAACTCAAAGTATCCTCAAGAATAAAGACTGATCCAAGTTCAAAGAATATGTGCTTAGAGATTGCTCAACCCATATCTGAGAAAGATACAAATGAGGCCACCTCTGCGGACTTTGTTGTGACAAAGATTGATATGGGACTTTCTTCTCATGAGTCTGATATTCAGAACTTTAATGTGATGGCAGCCAGAATGGTGGAGAGAAGTGAAAAGGATAAGCAATCCAAGGATCAATTGAAACAACAAGTGCACACTTTGTCTTCTTACTTGAAATCCGTAGTTGATACCTCCACTATGCCACTAAGTGTAGATCGCCAGCCAATTATATTGACACCAGAAGGAGTAATTGAAAGGAATGTTATGGATAATCTTCAAAAGTACCAAGCCAATGGAAAGGTAATTGAAGGTTGGGTAGAAAAGGTCAAAACTCTTGCATGTGATTTCCTAGTCCAAGCAAAATCTATCCATGATGAGGCCTTTAATAAAGAAAAATACTATTGAGAAAGACTTGAAGAATGTCAAGAAAGAGGAAACAACTTGGAAGGAAATTGTGAATGATTTCAAACAAATGATAGAAATTGGAATGGACACCCTTGCAACTGAGAAAATCCTGCCTAATAATGAAAAAGATTATCTAGAAATATGGATAGAAAGCATTAACTGGAAACTAGTGATCATAGATCAAGTTTCATCAGAGTTAGAAAAGCTCATGCTTTCATGTGATCAAGTGTGTACCAAACTCCAAGGACAACTCACTGCTCTTTTCCCAGATGTGACATTGATGGAAGATTTGCAGGTGTTATAGAATAGCTTCCAGAACATGGTAGATCAGCAGCTTTTTAATAGGACAAACTTCAATGAAAATACCATGGAAAAATTGATTGATATTTACTCTTCCTTGAGAGTCTCTATGTCTCAGATACTCAACATGGTGACAGAACTAAGTGGCATTCATAGAAACTTGAAGACATGGAAAATGAGGATAGCCAACATCCTAATTCCCAAAGGAAAATCTGTCACTTCAGCCATCCGACTTTTCAGAATCTTCAGAGACAAAGGACCTGGACAACATAATGTGCCTACAGAAGCAATAGCCTCATCGGCAGCCCAAGGAGTTAGCTTAGAATAAGTGCAGAGTTGCATTTTGTATAGTCTTCATTTTTGTTGTGTTACTCGCATCATGTTTTTGTCTTTCTTTGTAAATAACTCTCATGATCGAGTTTCCTTTCTCTCATCTCTATTTCTGTATTGTAATAAAAGATAATCTTGGCTCTTTTCATATGAGGTAGTTATCCTAAGTTCTCATTTTGGGTAGTTATTCTAAGTAGTTATTTTTCCCAAAGTTGAGGAAGTTATTTCAAGTAGTTGAGGAAGTTATAAAGTAGTTATAAAGGTGGTTAGGATAGTTACCTCAGGTGGTTACCACTTCACCTATATATACCTCATTATTAGTCAATGTAGGGATTCCACTTTTTTACAAGCTTTGTATAAGAAACTTGGATAGTGTTATTCAAGCAATTAAGCAATAGAGATCAATTTGGATGTGTGTTCAACTTATTCTCATGGGTTATTATCAATGTTCTTATGTTTAATTGATGATTACCTAATGCTTTCCCTTTAACATTGAATATGAAGAAGTTTATTTCAAGTTGTGGTATCTCAAACTTGATTATATGGAATTTATTCTAATCTAGATTCATACCTTATATGGCGTTCAATCTTTCTTTATTGTGCGTTCTTTAAATTTTTGAAAAATCCAAATACCCCCATTATACGAGGGAGCTGCCCCTCTCAAACGCAGAGAAGAATTACCATTTCTTTGTGATTCTTCAACTGTTGTGAACGCTTTGTTGCTAATTACAGGGCAAAATAGAGTTTTTCAAGAAAGTTTCTTAAAGCAACAAATCTGTTTACCAACAAGGTCCAAGGCCCTAATTGGGATCCTAAATTCAATTTCAAATTCGATGCCTAAAAATAACTTTATTTTATCAATTATTCTTTTTAATATTTATTATTTTAACATTTACAATTAATATTTAAATGTTATTTAAATATATGCTTTATGGTGGTGTTTAAAACACTTATATAAATGCATTGTTGGGTCAATATAGTTTGGGAGGGTGTTGTGACCATTTCACACATCGCCCCATTGCAAATGGGGACCCCTACTTTTTGCTTTTTTAGGGTTTGTTTCTAGGTCTTTTAGGGTTTTGTCTGTTAACCTTTGCATTTTGAGTGTCGCCAAGGGGATCACCTGGATAGCAGGTCCTGTTGGAGTGATGTCCTGATGCTGAAATTTGACTAAGTCTGTGATGTCCTGATCCTGAAATTTGGCTAAGTCTGGAATGTCTTGATCCTGAAATTTGACTAAGTCTGGAAACTGAAAATCCTCCAAAAACTAGATTTTGCAATATAGCTCCTGGAGGTCTGAAACCACTCTCAAACATCCTGAAAGTATATATGGAATATAACTTAAAGTATAAGAAATCTATCATTCTTCTTTCTTATACTTAAATGTTATATTCCATAAAATTATCCTGACAGAGAGTTCAAAAATTCAAAAATCGCTCCTTACCCTCAGAGAGGGCCCACAGCGAAAAATCGCTCCTGACCCTCAGAGAGGGCCCACAGCGAGATTTTGATTTCCTTCATTTTGCAATGGAAAAGGACTAAGTTTTGAGCATGAAAGGGAAATAAATGACTTTCTCCACCCGCTTGAAGAAGTTTTGACTTGAAATAATGAAGGACCTTGTTGAAAATAGAAAAATCGCTCCTGACCCTCAGAGAGGGCCCACAGCGAGAAATCTTATAAGGGTCATTGCTAGCCTTATTTGGTCGATTTAAGATGTCAAAAGCATGGTGAAGGATAGAATGAGCATAATGAGGTATCCAGACTTGATCAAAGATGATAAATTGAAGGAGTTTTTCCCAGGAAAGGTAAAATCGCTCCTGACCCTCAGAGAGGGCCCACAACAATTTTCTTTGTGTGCACATTTTTGGACCTTTCTTGGACATGAATTTTTATTCATAGCAAAGAACAAGATGACATCTCCCTTGGAAAAGTGATTTTTAGATGAAAAGTGAAACATTTTGGTCCAGGTAGCAAAAGTCGCTCCTGACCCTCAGTGAGGGTCTAGAGCGAGATTTTCAAAAATGCATTATTCTTACAAGATCAAAGTATGTTTTATGATTGGAAGGGATGAAGGAAAGCATGTTCTATCTGTTGAATATAATTTGGAGGATCAACACAAGATGAAATCAACCTAAAATTCAAAAATCGCTCTTGACCCTCAGAGAGGGCCCACAGTGAAAAATCGCTCCGGACCCTCAGAGAGGGCCCACAACGAGAAACCTAATATGGGAACTTTTCATCCAAGTTTGAGGAAAGCTAAGGTTAGGCATGGGTTTGAAACAATGTTTGAAAAGCCTTGAAGTGAAAAGAAATCGTTGAGAATCAAAATTTTGAAGGCAATTACAAAAATCGCTCCAGACCCTCAGAGAAGGCCCATAGCGATTTTCCAGTTTTCTCTTCTTTGTTTGAAGAATTGAGGTAAAAACTTGCTTGGACAGGAGGAGAACGTGATGTGTTATGCCTCGAAGGTGATTTGAAGATTAAAAGATGAAGGAATTTTCCTAAAACAAAAAATCGCTCCTGACCCTCAGTGAAGGCCCACAGCGAAAAATCGCTCCTGACCCTCAGAGAGGGCCCATAGTGATATTGTTGAAAATCCTCATTTTACCTTGCAACAACAAAGCGAATTTGGTTGGAGTGGATTAAGGAAGGACATTGCCAAATGATGAATAAAGTTTTAATGAAAAATGATGAAGAATCAAGCCCAATTTGCAAAAATCGCTCCTGACCCTTAGAGAGGGCCCAGAGTGAAAAACACCAAAAACACACCTTTTCCCCAAAATTTGACAAAGCTAAGTTTGGAAGTCAGTGAGGAGGCCTAGTTGAAATGTCTTGAAGGGATTTTGGAGGTTGAAAAATGATAAATTTGAGCAAAAAGTGAAAAATCGCTCCTGACCCTCAATGAAGGTCCAGAGTGAAATTTGCATTTTCACCTATTTTTCCTCATAAAAAATGTCAAATTTGAAGTGCAACATGTTAACAGGATATCAATTTGCCCTCCAGGATATTTTCAAGTTGAAATGTGAAATATTCAAGGCTAAAATTCAAAAATCGCTCCTGACCCTCAGAGAGGGTCCAGGGCGAAATCCTCATGAAATCTCATTAAGCCTTGTTTTAAAAATTAATATTCTCCAAATTGCATTAGATCGCCAGAATTGCTAATTTTAAGGCATGTGGAAAATTAAGATAAAATTTGCATTAAATTAAAGGCTTTTTAATTTAATTAATTTTTAGGCCTTGAAATAATAAAAAATCCACCTTGGAGGCATTAAAATTAATTTTCAAATTTTAAATGAAGGTGAGTGCTCAAATACATTTATTTGCTTTTACAAGCAAGTCGGCCTTCTTTTGAGGGGGATTTTATTTCATTTTCATTTCCCTTTTAGCAAGTCAGCCTTGGAGAGAAGAGAGGTGAGCGCTCTATATATTGGAGGGGTTTGTTTCATATTTCAAATCATTCATTCATCCTTTTTCAAGTGCAAAGTTGAAGTGCGAATTGGAGGAGCGAAATCTGGCTAGAGTGGAGCGAATTTCTACTAAGTGTTGAAGATCAAAGAGGGTGGAGTCTATTCTTTTTGAAGCTAGAGGAGGTGCAATTCATCCAAGGGAGAATTTTGATTTAAATTTTGCCTAGCAAAATCCATTTTTTACATCATTTCTTAGAGTTTAATACTCAAGAGGAGGTATGGCAAAATCATCTTGACACCCTTGTTTAAGGTTTGATTTTTGGACATTTGTTTTGGAAAAATCTAAGTATTGCATGGTTAATTAGGAAATGATAACTCTAGATTTATCATGAGGTTTCCTAATTAAAATCTTAAATCTTCCTTTTGAATCCTAATTTCTACACTTCAAGATATATTACTAATTTTGAAATGTTGTGTAGGTATCAAGATGGCGACTCCAAAGCCCGGAGGATCTACAAGTCGGCAGGTTCTCATCAAAGACGATCAAGCAAGGATAAGGGCGACCTCCTCCAGTCTAGCATCGACAAGGACGACCTTCTTCAGTCAAGCATCATCAGGAATAACTTCTTCCAATCCAGCATTCCAAGGCGAGGTACATCAATCATCCTGCACATCAAAGACAAAAGAAGTTAGAGCAAGGGTTCGTTGAAGAAGCAGATAGTTTCAGAAGAGTTAATTAAAGCTAGCTTCTCAGCAACATCAAACCGGCATCAACCAAGTGTCAGACGAGTTGGCATCCCAGTCATCACTCCTCCAGTCGGATTGGTTCACCTCAGCATGTCCAGATTCAATGTACCTAACTCATGGGAAGTGGCACAAACTTCAATGTACCTACCCCAGCTATCCATTGGTCGATTTTTCCAGAGAGGACATGTGTCCTAAAAATGTAATTTTATCATTGGTCAAGCATTAAATGTTATGTAATGGTTGTAACAAACCCTAATTAGGGTTTTCATTATTGAATCTTGGCCATTGATCTCAAATTGATCTTAGCCATCGAATTGTATTAAGGGCACTATATAAGCCCCGACTCTTCATTTTGTAAAGGCAGTTAGAGAGGAGTTAGTGAATAGAAAATAGTTAGAAGGTGATTAGCCAGTTGATAGAATAGCAATTAGAGTAGAGTAGAGAGAGAAGGCAAAGATTGTTGCCAAGATGTTGTTGTAAAAGACTTGTAAAACTTCATTGAAGAAATGGTGAAATTTATGGGTCGATTCGACAATTTGCATGGTCTCTATACTTCTCATATTTGATTTCATGTTATTAGATGAGTGGAAGAAATGTGTTTGATTGATGGTGAAATTCGTATATCCATACTACTAGCAGTTTGTTGATTGCAGACTTGCCTTGTGTAGTCAATTGGAATCATTCAGCTTAAGCTTAACTTCAATTGTCGCTTCTTCATTGATATGCATCAGCCTGATGGTGTCTATGTTTGTAGTGATGATTTGAACATCATAAAGTTTTCCTTCAAAGATCGCACTAACCTTGTGGAGATGGTCCTGTGATGTCAAAACAAGACTTAGTTAGAATTTCATCAAAGATCATTCATTGCTCCTACATTCTTAGTATCAGAATTAGATCTTTTCCTCACCCTCATCTTTTTTCCTTTTTTCAAATCAAAGCTAGTAAAATCCTGTGTTCCAGCAATATTCAAAGCAAATCAGACGTTTAGTCATCAAGTGTAAGTCCCCTTGTGATTCCAGCAAATCACATCATACCACAAAGAGCTTATCCACACGTAGAGATCCTACAACGAAGAACCTTGAAGTCACCCTGATTGATCCTTTTTGCGATATCTTTAGCATTCAGAGGCTTTATTCAAGAGAGGATAAGGTACCTTTAGGTATTTTATTCCGTGTTTGGCTGTGTACAAAATACACGTCAACAGAGGGGCACAACAACCCTCCCCTCAAATTGCTTGTCCCCAAACAATTTCAAACCTGGCTGTTAAAAAGTCTCCACTCATTCTCATTCTCATTTAGTATTCTCAAATAGAAGATTCTTCCATTTCACCAAACGCTCTAGAATGACTTTGTTTCTCAGCTTCTTTTCTCTCACATCAATGATAGCTTTTGATTTCATAAACAACTTTTCTTCATCAAATGGTGGTAGCTTTATTGAAAGGGCGACTTGTTGTCCCAAAGCCTTCTCAAGACATGATTGTAACATCTATACCCAAAAAAAGCCTTCAACAACTTCACACTTTTTCAACTTCAGCTTATAGATGTTCTATCAAATAGTTGGTGGAAAATTGAAAACTATTCAATATTTTGGAGTTTACGATTAAGAATAGCTACAACTTTTATTTTGAGAACATAGGAATATTCACAAACACTTGTTACGTAAATTAAGACACATGGGTATTTGAACAAATAGATGGCAAAAAGTCCAATAATTGATTTCAATGTACATCTTGTTAAACACTAAACATACAACCTGTAATTGCAGTGGAGTGGATACTTAGAATGATTGATGATGTTTCAAACGCTGATGTATGTTGGATTAATCTACTCTTCAGACTATTGACAATAAATTATGTAGCTGTTAGGTACCTGCTACGATAATTTATGAATGAGATTGCTGCTAAATATAATTATCAGCTCCACCTGTATGTTGTTCTAAATGCTCAATACTCCATGTAGAGAATAATTCCTTGCCATTCTTTATTGACGGTTGAGTTAATATGAAGTAGCATAATTTATGGTATCAAAGATTCTCCCACTTCCTAAATTACCTCATGCACTCTCTAAAATCCTTCAAAGGCTGTGACAGATTTTGTGAAAGCTTATTAGCCTTCTAAGATGGAAAATGCCTCCTTAGAAGTAATTGTTGCTCTCTTTTAAAACAATACCTTTGCCTTCGCATATGTACAGTCAACTAAAATGGTATGGCCAGTCCAAATTAGCACATTAATTTAAGTAAATGTTTTTTATCTTCACCCTATAATAAATGTTTTATAAAATCTTCAAAATATGGTAAATTTGTTATAAAATACTTTCGATGATTTCAATAAAATTTACAAACTGAAATCTTTGAGTACAACTTGTCTAATATTCATATGGAAATAAATCTATTAAATATGCTTGTAGATATTGTTGAAAATAAATTCGGACACTTGCTAGGTAGGATACAAATTGAAGAAACATTAATTTGATATTTTGCACAAATCTTTTCAATCGTCAAACATTATGTGCACAAGTGAATCATAGAGGAATCCACATGATCAATTAAGCAGGTTTTTGTTGACAAAATTGATTGCTTGAAGGGTTTTCATCTTTAAATTGAAGAATGAACCAAGTTCAATCTCTCTAAAATAGGGTTTGTAAAATAAAATGTCAAGAATGTATTTTCCTCTTCATTCACCTCTTTATAGACCCTTTTCTTCATTTTTTTGTAAAAATCTTTTTCTTTTTCAAATTTTTGCCTTTAAAAAAATAATTTCTTTTTTCCCCTCAAGTGACTTTATCAATTTAACTTAAGATTTTAAACCTCAAGAAGTTGGCGTTCTCTTAAGATGACGCTTTTCTAAGATGTATGAGTGCTCCCAAAATGTTGGATTTGCACACAAATGATGTCATTAAACTCCTCTTGGCTCTTGAAATTCTTTGCCTCTATCAAAATATTTTCCCAATATCACTAGTGCTTTCTAAGAGAGTTGAGGGCTTCCAAGAATGTTGGAATGGATTAGAAAAGGGGCATTACAATGACATATAAAAAAAAAATATTATGAATTAATATTTTTTGAAAGTATCAGCTCATATGTAATCTCACTTATCCTCTTTATGATCTTGTAAGGCCCATAAAATTGTGGCTTGATTTTAATTGTATCACTTTTCTTGAGGGAATATTGTCTATAGGGTTGTAACCTTAAGAAGACTATGTCTCCCACGTTAAAAACTCTCTATCTAATGAAAATCAACACATCTTTTGTTCCTTTTGTGGCTGCTATAGGTTTTCCTTGAGTGCATTTAGAATGTCTAAATATTGTTGAGTTAAATATTTAGCCCCAAGAACCCTATTGTTTATTCGATAGAATCAAATTCATGAATGAAATAGCATCATAGTTAACGAGTTCTGGGAAAGGAGTTATACCCATAGACATGTGATGAGTAGAATTGTAGCAATACTCCCCAAGATGGAGCCGCTTGACCCAAACTATTTGCTTCATTGTAACATAGTTCCTCAAATACCCTTATATCCATTTGTTCACAATTTCTATTTTCCTATCAATTTGAGGATGGTAGCTAATGCTTGGAGTCAATTTTGTATCTTTTAACCAAAAAAATTCTTGCCATAATAATCTAATAAATTTACTATCTTACCACTCACAATGTTTCTGAGGAGCCCATGTAGTATGAATAAAGAATAAAAATGCCACTTGTTGAGTCATGTATTATGTGGCATGAAAATGAGCATACTTAGTGAGTCTATCTACAACCACATTGATGCAATCCTTACCTTGCACATTTGGAAGTTCTATGATGAAATCCATAGAAAGACACTTTCATTTTTATTTGGAATTGGTAGGTCTTGCAACAAACTAGCTAAAACACATGCTTTGTTTTTGTTTTATTGACAAACAAAATATTCCTTAATATGCTTCAAAACACGACTCTTGAATCTCTTCTATGAAGAACACTCTCTCACCTACTTATATGTTATCTAGTACCCCGAATGACCAACAAGTGGTGTGTCATGGCATGTCCTCATAATTTTATTCACCATCTTAGATTTATGACAAAATAAATACAATACATTTTTAAGGATGAGCTCAACAACCTTGTACCTATTGTCTTATAGTTTTCCATCTCTAATGTCAATATACAATATTTTCTTGATGTATTTAGCTATTATAGAAACCTTCCAATCAATAGATATATCTCATAGAGCATAAATGAGGCTTCCTAGAGAGTGTATCAACCACCACATTATTATTTCGCTAAACAAAATGCTAAAATCATATGCTTGTAGCTTACCCATTTTTGTTGTCTATCATTCAAATCTTTTTGATTGAGGGGGAACTTTCAACTGTTATAATCTGTTTTCACCACAAACATCTCATAGACCAAATGCTACTTGAATTTAAGCTAGTGTATGCATGATGACCAACATCTCCTTATCATATATAGAGCAACTCGTTTCTGACTCCTTGAGTTTCTCACTTTCAAATGTGATGTGGTGTTCATTTTGCATTAAAACCACTTCAATTCATTCTCCTGAAGCATCACATTCTAAAGCAAAAGAAAGTGGAACATTTAAAATGGCTAAAACATGAAACAAACTCATTACCTTCTTGAGCTTGTCAAAAGCTCTTTGTGCTGAAATAACTTAAGAGAAGGCTAGCTTCATCAAATTTGTTGATAGGAATGCAAATTATAAAAATCATTTCACAAACCTCTTGAGTACTTGCAAAGTCCCAGCAATCCTCTCATATATGATAAAGTCCTACGTCAAGGGCACTTGTTAATTGTTTTGATCTTTGCCTCATCTATACTAATCCCTTGGGCACTAATCTTATGCCCCAAAGAAATTTCCCAATCAAGACAAATTCACATTTGGATGCTTTTTGTGCAGCATGAATGTTTCTTTATTATGTCAAGCACCTCATCTATGTGTCTCAAGTGGTCTTCCCACATGCAAATCAAGATATCATAAAAAAACTAGCACAAACTTCCTCAATTGTACAATAAATACTAGATTCATGCATAATTGAAAGCATGATTCAATGCATTAATCAATCTAAATGACATGACTAAGAATTTATAATGCCTATAGTGACACATGAAATCTTTGAATCTTATTTGATTTTTATGGGGTTGTGATTCTTCATGGTCTTATTTTTTAGGGCCCTATAATCAATATACATCTTCATCATACCATTCTTCTTGACCAATGCCATGAAATAAGAAAATGGGATAGATCTACGTTGTATGTGTCATATATGGCCAACAACTCCTTAATTATTTTTTCAATCTCCTCCTTATGCCTTTTAGGGTGATTGTAAAGCGTAGTGATAATTGGTTTTGCTTCTTCCTCAAGCTCAATCACATATTACGATCCTCTATCCAATGGTGAACCTAGAGGAATTTTGTCAAAAACCTTGTTACGTTTATCCAGGATGGATTGGACATCAATATGATAAGGCCTCACATCCTTGGATGAACCTATATTTGTGATCAAACACTATGCCACCCAAGTAACTTGACCTCTATGAAAATTCCTCTACATCCTCCTTTCTAAAACAACCATGGGTCCCCCATTGCATATGCCAAAAAGAGTCACCTCCTTCCTATATATTAAGTTTGAATTTTTCAACTATAAAGTTTGATAATTTTGTGTACTCCCTAAGTGAGTGCAACCATTGCACTCCCAAAACTAAATCTATCTCACCAATGCCAATCATATATAAACAATCTCTTATCTTGTACCCTTTTAGAGTCGACTCAAGTTGTTGATTCCTTTTGTTGCATAGAATATCAAATCCATTAACCACTATAAAATTAAATCAATCAAAATCTTCTATCCTCAAACCTATCATAGCCACCAATCCTTTATCAATGAAGTTGTGGGTCGCCCCACTATTTGGCCCACTATCAATTAAACTATCACCCTATGCTCCTATAAGAATCTTCTAACTCAAATAAAGTGATATCTAGGTGCTCCTAAAAAGTACTACAATTGTACTTCTTAGAGAATCTCCTCCTACCTTCTCTTCATGAGGAATCTCATCCAAAGTAGTCTTAGGTTTGGACCTTCAACCTTTGGATCTTAATGTTAACTCAATGTACATTTACCTTTCCCTTTTCCAAGCATGTTGCCTTGACTCTCGTGCCTCTCTACACATGAGACACAACTTTTTCCCCTGAATCTCATTCTTATATTCTTCCAGCTTACTTAGTTTTCGAGGGAAATGTCTTGGGCTATCTCTACACTTGAGACCCTTCAAATAGTATCATGTATATATATATATATAGGCTCAAAATCCATAGCCAACCTTTGAGATTATTCTAATAGTCCTTCAATATACAAGATCATAAGTTTTATATCCATAATATCTAGCAATATGATTGAAACTCGTTCAATTTCTACTATATAATCCTCCATTGAAAAATGTTGTCTTAAGCATTTTGACTCTTTTAAATGCACCTCAAGATCCTTCCTATCTAACCTATATATGAGCCTTTCTATGAAATCAACACATGTCATAATGCTACAATTTTCTTGTGCAATTAACTTGTGATGCCACCACTTTATGTTGTACCATCCAAATGAAGAATAAGCAAATGAAGAATAACAAATATGATAGCTTCATCTTCAGTCATGGGGTTGAGTAAAAGGTATATATCTACTTTTGGAACCCAAACCCATCTAAAAGCCTTTACCAAGACATTAAAAGTTGGGATAGTCAGCTCACTCACCCTCTCTAGTAAGTCTTTGTTAAATTGTTGCATAGGTTACCTCCCTCTTGATTCATTTCTCAAATTATAGAATTGTATGATTGTGATTTGATGCTTAACATTTAGATTGTCTTGAGTATTCATGTATGTAGACATTAAAATCATGTGTTATGGGATTCATCTCTTCGCTTCTTGTGTCAACTCAGCTCTAGGAAAGAATGTAGGCTATGTGGGTGTTAGGATTTAGGTGTCATCAACCTTGTAAATCCTTTAATTTATTGTTTTCCTAAATATCTTTTATAATTTACCCATAAGAGGTTAAATCATTTAACCAATGGTGGTGAAAGAGATCATGTAAAAGCAAAATTACTTTTACCATTTGTCCTCTAGGAAAAGGACAAAATAGATAGGTGACCCTTCTTGAAATATTCTATTTTGAGGTGCTTGGACACTTGTTAGGAGTTTCAAGAGAATATATGATGGTTATGATAGTTATTATTGCTATGAAAATGTCTATGACAATATTTATGACAAAATCCTTACATAAGTGCACATGCATGAGAGATGCCTTATGATAGCTGTAAGAGAATCTGTAAGAGGCTATTTTGGGAGGTGGGTATGAGTTTTTCTTGGTGGTTTTTCTTCCTATTGTTTGATGATACCATAATGGTATTCATCCTCACAAACTCCTATAAATTGGTGCCTTGAGCTAGTGTTCTTCATTCAGTCTTGTTCAATTTGCAAGGTCATAGAGTGTTGCGGGATTTTACAAAGGTCTATAGAGAAGTGTATTGTTGTTGTATTCTTCATTGGATTAGTAATACACTTGCCTCTCTTTTTGCGGTGGAGTTTTTTTTCAAAAGGGTTTCTCCACATAAATTTGGTGTTTCTTGTGCAATGGTTTTCTTGTTCTTGTTTCAATTCTACAGTCACTGTGTTAATTGTTAATCTTTAGTTTCAAATTTACAATAATTTTGAGTTTAAGGTCATAGTGCAAGATTTCTTCACCTTGTTTTACAACATTTGGTATTGAAGTTAATAGTTATGTTGAGAGAGGGATGCCTTTCTCCATAAGTGTTGAAGGTTTTTTGTTGTGGTGGAAGCTTTTTTTTGTGGGATTTTCATAGATTTGAGAAAGGTTGTATACCATGGCCCCCACCTCTCATCAAGATATTGATAAGTTCAATGGAATTGTTTATGAGATGTGGAAGCTGAAAGTTGAGGATATCCTATAAGAGAGAGATTAGTGGTTGTCGGTCTTAAAAGAAAAGAAGCCAGGGGATTCTACCTTGACACCAAGGAATGAGGAGCCATTTGGTTGTGTCTCATTAACTTTTTCCTCCCAAATTCCTCTATAGAAGACACCACATACAAATTATGGAGGAAAATAGGGTATATCTATCAAACTAAGAGTTTGTTTAACAAGCTATATCTGAAAAGACGTTTGTATTCTTTGAAAATGAGGGATGGTGATTCTATTGCTGAACATTTGAATGCTTTTAGTTTAATTTTAAGTTATTTGTATCAATAGATGTTAGTATTTAAGATGAAGATAAATTTATTCTTCTACTTTGATCTTTGTCTGATTCTTGAAAAAATCAAATTGCTGTCATAAGTAGTGGTGGTGCAAAGCCTAAGATGGATAGTGTGATTCTCATACTTCATTCAAAAGAGATGAGGAGAAAGACCATGAATGTTGGCCCCCAAGATACCTTGTATGTTTGAGGAAGGCCTAAAGAAAAAGGGCCTAAAGGGGATAAAAAGAAGGATAAGGCAAAAGGAAGTTCTAAGATCCCTAAAAAGTACAGAGTTAAGTGTTGGAACAACGGTAAAAGAGGACATGTAAAAAAGGAGTGTGAAAACAAGAAAAAGAGTATTGAAGCTTCCACAGATAAGTCCTCATATGACGATGATTTCAAGGATTTGTTTATTTCAGCTAACTCTATTAGTAATGATGCTTGACTTGTTAATTTAGGCGCTTCCTATTATATGACTCCTCACAAGGAGTGGTTTTCTGAGTATAAAGGATATGATGGAGGAGAAGTTTTCTTGTTGATAATACCTCAGTGAACATTGTTGGTAGAGAAAAGTTAAAGTTGTGTTTCAGTCATGGGAGGATTGTTTCCATTAATAATGCTTTACATATTCTAGATCTTGCAAGAATTTTACTTTCAGATTTCATGTTAAATGATTTTGGAATGCATGTGACATTTACCAAGTCTGGTTGGAGGTTGGTAACAAGAAGTTTGGTAATTGCTAAAGGATCTCAGACAAAGACTTTGTTTAAGCTACATGCTTGTACTCTTTGTAATTCAACTTATGTAACTAGGACTGAAAATTCATGTATAATGTGGCACCATAGATTGGGTCGCATTGGTAAAAAAAGTCTTAAGACCATTCTAGATAAGAAACTAGTTGAGGGGATTTTTCGTTATTATGAACTAGTAAGAATGATTTATGTGAGCATTGTGTGCTTGGTAAACGAAATAGATCTTCATTTTCTAAAGGAGTTAATAAAGGTAAGAGACTTTTAGAGATTATTAATTCAAATGTATGTGGTCCAGTAGATGTTGACTCTGTGAATAGATCTCGATATTATGTTTTCTTGATTGATGATGTCTCGCGATATAATTGGATTGATTTTATGCATTCAAAATTTGAAGTTTTCACTAAGTTTAAGGAATTTAAGGCATTGGTTGAAAATAAATTAGGTTATAAGATAAAAGTATTGAGATTTGACAATGGTGGTGAATATTTCTCTAAGAAATTTGGTGAGTTTTGCAAACATGCAGGAATTGTTAAGCAAAAGACTACACCTTACACTCCCCAACAAAATGGGGTAGCAAAAAGAATGAACTGTACATTAATGGAAAGATCTAGAAGAATGCTAAGTAGTGTTAAGCTAGATAAATGCTATTGGGTAGAAGTTGTTGCTACTATTTGTCATTTGACTAATAGATCTCTTTGTAAAGCTCTTGTTGATAAAAACACCTTATGAATTGTGGTTGGGTAAAAGCCTTTAGTTTCACATTTAAGAGTCTTTGGTTGTGAGGATTTTGTTCGTGTTCCTCACGAGAGTGATCTAAATTGGATCCAAAAGCTCAAAAATGCATCTTTGTAGGATATGGTGAGAATTTAAAAGGTTATAAGCTTTGGAATCCTCTAATCCATAAATTAATTTTTTTTAGAGATGTGATTTTTAGGGAATTTCGGGCTAACTCAGGTGAAGAACAACCAAAGGAAAAGGATAAAAGAATTCATTTTGAAACTAAGCAAGAAGATGCATATGTTGAAGAAAAGTAAAATAGACAAGAAGATGGATAAGAAAAAGAGAGTTCAAGTGAAAGTTTCGAAGATTCAATTGTGACAAAAGAAGTTGAAAATAATGAATAACATGAGGAAGAACCTCTTACTCCATCTTTGAGAAGGTCCACAAGACAACAAAATCTAGTTGATAGGTATAGGCCACCAGATTTTAATTGTACGTTTATTTTATTAAGTATTCATGATAAACCTAGATCTTACAGGGAAGCCCTCTCTTTCGAGGAAAGTGAGTCTTGAATGTAGGCCATGCAGGAGGAGATGACAACTTTGGATAGTTGTGACACTTGGGATCTTGTTAGTTTTCCCAAAGGAAGAAAACCCATTAGATGCAAGTGGATATTTAAGAAGAAATGTGGAGTAGACGGTCGGTTAGGGAGGTACAAGGCTATATCAGTGGCCAAGGGCTACTCCCGAAGAGAGGGAGTTGATTTTGTAAGGAAGTTAAGTAGCAACACAACTTCCTACACTAACCTTGAGAGGAGGATAATGCAATTTTTTTTATAAATCTTTACAAAAGCTACAAAAATAAACATAAATAGAATGCATACAACAACATAGATATTTACGTGGGGAAAACCTTTTCAAGAGAAAAAACCCACAATCCAAAAGACGCCCAATATATTATTTAGAAATCAGCAACAATATACTTGTAGAGTGGGCTTCTTATATGAGTATCACAAATGAAGATCCAGAGGCAACTCAGCAGCTACCAGACCCTTTGAATACATCATAATATACACTCGTAATACAATACCCTCATAAAATAGAGTTTCCTTCTTGGGCAAACTAAGCTCACAAAATATCCACCGTTAGATCTATGACGTAATGATAAATGGTCAAGATTTACAATCACAAATTATACATAAAATTAGAATGTGCTTATTTATTGATAGTAACCCTTTATTATTGCAAGGTTGAGACACCATTTTCCTAACAAATTTTACTGAAATATTCTCTCTTGTTGCTAAGCTAACTCCTATTAGATTCCTATTATCTATTTTCGTTGCTTGTGATTTTGAGATAGAGCAAATGTATGTCAAAACTGCTTTTTTGCATGGGGGCCTTGAAGAAGAGATTTATATGCGACAACATGACATTTTTGTTGAGAAAGGAAAAAAAAACTTGGTTTTCAAGTTAAAACAATCATTGTATGGTTTGAAATAGTCACCTAGGATATGGTACTAGAATTTTGATGCTTTTGCATTAAAGTTGGGTTATGTTAGAAGCGAAGAGGATCACTATGTTTATATTAAGGTTATTGATGATCAATTATTGATTATTGTCTTGTATGTTGATGGCATGTTGTTTATTGGTAACAACAAAGAAATGATTAAAGAGGTCAAAACTCAGTTTTCTAGCACATTTGATATGAAGGATTTGGGGGTTGCTAGTTATATTCTTGGGATGGAAATTAGCTTGGATTGGGGTCATAGAAAGCTTTGGTTAAGTCAAAGTAAGTATGCTGATACCACTTTGCAAAGATTTAAAATGTAGGACTGTAAGCATAAGTATTCCATTTTCGGTTGGTACTAAGTTGAATTTAGACATGTGCCCTAATTCTAATGATGATATTGAAAAAATGTTTAATGTTCCTTATGCTAGTTATTGGAAGTGTGAGCTTGTATGGTTGTCATTGATGTCAAACCTGGTTATTAGGATGGATTCTGGTCTAGATATGCTCTTGGTTGTTGCAGTTGTGGTTTGTGTTTTAGGTTGAGTTTGGTACTTTTGGTGTTGGTTGTGGTATTTCAATTCGAATGATTATTTCTATTCTATGGTAGTAAGTGTGTATGTCAGACTGGTTCGAAAAGTCTTTGGTGGCCTCTAGATATGTCGTAGATTGTGTTGTGGTTTAGTGGACACGATTTTATGGCTCGTGGAATATTCTTAGAATGTTATTTTTATGGTTTCTTTGTTTCGCAAGAGAGCTTTGTTGATTCATGTTGGGGATATTCAATTGTGTTATGATTTGGTGTGACCGATTGAGTTATCTTGATTGGATCATATTATTTTGGTCTAGACATGCATTGGTGGATGTATTAAGATGTTGTTACGAGTTTCACCATGTCGTGTGGAGATCCACATGAGGTATTTCATATAGGAAGGTTTTATTTGGCAACATCTTTGAAGAATCTATTAGTGTGTGTGGATTGTTGGATTCGTCTTGGAAGGATGTATTGTGATGTGTTTTGGTTCCCTCTTTCTTTTGGAGTGGAACACTTTGAGTATTTTTGGTCCAGGTGATTTATTTTGTGTAATAATGTTTATTCTATTTTTGGCCAACCCTCAATTAGCTTTTTGATGATCTATCTCATATTTAAGGAGTGTGGATGTATGAGTTGAGATTATGTTGTATGGATTGTGTGTGAATTGATGAGAAGAGTATGTGAATGATTTGCAAGAAGGTTTGAGATTGCAAAAGTGCAAAAGTCAGAGCTTTGAATGTGATATATTCTGTGAGCCAATTGTGACACTGGTGATTTTCACATGTGTTTGCCATGATGTTGGTCGCTTGATCCAGTTGTTCAAGGAAAATTTCATGTTTAGGAGATCCTTGTCAATTTCAATTCTACTATTTATTTCATTTTTGATTGATAGTGAGTCCTTTGACAACAACTTGTATGTTATCCTGAAGCAATGAGCCTCAATTGTGCAAGTCCTTGTATCTTTCCCTAAGGTAGTGTGTCTTAGCTTTGCAATTCCATCAGGTGTTGTTGCTCCTTGGCAGTGAGCCTAAATGTTTTTAATCATATTCATATTGTGAGTTAGATTCTCACCATGGTTTTCCCTATTTGGCTTTTTCACGTAAATTTGGTGTTCATGGTTGATGTTCATGTGTTGATGATTGATTTGTTATTGCCATGTTAGTTGGTGTTGTTTATAATTAATCTATTTTGAAGTTCCGGACTGATTCACCATGCCTCTCAATCCCGTCGTGTGTTCAACACTAGTGTCATTAGTAGTTTAACATATGCAATGATTTGTACTAAACCAAATATACCTCAAGTAGTGAGAGTTCTAAGCAAGGTTATCTCTAACTAGGGTAAAGAGATTTGGACTTTTGTTAAAAGGGTATTAAGATACTTGTGAGGTACTCTGATTATTGTTTGGTTTATCATGGTACTAATGATGTGGGTAAGTCATTGAACATACAGGGTTTTGTTGATGCAGATTACGTCAGATGTCCACTAGTGGCTATGTGTTTACTTTGTTCAAAGGTGTAGTGAGTTGGATGATTAAAAGGCAACCTATAGTTGAATTGTCCACCACTGAAGTCTGAGTATATGTTTGCTACACATGTCTCCAAGGTGGCAATTTGGTTATAGAGACTTGATAATGGGAGGCTTTGATTGTAGGATAGCAAGGATTGGATGTGATAGTCAGAGTGACATATACATTTGGCCAAAAATCCTATGTATCATGTTCATACTAGACATGTTGATGTTTAGTACCACTTTGTGTGATAGATGGTTGAGAGTAGATAGGTCTTGATTGAAAAAGTCGATACTTTGGATAATGTTGCAGATTCTCTTACGAAGCCAATAACCATGGATAAGTTCTATTGGTGTCAGACGACCATGGGCCTTGATCACCGTACTTGATTTGTATTATGTATCTCTATGGGGTAATTTATAATGCATGATGTCAAGTGGGAGAATGCTAGGATTTAAGTGCCATCAACCTTGTAAATCCTATAATTTATTGTTTTCCTTAAAATCTTTGTAATTTACCCATAAGAGGTCAAATCGTTTAACCAATGGTGGTGAAGGAGACCATGTAAAGGAAAAGTTACTTTTATTGTTTTTCCTTTAGGAAAAGGAAAAAATAGCAAGGTGACCCCTCAGGTGCTTGGACACTTGTCAGGAGGTGTAAGAGAATATATACTGGTTATGACAGTCATTATTGCTATGACATCATCTATGACAATATTTATGATAGAATCCTTACACAAGTGCACATGCATGAGAGATGCCTTATGACAACTATAAGAGGTTGTTTTGGGAGGTCGATGTAAGTTTTTCCTAGTGGTTTTGTTGCATGTTGTTTGATGATACCATAGTGGTAGTCATCCTCTTAAACTCCTATAAATTAGTGCCTTGAGCTAGTATTCTTCGTTCAATCTTGTTCATTTCAAAGGATAACAGAGTGCTACCGAGTTTTATAGAGGTTTACAGAGAACTGTATTGTTGTTGCATTCTTCATTGGATTAGTAATATACTTGCCTCTCTTTTTGTGGTGGAGTTTAATTCCAAAAGGGTTTCTCCATGTAAATCTTGTGTTTCTTATGAAATGGTTTTCTTGTTCTTGTTTTGATTCTACAATCATTGTGTTAACGGTTAATCTTTAGTTTCAGATTTGCAATAACTGAGTTTAAACTCACATTGCAAATTTTCTTCACCTTGATTTACAACAGTGGGTTTGGATGTCTATCCAATTGGAAACTTGCTATTATGTGTATGATTTCAAAACTCATTTTGATTTGAGTTGTTGCCTTCTACTCCATTAGTTTGTGTACATCTAATAAAATTAATAGAATTATTCATGCTTTGCAACATTTGGAGGAATAATAATGATATTTGTTCATGTTGTTTCACCATTTGTTTTTTCCTTTGTGCTATTTGTTGTTGTGTTTGCATGAAAGTTCTTCCTATTGCCTTTCATATAATATTATAAAGTATTATAATGCGCATACATATTCAACTCATTGAAATAAAATACGAATTAAATTTAGATGTTGATTTGGGAAACATTTTAAGAGCTAGTATGATATATGATGATTACTAAGTCAAATTGCCTCTTCCCCTTTTTTATAACAAGATTGTCAGCTTGAGACATGGAGTCTTAACAAGCTCCATGTTTTTATTGTCATTCTAAATAAATATCCTTTCATGGTATCAACTCCAACTATTTGAAAATCTTCTATCAGATTCACTCTAAAAATTACTTACCACTGTGGCCTTTCTTTTTTGTGGCTTAAGACTAGATTGTGATCCCTAGTACTCATCAATTATCACAAATGCACTCAAAGTTTAAATGTCATTTAAGTACATAGAAGGATTGAGAGCAATGGACTCAACATACTTCGACTAATGTTCTAGCCAACTAAATTGTAACATATATAAGAAAGAGCCAAGTGTTCTCTTTTGTATGTGTTGCCCCATATTTATTAAATAGACTAACTTTTATTTGGTACATTCAACCCACCCTTATTTGTAGTAATTTTCTTCAACATCATCACAAAATTAGAAAGGAATTTTTTATACATGTATGATTGACCCCAATATTCAGGACACATTTTTCCTTTCTTTTTGTCATTGTAAAAGGCCTTTCTAACATCACACTCAGGCCTGTGATGATTCAGTTTGCTCTCTGGTTTACTCAGAATGAGAAGATTTCCTTTTATCCATTTGCTTCAAGTTTAACAAAAACCAATTTGGGCATTTTCCTCAAATTGTTGTGTTCTGTGATGTTGCAAACAGAGATTTAATTTGGCAAGAATTCCCTTGACATTTTGTAAACTTCACAAGTTGTCAAAACTGCCAATGACTTCATTTCAAAATAGTCAGGATTTAGAAAGTCTTGAAACTTGCGGATCGACTGATTAGGAGGTTTTTGAATGCATTCTTGTATTTGCTTTTTGAATGCATTCTTGTATTTGCTTGAAAGTTTCAAAAAACTTTTCAATGAATTCATCTTATGCAAATCCTGCAATCATTTCAGTCTATTTGGTGACGTCCTTTTTAGACATCCATATCTGATCAGACCTCCCATTTACATGCATACATAGACATTGAGTGTGTTGGTAAAAATGCATTTGCTTGCAAGTTTTTTAAACATTTTCAGTGATTATGATCCATGCATATCATGAAACCATTTCAGTCCATGGGAGAACATTACTAAATAGTTCAATGGCTTCTCCAAATGATCATTTTGAAAAAATAAAAATCAGTTGAGAGTTAAATTTGGACATATAGAAACTTTGAAATTTGAAGATATTATAGACATTAAGTTTCCACAGCCTATAATTGTTGTGATTTGAGCTTTTGGATTTGACTGTGCATCTTTTTCTTATCAATGTTTTGATCATCAAGATGATATTATAAATTTAGTTTTTAAATTATTGAAAATTTTAAAAATAGATTTGAAAATATTATAAGATAAGAATAATAGTATTATAAATTAAGTTTTTAAATTATTGAAGATTTCAAAAATGGGTAGAGATTCAGAAGTCAAATGTTATACAAAAATGTTCTTGTTTTTATTACTAAAATATAATATAGCTTTGGTGTGTACTTTTATATTTTTTTGATACATTAAGTAGTTTTGAGCAAAAAATGTTATTTTTTTATTATTAAAATATAATATAGTTTAGCGTGTACTTTTATATTTTTTTGATACATTATGTAGTTTTGAATACTATTTTTTTTTTAAATTGATTTTTTGAAGTGGATGGATTTTGAAAATTAAATCACTAAGTGTGAATGTTACATAACTTGCACAAAATTGATTGATTTTTTTGAATGTTTATTAATATAAACTGTAAATAATCTTATATAATTGTAATTGTTTTTTGATAAATGCATTGGAAGTTAAAAATACTCAATATATATGTACGCAAGGAATATGAACACTTTCAAAAATAAAAATAAAAATAAATTTTAACTTATTCGAAATATTAAAAGAATATGTATGGCTAGAAATCTAAAAAGCAACTCTTCATTTGTCTCGTGGTTTTGTAAAATTTGTTTGCAAAACATGTAAAATCTAATGAGGTTGAAGTTCAAATTCAAATGTTTTATGTTAAAAATACGAATTTACGAGTCATTAGAGATATCCAACCTATAGGTTTGAAAATGCAAGTCTAAATGGGTGGGATCATAAAAAGAAATAATTCAAGGCATTAAAAATGCATACACATGAAAACAAATACATGTTATGTTTTTCATAACACAAATACATTTTAATGAAAATCTCAATATTGGCTAATAATTTGTCTCCCATTTCTATGCGCTTACCCAACGACAAAGCCACTATATATAGAAGCTTTATCAAAAGTAATTAATGACAAAGGGATTTTCTGATGATTGATTCTCAACTAGGAGCAAGTTGTGTCTAAGGCCACCATGTGTAGAAGCTTCATCAAAAGTAATGAATCATGGATATTTTCTAATCATTAATTCTCAACTAGTAGCAAGCCATGTCTAAGGATTTCACAAACTTCAAAAGTTGTCATTTTTGACAAACCAATTTATTGTGCTTTGGCTTAACTAATGTTGATTTGTATATGGTGGGTCTTTGTTTTCACAAAGCCAAGACATAAGTATAGTAATTGTGGCAATTGAAATAGATGATAAATCAATGACATGCACATGATATTGGATTTTATTGGTTTAAAAATATAAGAAATAGTGCAATTGGTTGAGGATCTAAGTTAGATCTTAGGAAAGTCTTGACATAGATATTAATAAAAGTATCAATTGGCTCCACATACTAGCATTGAGCGCATATCCCTAGGTTTTAACACTTATTCTACTATGCCATTGGGTGATGAGTAGCCAAATACAATACATCTAGTGTTCCACAAAACTAATGGATCTTCATTGATAAAGATCATTTGATGTTCATGAGTATATTTCAATCAAGCATCTAATAAACACTACAATGAATAACTTGTACCAAAAAAACAAAGGATATAAATGACAGTTTAGTCACCACAACCATTCAATTAGAGGAGCAATGAGAATTCAATAGGTGGGAAGATAGTTAGACCGGAAAAGAACATATCCTTGAAGCACCAAAACAACATGCTACCATCATGCCGCAATTACCGAGCACAAAAATGCCATAATTACCAGAGCACAAAATGGAATAATCGGATCATAGCTAAGACCAAAGATTCTGGAGTGCACTAATCATGTTCCAAGTCAGTATCACATGATTCAACATGTGAGAACCAAAACACCAAATGAATGTTACCAACAATCAAAGAAACCAAAGCACAAGAATTCCACTCACCACAACATATCCAAACATACAACTAAACTATGACATCCAGTGAACAACTTCCGAAACACATGAACAAATGTCACAACCAACACCAAAAAACACTCACATTCATACACTCATATCCTCATGATTTCAGAGCAATAAACATCTCAAATATTGTGATAGCAACACCATCAACAACAACAAGGATCATGCAATCTATAACATACATACATACCTATCTTTCATTTTGTTGCAACTTAGCATATACAACCTCTCACATATCAATCCACATATACTACATCTCTCATATTAATCACCAACATCACACATACCAATTCAGAGCACTAGATTTGACATCAATGTCAACATGGATAAGTGATTCCAACAGTCTCTCAATAATCTCCCCCTTTTTCATTGATGGCAAAATACATATATCAAAACTTGTCATAACTCTCCCTTAGATAATGCTTCCAAGATTTCCAAAATTCAAAAATCAACACAACATCTTCAATACACAATACTTCTCCCCCTTTGACATCAAGGACAAAGGGTAACAAAAAAATGAGTTACCAAAACAAAAAAAACTACACTGCAAATGAAAGAACACTTCACTTACTCTCCTAAAAGATCCTCTTATACTTCTCCTTCAATTCTGGATAGAAATATTTCCAAGAATCTATTTCCAAATGGATACTTAAGCTCAAATTGTCATTTTGCACAATTATATCAACTGCATCTGACAACGAATCGGGAACGGAGATGTTCCGCACACACTTCTCAACTTCAAAGAGAATTCCAGAAAGATGTTCTAACCAAGGTTCAACAATCCCTTTTACTTTCAAGAAAATACTAACCACATCTTCTTTATGTTTATGATAAAATGTAAGATCTAATTGCAAAGAATTTATCTTCCTTCTCTGCACACCATCAATATCACTGAAAAATATCAAACTCCTCACCCAAGGAGCACAACTCAGATTCAATAAAGTCAATTTTTGCTTTGAAATGCTCCACATCAACAGGCCACTGGAAACAATATCTATAAAATTTACTTGCTTTAGCCACGTAGACTCTCATATTCTTTGTCTTCAAATAATCTATTATGAGCATATATGCACTTTTTCTCCATGTCATTTTGAATATCTTCTTTAGCAACTAATGCCTTAACAAACTACTTCATTTGATCTCTAAGCACATCACATAGGACATCTGACAAGATGTCTGCAATACTATCCAAAGAAATACAGCTCCGGACCAGATAATCAATCAAAAAAAAATTCCTCAATTTGATCCTGGTCATAAGAGGGATGCTCAAGCCACAATTCACCAACCTTTTTCAATCCAACTTCTTCCTTTAGCAAATTTAGAATATTGTCAACATGCCACGAATCATCTTCTTCATCCTTTCTTTCTTTAGCAACATGCTCATCCTTAATTACAACAAATGATTCTGGATCATCCAAAGAAGTAATCTCATGAACAACTTCATTTTTTGCCTTCTTCATTGATACCGGAGGAGACATCACAATTTTCCTCTTTGAACTCTTACTACCAGAGGCACTTCCTTTAGGAAAACAAAAAGAACTAGGAATTGGACCGGAGAACAACTTTTTCTTCTGAAACTCCAAGAAATATTCTTTGCATGTTACATCTTTGTTTTCCAAACAAGCTAAATACCTAAAAAATTTGTTTTCCAACTAAAATGTTTGATTTTCAAGTAATGTTTTCTTTTAGGGGCAAAGACTTTGTGAAATAAAACATCAAACAAACAATCAAGGAGCCAAATCTAAAAGCATAACCTTGTTTCTTAGTCATCTTAATGTTTTCTGCCAACTATGCTCTCAACAATACACATAAATCAAATTTTTTTGTCTTCTCTCACCATCTAATGCGCAATGTATACAACAATATCTGAAGTAGAACCTTCTCTATTTCTGAAATAGATCTTATAAGAATCTCCATAAGCAACATACCTCACAACAAGGTCAGAAATAGTGTCAATTATGAGTGTCCGTTGATCACCTCATACATCAGTTCGGGTTTCAACCTCTTTATTTTTGATCAATTTCTTTACAATAAGGGATTCACTATCACATAAACCAGTTATAGTAAAAACAAATTTCGAAATCGAATATGGCTTGTCCAAAATCATATGATCATTCTCAATGCAATTCAAGAGATATTTTATCATGTCCTCATTTTCAAACCAAGGAAACTCATTCCAAAGATATAAACCCTAATGTCCTAAAAAATTTATTTCCCGCATATCTTCATTCGACAGAGAATTTCTCGATTCCCTAATTTTCTCATGATTGTATTCATCCAGACACATCCTCAATTATTTGAACAGTCGCTAACTTAGAATCCATAAGAAGAGATGTGAAAAATACCTTATGTACGAATCAAATTCCAAATCTCCTTCTTTTCTCTGCTTGCTCTGCTCTTCAATTTCTTCAATGCCAGATGCTAAAATGATTGAAACATTGAACATTTATCTCACTCAAAACACAAGGTTTCACCACCAAAATTGTCTTATCAACATGACATCAGGCAAAACTTTACTCTTCTGCATGTGCAATCTACCAGAACATACATTATTAGCAATATCACCACCAACATGTTCTATCACAAGCATTCCCTTCTTACAGGGGGAACAAACAAATTTTTCATTGAATCTCCCCCTGACCACTAACTACTGAATTAGTTTTCGGAGGAAGAAGCACCTACGTTGGACATGGATGCAGAGGGTTCAGTAGATTCCTTCTTTTTCCATACCATAACATTCCTTTTAGGTTTAATTTTTGGAGCCTTCTTAATCCTGCAATTGTTAGCAAAATCTCCATTAGTGTTACAATTAAAGCACTTTACCTTCTTCTATCCTGAATTCACTAGATTTCCTTTGAATCTTCACTGATTAGC
This sequence comes from Cryptomeria japonica, assembly GCF_030272615.1. Classification (NCBI taxonomy): domain Eukaryota; kingdom Viridiplantae; phylum Streptophyta; class Pinopsida; order Cupressales; family Cupressaceae; genus Cryptomeria; species Cryptomeria japonica. The sequence continues at coordinate 975,536,716 of NC_081407.1, forward strand.
TTTATGACCAAATTTATGACATGCGTGACATTGACCTTGAAAAAATGCATTCACTTGTGATCCATTTATTTCATTCACAAATGATCTATAACTTCTGTTATTATCTTGACTATTGTAGTTGTTAGTCTTATGTCCGAAATTTCCACATCTAAAGCATTTAATATTCGGATTCACATTTCTTCTACAATCTACAACTTTATGTCTAAAATAATTGCATCGAAAACAATAGCCATTAAATGATGGATGCCTTTGAGCATTAGGTTGCCGAACTAGAGGTTTGTATGAAGTAGGTCCGGGAGTCCGAACTTTGTTTGCACCTTTAGTCTTCTTTTCCATCTTTTCTTTACCTTTGTCTTTTGAACAATCACTGATGAATCCTAATCCTTATCCTTGTGAGCTTTCTACATTGACAGTAGTTGATCCAATAATGCACTACTTTCACAAACTTTAGCTTTAGCAATTCCTGTTCTAGCTTTCCATTTTCTTCAGACTTTGGATTGACTATGTTCTTCTGGCTTTCTTCCACTCTCTTGCTTTCTTCTATTTGCAATTTTAGATTCACAATAGTTTCATTTGTTTGCTCCAATTCCTTGCTAACTTCTTTGTGCCTTGCTTTGAACTTTTGGATTTGATCTCTTAGCTTCTGGACACATTCATGCACTACCTTCACATTCTCTTTCAATTCTTCATTCTCATATTCCACACTTTCAAGATCTTCAAAGGCTATCTTCAATTCTTCATCTATTTCCATGGGAGCCATCTATTCAAATCAAGATCTCCCTCAAGCAGTTAAGCTTAGCAGCAAGGGACTAGGCTCTAATACCAATTATTGAACAAACCAGAATATTGAGAGGGGGGGCAATATTCCACTTCAAATTCTAAAACTGAAACAGTTAATATGTCGAACATAACTGAAAAGAAATAAATCACATAACATAGCCACACAATCCTACCGAATTTGCTCTTGATGCTATTTTGTTGCAATAGCCTGTTGATGTTTTGCTACAGCAACCTGCTGCCATTCTGCTGCAGTGGCCCGATGTTACATGTATAACTCTACGAGGCCCTCCTCGCCCAATCCTTCTTTTGATGGTCTTAATTTTGTATTATGTGGACCATGGTTCGTCGTAGGCGAAAGGAAAAATCTTTCCCCCTCCCCCAAATTTGCTTTGGCTCTGATGATTCTCCCCATCTTTGAGTTGGGTTTTGAGTTGTTGCAAGTTTGATATGTTATTTTCACCCTTTTGACCTTGGTTCCTCTGGGGTTCGTACCCTTGTTATGTTGTTTCCTTTACTGCCTTTGGGCTGTGTTTTTAAGGTGCAACACCCTTGGTTGTTGTTTTTGTAATATTGATAGTCTCTAGCTATGTTAAGGGTCAGCGCCCTAGTTAACATTGGTTTATTAATAAAAAACATAGCCACACAAGAGACAAAAGATTTTTATATGTTGAAAACCCAAAGAGGGAAAAACCAGAGAGAGGGTTAACTCTTGAGATAATATAACTAATTATATGAGGTTATAAAACAAGCTCACTGCCCGGAAATTTTACTGCTCAAATACAAACAACTTACAGTTGGAAAGGCTTATTGCCAAAATGAGTGAACTGAGAAAGTTGCATTTACACATGCATGAAAACAATTCCAGTTAAAGCTCTGACATCTCACTATCTTCTTGCAACAAATCCAGTTAAGAATCTTTGCAAAACGCTTCACCAACTTTTTGCAGTACTTTGGTTGTTTTCAACAGATCCAATTAGGAACCTTTGCAAATCACTTCACCAACTCTCTACATGATTTTGCTTATAGTGAACGAACACAACTTACCACTTCTATTCTTTGCTCATACGCTTCGACACACACACACACACACACACACACACACACTTCTCATCATAAAGGGATCTTGTATATATATACATGCATATCAATTTGGAAATACATCAAGTCGACCTCTAAGATATTTTACAAAAGAGCATTTTAATGACACGCTACAATCACCAGAGCAAAATATCAATATAAATCTTCAAGGTCGGCCAAACCAGAAAAAAAAAAATCCTCGAAGCACCAAAACAACATGCTACCATAATGTTGCAATTACCGTAGCACAAAATGGAATAATTGAATCATAGCTAAGACCAAAGATTCTGGAGCACACTAATCATGATCCAAGTCAACATCACATGATTCAAGACGTGAGAACCAAAACACCAAATGAATGTTACCAACAATAAAAAAAACTGAAGCACAAGAATCTGCTAACCACAACATATCCGAACATACAATTGAACTACAACATCTGGAAAACAGCTTCGGAAGCAGACATCCAGAAAACAACTTCTGAAGCACATGAACAAATGTCACAACCTACACCAAAAAAACACTCTCACATTCATACACTCATATCCTCATGATTTCGGAGTAATAATCATCTCAAATACTGCGACAACAACAACATCAACAACAAGAAGGATCATGCAATATGTAACATACATACCTTTCTTCCACTGTGTTGCAACTCGGCATATACAACCTCTCACATATCAATATGCATATACAACATCTCTCATATTAATAACCAACATCACACATACCAACTTGAACATAAATAATTACATGGATAATGTAATTCCAATAGTCTCTCAACAAAGAATTCCTTTTTTCTTAGAGGTGTCCCATGTGAACAAGGATTCTTTAAATGTACTCATAATACATGGGAGTTAAAAGGTTGGATCATTGTATCCTTTAGAGGATTGGGTAGGAGGTATACAGCTTGCACATTTGTGGATCTTGACCATGCCCAAGCAATCCTTCAATATGGATCATGGATAATTTGTGATTGCTAAGTCCAAGTTTGGGACCTTGACTTTCACCCTAAGAGCATCTCAAAATTGAAGTATCTGATGTGAGTTGAGTTCCCATTCCTAAATATGGCATTATGCCCCTACATGAATAAAACACCCTCTCAACTTGGTAGGGTTTTGTGGTGCAAACAAAGTGTTGATAAGTGGTCAAGCTCACATGTTCAACCTTGGGCTTGCATTGAAATGGATCTTACCCAACCTCTTCCAGACACCATTAAACTTGTAGGTACAGGGTTTGAGTTTGACCAATGTATCTCTTACCTAGATAAACCAAATGCTTGCTTCCGCTGTTAAGAAGGTCATTTGATCCAAGACTACCCTATTCGTAAACCATGTCCTATGCCTTCCAAGGACCCTAACATTGCCAATTCTTCGTCAACTACTCCACTTAAACCCCATACTACCCCTAAAGCTTCTTCTCCAATGCATGCAAATTCCACTCCCCCATCTTCTACTACCCTCCAACATAATCCCATTCCCTCCTCTTCTCCTTCATACCCTTACCCCATGCCCCCCCTTCTTTTAGAGATGTTACCCTTAGTGATAGCTTGAGACCAATCAATAGATAGAAAGAAGTCATCCCTACCATCACCTTTGTTCTTTGTATGCCAGATCTCATTCTTGATCTTCCTCTCATTAAAGATCTAACTCAAAAATATCAATATCCTCAAAAATATCATGTTAGACAATCTATTCAAAATAACCACTTTGATTTTATCATGGTAAAAGAGGTGAAAGTTAGTGACGTGCATTTAAAAGCCACTCTTGCCTCAATCTAGCAAGATGCTCTTTTCTTCCATACCAATCACTCTAATGATTGTGGTGGAGTTGTGCTTGGTCTTGCCCCTTGTCTTGCAAAACATGTGGTTGCTTCCAAGAGTGACCTAAATAACTATTGCATTTGGGTTATTGTTATTATCCATGGTACCTTATATGGTTTCACCTCAGTTTATGCTCCCAACACAACCCTGAACCCGACTCTAATTTGGAAATGGATGGCCTCCCTAATTTTGAATGGGTGTTAGGAGGTGATTTTGATATGGTGGAGCACTCCATTGACCACAACTGGGATAGTCCTTCCTACTTGTCCCAACTAGAACTCGATGATTGGACTCTAACCCATAATGCTTTGGGTGTGTATGATCAACCACCTTTGGGCCAAAAAAATCTTCTCATGCCTCATTAGTTCACCTAGTCTAATTGTCATGAAAGATTTTTGAAGAAAATGAGTTGCCTTGACAAATTTTTAATCTCCCCCAACTGTTTCATTCCCGAACTCTTCCCAATGACCTCCCCTATAAGCTCAATGACCTCCCCTATAAGCTCAATGTGACTCGCCTCCAACATCAAGACTATATTGATGGCCTTTTAGCTACCTATAAGCTCAATGTGAGCTAAACAAGATAGATGGATTAAATTAGTGAAAAATAAATGTTGCTCGTTGTACCTCTTTTCTTGAGTATGGTCAAAAAGCTACCACTAAATGGCAAAGACTATAAAATTCTCTTAATGAACAACTTGTGCACGGTCGTTCTCTCCTTGTTAACAATCCCCATGATCTTTCAATTCAACAATTTGTTGCTCATTTTTGCTAATAATCTTTAATTTCCATAGTTGAAGAAAGTGTGGCTAAATGAATTCTACCAAACTTTCTATTATGTGTCTCTTAAACTCATCAAACTCATTCTTAAAGATAAAAATGACATTCTTAAAGATAAAAATGATGATTGGTTGGCAACCCTAGTTAATACCTTGCATAAAATCATAGCTAAAGCTTTAGCTCATAGAAGAAAACATATTACCCATAGTACATCCAAAACACAAATTGAGTTCCTAAGAAGAAGATTGGACCCTACTATAAAATCATAGCTAAAGCTTTAACATTACCCAAATGATAGTGCGTCCAAAACAAACTAAGTTCCTTAGAAGAAGAATTATTGATGGCTTGGGAAATCACTAAATGGGGGAAGAAAAAGTATTACCCATAGTACATCCAAAACACAAATTGAGTTCCTAAGAAGAAGATTGGACCCTACTATAAGATCATAGCTAAAGCGTTAACATTACCCAAATGATAGTGCGTCCAAAACAAACTAAGTTCCTTAGAAGAAGATTTATTGATGGCTTGGGAAATCACTAAATGGGGGAACCACTAAATGGGCCCAAAATGTCCAAGATTGGATTTTGATAAATCTTATGACCACATTAGATGGCCACTATGCTGTCAGCTCACACTTTACAAATGATGGTATACATTTCATAGAAACTCTACGAATAAGGTGACTAATACCATTGATACCTTATATCTAAACTAGCTATATACACAAGACTATATTCATTATGACTTGTCCCAACCAACCATGGCTAATCGTATTGGAGTTTCTATCAAAGACATGTGAAGCTAGACTAATTCACGAGTTAAACTAGTAAAATCCTCTCCTAGACTAATTCATGAATTAAACTAATAAATTCATCTCCATGACTGGTCACATATAAGTAGCATGCAAAATTCTCCTTACTCGTCACATCTATATATCTTCATATTGGCTGCCATTAAAAAAATTACTGCAATCAACTAACCCAACTTATCAAGAATTTTTTCTACCTTCTACTTCTTGTCAACATTGCACACAACCAGAAGTGTCAACATTGCATACAACCAAAACAATTATTTAAAAGGAGCTTGAGAATCATTGATATTTTTCACACTAGGAATTTGTCTTGCAATAACTTTGAACTCGATTTTTCAAAGCCCATAGATATGCACCCTTCCAACTTTGTCTAAAAAAATCTTGGCAAATCACCTCCAAGACTGATCCGATTTGATCAATCTCTTACTCATGTCTTAAGCTTCAATTTTTTTCATCAATCTCTTAAATGGCTAAGCTTCAAAATTTTTCCCCTTAAAAACCATTTATAAACACCTGCCTTTCTTACCTTGATATCATTTATAAACACCTCCTTCCCCTAATCAGACCATTTTGTATAGTTTCAATGAAAAGCAAAAATGCACCTTTATTAGGTTCAAACGGAACAAACTCAGCTTTCAAATCTGAAAGTCCAAAACAGATTCCCAATCTCAACTCTTTGCATAGAAAGTCTTCCATACTAAACACTCTCCTAGAAAAGTATAGAGTTATTTTGTGGGTAGATTTTGAAGTTGGAGACAAAAATTGGCACAAATCATTGTACTGTTTTAAATAGGATTCCTAGCATAGATCTGGAGTTTCATTTGGATTATTTTCCGAGAATGGTTACCGTCTTGGATGATGAAATTTGTGTTTGTTTTTTCTTTATGGTATTGAAACTCATTTCTTTCGGAAGACAATGTATTCATTTATTGTTTGGACTGTGTGACAGCAGCCTTGGTTTGTTTTTGCGGCTGCTGTCCTCTGTTGTCATGCTCTGCTCTTTATATTTATCTGCTTTATCCTGTTTCAATAAAAAAATAGAGAAATATCAATGAAAACATGTCTAGAAGAGAAATCAATTCTAGAAAAACTAACCAAAAAGAAAAAAAATAAAAATTCTATATTTAACAAACACATTCTTTTTACCGCATCTAAATGTTACGGTTATTAATCAGATTTATTCAACTGTGTTTCATACACAATTTGATCTTTGACACTATAAAAAGACTTCATTTCATTCATTCAAGAATTGCAGAGACCCTGTGAGCGATGTTGAAATCGAGTTTGTGCGTTATTCTGAATAACATCTAAAAAGAATTAAGAGTGCCGCAATAAACTAACAGCTCGCGATTGCTACAGTGCCTGAAAAGCAAAAAAGAGGCTTCCAAATACGAAACCCATGCGATAAAAAACCTAAATAAACAAGCTTTGATTAAATAAGAAAAAAACAAAAACACACTCTTCCCTTAAAAGATAAATAAGCAACAAGAGGATGAAAAAAACCAAAAAATAGAAAAACCTCATTTTCAAAAAAATGTGATATTTTGTTATATCTGAAAGAAACCCTAAAAATTAAACCTATTGAATGAACGAAGAGTAAAACAATGTGTTTATAAATATAATATGTGCCGCCGTCAACACCCCATAAGCCAGGAGATAGAACCTGCGCAACGTAGAAAATCAATCTTACATGGGGCTCTATTAGCCTGATTAAAGAAACTTGCAAAGCGTTAATACAGAAGCAATACTCTTTCTAGGGTTTAAAACTTGTGTGTTTTTTATGGGTTAGTTATGACGTCTCCCAAATGAATTAATATTTGGTAAATCAAGAGCTTTCAGAAGCAACTTTCCAATATTCAACACACTCACTGTATTGACAACACAAACCCTAACACTTGCAGAAAAGAAAATCATTACTCTAACTTAATGCCCTAACGCCATAACGGCCGCTTTATCTCCGATTGACAATGGAACGTCGTTTTCTCTTCCTTGCGAAAGATAAAATAAAACAACAGGGATCAGAAAGGATTTGTTTGTGGGTGTCCATTAAGCGTAACAAGAAAAATTCCGGGCGGACACCCTTCTCACATGATTACATCGTGAGTAACTACCTCTCATCATCGCCCTTTGAACCTGCATACTCTGAATGTTAATTCACCCAATCTATATATAGTGCCCTATTGCTTAACATCCGAACATTTAGTCGATGTGGGATATTATTCAAATCGGGCTTTCGTTTTGCCGTCCTTTTTCACGGGAGTTCTAGGAGAGTATCCTTTATATGCTTTATCGTAATTAAGATAGTAATTAAGATTTTGTATATATAAAGTTTTTATTTAAAAATAATAATTTAACTAGCATATCTATATTTTAAACTGGTATATCTATATTTAAAAAATATAGGTAAATTATGTCGAGAGATATCTTATAATAGAAAGGAATCTGACTATTGCAACAATATTAGTAGTATACAAGAGTTTCAAAAATATCATGGCACTCTTCCACTATCATTTGAATGTACCAGTTTCATATAGTTGGAAACAAGTGGCGAGGGTTCTATTTTATTTGGAGTAATAAAATAACACCTCCACAAAAACCAAAAGATGATATATTTCATGCATTTACCCGTCATTTGCATGTCAAATTGTTTCAAAGTTGAATTTTTGTTTACGGACATTTTGATGTCACTGTACATGCCTCTCGGCATAAAAATCTATGTAAAATATACCAACAGATATCAAATTTGTAAGTATATAATATTCATAAATAATAACTAGCAATCGCATCTTGGTGTGCAATGGGTACGCTGAAGTTGTATGGAAAGTCAGTCACGAAAAATTTTGGTCTTTTTTGCATACATTTGTCTAGTACATAAGGGCAATTGGTAGGCCACTTAGAAAATTGTGTTGTTTATGCAACAATGGTCCCAATGAAGAAGTGGTAGATTAAAATCATCTATGCATTTATTTATAGGGAACCAAACATAAGTGAAAGAAAACCTTTGAATCAAGAAGATAAAAGGAATCCATTAACAAGAGGCTCATGTTATGTTTTCAATAGTGAGGAAGAGAGAGATAAATGGATAGATAAAGAGAATGAAATATGTCTAGAGAGAGAGAGAGAGAGAGAGAGAGAGAGAGAGAGAGAGGGGGGGGGGGGGGCGCAGGGGGGGAATATAAATAAAGAGAAATATAGATGTAGAGGGAGAGATAAAGATAAAGATAAGGAGATAGAGCGAGATAGAAAAAAGAGATATAGAGATAAAGGGAGAGGGGGAGAGATGTGCATGGGTCAATTTGTAACCGACTCATCAACGAAGATGTTGACTTAGGTTGACACCTAGTATGGCGGCTATGCCTTTGGGAAATCTTTTAACCGAATAATAGTTTTAACAAAATATTGAATTATTTGTAGTTGACATACATAACCTTATTTTTCTTTTGTCACGTATGCATTGGCATTTAGTGGCCTTATCCACTTATACTTCTCAAAATAGAAAACATGAGGAATTTGGTTGAGAAAGGGCCAATGGAGGAAGCTACTTAGAAATTGCATAGTAGGTGTCATTTTTCATTGATATGTATGATGTTACAAAAAATTTATTGATATGACTTCATTGCAACTGAGCTATTGTATCTTCTTTTTCACTTCTTTTGTTTGTACTTGTTTCTCACCTTCGTGAATCTTAAATTACACTATGTTATGATTTTTCTTGTATTCATGCTTCTCATGCTTTAGTTTAATATAAAACCTTATGACCATACATTATGAGGCAAGTCATCATAAATTCCATATAACCTTGCACCATTCTAATGATTTTTTTTGTTGATAATTACATTCTAAAATTAACGGACATTAACTTTGATTTTCTTAAGTTCTTCTATTATATCTATGCGTTATTCATATATCTAATTATTAACTAAAATCTATATTATTTCTATTATTAGAAATGATATTAGATTAATAAATAAAAAATACAAAATAGTATCACACTAATTTAATATTTATTGTATAATATTAAATATAATTCAAATAATATCTATTACCGATTAATAATATAAATATAATATAATTATGTATAACAAGGTTGTTTCTATGATTAAAAAATAACATTGATATAATTTATAATTTATTATATGATATTAGATAGAATATAAATAATATTTATTATTAATAACATTAAAATGTAATTATATAATTCTACTATAGTTTCATGTTAGTTTAATTTGTATTATATAAAAAATATATTAATCTTAATTATTATAATTTTATATTTTTATTTAATAATATTTATATATTAATTTGATTTGTAATATAGAAAATTATAATAATATTAATTATATAACTTATATTTATATTTAATTCTTTTTTATAAATATATAATAGTAATATAATATGAATACTATATCTTATGTATTTTATATAATCTCTCTCTCTCTCTCTCTCTCTCTCTCTCTATATATATATATATATATATATATATATAATTTTATTATGTAATAATAAAATTATATTGTAATATATAAAGGATAATATAACAATATCATCTGTAGGAAGTGATGAATTTGGCTCATCCTGTGATAGTTAGGGTTGTTAAAAAGATTCTTATATAACAATTTCTTAGGACTAACCACAAATATAGAGTGAATATGGAGATCCCGATGGTCTTTGTGGTGACACTCCTTCACACGGGACTATCTAAGGACAAGACAGAGGCCTTTTGCAGGAAAGTCTTCAAGGCGGGATTGTTGGGGGACTCGAGCAAAGTGATGAGAAACATTGATGAGAAGCTAACAATTCCTCTCCCAATTGACTATATGGTCACAATAAGGAATGGGAAACCCCCTCCTCATTTTCCCATTCTCTACATCAAGGATGAGAAGCCATTTTGGGCTAGAAAATTAGGGATCAAGGAAAATGTAAACTTTCTATGGAAGCTCTTCTGTTTTACCAAGATTGATAATAGAGGATGGATAAAAGAATACCTGGAAGATGATGGTGTTCCTCTGTCCATTTTTTAAGAGAGAATTAATACTTGGGTGGCAAAGCTTGAAGAAATTGTAGTGAAATTAGTTCCTAAGCCTTCAGATGTTTCGATTTGCTTCCCTCATGCTCCTCTCCTTTGATTTGCTCACGAGGTTGTCTTTGATAGTAGCAGGGTCCCTCTAGGACAAGCAATGATGCTCCCTTCCTCTGGTTCAGGTTATGGGTCTTTGGCTCCCTCCTCTTCATCTCAAGCTCTATAATTCAACTATTTTTCAACTTCTGGTTTATTTTCATTAAAATTTTGGGTTGTTGATTAGGGTTCTCTATTATTTTGTTTAAACTCGAAGATATAATTCTTAGGCCACTCGAATGGTTTTGGTTTTTCCTACCCTGGATGGGCATTTGACTAAGAAGCCCAGATGGAATTGTCTGGTTTGGTCTCTGGCTTCATTTTCAATCTTTTTCAAACTTTTTAAAATGTTTTTAATGTTTTTATATATTTAATACTAAATATCGGCAACAACCCCTTACTAATTAAAAAAAGGATACTATAAAAATAATATAAATATTTTATTTTATGTATTTATTTATTTTTTATCATCCACAACCAAAGCAATATAGTTGCGTTTGACTGGAGCATACTAGTGAGATCACATTTTTTAGGTGTCTCATCCTCATATATGTTTGGCAATTATTACACCCTTATATTCCCTTGTGTCATCTAGCTCTATTGACCACACCTAGGCAACACCTTATTTCTCCAATATTTGAGACTACCAGCTGAGACTCCTTATCTCTCCACTGGCACTGACACTGAAGTTGGCACTCCACTGCACCGGGTTGGTCAACCACATCTTCCCTCTCCTGCTCTGTTGTGGCCACCACAAACTTGGGGCACTCTGCCTCCTGTCACGTCATGTCTGCTTCACCTCCTTGGGGTGCGGGGTTGCTCTGTAAGCAGTTGATTGATTGCGCCACTACCACCTTGAGCACTCCTCCATGCAGAGGGGTAGTGGGAGTCAAACTCATGACCTCCTCAATGGGAGGCTCTTGACTTAACCATCACATTGTGGGGTCATCCCCATATAAATATTTTATTATTTATTATGCACTTATTTACATAATATAGGGGAGAGGACCCAACACCTTAACTTTGTGCTTCTCAAAATCATATGTGGAAATTTTAAATCACTCCCAATTTTTTACAGCAGCTTACTTGCAAGTCCCATGCTTATAACTAAGGTTTCAAGTTCACATCACTAAATATGATGCTACATCAACATACTCTATTCCAAGGTGTCTAAAATAGGCTCCCAAATAAAAGGTGAGACCAATAGTCGTGCATTAGGGCCCCCCATACTTATGCAGTTGATGTAGCATCGCATGATTGGTTGCTTTTTACAACTAAGGGTAAATTTCATTCAATTATGGGTATTAAAGTCACAACTATTGGTGCAATGTTGTCAAAAAAATTGGACATTAAATCAACAAGTATGGGTATTAAATCAACAACTTCTATCACAACAATTGGAACATGCTCAACTACTGAGTCCTTTCCCTTATATTATAATATAATAATTGTTAAAATAAATAAGAAAAAAAATTAAAAAGTCACGAAGAGATAACTTATTATTAAATTAAATTAATATATAATTATATTATATTTATCATTTCAATATTATAAAAAAATAATAGATAAAAATCTAAAAGAAGAAATTAAAATAAATTATTTTTAAAACTCAAAATATAATTAAAAAGTATAATATACAAAATTTTATGTTTGTAAAAATTATTAAAAGTCAAATCAAAATAAATGATTCGTGGAATGGAATTATAGTATTGTGTGTCGGTACTCAATATTTATGTCGAGCTTATTGAACGCAAAGCGGAAACAATAGTTGTGAAGCAATGGAGCCATTAAAATGGTTGCGATGATGGTGCAATTGGTCTAAATGAAACATGCACATATACATGGGAAGCAATGAATGTCGAAAATGATTAACGAAAATAATGAGGGAAAATAAAGAAATCTGCAAAAATAATCTTTAACGACCATCGATTTCTAAATCGTCTTGCATCATTTCTCCTTTGTTATACATAGTTGATAGCCGAATTGAGGTCATCCCTTTCAAATAAGGGAACGCCTTAAATGTAATTAAGATTTTTATTGTAATGAATTTGAAGCAAAAAATGTAACAATCAAAATGAGATAATATCTTAATCTAAGAGTATACAATATACATATAATAATCAAATTTGAAAACTAGTCTTCTCTTTTCTTGTAGGCATAGCGCAACATTAAAGGATCATCTTATAACTATGTCATTTGAATTTTTTACAGCCCTAAAATTTGATGAAGAATTTTGCCATTAGAGTTTTATTTTGGGGATTTAGCAAAGTTGGTAATGGGCTTTTGAATTGTTCACCAGGCAAAATCCTACGAGGCTCTTTTGCCTCCGCTTGAGTGTTAATATTGATATTTTTAACCATCCCCATTAATTTATTTATGTGATTTTACAACATTTACCGAACTTTAATTCATGATAAGCAGGGATAAACATAAGGAAAATGTGCCTTGAAAAAAAATCAAAATCACTCTAAGAATTAAAGATCAAATAAAATGTTCTATCAAACTCGTCTACCAATTCACAATCATCCAAATGAAGATCACAATAATAGAACTTTCTTAAACCACCTAAAATACATGTTGAACCTATATCAAACTTAGATTAGACAATCATTGTAGTTGCATTATCATTGAGGAAATAGAACAATAATGTAAGGGAAAAAACACAACTTTCCAACGACCATAAGTGCATAAATGACAAGCCAATATGGTAAGAAGAAGACGGATAATTAAAAACACTCATAATATTCAATTTTCTAAGATTTTATTCATAACACACCTGATGAATCTCTTTAGATTGCTATACCTTCTTCTTCTACTAGTCAAACTCTTCTAGATTAGTAATAGATGATATTATCATTGTTTCTTTTCCTGCTTAGTTTAAATAGAATTTTACCTGTTGCATCATTAATAGTATTTCTATTTTTTTTAAATAGTGTTTGTACACATTTGTTTTTAAAACAAAGAATAATATTGTGTTTACAATGAGTTTTTGTTGTACAAATGATAGATTTTCTAATTTTGCTTTTAAAACAAAAAATATTGTCTTGTAATAGAATGCCTATTTATCTGTTTTTAAAAGAAAAAAACATTTTCTTTTATCAAATTAATAACAAAAATAACATCTATTTTGTTTTAGTTTTGCTATTTTTTATTTAAAAACATTATCTTCATAAAATGTCATAGAAATTTTTTAAAATAAAAAATATTGCTTTTATAAAATTAATAAAAAAATAAGAATATATTTTGTTTTACTTTTGCTTTTTGTTTTTATCGATAGAGGTTTTTTCATCATGTGACTATAATACACCTCTTTGTGTAATAAATATGTATTTCATTTTCTTATTCATGTTGACTCATTTTCTCATTAAAAAATAATTTGTTTTTATATTTTAGAGATAAAATTATCAATCAAATCTATAAGTTCAATAGGTACGTTGATAATAATGTGATTAGAGCAAAATTTTGTTAAACTTAGATAAATTTGGTATTTTATTATATAGTAAATGATATCAAATATATGGTAATGACTTTTATAGCAAAGTAATAGAAGAATTATTAGAATTAAATTTTACATAAAAAATAAATATAATTTACCTTGTACTTTCTTAGGTCTCGCATTTGTTTCGATGGTACACATGGGAGTACTTGACAATTATAGTTCGTTCCTCCTTCTTATAATACGATGATGGCTTCGTTTTTTATTTGATACTTTAAATAGTTGGTGATTTAATTGGAAAGGTATAATGTCTTGTCAAGTGTGTAAATTAACTTATGGTAAGGGATTTTGGTACGTGCGAAGTTCTGCTTTGATCATTGCTTTGTATGTTTCGTTTTCGTTAAGGTACTGTGGTGGCTTGCTGAGGATGTTTATATTGCAAAAGATATCTTTGTGCATATATGAATTTGTTGTTGTTATGATGATTGCATATGTCGATCTGTGTGAGCTTTTATTATCCTTTTTTTCCTGGTTGTATTTATTTATTTTTTCTCCCCATTTCGAACATGCATTTGTTTTGTGTTGCTTTGGGAGTTCTCTGGGTATTCCATGTCGTTTTCAATTCTGCCAGGTCGATATAGAATTTTGGCTCCTCCAATTCTTGGTGATTTTCAGGATGAATATGCTTATAATGATGAAAAAAATGGTAAAATTTTTAATCTATGTTCTCCTGAGGTATCTTATGCAGTTAGAAAAGTGGTGGGAAGAGTTTGGCTTTTGGAAAATGCAAATTCTTGCATGCGTGAGGTTGCTAAACCCTTGCAAGTGGTTCCTCCTCCTTTGGATGGTGTGGTGCCTCCTCCTCTTGGTGACCCTCCAGATGAGAGCTCTAGCAATTGGTTTAGAGACTCATGAGTTGTGTGGATTTATGATTGGGTTGGCTCTTTTTTGTAATATTCTACATATGTAATGGGGTTTTTTTGGGTGGTGGTTGGTTGGGTTTGGGTTGAGTTTTTTCTTCTTGATATCAGATGTAATGGGTTTTCTTTTTTGGGTGCATGGGTGGATGATATTATATCAGGATTCATGGGTAGTTTTGCTTAGGTTTTTTATGGGCTACAACCAGAGGATTCCTTCTCTTGGTTCTTTCCTGCCGGTATGCCCTTTTTGAACCAGGTTTGTAAATACTTTTATTAATAAAATAAAGTTTAGTGGCTATGCCACTTTTAAAAAAAAACAAAACAAAACAATAGTATAATATTTTATATTTATTTAGATATTAATTCATCAAACCATCCATTTATTTTACAAGCTTTTTATTTGTTACATTTTTTAATTTTATTTATGAATGTAGGATATGATTCTTAAAACAAAATAGTTTACCAAAGTATTCATAGATTACAAAATTTGAGTTTGAAAAAATAAGATAACTTCATTGTAATTCATCAAGATGGACAATAAATTCAAAATAATTTCAAGCATAGATTTAGTAGATTAATTTTTAGGAATCTTTTTAGACATTTTTACGTTCACATTTTTTTTCCATACATTTTTTATCTTTTGAATAAAAATATAAAGAATATTCATAGATTTGACAAACCTCTTATTATTGAAATTGTTGTGAAGGTAAGTCCTTGACAATCAATGTTTCCAATATCTATCATTGTTTTATCTTTAGTTAGATTTTTTGGTTTATGGATTGTTTGTGCCCAAACCATTTTTAGTGGGATTTGTTGATGTCCACCATGTGTGACTGGAGTTATTGGAACCATTTTTTTCTTTTTTGTTCCATGCAAATCCAAACAAATAAAACTTGATTTGGTGGCTTGCTTTAATTTTTCTAGACAATGGCAATCTAGTTGCAACCCACAAATTTGCATTTAGCATAACATTGGCATTTGAATATGAGTTTGTTATGCATGTTTGTTGCTATATCATTTGTGGACAAATCTTTTAACATTTTGTGTTATGTGCTTTAGCCAAACTTTTTATTGCTATCAAGTGTACGTATGAATATAATACATCTTGTTTGTTTGCACATAAGTTGGTACTTGTGTGTGACATGAGGAGTTTCCAATCTACGTGTTTTGCCTCATTATTCCTTATATATTTAAATAGGTTAGGGAATTTCATTTAAGCAAGTGCACCCCCATGTTGTTAGAAAAATGTCTATTGTTACCACTATTTGAAAGCATGTCCAAAGTTTTATTCTATATGGCAATCTATCATATATTGGAATGTCACACATTAGTGGTAATTGTCTTAGGTCACCAACAAGCACAATGTAATTTTCATTGAAGAGGATAGTTGCGATATAGAAATGTTTTATGCATTCTAACAAACCTTGGTTGAATGAAGCCCATTCCATTATTTAGACTATAATGAATGAAATAAATTTCTTTGAAAGTTGATGGAGTTTGACCTTCAAGAGGGTTCAAGTCTTTTTTTGTATGTGAATTGCTAAATGGATGGTTAATGTATCTCCATTAAAAGACTTGTCACACTTTTTGTGATGAACAAAAGTGATGGTTTCTATGTATGGGGTGGAATTATGAAGAGTGAAATCTATTAAAGAAATGTGATTTCCCTGTTCTTGAAATTTCTTGTATGATCATTAGAAGTAGTGCTTCACTTTTAGATTGAGAAGAATGAACAACAATGTTGAAAGATGTTTGTTGATGTAAATAAACTTTCCCCTTTGTGATGCTTCAATTGAATTTAGTTTCTTAAGACTAGGATGTGTTGAGCAATTGTATTCAATGAATACAATAACATTGTCCACCAAGAAGGGGAAATTATAGTGGTAACTCAATTGCATCTTGTGTCAAATTCTTGGAATCCAAGTGTGCCTATCTCATCAATAGAAACATCATTCCTTGGGTGAAGAGATGATAGAATGTGTATGTCCTCTACATCAAGCTGCTCTATATCTTTTAGTCCATTTGACATAAGTTCATTATCATTTTTTTGGTGTTGTGAGATGAACATGCCATGCATGGTAGGTGCTACCCATGCTTTCCTTCTAAGTGATAATATCTTCCCTACATGATCCAATTCAATCAAGAATATTATGCAAAGGTAGCCACACAGAAGTATACATGAAAATGTAGTTGAGTGTCACCTTTCTTGTGCCGCAACTTGACAATCTTTGTGGTGAATCATGGGTCTGGTCAGAATCAATGTATTTTCTAGATCCTCATGAATATTGATAATCATTCTTTTAGGATCATAATTTTTATGCTTCCAATGATGTTGTTGAGAGATCTACCCTATGTTAATGGATTGTGGATTCAATGCCCCAAGCAACTTGGGTTCTATGCGGTGAATTTAATATAGTTGATGTGGCATATGATAAAGACAAGACTTTTCCTTTTTAGTGTACTACTGGTGTGCATGAGGCATGGTATTACATGTGCAATAAAATTGAGCCTTTATGACCCTAATTTAAATTGTCATCATTCTCAACCCATCCAACATACATGAAGTAACTTTTGGGTGGGTTTTGATAGAGTTTTTTATTAGCTTGATCATTTCATGATCTTGGCACAATCATTTTTCTCTTTTGTCTCTTGCAAATCCTTGCTTTTTATGCCTCTTCTAGAGGTGACCCTGTTAGACTACTTTCCCATTAAGTTCAACATTGAATGACAAGTAGGTCTAGCACACCCTTCCAAGTCCCAAATTTTTTGAGCACCTTGTTAATGACGATGGTATGATGAAAGAATAAGTATCTGATAGAATACTGAGAGGGGGGGTGAATCAGTATACTTAAAAACTAACACAAACTCCCAAACTCAAATTCAAACTCACAAAGTAAACTTTCACTTATCGAGATGAATACCCAACATCAACCGGTTTGACTGTTATGACAACTTAACAGTAAACAACTTCAATCTTGTAAACATAAAAATGCTTAATCATATGTCAACATATTCATCTCTCAATGCTTCCAATTATCATGCCTTATCAGAATAGTTAAGTAGTTAATCAAATCAACAAATAAGATCATAACCACAAAAGCATTCACCACTTGACACAAATATTTATACGTGGAAAACCCAAATAGGTAAGAACCACGGTGAGATGAGACTCACAAGGATAGCTATCTGAACTCTTCTGAAGTTCGCCATGTTAGGAACCAATCTTGTTAAAACTTTTACAATAAGTCATGTTAAGAACTAATTCTGGTTAGGAATCACCCGGTTAAGGGATTTACAAATATGCCTTGATGAAAAGCACAATACCCTGTTAGGAGTAACCTCGCTGGAGGATTTGAGAATCCAAACTAATGGACTACCTTGTTAGAGGATTTAGAAAGTAACCAAGCTTGCTAGAGCTTACCCGGTTAGGGGATTTTAATTTCTGTTGTAATTGTTAGAAAACAACAGGTTTTCTTGATCTACCTGAATAGCACTACATTTGCTTGATCAGATCCTTCTTAAGCTTCAATCTGCCTTTACTCAAACTGCAGATCCATCCACCGGTTAGGCAACCATACACTCAACTGGTTTCTCCCAATCTTGTCAACTTTGCCAACGCTTAACAAAACAATATCATCGACCTTAAATACAAATCAACTAGGTCGGTAACACAACAAAATCCTAATTCTCATCATTGAGATTACAAACAAGTCGGTACAATCTTGACCGTTAGAAATCATAACAATCTCTTCACATTCTTCAAGAAAATTCCAACCGCTTCATCAGACTTTGTAACTCATCACGTGCTATGCATTAGATGCAATCCACTTTGCTCCTTTCCAAGATAACAAACACGTCAAATCAATCCGAACAAATCCTCATACAATGATCACACATGTCTCCATCATTACCGCTCAACATTAGATCTTAAGCCAACAAACTTGATCGGTTAGGGTTTAATAGAAAGCAACTGGTGGGGTTTAGCGGTTACATAACATAGAAAGGTTTAACTAGTGTAATTTGCATTTAGATAGATATTTAAATAAATATTAATTTATTTAAATGTGAATGTGAATTTTGGATTTTATTTAAATAAATCTTAATTTATTTACATGAGAAAAAGGAAGATAAAGCATTAAATGCTTGAAGACTTTGAGGGAAACCATTAGAGACTTAAGAAGACTCTAGAAAGAAGCCATTAAGTTTGAAGACTTTAAGGGAAACCATTAAAGGCTTAAGAAGACTCTAGAAGGAAGCCATTGAGTTTGAAGACCTTAAGGGAAACCATTAAAGGCTTAAGAAGACTCTAGAAAGAAGCCATTAAGTTTGAAGACTTTAAGGGCAACCATTAAAGGTTTCAAGTGGGTGAGGATAAATAGGATTTTAAATAAATAATTTATTTATTTAAAATAGTTGTGCAACTTGCATTTGTAGGAAAATGCAAGTGGGTGGAGGATAAAGGTGATTTAAATAAATGTCAATTTATTTAAATGTGAGAGATGGGATTTTGGGGGATTTAAATAAATATTAATTTATTTAAATGTGAGAGAAGATTTTTTTTTTTTTTTTGTAGGTAATAGGCCGAAGCCGCAGTATTTTGTATTATTGTTATGTTTGATTAGATTGACCCTAGACCTTCCCCATTTTTATGGAAGGCCAAGAGTCACAACTTAGAATTCATTTTAGATGTCCCTATTGAGAATTGAACTTGGGTCTCCATAGTGTGAACCCAGTGTTTTAACCAGTTAAGCTCAACCCCTTGGACAATGTGAGAGAAGATTTAATTAAACAAATATTATTTATTTATTTAATTAATGGTTTGAATTTGGTTAAGTGAATTAAATCAAATAAATTGAATAATTTATTTAATTAATAGGAGAAGAGGGTTAATGTAAATTAATTAAATATTAATTTAATTAATTATTGATTGATGGTTAAATAATCAAATAAATACTAAATATTCATTTAATTAAGTGGACAAATTTACGTGTCTATAGAAACTATTGAAAGGCTATAGGAAAACTTTTGCATTAACATAAATTCATTCAAGCAATACTGGCTAAGTTCAATGTCGATAAACATAAATTACTTTGTTTTGGTTTGGTTGCAGGAATAGTCAGTGGATCTATTTCCAGTGGCTACAAGAACAGTCAATGCAAGAACGTCTACTGCAGCTAAGGAAAGAAAACTAATCTTTAACAAATGCACATGAATACTCACCAAGTGGGCCCCCTTGGGTGAGTGATCCCAGGCTTCCCAAAAACAACTCTAAGTGCTCAGAATAACATATTTTTATTCATTGTTCTTTGGAAGTCATTACATGATTTAACATAAAAAGAAACTAAAAAACACTTGTAAAAATCCCCTGTTCTGCTTTCTCTCTTTTCTATCTAACCTCTGAGAAGAGATGAAGAGCTTATTTTAAAATAAATCATCTACTTTAGACAACACAGATCACGCCAAAGAGAAGAAGCAGATAACTAATTGAGAAAGGAGATGGCTGGAGTTAAGCTAAAAAAAATGCGGATCTAAACCGAACCACAATCATAACATACTATGGCGGTATTTACAACACCAATATCCACTTGAGTTAGACATCAGTAGTATCGCGTGATTGCTTCTCCTATGTCGTTCCTTACGATTTTCAACATTTCTGTTGTTCGATCTTTTAGTCATCTTCTTGAATATCTCTTATTGCAACTGGCGTGAGGCGAAATTCCATCGCAACATCATTTATTCCTTGCACTTCAAAAGAAATAACATACAAGAACATACATACATATTTTATTTAATCAGGACATCTATTAATTTCACACATGATATTGCCCTAAACAATCCGCATGGCAACAAGAATGAATAACATGGCTGCAGGAATAAACTGGCAAAGACAAAACATGTTTTAATAGGTTCAGGCTAACATCTGAAATACATATAGTAAACTTCTGATACATCATTACTACTATGCAAATAAAAATATGACAAAAGCTCAAGAGTTCTAAGGATAAAAATATGCTAATGTCTCAACTCATCATGCCCTCCAACATTAAGATCTTGGTGATCCTCCAACAAGAAGAAAATTTCTGATTCTTGCACTAACTCTTAGGTCACCAATGGTTCCTTAACCTGTTCCTCTTGAAGCTAAATTCCAGTAAAATCCTTTCATCTTTTCCAACTTGGACCATCTGGCTTCTTTTGTAACTGCTTCATAGGGCTTATCTGTAGTCTTACATCCCAATAGTAGCCACATAAGAATTGGAGGTTGAAAGATCAAAGGTACCCAGTTATTGGTTTTCTCTCTGCCCAGTTGTATATATTTAGTGGCTCTTTGCATAGCTGCCTGGAAATTTGGCAGTGAATGAGGTTCTCCCTGCTTCAATTCTTCTGGCAAGTTATTCTAGTGCTGAGTTAAAGCATCGATTGCAGCTGCACTTTCAGTTTGAACTAAATGCTCATATGCTTGGTATACTTCTTCCCTCATCGACAACACTAGATTCCTAACATCTTGCCTTACTAGTAACTTTTGCCATTCATAATAAAGAACTCTTGGCTCTTTTGCCTCCTTCCTCAATGGAAATGGATAATGAAATTCAAAATCCTTGTATGCTCTGGCTTGTGCCCCCATGCTGATCTCATTTTGAATCCATGACATTAAAGCTTTTATATGAATATCACCAATATATAACAAAGGATTCCACTGACTACCTGAAGCTGCAACATAGTTATGTAAATAAAATTCACATAACAAATTTTTCATAGCTGTTGGAGAAGCTTGGTAAGCATCATAAAATTCTTTAGGGGTTTCTAAAGAGGGGCTAAGGTCCCTGACAATGCGGTTCAATTTGAAATTTAAATACCGCTCCCTTAAATGTAGAGCATAAACCCTTGGCGGTGCTCTACATTGCATCAATTCGGGGACCATACTAGTGATTGTATCAACTTTAGCCTCTAATTTTTCAATTTTGTTATCCCTCTTTTCAATTTCTCTTTGTTGTTTGTCAATAACCCCTTGCAATCTAGCCTTCTCTATTTCCCATTGTCTATAAAATGTTAACGCAATAGATAAACTGCTTAGGGATGATGGAGGTCTAATAGGTGTTACCTTAGGCCGTGGAATATCTTTAATAGGTTCCTTAAGCTACTCTGCCACATATACAAGATTTGAGAGTCTATCAACATCATCTTCCTTATGAGTTTCAACATCTATAGGGCTCCCTTCTTCTGATGTTGGGCCTTCTGGGTTTTACTCCGAGTCCTTCTCACATAAACCTTTGGAGTGGCTACAGGAATGGTTTCTACCTGTGGCTTTGCTGTAGGAGTATTTCTTTTAGACCTACGCCTCTTGGCTGCAAGAGAAACTCAAGTTGCCTGCGGCTGAACCACAGGTTCTTCATCTGCATCAATTATTTTCAATTCCTTCCCTTTTCTTTTAGAAGATGGTGATTCTCTTTGAAGAGAAGTGGAGGGCTACTCCACATTTGTCTCAACCATCTCTTCCTCCATAATAGCCACAGCTCCTTCAGCGATGAACAATTCATTCTCTGCAAAAATTATAGGAGAAGAGGGTTTTTCAATATTTTCTTTTTCAAATATTCGCACATTTGCAACAGGAGCATCTTCAACCCTAAACTGCAATATGTCTTCAAATACCCCCCATTCCATCTATGAAAAATCTCTAAGAGAACGTTCTACAATCAATTTAATCAAACCATGATGGCTGACAGAACGATTTTTGTTCTTCCGTGTTTCTTTGGCACTTATGGAAATGAGGTGGTATAGAAAATTAGGGACATTCACTCTCCGACCATGTCGTAAATGACTAAGAAATTTGAAATGGGGTGAATGTAAACTTGAATACCTCCCTTCGCAAGTAATGTATTTCATTACATATAAAGCCACTTGGGGCCACTCTACTGCTAGGGAAACCCTCCTGGTTCCTTGCTTGTCCATTGTTAGAGGTCCATCTGTGGGAAGTGTAAACTCTTCTCTAGCACTTTTGACGTCTTTTGATTCTGGAAACAATTCTCCTTCTTGCGGCAACCCTGTAACTTCAACTATCCACTGCTCCGTAGCAATGACCCTTAATCCTTTAACAGTAGCCTCTCCTTTGTTGAATGAATGCATAAAATCTACGACAATTTCTTCATTATAACCCTTGATTTTCAAAAAGTAAACAATCCAACCATGCTGCCTAAAATAATGCTCACAAAGAACATCCTGTAGCAATGCATCATGGACTGTTGGTTCATGGCGGATTGGATCTCCACCCATTTCTTACTCTGTTAATGTACAAAATTTGCAGTTGAGAAACAGAGAACCAAAATATTCTACAGACTGAAAATTGAAACTTCCTTACATATCTCCAAATTTGGTGGCAGAGTTATGCCAAAGAATATCTTGTTAAAGAAATGATGGCAAGTAATCAAATCAAGGTACCGAAAAGGATGAGTAATTACTAATTTTGGAAACCGAACCATAAAACACCCCCCAACTTACGTTGGCACGTGTCCATACAGGGGGAAAGGATTTAGGAAAGACAATAATCATAATGAAATCATAAATGTGTAATTAAAATAAAATACAATATGTACATACCTGCAGTCGTACGAGAAGAAAGGCGAAATGAAATGAAATGACATATAAGAAAATGAGATGGGATGATGTGGATGAAATTTTATTTATGGAGAATAATATTTCCATTAGACATGGAAATATTTTTGTGATATGATGCGAGGAGAATTATGAAGTGGCAAGCATGTTCACTGCAATGGCTATAGGAACCTTACCTCCATTACTTTGCTCAATTGTTGAATGAACTTGATCAGTGGCTGCAGGAACCTGATTAGTTGCTGCAGGAACTTGTGTTTGATCCTTTTTAGCAAATTGCTACAGGAACTCCTCTTTACTAGCCAACTTATGATAAAGATGCAATCGGTGACCATTCACCAAAAGCTTAAACTGAACTGGGTCAATTGTGGTCAAATGAATAGCTCCGTTGTTGAAAACTTCCTCTATCTCATATAGACCTAACCATCTGGTTTGCAACTTTCCCATAGTATCTTTATATCTGGAGTCATACAATATTGCCCAGTCACCAGCTTTGAATTTTTTCTCTTTGATATATTTATCATGCCACTTTGCTCTCTGATTTTGTATCAGTTCTGTCTGTTGGACAACCATTTTTCTCCATTAAATAGTGTATGAAAATATGTTATTCTGAGCACTTAGAGTTGTTTTTGGGAAGCTTGGGATCACTCACCCAAGGGGGCCCACTTGGTGAGTATTCATGTGCATTTGTTAAAGATTAGTTTTCTTTCCTTAGTTGCAACAGACGTTCTTGCATTGACTGTTCTTGTAGCCACTGGAAATAGATCCACTGACTGTTCGTGCAGCCAAACCAAAACAGAGTAATTTATGTTTATCGACATTGAACTTAGCCAGTATTGCTTGAATGAATTTATGTTAATGCAGAAGTTTTCCTGTAGCCTTTCAATAGTTTCTGTAGACACGTAAATTTGTCCACTTAATTAAATGAATATTTAGTATTTATTTGATTATTTAACCATCAATCAATAATTAATTAAATTAATATTTAATTAATTTACCTTAACCCTCTTCTCCTATTAATTAAATAAATTATTCAATTTATTTGATTTAATTCACTTAACCAAATTCAAACCATTAATTAAATAAATAAATCATATTTGTTTAATTAAATCTTCTCTCACATTGTCCAAGGGGTTGAGCTTAACTGATTAAAACACTGGGTTCACACTATGGAGACCCAAGTTCAATTCTCAATAGGGACATCTAAAATGAATTCTAAGCTGTGACTCTTGGCCTTCCATAAAAATGGGGAAGGTCTAGGGTCAATCTAATCAAACATAATAATAATACAAAATACGGCGGCTTCGGCCTATTACCTAAAAAAAAAAAAAAAAAAAAACTTCTCTCACATTTAAATAAATTAATATTTATTTAAATCCCCCAAAATCCCATCTCTCACATTTAAATAAATTGACATTTATTTAAATCACCTTTATCCTCCACCCACTTGCATTTTCCTACAAATGCAAGTTGCACAACTATTTTAAATAAATAAATTATTTATTTAAAATCCTATTTATCCTCACCCACTTGAAACCTTTAATGGTTTCCCTTAAAGTCTTCAAACTTAATGGCTTCTTTCTAGAGTCTTCTTAAGCCTTTAATGGTTTCCCTTAAGGTCTTCAAACTCAATGGCTTCCTTCTAGAGTCTTCTTAAGCCTTTAATGGTTTCCCTTAAAGTCTTCAAACTTAATGGCTTCTTTCTAGAGTCTTCTTAAGTCTTTAATGGTTTCCCTCAAAGTCTTCAATCATTTAATGCTTTAACTTCCTTTTTCTCATGTAAATAAATTAAGATTTATTTAAATAAAATCTAAAATTCACATTCACATTTAAATAAATTAATATTTATTTAAATATCTATCTAAATGCAAATTACACTATTTAATTTTTAGGGATAAAATTGCTAATCCCGAAGTTGTGGTGGATAAAATATACATAAGTATATTTGAATTTCTCAATGGTACTGATCATGGTCTAGCAGCTAAAGAAGACTTTAATGATAGGTGGAACCTTTCTACAACCAAAACCAGTAAGGAGAAGGGTAGGGAAGGTCTGGTGTGGTGCTTTCCTCTTCAGGGATGGATAAAGGCCAACTTTGATGGGGTGTCGAAGGGGAATCCAGATAAAGCTGGTTATGGGGGCATAGTCAGGAATTCTACTGGAAGTTGCCTAGTGACGATTGTTGGCCCTCTGGGTAGTCAAAGCAGTCATTATGCTGAAGCTTCTGCTGCTCTGAATACTATGATTATTGCTAAGAACCTAAATCATGACAATTTATGGCTGGAGGGAGACTCACTAAATATTATCAAGTGCTTGAAGGGGGAAACCGAGCCATCGTGGTCTATTGAAAACATAATTTTGAAAGCAAGAGAAATTATTGCTAGTTTTAAAGTTATCATAATTGAACATGCCTTTAGAGAAAAAAAATTGGTTGTTGATGGCTTGGCGAACCTAGGCGTTAACTCTGAAGCTCAAACTATTTGGCACGGGGAAGATAATATTAATTTTAGTATTAAAGATCTCCTAAGAAAGGATAGATTTACGGGGAAAGAAGGACCGCATAATCATGATAGTTGAAATGAGTATTTTATGCATTTATAGAAAGGTGATGATTACTTGGCAAAGTGGCAGAATTGCAATCAAAGATATTAACACTCCGCACACTTTGTGGGTTTTCATTTTCAAAATTCCAAGAGACAACGGGAAGAAAGCTTTGAGCTTGCAGAAGAATAGAGGTGACATTCTGAAACTGAATATGGGAGGGGATCTAAGGAGGGAGGAACCAGACAACATTTCTAGATGGAAGGAAATGCCAAAAGTATGGACGAAGCTAGAAAAAGGGTCCCTGGCGAATTTTATGGAGAAGCTGGTTGATTACGATAAAGGTAGGGTTAATCTTGCAGTCTCCAAAATAACTGAAAAATTGGAGTAACAGGTCTTTTAAAATCCATGGTGTGAGGTTCAAACTGGATGCGAGCCTCATAGTGACTGTTACAAGTATGCCCCACTTAGGGCTCAATTTTTTTAGATATCTTAAAGTTTCCAATAATGCGGTTAAACTATTCCCACGTAAGGAAAAGGAGAGGGCTAAAATTGGTAAAGCCATAGGGGGTTATTATGATGCCTCCAACATCAAGAAAATTTGGGGCTGGGTTTTGAATGCGATCATGGAATACATAACTATTGAGGGTCATTTTACTAGGGCCCATACATACCACTTTGTGCTATTAAACCACTTTAGGCATGAAAAAAGGGTTTCCCTACCCTACTATCTCTTCAGGTCTTTGTTGAGGTCCCTCAACAAACACAACAAGAACCCCTCGAACCCAGTGCTTCATTGTGGCCTCATTCTGCTCATTTATGAGCACTGCAAAATCCTTGCCATTTAGGAAAACAAGAGGTTGTTGGCTTCCCCAGGGAAAGGTAAGAGAAAGCTAGAGGAAGGCGGACCCAGCCAGGAAGAGTCGACTCAGAGCAAAAAAGGCAAGAGTGCCACTGGGATGGAAACCCAAGATGACAAGAATGACACAGAGGAAACTGGAAAAGACGACAATGAAATGGAAACAGATGAGTCTGGTGATGAGGAAATCTAGAAAGATGAGGACGTGGGTGTAGAGGAAGAGGAAGTTGAGGATGGGTCCGACCAAGATAGTCCAATTCATAGTGCCAGCTTAGGCAATGACAACAACCAGCCTATAGTGGAGAAGGATGACAAGGTTAATGAGGAAAAATAAATGGATTCTGAGAGGGAGAAGATTAAGGAACTTGAGAAGGAAACAACTAAGGATTATATGGGTAAGGATAAGGAGAGTGTTGGAGAAGCGTTATTCTTGGATAACCTCAAAAACCTTACCGAGGCTAGATTGGGGTTTGATAGATGGACTTATGAAGTTGTGAAGAATTTGGAAAAAAATGGGAAGCAAATGGATGAGAAAAGGAAGGAAGAAGACAAGAACCAGAAGCAATGGAAGCAGGACATGGAGGAAAAAGCTAAAAAGATGGCAGCTCAGATTAAATATCTGGAAGAAGGTAAAGTGGCAAAGAAAAACTTGTTGGGAATGATCCTGAATATCTTGTCTGCTGTCACAAAGAACCTAGAGGATATTTCTATGGTCCTTGATAGCTCCAGCTCTCCCAAACCAATGGTGGACCTCGACATTGATGATGATGCTTTCAAGGCTGGGAGTGGGGAAGCTACGCCTGGTGGAGCAGCAAAGAGAACTAGGGTGAGTGTGCAGAAAGC
Source organism: Cryptomeria japonica (assembly GCF_030272615.1). Lineage (NCBI taxonomy): Eukaryota > Viridiplantae > Streptophyta > Pinopsida > Cupressales > Cupressaceae > Cryptomeria > Cryptomeria japonica. The sequence continues at coordinate 975,564,307 of NC_081407.1, forward strand.
AGCTGCGACATCTGTTAAGGAAATCCCTAATTTTAGGGATAATATCAAAAATATGTATGGGATTAGCAGTATCTTGGCTAATGCCTTGAAAAATATAAATTAGTTTCTCTTTTGGGCTTTGTTTGGTTGGGCTGGTTTTCGCTAGTTTTTTGGGGCTTTTTAGCTGGTTTTTTCTAGGGGTTATGCTGGTTTTTCCTATGTTTGTTCCTTTTGGTTTCTTAAATGCTTTTATCTCGTAAGGATCTATTGTAAAGGGTTTCAAGGCCCCTTCAATACCTATTTTTACCTTAATAAAAAACACAACAAAAACCTAATTCTCATCATCGAGATTACAAACAAGTCGGTACAATCTTGAATTTTAGAAATCATAACAATCTCTTCACATTCTTCAAGAAAATTCCAACCGCTTCATCGGACTTTGTAACTCATTGTGCGCCATGCATTAGATGCAATCCACTTTGCTCCTTTCCAAGATAACAAACACGTCAAATCAATTTGAACTAATCCTCATACAATGATCACACGTGTCTCCATCATTACCGCTCAACATTAGATCTTAAACCAACAAACTTGATCGGTTAGGGTTTAACAGAAAACAACTGGTAGGGTTTATTAGTTACATAACATAGAAAGGTTTAACCCATTATACCAGTTCAACTTACAAACTACCATATACTGGTTTACAACATCTTCCTTAAGGTTTATCATACTGGTTACAAGACAATAGAAATAACAACAATAACATTAGCAATATCATGAATATTATTCACCGGTCAATTGACATCAATGACAACATATCATTAATGCAATCTATATGCAAAATGCCAACAAACTAAAAAATGCCAACAATTAATGACTCACCATCCCAATTCGGCCCACATCCATTTGGTTTGGAATGTTGAATATCATCTTACTCATTAGACCAGGTAGATTGCCTGTGGAATATGTTATCTAGTGCACATCATGCTTCCTTTGCATTTATGGTCACCAATTGGCTATCTTTTGATGATGATCTTATGAGGCCACCACCTTGGATCTCTGCCCTACCATGGAGACACTTGATATGGATCACTTTTCTTCCAACTTGTAGGTTTGTGTGGCACAACTTTGTCAAAAAAACAAAATCATTAATAATCATTCTGCACAAGGCACTCAAATTAAAGCCAAATTACATTGGCTTAAAGTAGTTGATTGTGCATCTAAAAAGTTTTTTTTTGATCTTCAAGCACATCATTCCTCCCAGGAAATAATAAAATTAAAGAATGTCAATAGGTACTCACTAAGATCTCAAATATTATATGAGCTTTCATTTGCCACTACGAGAAGATCTTCACTGCCCATGAGCCCTCTCCTCAGTGAGATTGTACTCTTCAGGATTCCCTCTAGGTTGTTCCCTATAGGCAATCTTAAGCACAATTTTTTTGACCAATTAATTTCCTTGGAGGATCTCAAGGAACCAATTAATTATATGGTTGATGATAAAGTTCCTAGGTGTGATGGATTCCCTTGGGAGTTCTACTTGATCGTCTATGGGGTTGTGTTAGACTCGACCTTCATACTGTTTACCATGAGGCTTTTGATAATAATTCTCTAGGAAGGATTATCAATGGAGGAAATATTAAATTCATACCTAAGTCCAATGATCCTGAAAACATTTGCAACTAGTGGTTGATCATGTTGCTCAACACCTCTTAGAAAATCATCACCAAAGCTTTATCTTTTTCCTTACATTGTTCTTCTTGAGAAAATGAGCTTTATTAAATAAAGATAAATTTTGGATAATATTGTTGTTTTCTAAGAGGATATGGATTGGTCTAGGAATTATAAACCAGAAACCCTCTTCTTGAAAATTGATTTTGTCAAAGCCTATGATTGCATTGAATGGCTTTATATCCCCACCATGTTTTATGCCTTGGTTTTTGGTCCAAGAATACTTATATCACCATCAATAGTTTCTAGTTGCATGCCTTTGGTATTTTTTGTTCCATCCAACAAGTTTTCCCTTTTTGTACATTCTTTATATAGAAGGGTTTAGGTATTTGTTGGCAAAATCTATCTCCTTCAGGTGGGTCTGAGGAATTTCCCTACCAGAGCCATTGAACCATTTGATTAATTGTCACTTCATTGATGATTCATTTCTACCCTTATTGAAAAAGAGAAAAATATCAAAGATATGCTTTAATATCTTGGCATCTTTTGCCTTGCCTCTATCTTGACTATTTAATGGTACAAGACTCAATGTTATTACCAATCCACTCTCCTTGCATCACCTTGGCTCCTTAGCTATGCCTGGAAGTAGATCAAATTTAGAGAAATTCTAAGATTTATTGGCATTCCTTTTTCTTTTCAAGCTTCTCTAGTGGATCTTTGCAACATGGTCCTCACTAGAATTGATAAAAAGCATGCGTGCTAGATTAGTAAGCCACTCTCAGTGGTAGGTAAATTCTACGTTTGCTCCAAAATTCTTATGGCCACCCATGTTTATTACTCATGTTGTTGGGCTCCTTTTAAGACTTCTTATTTGAAGTTTGAGAAATTTCTCTATTATTTTCTCTAGTCCTCTTTCGACGACCACAAGTGTTTCCATCCAGTGGCCTAAAAGTTTTGCTACCTCCCACGTGAATTTAGAGGGTCTAGTCTTTTCTCTACCCTACACCAAGTTCTGGATCTTTTTGTCAAATAGCTCATCCATTTCATTTCTTGCAATGAAGTATGGAATATATTATTCTCTGGCATTGCATTACTTCAAGCTTTCTGATCCATCGTCCTACCTAGAATGGGATAAGTTTTCAAATCCTGTTTCCCATGAAAGAATTCATGCATATGAAGGGCACTTTCATTATGTGCTTGGAAAGTTGTTAAGTCTTGGAATTGATAAGTTGGATCTACTTTAGGATGGCCTTTCCTCTTACCAACACAACCTCTGGTGGTATCCCTTCAATTAGAATCAAGGGCTCTCTTTGGAAAGACTATCTTGGGTTAAAGCCACACATTTTCACAAGATGGGCATTCACACTGCTTGCGATTTATTTTCTAGAACTACCGCGAGTCTCCTTTCTTTAGATGAGTTGAAATCTAAATTCATCTCTCTCAACCAAACCAAGAGACATTTGACATCATAACGGTGGCGCTCCTTATGGAAATGTTACACAAAGTTGGGGTCTACTCTTTTATACCCTAGTGGATGTATGGAATCCAAATACTACTTTCTATAACTATGAGTCGCATTTGGGGTATCGCTATCTTTTGCCACATCTTCTCATGGTATCCAATTTAAACTTTAGATGCTATTTGAAATCACTTCTCTTGGTTTGGAAATGTAGATTTCATAATATCTTGTCAACTTTTGTTGAGCCTAAGATTGCCCACTTTTCTTGGTGTATTCTTTTCCAAGGCTTACATATGTGTTCTCATCTTAGGAATATGGGTATTCAAGACCCTCATTACCCATTATGTGCACAAACAAATTTTTTGAAACATCTCTTTTGATTTTTTTGTAGAGCCCAAAAACTATGGAGTTAGTTTCATGATTTTTTTGCTCCTTCTACTTGAAGCCTTTCTCTTGGCATATGAGTCCTTTAGAGGATTAAACTCACATTCCCTTAAATTATACTCAAATTTGGCATGCTTTTAGGGTGGAGACCCTCTTTAGTCTATGAAATATATAAACTCTGCAATTTTTGTTCGTTGCTTTGCTGATGAAAATGTTTCAGTTTACTCTAAGGCTACCAATTACTCAAAAGTTTTGCTACAAATCCAAGTGTAGGCTCACAAGGTGGCCTTGGAGGTGGCTCACCTTTAAGAGTTAATTTATCATTAAGGTATTTTCCTATACACTATTTCTAGGGTTCCTTCAAATCCTTTCACCTCCCATAATCATTCTCCTCCTCGTGGTTGGTGTACAGGTTGGAGTTTCTCTACTCATCACTCCTAGTTCCTAAGGTCCCAAGCTCCTCATTGTCATTTTGGTGGCCATAGTAGCTTGTCCTGACCTGTTCAATGAAACTCTACCTCTCCCTCATAGGGGTTTTATTGTTGGGTGACCTTCTAAGGCAACTTGTCATTGACTAATGATGGTTTTGGTTGGTCGGCTCCTAATGCTTTAAAGTGGTTCCTCTAACTAGCTTTTGCAATCTCTCCTATGCATACAAAAGTCAAAGATAAAGATAAAGAATATGAGGGGTGGTCTTTCCTTGACGTCACCCCAAACCTCATTGATGTATGGGACAAATTAGAGCATCGAGATCCTTCGTCTCCTCTAATTGGTGTTGCTTTAGCTACTTAGTGGCTTTGTTTTATATTTTTATAGCTCTACGGGCTCTGCCCGTTTGACATTGGGGGTGTGATCTTGTATCCGTCCACCTTTTTACGTGAATGTCTAATATACTTTTTGTAGTCACATAAATCCGTCCACTTAATTAAATGAATATTTAATATTTATTTGATTATTTAACCATCAATTAAAAATTAATTAAATTAATATATTAAATTAATTCATCTTAACCCTCTTCCCCTATTAATTAAATAAATTATTTAATTTATTTGATTTAATTCACTTAACAAATTCAGACCATTAATTAAATAAATAAATTATATTTATTTAATTAAATATTCTCTCACATTTAAATGAATTAATATTTATTTAAATCCCCCAAAATCCCACCTCTCACATTTAAATAAATTATTTATTTAAAATCACCTTTATCCTCCACCCACTTGTATTTTCCTACAAATGCAAGTTGCACAACTATTTTAAATAAATCATTTATTTAAAAATCACCTTTATCCTCCACCCATTTGTATTTTCCTACAAATGCAAGTTGCACAACTATTTTAAATAAATCATTTATTTAAAAATCACCTTTATCCTCTCACCCACTTGAAACCTTTAATGGTTTCCCTTAAAGTCTTCAAACTTAATGGCTTCTTTCTAGAGTCTTCTCAATCCTTTAATGGTTTCCCTTAAAGTCTTCAAACTTAATGGCTTCCTTCTAGAGTCTTCTTAAGCCTTTAATGGTTTCCCTTTAAGTCTTCAAACTTAATGGCTTCCTTCTAGAGTCTTCTCAAACCTTTAATGGTTTCCCTTAAAGTCTTCAAGCATTTAATGCTTTATCTTCCTTTTTCTCATTTAAATAAATTAATATTTATTTAAATATTTATCCAAATGCAACTTACACCATTTAATTGAAATAAATGATTTTATTTTAATTGAAAATACCAAAATTCCTCCCACTTGCATTTTCCTACAATATCCACTTGCATGCCTAAACCCCTTCTAGATTCTTCTAAACCCTTCCTAATTAACCTAATCCATCCCCTAAATATTGTCACATTCCTAAGCAAATTGGAGTCACTTCTCAAAGACTCCAAAGTCTTTGAAAAATAATTAATGCTTTGTGTGTTCAACAAATTAACCTCTAAAGTCTTCCAAACCACTTATGGCTCTTACATGACCATTAATGGTTAATTCCACTTGCACCCGTGGTTAAGGACTTTGACCCCTAACTTAACCCTCATGTAACCCATGTGTCTCTTCAAAGCATTTATTTCTTTTACTAGGGTAACCATCATGTCCCCTCAAGCATTTAATGCTCCTTATCTCTCCTCTCAAGCCTCCTCATGGTGACACTTGTCATCCTGGGATTGGGTTGAAAGCCCTCACATGGATTGAAAATCATTCAATCCTGACCCTTGTTGAGATTGCTCAATCTCAACCATCCATTGCTCCCTTTTTCCTATAAATAGAGCCCATTTTTTTATAATCTAGAATCCTGAAAACTTGTATGCATTTAAGCTATAGGCATTTTTAGAGAGAATTTAGCATAGCAATCTAATATCTTGTTATTTTGGTTAAAATCAATCATTTTAATAGCATCTAGTATTTTAGCTTTCCATTTTACATTTGGAGCAAAATACTCAAATCTCAATCCTCCATAAGCATCCATAGTGCAAAAAGCTGCTGAAAGCTACACTATTTTGGAACTTGGAGAGGAGAGGAACAAAGGAGAAGGAGCCAAGAGCATGTTAGGAGGCATTTGGAGATGCCTCATCATATTTTCTTATTTAGTTAAATATTCTTTCATGTTCTTAGCATCTCTTTTGATATGCCTGTTTAGATTAGCTTTTGGTTAACTAACACTAATGATTTCTTGTGTCTTGTGTTGTTTGTCATTTGCTAACCTTGTCCATTTTGCAGAGCATCACTTTCTAATTAATAGAATACAAACACACTTAATCATAAAAAATATCAAAATAAATGAAACAATAATATTAAAAAAACTTAAAGTATGAAAGCTAAAATAGAGTAAATGTTGTCAAGGTTGTGGTATTTTGAGAATGACCCAGCAGGGAAGAGCATAGAGAATTGATGGTGGAGTTTCCTACTTTTTATAGCAAGAGGAAACCCACATCAATGAGGAAGGTTTTAGGTACAAATTTAAGGATGAATGATAGTTACTAAGGATGATTTCCCTACTCCTTGGGCCATATAAGGTGAAGGTTAAAATATATTGTGCTAGGCAATCTTCCGCCCAATGCCTCCATTTTTATTCAACATCAAGCTTAATTTTGAAGGAAAAATAGAAGGAAAATTCAAATAGGGGAAGTTTGGAGTTGTGAAATATATGGTTCAAGAGAGTTTGAAGACCAAACATGAGGTTAGAAAGATATTAGTAGGGTATCACACCCCCAAAATTATAACTGCCAGACCACATTTCATTTTATATGTCCAAGTTTTCTATTCTCTACAACTCATGTTATTTTACCTCCTTACAAGTTCCTACAAATATATTTGGTTTAGGATTTCTTTTCTTAGTCCATGTTGAAATTATATCTTGCTCCTATATCGACATTTTAATGGGATATAAAAGTTGTAGGAGTTGTCCAAGGGGTTGAGCTTAACTGGTTAAAACACTGGGTTCTCACTGTGGAGACCCAAGTTCAATTCCCAATAGGGACATTTGAAGTGGAATTCTAAGCTGTGACTCTTGGCCTTCCATAGGATGGGGAAGGTCTTGGGGTCAATCTAATCAAACATAATAATGATAATAATTCAAAGATATGTAGTGGGGATGGGGCCTCCTACTGTGTTCCCACTGATTCATAGCTCCAATCAAAAGCTATTCAGGCTTCGGCCAATTACCGATAAAAAAAAAAAGTTGCAAGAGTTAAACAAACTATCAAAACCAAGTTATGCATTGCTCTTTTGATTAAATGGTTATTTCATACCAATACTAATCTGCTCTACAAAAAGCTCAATACATGGAAGATGGTAGATAATGGAATGAAATAGAATAGTTAAATGATATAAATAATTTTGAACCATTCCCAACAAGTATACCTAGAGAAAATGATTAAAAGAAAAAATGATAGTTTAGTATTAAATCTCATGGAACATAACAACCCTAAAGAATGATAGAAATTAAAAATAACATAGAATTATAAGGATCATAAATTTTTCATGCTACAAACAACATTGTTAGTTCAATTTTTTCATTATTAAAATTGACTTGGTTGCATTTAAAAGCCTACTATTTATATTGTTAGAATAGAGGGAATTTTCTCATGTTCGCTTTCATAATTAGCACCCTAGGTTTCTCTTTAATTTTTTTTTGGTACATATTCCTTTAAAATAATCCTTAAACAAATTTTAAACCATTTTTAAATACTCTTGTGTTCTTAAAAGATTATAAAATTTGACTAAATAACATCCAACCAACATGTTGAAATGAAGACACAGACCTACAAACTACAATATAGTCCACTTGATAGGTATCTTTGGTTGGATGGTTAGTTGGACTATGATTGTCAGGATCACTATCTCACCTACTTATTGTCCCCAAATTCTCTCCTCCACCATCTCAAAATCTCTCCTCCTTTTTCCCTATTGATTGCAACATCTATTTTGCCACTTTTGGAGAAATTCAATACAACTAAAAAAGAAAGTAAAAAATCTTCTTTGTAGATCACCCATTTTATACTTAGTAATAAATTAGAGAAACAATTCCATGTTGGATGATTTATTTCTTGGGTGTATGTTTAGGGAAACACTTGCAAATGAATTATGATAATATTAGATTTAGGCTTGAGTGGAAATTGGGAGATCATCCCTCATATAGCTAAAAAAATTGTTCACATTGTATATTATGTTAAATGCTTACTGTAGACACATAAAAATTTCCATTAATTTGTTCTCATTTAATTTCAAATTTCTCTAAACATCGGGTGAATCCTTATTATTACACTATTATTTCTCCATAATTCATTATTCATAATTTCGATCTTTCATTATATTATTATTAATATCTCATCATTTAGATCTATTAAATTTATTAAATAAAACATTATATCATATTCATTTATATGCCTTCATGCATTCACCTTATATACATTTCTCTATTTATTTAATAAAACCCTTTAATATCCCCCATACCACTTACGATTTCCCATTTACCACTCATCTTCCCTATACCACTCATCTTGCATCATCCCATATTCATCTCACAACATGAACTCACCCAGGGAAAATCTATTTAAACAAGGCCCCCTCTCTTATTTGAGTATCTCATCTTTATGTGTCGTGTGCTATGCTCAAATTCATCATTGCTAAATAGGAAATAAGGAAAATCGTGAATCCCTTAACTATCTAAGCAATCCAAACATAAAACCAATGAAATAGATGCAATATAGAATAAAATTAAACAATATAAAACTCTCTATTGTGCATCATGGCTTCCATTGCTCTTGTGCTGGCAACCTGCATTTGAAACAAAGATTCAAAGTTCGTGATTATTGAAAATGGAGATTGAATGCTCAATTTATAGATTTTTGGAGAGGATTGATTGAAAGGTGGAACAAATTGATCAAGAGGTGGAACTCAGGTGAGCTCACATGAAAATTGATAGTTGAACTGCTAATTTGGAGGTGAAACAAAATAGATTGAATAGATTAATTGAGTCAATCGATTGAGAAAAAACTAACTGAAAGAAGAAAAAGAATGATTGGAGGAAATAAAGAGGATGAAAAGCTAACTAGAAGATGAAAATAGAGACTGGAGAGATAAATGCTTTAATTAATTAATTGATTGAATTAATTAATCTAGCATGTGCTTGCACTTTAACTTAGATTTTCAATTTAATCTTTGCATGAGATTTAATTCAAATAATTGAGTTTATAATAAATTCAATTTAGTATTTGAATATATTTAGAACTTGACTTTGATTTTCAATTTAATTTTTGAAATCATGCACATGTACATAAAATTAGAAGAATTAGAGGAAATAATTTAGTTAATTAAATAATTTAAAGAAACTATTTAATTATTTAGAAATGGAATTTAATTAAATAATAAAGATTATTAAATTAAAGGATTAAATCACAATTAATTAAATAATAAATATATAATTAACATTTAGAAAAGGGTTAATGATTAGATAATTAGATGAAATTGAGAATTAATTAATCTATTTAAATAATAAAGATTATTTAAATTGGGGAATTAATCAGAATTAATTAAATAATAAATATTTAATTAACATTAGAAAAATGGTTAAAATGATTAAGTGATAATAGAAATAGAAAATAGAATAATTAGTAAAATGATGAGGAAATATGAATTTAGAAGAATATGATTAATTAACTTAATTAAATAGTTAAATAATTATTTAATCAATTAGACGAATAATTAGTACACGATGAATGAGTCATTTTTAGGTGTCTACATTTGTCCCTCTTTGAGACAATGTCGAAACGATATTGTTTCAAAGAAAACAAAAAAAATTCTGCCCTAGTATGCCTTGGTACCACTGTATAGTGTAAATATTCCCCCTCGGAAAAGGTGATAGAAAGTTTTGAAAATTGAAACCATGTTTTCGATATCAGTATAATGAGAAATCGTGTGAAGTTTCATGCGATTTCAAGATCATTTGAGTGGGCTATAGGTTGTTTGAAGCTGGCGGGGACCATGGGCGTCGAGGTATCAAAAAATCCTAATTTTGAGCTATAAGAGATTTTAGGTTTTCATTTGCTCATTTGTAATTTGGTAAGTTCTTGGTTTTGTCTGCGAATTTTGTGCTTTCTTGCGAGTATTTCATCATCATGGCTGGCTATAGAGCTCGATTGCATCTGTCTGATTGCGTATGTTCATATCAAAGACCTCCTGGGACTAGTGGCATGGTATTTTTCTTAATTCTTGCCTGTTTTTTTGTCTATTTTTGCTATTTTTCCAAAAAATTTGCAGTGTCCAATTTTTCCTTTCTGTCACGCAATAGCATGTCGTTTTTCACGCATTCGCTTTTAACATATCGCATTCATTGTAAGGTTACGCATACACTTTAAACATACCACATTTGTTGTATTCATACCACATTCACTTAAGATGCTACACATATGCTAATTTCTTTACACATTGGTGTTAAATGTCACGCATTGGTTTAAAACATCACGTATTCGTTGTAAGTGAAAGATTTTTTGTCATGCGTTTGATTATTTTTTATGTTCTCATGATCCGATATCTGATATTTTGAATATTTTCTCTATGGAGGAGAACATTGGAGTGCTATACTGCCAACAGAGCAGACCCAATGGACTTGATCTTCATGCCGATTTACTTGATGAGGAGATTGAGCATATCCGACATCTTGGTTTATATTACGTGTTACACTTGCCAGAGGTTACGACCAACAAGGATATGATTACAACGTTGATAGAGCGATGGCATTCTGAGACATGTTCATTCCATCTTCCTACTGGGGAGGCATCCATTACCTTAGAGGATGTATGGCGTATACTGCATATTCCGATTCATGGTGAGAGAGTTGTATATGACCATGACGATGGCATTGTTGGATTGTGTGCACTATATGAGTGTGAGATACAGGACTTGCAGATTAGTGGTTGATATGACATCCCTTGGGCCCGTTTAGATTATGATGATATGACTATTGTACTATGTAGTATTGTTGGTGGTTTGTTGATACCTGACATACGAGGTCATGGATTTCCAGTTGGATGGGGTAGAGTGCTCCATGATATGATTGTGCATTGACGAGTATATGCTTGGGGTCCTTGTATTCTAGCCATGTTGTATTACTAGATGCATGACATTGTATATCTTGGATATCGGTCTATCAGTTGTGGGGTGACATTGCTCCAGACTTGGGCATGGGAGCACATTTCTATTTCGAGATTTGTCATTCATGTTGATTTGCATCCTGGTGAGCCTTATGCTTATAGGTACACATTGGATATTAGATACAGGGGTTCAGGTAACACCTTGTATTGGAGGCATCCGTTTGATATTCTACAACATTTTATTTGGAGGCCTTACTTAGATTTTCCTGGTTGGGTGGATGATGTAGTGCACTTGCCTTTCTGCTGACAACAGAGATATTTGATTGGTAGGACATTCGAGACGCAACGGATCATAGAGATGTCTCTTCCCGAAGGGGTACTGAGATAGTTTGGAGAGGTACAGGTTACACCGGTGGTTGCTTCTTATTTTGCTCGTGTATCTCGAGAGTTATCTGATTGGGGGGTTTGTATACAACCACATGTTGCTTCTGCTGAGTTTGATGCTCTTCAGCCATTACTTTGGGATTGGGGTAGAGGTGCAGCAGATCCAGGGACTACACCAGAGTATGATGCATGGTGGGCCAGACATAGGCCTATTCCACTTACTGATCTTGTTGTTCCGATTACAACATAGAAAATTCAACATCCTAGACAACGCCCGAGGATAGACAGGGAGGAGAGATTCAGAGGAGGAGAGGATGGTGGATTAGCTGAGGGGGAAGATGAGGGAGGAGATGAGGGAGAATACGAGGGAGGTGGAGGAGATGAGGGAGAATACGAGGGAGGTGGAGGAGACGAGGGAGAATACGAGGGAGGTGGAGGAGATGAGGATGTAGACATTGGTGGAGACACTGAGTCTACTAGCAGAGAAGATGACGATGGTTCTTTAGGGTCATCGAGCAGTGAGGATGGTGATGATGATGATTAGATGCCGGAACTGGAGGATGTGCCTACTGCAGAGGGTGGAGGAGGATAGGTGGGTGACATGGATGATGACCCGTAGATCCTTAGAGCACGAATTCAGAGTCTAGAGGACGAGGTTGCCCGACGAGATGTTGAGCAAGAGGCCTACCATATAGACTTTGGTGCTTTAGAGGTTGAGAGGGATCATCTCCAGAGGGAGAGAGATGAGGAAGTCAGATGGTCACAGATGATTCAGGCTACCTGTGATCAACACTTTGCTCCAGGTATTGATGCACAGAGTCAGTTTGACAGACTTTACTACGCCACACAAGAGGCTTTTTATTATTGACGGCTTTATTATGACATTGTACCTAAGAGACAGAGAGCTCCTAGTTTTAATGTTGTTAGAGGTCATTCTAGTTCTAGCAGGACTTCCACACGGAGGACCAGCAGTGGTGGTGTTATGGGACCACCTCGACATCTTGGGGTAGGATCTAGTGGGCAGGACCCACCTATTGATAGAGGCAGTGTCGATTGAGACATTTTGATCATGTTATTTGAGCCTTCGGGCTTGTTTATTGTATTGATACACATTATCATTTTTGAGTTATATATATGATATGTAGTTTTTTGGTGGCGATCTATTATGCTTTGTTTTCCATGTATGCTTATATGATGTATATCTATTTGATTCTTTATGATTCATGAATGCAATGGTTACTACATGATTTATCAGTGATGCTTTATGAATACGATGAGATCTATATGTATGCATATGAGACTGATGTTTATGAATGCAATGGTATCTATATGCTTTATGCATAATGTGTGTGTATATATATATTATAATGCCAGAACAATTTTTTTTTAACTGAGATGTACCTTGAAAAATTGTTAGTAACATGAAAGAGAGAAGAGATTGATGAAAGGAAGACATTAGAAAAGAAAATGATTTAGATAGAAGATGGGAAATCAGCAAACTATCAAGAAACATATGAGATGAGAATGAAATTGAATGAATCACAAACCCGTGTCATTTATTTTATTGTGCACTATATATTCATCACTGAGCCTTATTATTGAACAATGAAGGTTAGCACATCCTGGTATAAGGAACCAATATGTAAAGATATCTCATTGTAGAAACAAACACGTAGCAGACAAGGAGTGAACCCCTCCATTCTGGAAAATACACTAGGGGTCGAGGTATGTGTGGCATTTAATAGCTGAATGCTCCTATCATCGAAACCCACTAGAGAAATTTCCCTAGAACTTCATCGGTTCACATCACAAACAAAAAACAAAGAAAAAGATAATGCCCATCATGGCTCCTCTAATCACTTGTGGACATCCTTGAGTAGCATAGGAACATAATTTGTTGCCAAATGATAAAAGATAAAGACTGAACCGTGTTGGCATATGATGAAGCGGTGATAATGTATGTTGTCATTGATGAATAATGATGAACAACTAATACTCTAACTGGTACTGATTCCCCCCCCCCCCCCTCTTAGTACCAATTAGAGTATTAGTTGTTCATCATTATTCATCATTTGGTATCAGAGTACCTCTAGGTCCTCAGTGATATAAGCTTAACCACTTGAGGCAAAAGATCCTGCTTTAATGATGAAGAGGGAAGGTCCTAAGTTCAATAGGGACAACTTCAAAATATGGAAGGACATAATGAAGATTTATATCAAGAGTTTGGGTGCTCAATACTGGAGCTATGTTGAGAATGCCTATGTAATCCCTACTGGCACTCTGATTGATGATCAGAAAAGAGAGATTCAAGAAAATGGGCAAGTCATGGAAGCCCTTATTAGTAGCCTGTCCGATATTGAGTTCATTGATGTACAAGATAAGGACAGTCCTAAGAATGTTTGGGACACACTAGAAACCATTAATGGTAGTGATGAGCATGTCAAGCAGGCTAAGGGAGAAAGCCTCAGAGAAAAATTTGAAGACATGAGGATGGTTGAAGGTGAGACCATTGAGCAATATGGCATAAAGATCAAGACTGTGGTTGGAGATATCAAGAGCACTGGTGGAACAATTGACGATGCCACAGTTGTCAATAAAGTTCTAAGATCTTTGTTACCGGTCTATGCAGTCAAGGTTGCTGCTATCCAAGAGCTAAGGTCTATCGACAAAACAAAGGTATCCTTAGACTCTATTATTTCTAAATTAACTACATGTGAATTGAATGGCTATGATGGTAGCATTTAGAAGACTGAGTCAGCCTTTAGAGTATCTACTTCCTCCGCACCTACTAGGAGAGGAAAAGAGGTTAGCACTAGTTATGAATCCAGACCAAGCAGAGATATGGATGATGAGGAGATTCTGATGGAGTTTGAAGCTCTTCTCACCGTGAGACTTCCAAAAGGCACCGGAAAATACAGAGGTAAGCTTCCTTTGAAGTATTTTTCCTACAATAAGATAAGACATATAGTTGTTAACTGTCCTAACAATGACAATAAGGATAAACCGGAAAGGTTTAGAAAGTATAAAGCAGGAGGTAGGAGAAATTGTCTTGTTGCAGTGGATGAAGGTGTTTCTGATGAAGAATCTAAGGATGAAGAGAGTGAGGACATAATGTTCATAGCTGTTAAGGAAGAGGTGTTTGACCTGAAAGCCCTCATCTCTCACATTGACAACTCTAATGAGTGGATCATTGATAGTGGGTGTTCTCACCACATGACTGGTGACCGGAGAAAGTTTCAAACTTTGGAAGAATATGATAGAGGTGTTGACTGGTTTGGCAACGATGTACCCTAAATGGTAAAAGGAAAAGGATCCATCTCACTGAATGGAAAGAGTAGTACAGATGATGTCTACTAGGTGGAAGGCCTTAAGCACAACCTTTTGAGTGTTGCTCAGCTAAACGACAAAGGACTTATTCCGAAGTTCAAAGGTGGAGTCTGCAGAATAATTGGAAATAATGGTGAACTTATTGCCACCGGTAAATAGACCAAAGGAAACCTGTTTCAGCTGAATGCCCAGATCAGTTAGTGTCTGATGGAGAAGTTTGATGATAGTTGGGTATGGCATAAGAGACTCTTTCATATAAACTTTGATAATATAGTAAAGGCCAGTAAGATCAAGGCAGTAAGAGGATTGCCTTTGCTAAACAAACTAGAGAATGCTTTGTGTAGAGAATGTCAACTTGGGAAGAAGTCTTCCTCAACATTCAAAGGTAAGTCTTTTTCAGCAGAGAACTTACTTGATCTAGTGCACACCGATCTATGTGGTCCGATGAAAACAAGAAGTATTCAGGGAGATCGGTATTTCATGATTCTTACCGATGACTGCTCAAGAATGATGTGGGTCACATTCTTGAAAGACAAGTCTGAGGCGTTTGGAAAATTCAAAGCCTTTAGAGCATTGGTTGAGAAGGAAAGCGACAGAAGAATAAAATACCTTAGAATCGATCAGGGAGGTGAATTCACTTCTGATGAATTCAACAAGTATTATGACGTGAATGACATCAAGAGGCAGTTGTCTACCCCAAGGACACCACAATAGAATGGCATAGCAGAGAGGAATAATAGGACTGTAGTGGAAGCGGTCAGAACTATGCCGATCCAAGGAAATGTAGCTCACATTTTGGAGAGAAGCGATAAGCACTGCAGTCTATACTATTGTATACACATAAAGTTGGCTATGAGCAATTAAATAAATATTTTATATTTATTTAATAATTATTCTTCTATTAAATAGTTAATTTGAAAAGATTAATTTATTTAATTCATTTCGTGTCTTTCTATTAATTAATTTAATTGAAATATTTTATTAATTAATTCATCTATCCTATTCCTCTAATTAATTCAATATCTAATATTTAATTATCTCTTTCAATCAATTAAATATCTAATATTTAATGGTTATTATCCTATCTTATAGTCTCAAATATTAAATGATTTTCTAAATTATTTAATCTTTCTTATCCAACTCACCCTCCATCTCCACTTCATCTTCCTTTGCCAACTCATCCATCACGTGGCCAAGGAAATTAATATTTCTTAAATATTAATTCACCATTTATCTTCAACCTCCAAACTTAATGAAATATTGTGTACGTACACATATTTCATAACCTCCTTCTATATTCTCTCCAACATCCCTACATCTTAGGAAGGACTTGAGTCCACTTGTCTTATCATGCGTAAATTTTCTCCAACCATCCCTAGATTCCCTTAGTTAGCAACCCAGTCAAGGTGAGACGAGTGACACTTGTCTTCTCCTTCCCTCTTTCTCTCAACCTTCACCTTTGCTCACAACCATCCAAATATGTAGATCTGATCATGATCGTTGATCTGAGCCACATCATCTTATCCTCTCAAGGTCTATAAAATCAAGCGTTTGAGTTGAGAGAGAGTTAGACTTCAAGTGAATTTGCAAGCTAATCATTTGTAAAACTTATGCATCCGTGAGTTTTAATTTTGAAGCAAATAGCAATTAGCATTCTAGTATAATCCTTTTAGCATAATTATGTAGTATTGCATATCATAGTGTATATGGTGAAAATGGATAACAACAATATTGAAAGGCTAAATGAATTCAACCACAAAACCCTAGCCTAACAACAACAAAAATCCACCATAACATATGAAGATTACCTAAGACAATGCAAATCAAATGAAATCACAAAGATTATACCATCACATTTCCAATAGGGTTTGGATCTCCATTCTTCCTATCTCCATTGATCTTGCTTGATATATTTGCTCTCAGATTTTATGTGCACAAGAGCTCAACAAAGAACAAAATGTGGTTGCAAGTAGGATCACATATGCCAAGTAGTCAATTGATCAAGTAGTTAGAATGATTGATTAGGGTTGATAATGAAGGAAGCATCTCCTTATATAGAAGACACTTGTAAAGCGGAAAATCGCGATCGAACCCTAGTTGTTCTCCCCTCTTCCCACTCCGAGGAGAGAGAAGGGAGGTTCGCTAGGATTCGATGGTTTTTCACTTAGGGGAGAGACTTTACATTCAAAAGAGGGGTTGAAACTCATAAGATCCAATCCCACGCAATGCAAGATTGGATGCTAAATGAATTTCAAGGGTTAGGAAAGCAAGGCTACCCTCTTTTGTAAAGAATGTTGTTAAGGAAATTAAGCTAAGCATGCATAGAAAGTCATAAAGATTCGCTTATAAACTGAGTTCGGGTTATAGGATGAAGCTGCAGACCTGGAATTAGCAGTAGAATGTCGATACGGCGCTGTCCTGCAAATTTGAGCAAAAGTTGTCGGGACGATGGCGCCCGGCGCCACGGTCCTCCGAAAAATCCACGAAACGAAGGGGGATCTGTTCGTCTCTGCACAAGGATTCCAGATCTTCAATTTCAGCCGCGTACCTGCAACCTACACAGAGAAAAGCGAAGACGATTGGGGGGTCAGGGATTGGGGGTTTGCCTTTAGGTCAAACCCCAGTTTTGGAATTAACCAAGAAATGAGCAAGAGCTGTAAATGTAAATGACTGTAAAACAAGTACTAATACCTTGTTCTAAGGATGTTGGTATCCTTATGTGCGAAGGTTTAGATGTTGTATGTTGTATGTTGTAGCATGTAGTATATGATCTCCTCTTCAATGGTTGAATCCTTGACTTGAATGCAACACTTAGCCTTGAATGGAGACTTGAAATGACCAACTGCTTGAATGCTTGAATGCTTGAATGTTTGAGTATAGTTTCCACGCCTTTTCCATCATGTCGAATGAAAGAGGAAAATGTAGTTTATATACTTGTCATTTAGGGCTGATAGACTGATTTTCCCGACCTTAGGCCGACCAGGAAATGTAATTTCCAAATTGCAAACAAAAAGACCCAAGCCCCTTAGGAGACTGGGCCCAAAATAGGACCCAGGGACCAGGGCGCTGGGCGCTTTGGTCCCACCTCCCGGGACATCAGGGTGCAAGGAGGTTCA
Source organism: Cryptomeria japonica (assembly GCF_030272615.1). NCBI lineage: Eukaryota > Viridiplantae > Streptophyta > Pinopsida > Cupressales > Cupressaceae > Cryptomeria > Cryptomeria japonica. The sequence goes on from NC_081407.1 coordinate 975,582,204, forward strand.
GGCCAGGGTGCTTGAAAAATGCAGTTTTCAGTGTCGCGAGCAAGTTTTGGGGTCTCCATTCAGGTTGCGTGTTGCGTCGCCATCGTGAAGACCGAAATGCAGTCGAAATTGCAAGTGTCGCAATTTTAGGACGCTACATTTAGCCCCCACTTTAGCGGGAGTATAAGCGTACGCTCATACTTCCGGTAAAGTACAAGGAAACAACATTGAAAGACTTTCACCACGTCAAGGAGGCAAGACACACCAAGCCCCCAGTGGACTAAGGATCTTACGACTTCGATTGACAAAGTAAAAGGGAAGATCACGAGGGAGAACCATGATTGTCAGTAGTAAGGTTCCCTCACTATGAGTCATGTAAAAGAAAGATATCAAAAATTTTCAAGGCAAGGTTAAATTTACCAAGAAATTTTCAAGTATCTTGAAAAGATATGAACGGGATGTATGCCCCCCTACGTTAAAGCGATCGCACACGCCTCATCGAGGGTGATTGTTTTAACGTAGTGATACATATAAGAAATGAGAAAGGAGCGCGTTATCGCAAGGATTTAGCCCCCAAGTGTGAGATAAGCCCAAGGATAATAGACACAAAACACAAAGCACGAGGTGACTTCGCTTTCCTCGGGGTCAGTATGCTGTATGATAATTCATGTATATATATCATATGTATGTATGCATAATTGTTCTTCATTCCCCAATCAAGGAAGGTCACCTAGAAGAAGGGAACACATGTGTCTTTTGAGTCAATATGAGAGAGAGAGATCGAGAGATCTCAATGCTTTGCATCGTCCTCAAGTAGACAACACCAAGGACAACAAATAGAAGAATGAGAATAACATATAGAAGAAGTAACAAAAGAGAGGGGGAGAGAATCTGCTATGCTAATGTAACCAGTTTAGCACGTCATCTACCCCCCGATCTTGCTGATCAATGTTTCCGGAAGGCAGAAAACATGCTAGAGGAGGAACATCCAACACAGCAGATGGAGCTATCACAAGATCCAAACAAGGGCTATGTTCATGTTCCGAGCCACATTGTTCTTGTCTAGGAGCTAGGATAAGTGCTTTAGAAAATTCATTAGATAAATGGTTATCAACATCAACAAGTTCATATTCACTATCAGAAGCAAGAGGAGTAACATTTTCATCTATATCATCATCAAGATTTATAAAAATAGGATCTTTAACTCGCACAGGATCAAGATCATCATGCATCTTATGTTTAGGAGATTGAGGCTCAATATCCGGCTGAGGAGAAAATGGAATAATGCTTGTTGAAGGTGTTTTTGGAGATTGCAAAGTTTGAGAAGCAGCTGCCTGGGCTCTAAGATGACGCTTTCGTCGGCGTTCACGTGCAGAACGATTTCGTCTAGTCTTAGTAGGAAGTGGAGAAGATTGAGGAGGAGGAATTTTCTCATCCTTAGCACTTGGGTGTTTAGGTTGTGGTCTCTTAGGCTGGATAATAGGAGAAGAAGAAGGTCTCTTCTCTCTATAAAAAGAAGGAGGAGGAACTGCTCCATATAAAGGAGGAATTTTTGGTTTAGGGAGAAGACCAAGTCCATCATGACGAGGAGGTATAGGTCTACTCTTAGGAAGTTTATTAGGCATAGACATAGTCACATCCATAGGGATGGGTTGAGAATCTTCTTGAGGAAAGACATTAGTTTTATCTTTCAAAGGAAGAACTTCCTTCTGAAGAATGATAGGAATGTCAAGTTTAGGTGTTCTAGGTTCACTTAGAGATAGGATCATATCTGTTTTCCACTTTTGATAAGATTTGAAAAGATGATCACTTCGCGGAGGAAGAGATTGGAATTGTTTAGGCCAAAAGTAATCAAGAGGAACACTAGAGGTTCTTTCAGCTGGTTTAAAGAGACTATGATTGACAGTAACAACTTCACCATTGTGGGGAAATTTCAAACACTTATGAATAGGAGAAGCAATAGCTTTCATGGAAGATAGCCAAGGATAGCCAAGCTTCACATGAAATTGTTCGGAAGATGGAATAATAGCAAAGTTAACATCAAGAGATTTGTTATGGACCTCAATAGGCAATGTAATAGAACCAATTGCAGGAGAAGAAAATGCATCAAATAATTTCACAATCACATCTGTTTTGTCATAGATCACTTGATTCAATTGCAAAGTAAAAAGAAATTCTTCAGTAATAACATTAATCATGCACGAAGGATCAATAAGCACTCCACGGCAAGGTGTATTCTTGACTTTTGCAACTATGTATAAAGGACCATCAGGTGCCCTAATGGTTTCGCTAGAATCAAATGTGATGGAAGGTTCTTTAGGGATTTCTTGCTGCTCTACAAAGTTAATCACATTCGGAGTCATAGACACAAGACCATCAGATGAGAGAGAGGAATCATTAGTCTCAATCGCACTAGAGGTATGAGAAGGCAATGGATCAGTGAAAATCTGAAGATTTTGATTTGGAGGAGCTACAGATGTATTGCCTTTATCATTCACTACAGAAACAGAAATAGTATTATTATCAATCAAATCCTGAATTTTACCCTTTAAAGAAAAACATTTTTCAGTATCATGACCAAGCTGACGATGAAATTGACAAAAGGCTTTGTTATCAAAATAAGGTGAAGTAATCTTTGCAGGATCAATTTGTCTTATAGGAGGAAGAGTAAGCACATTTTGTTCCAATAACTTATTCATAATACTATGCAATGATTCATTCAAAGGAGTATACTTTCTTTCTCTCTTGAAAAATTTAGAAATAGGAGGCACACCTGATGCTGCATTCACATTGTTGTTGATGATGTTTTCATTGAATTTGATGGAATCTCTGTTCGGTTTAAACTTCCCAAATGGTTGTTGACTGCTATCACCCTTATCACTCGGAGCCATAGGATGTGATTGTTCCATTTGACTCACAGTCAGTTGATAATTGTGAAGAGTGGCGCACAACTGTTGGAAAGAAGTAAACTCAGAAAACAGAAGTTTGTCTCGAATATCTTTTTGTAAATTAGAAATGAAGATTCTTTGAATATCATTGTTAGGCACTGGAAAAGAAATTTGAGCATACAAATGCTTATATCTACCAATGAAATCAGTCACTTTTTCTTTAACACCTTGTTTACAATGCATTAAATCAATCAAAGTAACTTTAGGACTTATATTGTTTTGAAATTGTTGAATGAAAGCATTTGCAAGTTGTTCAAAAGAAGTAATAGAATAAGAAGGCAACGAGCAATACCATTGTAGGGCTTTGTCTCTTAATGTTCTAGTGAATAGTTTTGCAAGCAACCTTTGGTCATAAGCAAAATCAGTACAAATTGTTTGAAAAGTCTTAACATGTGTTAGAGGATCTCCTTTACCATTATAAAGTTCCAAATGCGGGATTTCAACATGTTTAGGAGGAACATCTCAGACAATGTCAAGAGAAAGTGGGCTCGCAACATCAAATGTGGGCACACTAAACTTAGATTGATTCATAGAGGCAATTTGTTGCTGTAAAGAAGAGACAGTTTGTGCAAGATTGTTAATGGTCGCTTCAGTCGAAGAATTCATATTGGATGTGTTAGATTGTGATGGAGGTGTTATGTTATTGAAAGAAGGTAAAGAGTAAGGTGGTGGGACTCTATGATAATTAGTCATAGGAGATGATTGGATAGGAGGAACACTACAAGGAGGAATGGAATGATTGAATGAATTGCCCCCTTGCGTCATGTTCATTTGTGGAGATGTAATAGGGACACTCATTGAAGGAATGAATGAAGAAGTCGGATTGAATGAAGGAAGAGGGTTAATTGAAGAAGAAGGATTGCCCCCATGACTAGTTATCACAGGAGGAATGTCTTGTATAGAAGTAGCCATTATGTTTGATGTAAAGGTAGGTACGCTAGCAATAGAAGTCGTCAAAGGAATAGAATGATTGTCTTGAGTAGGAGGTTGTGTATAACCTAAGGTTTCGGCACAACTCTTCATAGGCATCACATTTGAATCCACAATGTGTGCAATACCACGCAAAATATCAATTCCATTCTTATCACTTTGAAGCATACATTTTAGACCCTCAATTAAAGGAAGAGCTTGACTATCAGGGTATTCTTGAGACATCCATTGTCGAAAATCATCAAATTGGTTATCCAATTTCGAAAGTTGTTCTACAGAAACCTCATGGAGAGCTTCTTCATCATTAGGAGGATTAGAGGAATTACCCATGTCCTCGTTAAAAAGGCTATTCAAATTAGGTTCCATCTCCTCAGTAGTTAAACCTTGGAAGGACTTAATTCTAAGGCTTCGTCTAACGGGAATAGTGTAAGTAGGGCTTATTGTTGTAAAACTCATGCACTAGAAAGAGAGAGAAGATTTTAGATTTAGAGGTAGCAATTTTCAGTAAAATCAGCCAATCTTCTGGATTTAAGCTGTTAAATGCAATCACAACAGTCTCCCAAAATTTCGGAAAAAAAGTCCGGGACCGTGGTGCACGGAATGCAACACGGTCCTTGCAACTTTTTTCGAAATTTGCAGGGATGAAAGGTATGATGATTTTAGAGCTAATCTGAAAAAATTGAGTGATTTTACGATCTGTAGATAGGCCAAATTAAAGTTGCAAATTCAAAATTGAACCCTATCAAGATTGTCGAAAAATGCAAAATTTGAAATTTTGAAAAAGAGAGGGAAACTGAAATTTTGAATTTTATGATTTTAGAGGGAATGTCAAGAGCAATGCAAATTTTGAAATTTGAAAATTGACTCAATTTCACGCAAAATTCAATTTTGAAAGCGGAAATCAAAGTTGTTGTAATTAAGCACTTAATTTCAAAAGTCACAAAATGCAAGAATTTGAATAAAGCACTGAAATTTCGAATGAATGCAAACACACTTTTCAGATTTAGGACAGTAAGAACACAATTTTGACACAAAATTTCAATTTTGATGATTTTTGAATGATTAGAAGCCTTAGACCAAGCAATCGCAAGACGAACTTTGACTGTAATTTTGAAAGTGTTATAATTGACAAAATCAGCCAAAATTCTGGATTTTAGCAGGAAAATACAGCAAGATCTCGCTCCCGAAATTTTGGAAAAAATGTCGGGGACGATGGCGCTCGGAGTGCAACATGGTCCTCGCAACTTTTTTCCAAATTTTCAGGGATGAAAGATATTGTGATTTTATTGCGGAATCCAAAGTTACAGCTGATTTGGAGATGTTTTGATCAATGAAATTGTCGGACAAAGGTTGAATCAAGAGGGTTTCAAAAATTAGGGTTTTGACACTTAACCACTTAATTTTCAGAATTAAAGCACAAATATGAATTGAAAATTTGTAATAGAAGGGCAGATCTGAAATAGGCATTAACATTTAGACATTTCGCAAGTTCAATTACTAAAAAGAAAATTTAGGGTTTTTATGCAATCACCTCTAAAATTTTGCAAAAGATCAAACATGGAAATGTAATCAATTTTTTTCAGATCTAAGCATGAAAAATCAGAAAGGATGTTCACGTCGGGTTCACCAAAATGTAAAGCGGAAAATCGCGATCGAACCCTAGTTGTTCTCCCCTCTTCCAACTCCGAGGAGAGAGAAGGGAGGTTCGCTAGGATTCGATGGTTTTTCACTTAGGGGAGAGACTTTACATTCAAAAGAGGGGTTGAAACTCATAAGATCCAATCCCACGCAATGCAAGATTGGATGCTAAATGAATTTCAAGGGTTAGGAAAGCAAGGCTACCCTCTTTTGTAAAGAATGTTGTTAAGGAAATTAAGCTAAGCATGCATAGAAAGTCATAAAGATTCGCTTATAAACTGAGTTCGGGTTATAGGATGAAGTTGCGGACCTGGAATTAGCAGTAGAATGTCGATACGGCGTTGTCCTGCAAATTTGAGTAAAAGTTGTCGGGACGATGGCGCCCGGCGCCACGGTCCTCCGAAAAATCCGCGAAACGAAGGGGGATCTGTTCGTCTCTGCACAAGGATTCCAGATCTTCAATTTCAGCCGCGTACCTGCAACCTACACACAGAAAAGCGAAGACAATTAGGGGGTCAGGGATTGGGGGTTTGCCTTTAGGTCAAACCCCGGTTTTGGAATTAACCAAGAAATGAGCAAGAGCTGTAAATGTAAATGACTGTAAAACAAGTACTAATACCTTGTTCTAAGGATGTTGGTATCCTTATGTGCGAAGGTTTAGATGTTGTATGTTGTATGTTGTAGCATGTAGTATATGATCTCCTCTTCAATGGTTGAATCCTTGACATGAATGCAACACTTAGCCTTGAATGGAGACTTGAAATGACCAACTGCTTGAATGCTTGAATGCTTGAATGTTTGAGTATAGTTTCCACGCCTTTTCCATCATGTCGAATGAAAGAGGAAAATGTAGTTTATATACTTGTCATTTAGGGCTGATAGATTGATTTTCTTGACCTTAGGCCGACCAGGAAATGTAATTTCCAAATTGCAAACAAAAAGACCCGAGCCCCTTAGGAGACCGGGCCCAAAATAGGACCCAGGGACCAGGGCGCTGGGCGCCATGGTCCTGGGGACCAGGGTGCTGGGCGCCCTGGTCCTGAGGGACCAGGGCGCTGGGTGCTCTGGTCCCACCTCCCGGGACATCAGGGTGCAAGGAGGTTCAGGCTGAGGGACCAGGGCGCTGGGCGCTCTGGTCCCACCTCCCGGGACATCAGGGTGCAAGGAGGTTCAGGCCAGGGTGCTTGAAAAATGCAGTTTTCAGTGTCGTGAGCAAGTTTTGGGGTCTCCATTCAGGTTGCGTGTTGCATCGCCATCGTGAAGACCGAAATGCAGTCGAAATTGCAAGTGTCGCAATTTTAGGACGCTACAACACTATAAGAAATGGAGGGATAAGATTGAGAGGTGTAAAAGGAGGTCGGCTATGATTAGAGGGTAGGTAAAAGAAATAATAAAATAATGAAAGGGGTAGGTAGTGTATGAATTAAGAGATGAATGACATGTGTCATGGGTAGAAAAGGTTAATGACTTAATTAAATAAATAAAGATTTATTTAATTAATAGAAGAAGTGGGATCAATTAAATAAATAAAATATTTATTTAATTTAGGAAAAGGATAATTTAAATAAATAAATGTATTTATTTAAATGAGAAATAAGGCTAGAAGAGGATAAATGAATTAATTAAATAAATAAAGATTTATTTAATTAATAGAAGAATTAAGCTTAGATAATTAAATAAATAAAGATATTTATTTAATTAGACATGACAATTTTAGGTGTCTACATTTTGCCCCTCTTTGAGACAATGCGGCTTGTCGCGTTGTTTCAAAGAAGATAATATGAACTGATACAGAGTTGCCCCAAGATAAGAATGATATGCCCCCTTGAGAGATTGGATGAAAAAATGTTTGAAAAGATCGCAGACAATCTCTCGATAAGAAAGAGAGGCTAGAATGGACTGACCAGATAAAGTGACAGAGTCACGGGATAATGAAGATTGACTCGGGAGACGAGAGCTAGGGCTAGGGTAGTCTATAAGATAGACCAGGGGGGAAATACATCCTCATTGTCATCTACACATCCACAAGAGCAGAGTGTAGAGAGAGAAAAGAGCAGCAGCAGTCAGCAACGATGGCCTTTGTTCACAGATTCGATCGCGTTCGCTGATTCCAGAGGCCAGCAGGGACAGGATAGCCAGTGAGTACCACAAAACCTCCTTGTACTTTGATACATTTATTGTTGTCATTAATGCATGCTAGGTAATGTAATAAATGCACGTTTATGTTAGGAAAACGCGTTTATGTCCAAAAATGTGAATTTGTTTCTTCTAGGTCAAATCGGCAGTTCTGTGATGAACATATGCTGTCGATTGGATAAGCTGCTAAGAGGATACACTCAAGCAGGTCCTCTAGGGAAGACTAGGGTAACAAATAGGGCTAGGATTAACAATTTTGTGATAGAACATACGTTGCCAATTATGAAACTACTCAAGAGGATTCACTCAAGCATAGGCCCTAGGATAAGATAGATCAAGGCACTTTGTGATGAACAGTGAGTACCAAGATATAGTACTTTGTGATGAATAGGGAGTACTAAAATATGAGTAGCACTTTGTGATGAACAATGAGTGCAAATGTGAGCAGCACTTTGTGATGAACAGGGAGTGCCAAACATGTAGTACTTTGTGATGAACAGGGAGTACCACTAGGATAGAAGCAACACTTTGTGATGAACAATGAGTGTCACTTGGACTGAGATGATTGATTTGTGTGACTGCAGAAGTATTTGCCTATGCTGGAGTCATGGGAGATATTCCCATCAACTCAGAGGTTACGATCTGAGTTGACAGCCGAGGACCGAGCTGCGATTGAGGCTATGGGATTGAGACATATTCTGTATGTGCCTAAGTTTCGGGCAAACATGGGACTGTTGACTGCGCTGGTGGAAAGATGGCACTCTGAGACATGTACATTTCATTTGCCAATGGGTGAGATGACAATCACCCTTGAGGATGTATATAGGATTTTGCGGATATCGATCGATGGGGAGCTGATTCTGTATGATCAAGATGGAGACAGGGATGCCCTTAGACGAGTGTTCCAGGATCCGGGACTGGAGATGAGGGTGGGACATGTGGCATGGGATACCATGACATGGACAGGATTAGCACTACCAATAGTATTGGCAGGAGTGATTAGTGGGTTCCCCTGTCCGGATAGGGTGACATGAGGGGTGGCTGCAGAGGACACGGGGGCCAGATATGCCTATGTTCTGTAGGCCGGGGAGCTTCCATAGACCATCACGGACAACGACAACTACGGGAGGGAGCCGGAGGAGACAGGCATCTAGTGGTGGGGTTATGGGTCCTCCACCACCACCAGATAGAGGGGATAGGAGGGATGATCCTGGGGCGGGTCCTTCAGGGGCTCAGATTCCATCGAGGCCAGGCGGCTCCGAGGGAGGGAGTTCATCATAGCCATAGAGGGCTCCCTATATATCAATTTTGTACCATTTTGTATGATGATGTAGACACCTTTGGGTGATTGTAGCCATATGATTTTGACATCATTGTATCATGACACTTATGATTATATATATGAGATGATTCATCTTTGCGACAGCTATATGCATGCGTACCTATGTGATGTATGTTTCTATGTGATGCTTATGATATGGATGCAAATATGTACATAATGAAATGCAATATTTTTGTCCTTTTATGTTTTATATGTGTATGCATGATGCAAATGTGAATGTATGTAATGCAGATGAATATGATAATGCAAATGTAAATTGTGCTAACAGGTGTTGTGTCCAGGATGTGATGCAGTTGTGATATCTATATGTATGTATGAAATGCCTATATGTGGTAATGTAGGTGCAACTACATGAAATGCAAATGTTTTTGGTGTGTCATTATACTCAGTCATGTGATAGCAGGCTACGCGGACTTGAGAAGGACGAAGGAAGTCAATCAAGAAAGGGGGATGGAAGACAGAAGATATGAAAGTGAAAGAGCTTCTTGTGCGTTATCATCATTGAGCTTTATTATGGCAAGTAGGTTATGACAATCGAGGCATATGTTCGACCCAGAAAGTCATTGTACCCATTTGCATGGAGATAAGATAGTCACAAACAAGGAATGCCCCAGTTCGTACTAAACTCATAGTGTCCTCATATCCTTGGACAAGTCATAGCATTACTAAGAGACAATCCACAGACAACAAATACAAATAGGTGACGATACCCCATCCTCGCCTTTCTAGTCAAAGACATCCTGGAGATAGAATCTATAGTCAGAGACATCCTGGAAAAGCTAAAAGACATGTCACCAAAAGATAAAATCAAAAGAAAACCAAGACTCGACACCAACATCCACTGTAGTCCTCAAGTTTAGTGTCTCTTGTCACTTGTATAAGTCTTATTTGATTGTGGTCACAATGTTTACTTTCACAAAAAGGATAGTTAGCACTGAACCATAATGTTGTTTGAGTCTGCTAAAAGATTTGATTTGTTGAAGCCCATTGTTGTTGCTGTGTCTCATCTGAAACTGACTGAATCCATGAAACTGATACTTTATTGTGGAGAAGATGAAACTTTATTGCGGATTTGTGAAGCAAATGTTGCTTTATTGCGGATTGTGCGCGAATAGACTGAAGAAAGATAGAAGAAACTGTACTCCTCAAAACATGCAATGCTCTCAGTTCCACACCCATCACTAGACGTAGGATTTGCCTTAGCCACAGATAGGATCTGATTTATTATGGATGGAAAGGGAGTGAAAAGGGAGGTTTATTATGAATGGCTAACCAATCTTAGGTAGATCAATAACAAGCCATGATGGGAATGGGTAAGTTTATTATGGATGGATAGGTTGTGAGTGTGTGCAAAGTGAAGTGATGAAAGTGAATCTTGAAGGAGGGAGGAGCAATGTCTCTACACATGGCGCTAGTGACCCAGTTTTCACCATGGTACTTGCCCAGGGCGCCACCGAAGTGGTTTTCACCGTTGGACAAAATTATTTCTCTTTACTTTTTTCAATTTTTCAATGTTTTTTGTGTCACAAGACGCCGGTTTGCCAGGTTTTCACCAAGTAACGATTTTTTTGTTTTATGATTTTTTTGTATTTTTGAATTTTTTTTATTTTTTTGTATTTTTGAATTAGGATATTCTAAAGAGCTATGTGTAAAACCTGCGAAGGTGCATGCTGTTGATAGGATCCTCCAAAGGTTCACCTTCTGTAGTTGAGAGCTGATATGCCCCAGATCCATATGCTACTGTAATGATGTAAGGACCAAGCCAATTTAGTTCGAACTTGCCCTGCTTCTCTCTGTCTTGTTGATTTTTAGGGTTTTCTTTGAGAACTAAGTCACCCACCTCGAATGTGTGAGGCTTTATCTTATGATTGTAGTTGCATCGTTCCTTGACTGAATGATGTGTAGCTTGAGTGTCTGTCTTCCTTGATGAAGGAACTGCGATAGAATTACTAGTGTGTGGACTACATAGGCCCATATGTGTGTCACCTGAAGAAGTTTGGGCATCCCTGATAACAAAGTCCTTCAAGGAAGCTCCATTAAAGGTCCATGATGTATCGCCAGAAGGGAAAGGATGTGTGGAACAAGTGGATGAGTTATGAAAGCTTATGATTGTGAAAAGAAGTGAAAGTAGGATAGCATGATGGAGACTTAGGATCAACAAGTATGCTTTTTGACTAGAAATTTTAGAACTTTTGCCCCCAGTTATTTTGATATTAGGGGAGATCATCTCTTGTTCTTTTTGCTTCATAGGATTTTTATCCTTGACTTTGATTTTTGTAGAGTCCAATAGCTTTTCATTTTGATTTGAACTAAAGGACTTTTCTTTAGTTTTGACATTTAGATTTTTCTTTTCAAAGCTTGATTTTTGATCCCCAATGAGTAAGGGCTTTTGTGATTCTTGTTGATCCAAGTCTGGAAGTGGAGTAGAAATGGAATGAGTGGATGAAATGGTAAGGCTATGTGATTTCTCAAGAGGGTTGGCGATACGCTCAATAGATTCTTTGTTGGATCCACTCTTAGGACTATTGATATTAAGAGATGCTTGCACCACTAGAGGAGATTTGCATTCAGACTTAGTAGCCACAACACTAGGTGGTTCACACCTAATTCCTTGGCATTGCAAATTATTTACAGATTGTTCTTGTTGATTGAATACCTTAGGAGATAGTGGGAGTTGATCAACATGAAAGATATACTCACCACATCCCGGATCTTTAATCTTGAATTTTTCTTTGAGCTCTGCTTGCTTTGATGTAGAAGCTTTTAATGATTCTGGATCCACATATGCTGAAGATGGAACAACTTCTTGATTGACTGATATTGTTATTGCTAATCTAGGTCACAGATTGTTGCAATATATGAATGGATTTGGGTCAGCTTTGATGGTCACTTCAACTCCATTGTGTGGAAACTTGATACATCGATGATATGTAGATGGTACTGCGTTCATCTCATGAATCCATGAACATCCTAGCAATATGTTGTATGTGAGATCCAGGTCTAGGACTTGACAAACCACATCTTTTTTAATTGGCCCTACTCTGAGAGGTAAGGTGATTGTTCCCTCGGATGAATGCTCTTCATCATCATATGCTTTGATAGTAATTTTGTTTGTAGAATTCACAGCCTTATCAGAATATCCCAATTGTTTAATAGTGATCAATGTACAAATGTTTAGACCTGCTCCTCCATTTATCAGGACTCGTTTGATTCTATGTTTGTGTATGAAGGCTTCAATGTGTAATGGTGCATTATGTGGCTGACTTACGGAGGCATCATTGGCTTTAGTGAATGTAAGGGAGTGTGGAATGGAAAGGTATCCCACCATGGCTTGAAACTGGTCCACGTTCAGATCAGTAGGAACGGCGATGTCTCTCAAGGTTTTGTCAAGAATGGCTTTATGAGCGGGGGATATGTGTAAGAGTTCAAGGATGGAGATGAGCGCGGGTGTCTTCCCTAACTGTTCTACAAGGTCATACTCAGGTTTGGTTGATGAGGAAGCGGTGTTCTTGGCTGGAGCACCTTGCAAAGTGATTTTACCTCGATGAGTTGTAACATGACATTCAGAGGTAGGTTCGGAAGAAGATCCAACGCCTTTTAGGACAATCCTGGGTCTGTAGGTAGAATTCTCAGACGTTTTGTCCTTGATGATAATGGTAGAGACATAATTGTCCATCAAGATGTGATTGATGGTTGAATCATAGTTATAAGATGCTCTAGTATAGTTGGTTTGGTCATCTGTGGCTGCAGCTTTTCCCTTGTCATGTTTTGGGAATGGTTCCTTAAACATCTCATGTTCTTGATTAGATGAGTGTCCTTCAATTTCAATATCACCTCTATCAATGAGATCTTGTATGATGTTCTTTAGTCGATGACAATTTCTTGTCTTATGACCCTTGCTCTTATGAAATTCACAATACTCATCATCATTCCACCAATTTGGTTTAACCTTTGGCTCATATGGAGGAAAATCTGGAATAGTGATTACCTTGTTTGCCACTAGCTTCTTGAAAACTGACTCAAGTGGTTCTCCCAATGGAGTGTACTTCCTTCATGATCTGGAAGTTGTTTGAGTATTCACTTGATTGTTTGTAGAACTTGATCCAGAAAAAATGAATTTGGGTCGCACTGTGTTGGCATCCACCACACCATCATTGACTGTGTTCTTGTTTTTATTCCAAAATCTTGGCTTGTCTTTTCCTTTAAAGTCATCTTTTTTTTCCTTGAATATCTTAATGACTCCTTGTTCAATTAGGACCTTTTCTGTCGCTAAGCCTTTTTCAATGACGTCCTTGAAGGTGGACAAACAAGCTTTTCTTAAGTCATAACCAATCTCTTTGTTAACATTTTGGGTGAACATTTCTACCATTTGTTTTTGTGGAATTTCACAAGAGCATTTGCTAGCTAGATTCCTCCATCTTTGTAAAAATGATGCAAAAGACTCTCCATCTTTTTGCTTGGTGTTGCACAAAGTAGTGACTGATATGCCTGTCTCTATGTTGTAGGAGAAATGTTGAATAAATGCCTCTGCTAAGTCACCCCATGACTTAATACCAGTTGGAAGTTGGGAGAACCATTTCATAGCTTGATCACTTAGGCTCTATGGGAATAATCTCATCAAATATGTCTCTTCTGCTACTACCTCAATGCAAGCTGTGAAAAACTGTCTTATGTGTGCCTTAGGATCCCCTTTTCCTCTATACTTATCAAATTTAGGCGTCACAAAGTGTGTAGGAAAAGGAGGCATTGGAATGCTCTTGTCAAATGGATAAGGACATATGTCTCTCATTGTGTATGTTGGCTTTGGTGTATTTATGTCCCCCATTTTCTTTTGTAAGTCCTTGATTTGTTGCTCCAAATTGCTCTTAGGTGGAGATCGACTTCTTGGACCATACCCCATGCTTGAGGCACCAATTGGAGGAGAAGCATGTTGCATATATGGATGATATTGATCATACACATGTTCATATGGAGGAGGTCTATAGTGATGCTGCATTTATGGACCACTTGGTATAGATTCATGTTGAGGAACGAAATATCTATTTTGTCCATGTATACCATACTCTACAGGCATGTCATGTTCTAATGTGTTGCCCCCAAATTTGACACGGGGTTTCCTTGTGTCCAAATTTTGAGCATGCCTTTGAATATCCAAATGCTTTGGTGGTTGATCCTTAGCATTGATATGTGATTGAGCATATTTCTCTGCATAAGACTTCCATAATGGTCTGTGAAGGTGAGTATCATATGCTTGACCATGTGTATGTGGGACCTCTGGTTTTTGAAACAAAGATGATGGTGATTTAGGCACAAGATGTGGTCTTCTATTGTCTCCACTATTAGGCCTCCTTTGATCCATGTTGGAGTGAGGTTGTTGCAAAGGTTGATTTTCCATTATTTGAGACATGTCAAAATCATGAGGTATCTTGGCTCCACTTTGTGCCATCATTTGTAAGAAGTATTGTCTATCCCTCCTCATTATTTCCTCAACTAATCGATTGAAATGGGGATCCATAATGAATTCTTCCACATCTATTGAATGTACTGAAAAGTTGTCCATATCATTATTGTGTGTATCATTGTTGTTTGTAGTGTCCATGTTCTCAACAATTGGAATGTTTCTATAGGCATCCATGTCAGGTAATGTAGTATGATCGTAATTGAAAAAGATATCATTGTCATACTCATAAGAACTCATGTTTGTGGACTCTTGAGCCTCTTTAGTTTCTCTCCTAGATTTTTGAAGGCGGGTTTCAACCATGAACTAGGTATTGACCAAGATGTGTGAGACTAGATGAAAAATGGAAAAAGTATGGAAGACCAAGAGTTGAATGGAATGTAAATGAATCTGAGGTGTACTTGCAATGTCCAAAGTGTAAGACCAAGTATGTATGTAGTAGAGTAGGTGTGACTTCCAAAGAGAGGATAGTTTCTCTTGATGAGGTAAGTTGACCTTGACTCTAAGTAAGACCAAATGAGACCCAAAGGTAAGAAACCTTGATGAGGGACCACTTAGCAAAATGTTGTTGTATGTAGTGTGTTGACAAAGTATAGTGAGGACAAGCAAGTGACCTTTTGACTCAAGTTTAGACAAATGTAAATTTAATGCAAGATGTAAAGCAATGATGGACTTTGTGAGACCCAAAGATAAGTTGAATGCTAGATGAAAACCTGGAGAAACAACCTAGGAAGTTCAAGAATTTTGAAACTGATTGCTCTTGTTTGCTGGACTGTAAAATTTTTCCAATTTGTGAAGTTGTTGGTTGTGACCAAATCTGAATGTTTGACTATTTTTCGTGACAAGAGGACACAATGTTGATGAGGACTCAATGTTTGCAAGTGTTTAGACTCAAAATGACTCTAAGAAAAGTGTGTTGTTTGATGTAAAAATGTTTTGCATACACTTGAAGACACAAAAGACACAATGTTTTGCTATTTGGTCTTGAATGTTTGAATGTTTAACATAAGTCAAGCACAATTCTTATGGCTAGCCAAGACAATAGTTGTTGATCCCACATGGGGTTTTACCCCCGAGGCTACGCTATTCAGAGCGGATACTTAGATGCTTGACATCACTGGCTCCACCCTCGGCACTCACTTCTCAGGTCAACCAAGCATCAGTCCCCACGAAAACTCCCCGTGGTGAACTTTGTATCTCTACTAAGAACCGTATGTGTGTGGGCCGCTACCAGAGGTCTGACCTCCTGCCCCAACAACTAGAAGGATTTGGGCTTCTAAAACAAAAAGGTGCTAGTAAGGGCATCCGTTCGTGTGGCCATACATGCGGCACTTTCAGCTCTGTAAATACAGAAGGCTCCCAGCCGGTAGGGGTTATACCCTACAACTGATCAAATAAATTTGATCAAATGGGTTTATGGGGAGACATAGTGTCGGTATGAACTAATCAGCACATGTTATCCATAGTTTTCACCATGAATATAGTTGTTTATAGTGGTTCGGAAAAGGTGGGTTTTCCTCGCTACCACTTGGGTCGTTCTCTTCTCACTAGTAGTCCTAATGACCACACGGGAAGACAGACCCTCTAAAGATTAAACAAAAAGAGCCTATTGCTCAAGACACAAAAGACAATGATTCAATTTTAGTGCACCAATTGAAGTGTTTGCTAGTCTATGAAAACAAGGCACACAATAAAAATCCAAAAACCCTTGCCAAGGACCTACAACAAAGATTTATTAGTAGTTTGGATTGTTTCTGTTTATGGTGAAAATGGATAACAATAATAACAAAATTGAAAGGCTAAATGAATTCAACCACCAAAACCCTAGCCTAACAACAACAAAGATCCACCATAACATATGAAGATTACCTAAGACAATGCAAATAACTCAAAATCACAAAGATTATACCATCACATGTCCAATAGGGTTTTGATCTCCATTCTTCCTATCTCCATTGATCTTGCTTGATATATTTGCTCTCAGATTTTTGTATGCACAAGAGCTCAACAAAGAACGGAATGTGGTTGCAAGTAGGATCTTAGTGTAGCCAAGTTGCATGAAAGATCATTAGCATGTGTCATTAGGGTTTGACAATGAAGAAAGCATCTCCTTAAATAGAAGACACAATATGAAATGGAGGGTTAAGATTGAGAGGTGTAAAAAGAGAGGTCGGCTAGGATTAGAGGGTAGGTAAAAGAAATGCCAAATTAATGAAAGAGGTAGGTAGTGTAAGAATTAAGAGATGAATGACATGTGTCATGTGTAGAAAAAGCTAATGAATTAATTAAATAAATAAAGATTTATTTAATTAATAGAAGAAGTAGGACAATTAAATAAATAAAATATTTATTTAATTTAGGAAAGGGATAATTTAAATAAATAAATGTATTTATTTAAATGAGAAATAAGGCTAGAAGAGGATCAATGAATTAATTAAATAAATAAAGATTTATTTAATTAATAGAAGAATTAGGCTTGGATAATTAAATAAATAAAATATTTATTTAATTAGACATGACAATTTTGGGTGTCTACAGTTTCAAATGATCACCCCTTCCTGCAAGCACACAAGTTAGGTAAATTTTAGATCCAAAAGACTTTGTGAAATAGGGGCCTTCAACAATGCATTTTGTTGACCAATTCAAAGATCTGATTCATCATAAAAAAAGACCACCTGTAAAATTTCAAGAGATTTCCAGAAATGTAAGAAAATCCAAAATTTTTGCTAATTTGCTCCAAAAATTAATTTTTTATGAAAAATCATAAAAAATTCATATAAAATGCAAAATCGATCCAAAAAATATGAAATTTTTACTAGAGAGTCCTGATGGTCTTCCAAACTTTCACATTTTTTTTTTTGCAACAAATCCAAGCAGTTTGTGAGATATGAGTAAAATAATGCAAAACCCTAATTTTCAAAGATCTAATTTTTGAGGAATGATTTTGCATCAAATTTAGAATCACAAAGAACAAATCCTGTGTATAATATTGAGATATTTCCAAAAATATAAGAAAATCCAAAAAATTTGCTAATTTTCTCTCAAAATTTATTTTTTATGAAAAATAATAAAAAATTCATATAAAATGCAAAATCAATCCAAAAAATCTGAAATTTTTATTTAATCTTTTTGATAATTTTCTTGGCCCGCAAAAAAAATTTGATGTCAATATTCGAATTTGTTTGTGAGATCTGATCAAAATAAGGAAAAACCCTAATTTTTAAAGATCCAATTTTTAGGGAAATATTTTGCATCAAAATTAAAATAAAAAAGAATGCATCTTGTGTATAATTATGAGAGATTTCCAAAAATGTAAGAAAATCTAAAAAAGTCTCTCATTTTCTCTCAAAATTAATTTTTTATGAAAAATCATAAAAAATTCATAGAAAATGAAAATGTGCTCCAAAAATTTTGAATTTTGGATTGAGAGCTCCTGATACTTTTTTCAACCTAGAAAAAAAATTTGGTGCAAAATTTCCTTTCCGTTTGTGATATATGATCGAATCTTTCCAAGATCTTGATTTTGTGTCCAAAACCCTAGCTACACAAGATTATTCTCCAAATTGTTTTACAAAACAACAATATAGGGTTAGAAAAATTTGCAAAAAACATAGATCTAACAAAAATCCATGTCCCAAGGGGCATGCCAAAATGTATATGGTGAAAATGGATAACAACAATATTGAAAGGCTAAATGAATTCAACCACAAAACCCTAGCCTAACAACAACAAAAATCCACCATAACATATGAAGATTACCTAAGACAATGCAAATCAAATGAAATTACAAAGATTATACCATCACATTTCCAATAGGGTTTGGATCTCCATTCTTTCTATCTCCATTGATCTTGCTTGATATATTTGCTCTCAAATTTTATGTGCACAAGAGCTCAACAAAGAACAAAATGTGGTTGCAAGTAGGATTGCATATGCCAAGTAGTCAATTGATCAAGTAGTTAGAATGATTGATTAGGGTTGATAATGAAGGAAGCATCTCCTTATATAGAAGACACTATAAGAAATGGAGGGATAAGATTGAGAGGTGTAAAAGGAGGTCGGCTATGATTAGAGGGTAG
This sequence comes from Cryptomeria japonica, assembly GCF_030272615.1. Classification (NCBI taxonomy): domain Eukaryota; kingdom Viridiplantae; phylum Streptophyta; class Pinopsida; order Cupressales; family Cupressaceae; genus Cryptomeria; species Cryptomeria japonica. Next base: position 975,600,714 of record NC_081407.1, read on the forward strand.
GTAAAAGAAATAATAAAATAATGAAAGGGGTAGGTAGTGTATGAATTAAGAGATGAATGACATGTGTCATGGGTAGAAAAGGTTAATGACTTAATTAAATAAATAAAGATTTATTTAATTAATAGAAGAAGTGGGATCAATTAAATAAATAAAATATTTATTTAATTTAGGAAAAGGATAATTTAAATAAATAAATGTATTTATTTAAATGAGAAATAAGGCTAGAAGAGGATAACTGAATTAATTAAATAAATAAAGATTTATTTAATTAATAGAAGAATTAAGCTTAGATAATTAAATAAATAAAGATATTTATTTAATTAGACATGACAATTTTAGGTGTCTACACATAGCATTTGTAAACTGTCAGTTATTAGTCCATTTTTCATATGCCATCTTGGAAGCTATCAGTTCTTGTCTGAGAGCACTCCATCTGCAACCAGGAACAATAGAGTTAGGACACAATGAGACATAAACCATGAAGGTAATATTAGTATTTTTATTTCATATGTATTTCATGTAGTTTCATTGGTTGAGTTTGGATTTCATGTAGCATTTCCATTCGTATTTTGTGAAACTAACTTGTCGCGGGTAGCATTTTGAGGATGAAATTCAAGTTGACACATTTTGGCCCCCACCGTGGGGCTCATGGACCTCGCATATAACTTAAAAAATCTCGCAAATGTAGAATTAACGTATTTGTAATGTATATTCACGCATGTGTGAAGTCTGACAATGCTTTTGTTCGATAGGTTGGGGCATTTGCATCACAGGTTAACGCATATGTCATGTAGGTTAGCACTTTTATCTAAAAATTTGTGCATTTGCATCGCAAGTTAGTGCTTTTGTAATGTAGGTTAGCACATTTGACAGATGGTTTAGCATATTTGATAGATGGTTTAGCACATTTGACAATTGTTTTAGCGCATATGTTCTCTAAGATAACACATTTGAAACAGAGTGCAAAATTTGTAATCAAATCTTGAAATTAGGCTTGTGGAAAGACAATATATATGGAATATATATTGTCAGGATGTTTGAGAGGGGTTTCAGAGCTGTAAGAGTTATAATGCAAAATCTAGTTTTTGGAAGATCCTCAAAATTTTAGACAACTAAATTTCAGGGCATTTCAGAATCACGAGTGAAAAATTTGTAACCAAGATTTGAAATTAGGCTTGTGGAAGCCCACCTAAGGTTTTTGATTTTCACTAACTTCTTTTTTATTGCAGGTTTCTAACATTTTCTTGCAGATTTGGAGGAGTTAAGTTAGGATTTAGTGATTTCGTTTTTAGCTTTTTCAAAGTTGGTTAAAAAGAACTCATATTTCCTTTTGGGTAAAAAGAACTTCATTTTTCAATTTGGTGTTTTAAAAAGTACCTCACTTATTTTTGAGCTCTAAAAATAATCACATTTGCAAGGTAAAAATACCAACAAATCAAACATTGTACTTTCTTGCAAAGTTGGGATTCACACCTCAAATTTTGGGCTCTAAAAAGAACAACAATCTTTCATTTTCTTGCAAAGGTAAAAAGCACAATCAATCTTTTTTTTTTGCAAGATAGAAAGAACAATCAACTTGTCCATTCTTACAAAGCAAGCTATTTTTTTGCAACAATTTTCATTTTGTTGACCAGGATTTTCGATTCCTAGTTTAGAAAATCATTTGCTATGTGGGGCTAAAATAAACACCATGCTTGTTGGAGCAACATCTCCAAATAGGACTTAGCCAACAATTGCTTTGAAAAGGTTAAAAAGAACTTTGATTTCTTTGTCTTGAGTGGTAGGTATATGCTCTCCCCTTAATTGGGTGACCAAAAAAGCCAAACTCACTCTTTTATGCTTTCTTTACTTTCAAGCATTAAATCCTTTAGAGGGCATGCCTTCTCGAAGCCTCAAAAGGGGCTAGTGTGAAGGGTATGACCCAAGTGGGCAATGACTTTATCGCTAAGTTTACCAACCCACTATAATAAAATGTGGAGGCTGATGAAAATCCCCTCCAATGGAAGTGTGTATTTGATAGCCTTCCCTTAGTATCCTTGTGATGCGAAAAGGCTTTGTTCTACAAACCATAGAAGTAGAAGATTTGAGCTGAGTCAGTTGCCATACATTGGCAATATCATAGTGCAAGGGTGGGGAATAATCCGTCCCCAAGATTGCTCACCATATATCTCCCAAGATAACTACCCAATTGTGAAGAAATTCACTTTGGGTTAATTTCTGGCAAAAGACAAAAAAACGGGCGCCCTCTAGGGGGTGACAAGGCTGTTTGAGCTGACGAAGTATCGATACTAGTGGGTTATGATATTGTTGATGACCTTTGAATAAAGTGTATATCTGATGTGTCCTTTATTGTAAATCAAACCAGTGGAAACATTGGGGATTTGAAAATATCTTCACAAAAACATGCACTCAATGTTTTCATGCGTGCTATGTATTCTTGTTATGAACATTGAAATATCTTGTAAATCAACAAATACAACAATCAATTCAAAACAAAGAACAAAAAGAAATCTTAGAGAGAAAAGAATTTTAAAATCCAACAAAGCACTTTTTTTTGAGGCGGTTATCAACTTTTCAACTATCTTTAGGCAAAATTTTCATCCAACAAGCTTAGGGGAGTATCAAACCAAGTGATCAAGAGTTTATCATCCAACTATCTCAACGATAACAATACCTAGCTAGGTATTCAAGTTAGTCAAATCAAGTTTCCATATCAAGAGAATTTATCCATATCATTTGATGTGCTTTGTCATAGGGGCCTATCGAACAAACCCTATATTCGACTTAGTGAGCTTGAGTATCTAAAATGAAGTATCTATCAAGTCAACAACATCAACTTATCTAAACTGAAACTTTGATCACTCATGTGACCATCCCTTGTCGCTTGAAAAAAAAGAAGCTTATTCAAAGGAAATGAGTCCTAGCCTAAATCAAGATGAAGATATCAGGGCTCTCCAATATAATCCAAATTTTTGATCAAGATCCTACCTATCAAGAATCTTATGATGATCCCCTAAGATTTGGTATTCCATCCACGATGATCCTCTTTTATCTCAAGAGCAAAGTCCCATTCAACATCCACCTCTTAAGCAAGAGAATGATATCCCTTCCATCTCCTTCACTAATCTAATTCAAAATCAAGTGAAAAACACAAACTCAAATGATCCTACTCCAAGTCAAGATCAAGATCAATAAAACTCTTCATCCTCCAAATCCATTTTAGGTCCTTTCGTTCCAAAGTCAAACTCTTCATCCTCCAAATCCATTTTAGGTCCTTTCATTACAAAGTCAAACTCTTCATCCTCCAAATCCATTTTAGGTCCTTTCATTCCAAAGTCAATCTGTTTATCCTCCAAATCCATTTTAGGTCCTTTCGTTTGAAATTCAAACTCTTCATCCTCCAAATCCATTTTAGGTCCTTTCGTTCGAAATTCAAACTCTTCATCCTCCAAATCCATTTTAGGTCCTTTCATTCCAAAGTCAAACTCTCTATCCCTTCCATCCATCTTGGGTCCTTACTTCCCTCCATCCACCATTCCATTGCCTCAAATGATCCATAAGAAAGATCAACAAAGGCACGCACCTTTGAAATTCTTTCAAACAACTATCTAAACATCTTTTCAAAACTATTCTTCCATCATTTTCTTTATCTATTTTGGGTTCTTATGTCCCAAAATTCAATTTTCCTCCATATCTTCATTACTTCTTAAGTTGTGTACCAACACTCATCTTGAATACAATTCCATCTATCCTCACACAAATCTTCAAACATTCTATGTATTATCCAGCACATCTTTTCTATCCTTCCATCCCTTTCATTCAATCCTTTGCATTAATTCATCATCTGTGAAATAGGCATTTGTGTCATTTTGTCACATGCTTGCCCATGCTCGAATCTCATATTCAGTCCTTTTCCTAGATATCTATTCATGATACACTTCAGAATCCGAGGTTATTCCTCTTCAACATTATCTTTTGGTTGGGATACACACTCAATCTAGAAAAGAACCACTTATCGTATCTTGGTACCAACATCTTTTGATTACTACATCTCATACACTTAATTAATTGCTCTAAATCATTGTGATCTCTTAGTCGAAGACATGGCAAGTGAAAAATCTAAAATCTTGCTTTAGTGCCACTGTAATTATTAGACCCATGTAAGTTTCATTACTTACAAGCCAATGCAATCAAAATAAGAAAAGAAAAAGACAATATCAAAAGATCCAAAGCATGATCAGGAAAAGAAATATCTAAAAGAAAAAAAATGGAATATCAAAAGCTTGGCTATGGGAAAATGCGAGTAACTCCATTGGGGCTATGGACGCCTGGCTGGCAATGGAGCAATATTTGTGATATTACAATGATAACCTCATTGGAGCTATGGATTCTTTTTGGTAGCGAGGCTCTATCCAGGATGCTTTTAAAGTCAGGGTAACTCATGTAGCTAGCCACGTTGGATTTTGAAGATTACAATGATCATATGAGCTAGAATGAACCCAATTACACACACATGGGTAATCAAAGACTAAGTACCTTGATTCAGTTTGGGATTCTTCTTCCCTTTTGAGTCTATTTCCTAGTTGCTAGATATGTTTGGTTGAATTTATCAGAGGTTCTAAGTGTGGGTTGGGTCTCTATCTTTGAAAAGTTTAGGAACACTTATTCAGATTGTGCTAAATACTGTGATAATATTAAATATCACTTCTTTACAAATGGAGATATAATTGGGGTCAAAGTTTCATCCGCTCTATTCTTCATACCACATCTCCCATTATCCTTCATCCAGTATCCATTACCCTATCTAAATTCATCCAGTGCTATCTACGATCTTGCTTCATGCTAATCTATACCATCTATCCTAACTATTCATTTCTTCCATCATCTATCACTATCTATGATCTTGTTTCTCCTATCCATATCCTATCTCCATCCATATCCCATTTTCCATCCTTGATCTTGATCAAAACTAAGGACAAAAATATGATTTTAAGAAGCTCTTGATGTGCCTCCTCATATGCTACTTTTGTCTTTCTTCTATCTATTTCTACCTCAATGGTTTAGTCATCTATTCATCCATTCCTTGTCTTGATATACATTAGGGAAACCAAATACATCTTTCTTCTAATCCAAAAAGATCCAAAAATAAAAAATAAAAATAACAAAATTGAAAATCAAAGCATGAGCGCATGGCCCATCCATCAAATCAACAACAAGAAAACTATCGAAGTCTGCAATCAAACTGATCACATGTCTTGTTAATCAATTCATCATTCAAAATCTATCAATATCAACATGTATTATACAGGGATAGGTACACTTGAAACCAGATAGATCAGTCTTATACAGGGTACTCACTCTTTCAAACCAAACATTCTTATCAATCATCGAACAAATCAAAACAATGACACAGATCTGTAAAGTGGAAAAATCACGATCGAACCCTAGTTGGTCTCCCCTCTTCCGACTCCGAGGAGAGAGAAGGGAGGTTTGCTAGGATTCGATGGTTTTTCACTTAGGGGAGAGACTTTACATTCAAAAGAGGGGTTGAAACTCATAAGATCCAATCCCACACAATGTAAGATTGGATGCTAAATGAATTTCAAGGGTTAGGAAAGCAAGGCTACCCTCTTTTGTAAAGAATGTTGTTAAGGAAATTAAGCTAGGAATGCATAGAAAGTCATAAAGATTCGCTTATAAACTGAGTTTGGGTTATAGGATGAAGCTGCGGACCTGGTATTAGCAGTAAAATGTCGATACGGCGCTCTCCTACAAATTTGAGCAAAAGTTGTCGGGACGATGGCGCCCAGCGCCACGGTCCTCCGAAAAATCCGCGAAACGAAGGGGGATCTGTTCGTCTCTGCACAAGGATTCCAGATCTTCAATTTCAGCTGCGTACCTGCAACCTACACACAGAAAAGCGAAGATGATTGGGGGGTTAGGGATTAGGGGTTTGCCTTTAGGTCAAACCCCGGTTTTGGAATTAACCAAGAAATGAGCAAGAGCTGTAAATGTAAATGACTGTAAAACAAGTACTAATACCTTGTTCTAAGGATGTTTGTATCCTTATGTGCGAAGGTTTAGATGTTGTATGTTGTATGTTGTAGCATGTAGTATATGATCTCCTCTTCAATGGTTGAATCCTTGTCTTGAATGCAACACTTAGCCTTGAATGGAGACTTGAAATGATCAATTGCTTGAAGGAATGCTTGAATGCTTGAATGCTTGAGTATAATTTCCACGCTTTGTACACATATCCTCTTCATGCCAAATGAGAGAGAAAAATGTAGTTTATATACTTGTCAATTAGGGCTGATAGACTAATTTTCCCGACCTTAGGCCGACCAGGAAAGTTAATTTCCAATTTGCAAACAAAAAGACCCGAGACCCCTTAGGAGACTGGGCCCAAAATAGGACCCAGGGACCAGGGCGCTGGGCGCTCTGGTCCCACCTCCCGGGACATCAGGGTGCAAGGAGGTTCAGGCCAGGGTACTTGAAAAATGTAGTTTTCAGTGTCGTGAGCAAGTTTCAGGGTCTCCATTCAGGTTGCGTGTTGCGTCGCCATCGTGAAGACCGAAATGCAGTCAAAATTGCAAGTGTCGCAATTTTAGGACGCTACATTTAGCCCCCACTTTAGCGGGAGTATGTATGCTCATACTTCCGGTAAAGTACAAGGAAACAATATTGAAAGACTTTCACCACGTCAAGGAGGCAAGATACACCAAGCCCCCAGTGGACTAAGGATCTTATGACTTCGATTGACAAAGTAAAAGGGAAGATCATGAGGAGAACCATGACTGTCAGTAGTAAGGCTCCCTCACTATGAGTCATGCAAGAAAGATATCAAAAATTTTCAAGGCAAAGCTAAATTTGTCAAGAAATTTTCAAGTATCTTGAAAAGATATGAACGGGATGTATGCCCCCCTACGTTAAAGCGATCGCACACGCCTCACCGGGGGTGATTGTTTTAACGTAGTGATACATATAAGAATGAGAAAGGAAAGGAGCACGTTATCGCAAGGATTTAGCCCCCAAGTGTGAGATAAGCCCAAGGATAATAGACACAAAACACAAAGCACAAGGTGACTTCGCTTTCCTCGGGGTTAGTATGCTGTATGATAATTCATGTATATATATCATATGTATGTATAATTGTTCTTCATTCCCCAATCAAGGAAGGTCACCTAGAAGAAGGGAACACATGTGTCTTTTGAGTCAACATGAGAGAGATCGAGAGATCTCAATGATTTGCATCGTCCTCAAGTAGACAACACCAAGGACAACAAATAGAAGAATGAGAATAACATATATAAGAAGTAACAAAAGAGAGGAGGAGAGAATCTGCTATGCTAATGTAACTAGTCTAGCACGTCATCTACCCCCCGATCTTGCTGATCAATGTTTCGGGAAGGCAGGGAACATGCTAGAGGAGGAACATCCAACACAGCAGATGGAGCTATCACAAGATCCAAACAAGGGCTATGTTCATGTTCCGAGCCACATTGTTCTTGTCTAGGAGCTAGGATAAGTGCTTTAGAAAATTCATTAGATAAATGGTTATCAACATCAACAAGTTCATATTCACTATCAGAAGCAAGAGGAGTAACATTTTCATCATGAATAAAATTTTCATCTATATCATCATCAAGATTTAGAAAAATAGGATCTTTAACTCGCACTGGATCAAGACCATCATGCATCTTATGTTTAGGAGATCTAGGCTCAATGTCTGGCTGAGGAGAAAATGGAATAATGCTTGTTGAAGGTGTTTTTGGAGATTGTAAAGTTTGAGCTCTAAGACGACGCTTTCGCCGCCATTCACGTGCAGAACGATTTCATCTAGTCTTAGTAGGAAGTGAAGAAGACTGAGGAGGAGGAATGTTCTCATCCTTAGCACTTGGGTGTTTAGGTTGTGGTCTCTTAGGCTGGATAATAGGAGAAGAAGAAGGTCTCTTCTCTCCATAAAAAGAAGGAGGAGGAACTGCTACATATAAAGGAGGAATTTTTGGTTTAGGGATAAGACCAAGTCCATCATGACGAGGAGGTATAGGTCTACTCTTAGGAAGTTTATTAGGTATAGACATAGTCACATCCATAGGGATGGGTTGAGAATCTTCTTGAGGAAAGACATTAGTTTTATCTTTCAAAGGAAGAACTTCCTTCTCAAGAATGATAGGAATATCAAGTTTAGGTGCTCTAGGTTCACTTAGAGATAGGATCATATCTGTTTTCCACTTTTGATAAGATTTGAAAAGATGATCACTTCGTGGAGGAAGAGATTGGAATTGTTTAGGCCAAAAGTAATCAATAGGAACACTAGAGGTTCTTTCAGCTGGTTTAAAGAGACTATGATTGACAGTAACAACTTCACCATTATGGGGAAATTTCAAACACTTATGAATAGGAGAAGCAATAGCTTTCATGGAAGATAGCCAAGGATAGCCAAGCTTCACACGAAATTGTTCAGAAGATGGAATAATAGAAAAGTTCACATCAAGAGATTTGTTATGGACCTCAATAGGCAATGTAATAGAACCAATTGCAGGAGAAGAAAATGCATCAAATAATTTCACAATCACATCTGTTTTGTCATATATCACTTGATTCAATTGCAAAGTAAAAAGAAATTCTTCAGTAATAACATTAACCATGCACGAAGGATCAATAAGCACTCCACGGCAAGGTGTATTCTTAACTTTTGCAACTATGTATAAAGGACCATCAGGTGCCCTAATGGTCTCACTGGAATCAAATGTGATGGAAGGTTCTTTAGGGATTTCTTGCTGCTCTACAAAGTTAATCACATTCGGAGTCATAGACACAAGACCATCAGATGAGAGAGAGGAATCATTAGCCTCAATTGCATTAGAGGTATGAGAAGGCAATGGATCAGTGAAAATCTGAAGATTTTGGTTAGGAGGAGCTACAGATGTGTTGCCTTTATCATTTACTCCAGAAATAGAGATAGTATTGTTATCAATCAAATCTTGAATTTTACCCTTTAAAGAAAAACATTTTTCAGTATCATGCCCAGGCTGACGGTGAAATTGACAAAAAGCTTTGTTATCAAAATAAGGTGAAGTAATCTTTGCAGGATCAATTTGTCTTATAGGAGGAAGAGTAAGCACATTTTGTTCCAATAACTTATTCATAATACTATGCAATGATTCATTCAAAGGAGTATACTTTCTTTCTTGCTTGAAAAATTTAGAAATAGGAGGCACACCTGATGCTGCATTCACATTGTTGTTGATGATGTTTTCATTGAATTTGATGGAATCTCTGTTCGGTTTAAACTTCCCAAATGGTTGTTGACTGCTATCACCCTTATCACTCGGAGCCATAGGATGTGATTGTTCCATTTGACTCACAGTCAGTTGATAATTGTGAAGAGTTGCACACAACTGTTGGAAAGAAGTAAACTCAGAAAACAGAAGTTTGTCTCGAATATCTTTTTGTAAATTAGAAATAAAGATTCTTTGAATATCATTGTCAGGCACTGGAAAAGAAATTTGAGCATACAAATGCTTATATCTACCAATGAAATCAGTCACTTTTTCTTTAACACCTTGTTTACAATGCATTAAATCAATCAAAGTAACTTTAGGACTTATATTGTTTTGAAATTGTTGAATGAAAGCATTTGCAAGTTGTTCGAAAGAAGTAATAGAATAAGAAGGCATCGAGAAATACCATTGTAGGGCTTTGTCTCTTAATGTTCTCATGAATAGTTTTGCAAGCAACCTTTGGTCATAAGCAAAATCAGTACAAATTGTTTGAAAAGTCTTAACATGTGTTAGAGGATCTCCTTTACCATTATAAAGTTCCAAATGCGGGATTTCAACATGTTTAGGAGGGATAGCTTGAACAATGTCAAGAGAAAGTGGGCTCGCAACATCAAATGTGGGCACACTAAACTTAGATTGATTCATAGAGGCAATTTGTTGCTGTAAAGAAGAGACAGTTTGTGCAAGATTGTTAATGGTCGCTTCAGTCGAAGAGTTCGTATTGGATGTTTTAGATTGAGATGGAGGTGTTATGTTATTGAAAGAAGGTAGAGAGTAAGGTGGTGGGACCCTATGATAATTAGTCATAGGAGATGATTGGACAGGAGGAACACTACAAGGAGGGATGGAATGGTTAAATGAATTGCCCCCTTGTGTCATGTTCATTTGTGAAGATGTAATAGGAACACTCATTGAAGGAGTGAATGAAGAAATTGGATTGAATGAAGGAAGAGGGTTAATTGAAGAAGAAGGGTTGCCCCCATGACTAGTAATCACAGGAGAAATGTCTTGTATAGAAGTAGCCATGATGTTTGATGTAAAGGTAGGTATACTAGCAATAGGAGTTGTCAAAGGAATAGAATGATTGACTTGTGTAGGAGGTTGTGTATAACCTAAAGTTTCAGCACAACTCTTCATAGGCATCACGTTCGAATTCACAATGTGTGAAATACCATGCAAAATATCAATTCCATTCTTATCACTTTGAAGCATACATTTTAGACCCTCAATTAAAGGAAGAGCTTGACTATCAGGGTATTCTTGAGACATCCATTGTCGAAAATCGTCAAATTGGTTATCCAATTTCGAAAGTTGTTCTTCAGAAACCTCATGGAGAGCTTCTTCATCATTAGGAGGATTAGAGGAATTACCCATGTCCTCGTTAAAAAGGCTATTCAAATTAGGTTCCATCTCCTCAGTAGTTAAACCTTGGAAAGACTTAATTCTACGGCTTCGTCTAACGGGAATAGTGTAAGTAGGGCTTATTGTTGTAAAACTCATGCACTAGAGAAGGAGAGAAAATTTTGATTTTAGAGGTAGCAATTTTCAGTAAAATCAGCCAATCTTCTGGATTTAAGCTGTTAAATGCAATCACAACAGTCTCCCGAAATTTCAGAAAAAATGTCCAGGACCGTGGCGCTCGGAGTGCAACACGGTCCTCACAACTTTTTTCGAAATTTGCAGGGATGAAAGGTATGATGATTTTAGAGCTAATCTGAAAAAATTGAGTGATTTTACGATTTGTAGATAGGCCAAATTAAAGTTGTAATCTCAAAATTGAACCCTACCAAGATTGTCGAAAAATGCAAAATTTGAATTTTGAAAAAGAGAGGGGAACTGAAATTTTGAATGTTATGATTTTAGAGGGAATGTCAAGAGCAATGCAAATTTTGAAATTTGAAAATTGACTCAATTTCACGCAAAATTCAATTTTGAAAGCGGAAATCAAAGTTGTTGTAATTAAGCACTTAATTTCAAAAGTCACAAAATGCAAGAATTTGAATAAAGCACTAAAATTTTTAATGAATGCAAACACACTTTTCAGATTTAGGATAGTAAGAACACAATTTTGACACAAAATTTCAATTTCAATGATTTTTAAATGTTTAGAAGCCTTAATCCAAGCAATCACAAGACCAACTTTGATTGTTATTTTGAAGGTGTTAAAATTGATAAAATCAGCCAAAATTCTGGATTTTAGCAGGAAAATACAGTAAGATCTCACTCCTGAAATTTCAGAAAAAATGTCGGGGACGATGGTGCTCGGCGCCACGGTCCTCGCAACTTTTTTCCAAATTTTCAGGGATGAAAGATATTGTGATTTTATTGCGGAATCCAAAGTTACAGCTGATTTGGAGATGTTTTGATCAGTGAAATTGTCGGACAAAGGTTGAACCAAGAGGGTTTCAAAAATTAGGGTTTTGACACTTAACCACTTAATTTTCAGAATTAAAGCATAGATATGAATTGATAATTTGTAATAGAAGGGCAGATCTGAAACAGGCATTAACATTTAGACATTTCGCAGGTTCAATTACTAAAAAGAAAATTTAGGGTTTTTATGCAATCACCTCTAAAATCTTGCAAAAGATCAAACATGGAAATGTAATCAATTTTTTCAAATCTTAAGCATGAAAAATCAGAAAGGATGTTCACATCGGGTTCACCAAAATGTAAAGCGGAAAAATCGCGATCGAACCCTAGTTGGTCTCCCCTCTTCCGACTCCGAGGAGAGAGAAGGGAGGTTCGCTAGGATTCGATGGTTTTTCACTTAGGGGAGAGACTTTACATTCAAAAGAGGGGTTGAAACTCATAAGATCCAATCCCACACAATGTAAGATTGGATGCTAAATGAATTTCAAGGGTTAGGAAAGCAAGGCTACCCTCTTTTGTAAAGAATGTTGTTAAGGAAATTAAGCTAGGAATGCATAGAAAGTCATAAAGATTCGCTTATAAACTGAGTTTGGGTTATAGGATGAAGCTGCGGACCTGGAATTAGCAGTAAAATGTTGATACGGCATTGTCCTGCAAATTTGAGCAAAATTTGTCAAGACGATGGCGCCCGGCGCCACGGTCCTTCGAAAAATCCGCGAAATGAAGGGGGATCTGTTCGTCTCTGCACAAGGATTCCAGATCTTCAATTTCAGCCGCGTACCTGCAACCTACACACAGAAAAGCGAAGATGATTGGGGGGTTAGGGATTAGGGGTTTGCCTTTAGGTCAAACCCCGGTTTTGGAATTAACCAAGAAATGAGCAAGAGCTGTAAATGTAAATGACTGTAAAACAAGTACTAATACCTTGTTCTAGGGATGTTTGTATCCTTATGTGCGAAGGTTTAGATGTTTTGCTTTCATTAGTGCATTTCTTTAGCAGGCCTACCCTCCCAAGGAGTAATAACTCTTAGCCATTAAGGTTGGTGAGAGGGGAATGACCTAAGTGGGAATGGCTAACGCCAAATAATCCAACCCACTATAAAAGAAATGTGTTTTTGATGAAAATCAAAGCAACGATAGTGCTCGGGAATAGATCTCCTCTGTACCTTCAGGTATATCAAACCTTGGTTTTCAAGGCTGGGAGACCTCTTAATTGAGTTGATACCCTGACGCGCTGAATGGACCCCTTACTAGTGTCGATTAAAATAGAAGCTACCTGATTCATCTCCGAAAGGGTGATAATCTTTGTGCAAGAGAGATAGTAACTCTCCCAAGACACTTGCCATATCGTGCCCCCATTAGCATTTGGAGTTGGATAATACGACATTGAGAATCCATTGTGTGAGACTCAGCGGCCATATTCTGATTAGCTATTGGGTGTGTACCTAAGTCAACAAGAAAAGGTTTTCATTCTCAACCAACTTCCTTAGGGTTTATCTTGATTGGGAGTCATGTATCACATCATGTGTTTGTTGTGTATTCATCCCTAAATTGAAAAATCAAACACTTAAAATTGGAAAACCAAAGTAAAATATCAAAATTCAGTGATCAAAACTCAAACAAGCAAACAATTTTTATCACTGTTCAAATACCTGTCATACGAGTCAGGATTCTCTGTCATATTGCTTGATCTTCTGTCGTACGAGTCAATATTCTATGTTGTACAAAAAACTGATTTCCACATGAAATCACTAGTTTGTCATTTTGTAGTATATCTCTTGTCTTTTTAGGCTTTATAATCTATCGTATGAAACTCTACATTTGTCAGTCCAGAACCGTGTCTTACATGCCTGTTCCAGATTGGTCATTTCTGCCTAATCAATTTGCAGTAAACATAAACACATGTTAATCTGTCATTTGTGCTTATATTATCTCCTTGGTTCGCTTGATCAAGTTATCATCTGTCAAAATCATACTTTAGAAAATATACACCCCAAGATTTTCAAAGTGTTCACCCTCAACAAGTTCAAGATCTAAACATCTCAAAGTGCATTATCACCCTCTTTGGTAAACTGATCACTCAAACATAGTTTCTCATCAGGATCAATCATCCTTTATCACGAAACTGAAACATTTGGTCAGGATAACCTTCTCCCACATCATAGGATATATCGTTCCTACTGGGCTTGGTTCTTATCAAATCATCACCATTGCACTCCTAAATTGAAGATCGAAAAACTTGCAAAATTTTAAACAGTTGAATTCTCTTTTAGTGTCATATCACTTTATTGCCTTGAAATTGATTGTTGATCACTTATCAAAACAACCTTTTGGACAATCGAATATTAGCGAAATAACACACGTGTATGCCCGTTCTAGCTAAAGCTCATAAACGAAGGATCACAGAGACAGAAATTGAAACTTTGAAAACATTCGAAGAGCATATAACCATGGAACATGAAGATGAAATACAAGTTGAAGGAGAAATAACAGAACAAAACATCAGAGACATCAAAAAGGATCCTCAATTTGACAAATTTATGCAGAAATTATTGGAGGAAGAAAAAGAAAAATACTTCCTAATGTTAGCCAAATCTGGTGCTACGCTCCCCCAATATTTTGATGTGAATAAATTGACACAAAAGAAAAGTGACCCTCCCCCTAATAACGAACAATATGAGGACATCTTTGGTCTCTGCATGAATGACACATCAATTCCCAATAACACCAGAACCAAAGAAGAAACCGACATACCTAGAAGAGATGAAGTAGAAATCCTGAATAATATTCAATTCAATGAGGATAGAAGAAGAGCTAGAGATGAAACAAGAAGAGATCCGAATCCTCCTAGAATGCAGAATCATGGTCATGCAAGAACAAATCACATTGATAATCCTATCATGACTCTCACACAACAACTGCAAGCAATGCAAACACAAATCCAAGAGATGCAAAGAGGAAATGTTAGACGATACTCACTTCAAGAAATTTGTCCTTATCCTTTCGACATAAATCTAAACATGATACCAGTTTCTATAAGTTTTGAAACTCCGAGATACAAAAAATATGATGGAAGTACTGACCCTCAAGATCATATACGAGAATTTTGCACAATGAGTATGGAGTTTGCACACGAGGATACCTACTTAATGAGATTATTTTCAAAAAGCTTATCTGGACTAGCTATGGAATGGTTCTCCAAACTTATACCTAGAATCAGATCATTTTTCAGAGTTGGTGGATAAGTTTGTTTCACAATACTCCTACAACATACAACATGAAGTAACAATTCTAGACCTATGTAATACTAAACAAAAAAGTGGAGAACCCTTCATGAAATTCTTACAATGATGGAGACGCCTAGCATCATGGTATCCTCATACAGTGCCAGAGTACGAAAAAATGGACATATTCATTGACAAATTAAATGATCAAATGAGTTATTACTTAAAAATGCAAGGGAATCAAAGCTCTGGAAAAATGGTTGATAATGGAATCAGAATGGAAGAAGCCATGCTAAAGAAGGGTGAGTTGAAAATATACAAAGAAGGAGTCCATCCTCCTAACAACAACAATAACAACAATCACAGTGATAAGCCAAAGTTTTGGAATATAAATCGAAATATCGTCAATGATGGAATAGTAGATAACAACAATGTGAAACCGAAGCAACCGGTTTTCAATTTATCTACTCATTCAGCAACAGGACAACGAAACAACAATCACCAAAGAGCAACTATCAAAACTTTCTTTCGAAGACAATTCAAAAACATTGGTGAACCCCTTGGATCAACACTAAAAACATTTCTCACAAACAAATTGATCACTTTACCAGAAGAAAGGAACTACAGACCTCAAATCAAACCACCTTGGTGGAACAATGATCAATATTGCAATTTTCATCGAAACAAGGGACATCTCACAGATAATTGTCAAAAGTTGAAACATGTCATACAAGACTTAATTGATAATGGCGTAATAACTATGAATGAACATACAACAAATGAATCTCATACACCTTTTAAAACTCTGCTTCCAAACTATGAGAAAGGTGAATCATCAACAACAAATAATGGTAAGGGTAAAGCAAAGGTAAACTATGCTCATACATATGATAATGTGGTGAATGTGATTGTAGTTAAAGAAAAACAAATTCAAGAACATGCTCAGGCTATCACAAGAAGCAAAGCCAAAGTTTTTTTGCCAAGTCCTACAACAAACACATCATCCACTATAGAAAAACAATACAATCTAGTGGAACAATTACAAAAAACACCTACCCAAATATCAATCTTGGAACTTTTAAAGCTTTTACCTACACATAAAGAAATTCTTGAACGAGCATTAGTAGATACAACAGTATCCAAAGATCTTGATATTGATCAATTCCAAACCATGGTGGGACACCTCACAACCCCTCATTGCTTATCATTCACTGATGAAGATGACATGTCCTTGCAACATCCTCACAATGCTCCTTTGCATATTGAAGTCCTTATTCACAAAACGTGAGTCAAGCGTGTTCTAATAGATGGTCGAGCTGGCTTAAATATTTGCTCATTGAGTCTTGTTAGTGCCTTAGGATATTCAGAAGATGCAGTTGATGTCCGGAAAAGGATCACTATAAAAGCCTATGATGAAGAAGAACGTTCCTCCAAGGGAATTGTGATACTACCAATCAGAGTGGGACCTCTACAAAAAGACACACCATGCCAAGTTCTAGACTTGGACCTATCATATAATGTGCTCCTAGGGAGACCATGGATACATGACTTGCAAGTTTTCCCATCAACCTATCATCAATGTTTCAAGTTTCCCTACGAAGGACAAGAAATCACAATATCTGCAGATGCAAATCCATTTCAATATTGTAGCAATCTAAAAATGGCTTAGGAAGTAATTGTTCCTGATAACAGGAAAGCAACATCTTCGAACACACAATCCAAGGAAAAATCATTCGCCTCTATTCTATCAAGTATGGAAAAATAAATGCAGCTAAGAGATTGAGGAAACGTAGAATAATTAATATCACAATTACCACTTTCTCCTAAATCCTTGGGAAAACCATCAAGCTCTAAACAACAACCAATTGTGAAACATCTTCCGATATTTGATGGAGCATTTATTAGTGCTGGAACCTTATCAGAGGAGACAAAAGACAAAGATGTATTACAATGGCTATACAAAGATGAAGAAGTTCAACAAAAGGTCAACAATGTCATAATACCTACAGAAAAATATGGAAAAGGATTCAACATTCTTCGAAGGATGGGATACACTGGAACAGGCCCTATAGGAAAAAGAAAAGAAGGTATCTCATAACCTATTCAGCCTCACACTCAGCATACCAATGAAAAAATAGGCTTAGGGTATGGACAAGTCACTCTACTAGAAGACACATCTTTTAGTCAACAACAAGAGGAATATGAAAACAAACAAGAACAACTGACAATTGAAAGGGAAGAAAAATCAGCTAAGCAACAAGCACAAGAAAACAAAAAATGGCAAAAGAAGCAAGCTTCAAATCAACAAGAGAAACAAACTAAAAACATCTCTCAAGAAACATTAAATCTCAATCAAAACAAGAAAGAAGCTAATGTACGTCCAAGAGAACTCATAGAAAAGTTGACAAAACTCAATCTCAGTCCTGAAGAGGTTGAATATGAAAGAAGAAAAAGTATAGCCAGAAAAGCGAAAGAAATGTTATATGACCAAATCTGTAGACTACAAGCTGCAAGTGATACAGATTCTAATGAATGGGAATGGGATTCCTATCACTCTGAAGAATCAGTTGAAGAAAAATGTTTTGAGGGAGATGTAGAAGTCAATGTAGTTCACACATATGCAGGACAAACGTCAGGAACTAGTTCACTTGAATTAGAATCACATTCGGCTAACTTGGACTTAATTGAGGACGATTAGGAACTTCTTACGCGAGGTCATTCTAATGAGAGTACTGTCCTAGACATTGACGTACATATTGAAAACTTTGATACATCCATCATGACCCTTGAAACCCTTGAAACATACCAACCTGAAGATCCCCTACCTCTAATCCACCCTGAGCTTATTGATTTGGAAAATGAAGGACATGTCGCCATTGATACCTTTCCAAATGACCATGCCATATCTATATATCTTAACACAATCGAACCTGTAACAACTTTAACCAGGAAATTCAACAACGCATCTTCCAGTCAAGTGGGTGCCAAATCTCCTAGTCGCAAAAGTGAAAATAAAGAAAACAATATTAGGTCTAATGCTGAAAACCATTTCTTGGCAACATTAAACCAGGAAAAAGTAAAAAGAAAGGACACATCTAATAGTGAAAACCTCCTTGAGGCACCAGAAGATGGGAGATTTGACACTTTACCTGAGCACTACCAAGAAAGGTCATCCATTTTGATCGAACCAATAGAGGTAGTTAACATTGGCACAACATAGCAACCAAAGATTCTTCATCCAACAACTTCTCTATCAAAGGTAGAAATGCAACAATATGTGGAATTCTTCAAACAACGGAAAATCAATTTTGTCTGGTCCTATGCAGACATGCCAGGGTTAGATCCAAAGCTTATTATGCATCACTTGAATGTTAATCCAGGAGCTAAACCAGTTAAACAGAAGTTAAGGAAAATGCATCCTCATATTGCTCTTCTAGTCAAGGTAGAACTAAAGAAATTACTGGATGTCGGATTCATCATACCTATAGCATATCCTCAATGGGTATCCAATATTGTTCCTATTTCAAAACGAGATAAAAGAATCAGAATATGCATAGACTTCAGAGATCTTAATAACACATGTCCAAAGGATGACTTTCCTTTGCCTAACAATGACATCATTGTAGATTTAATTGTTGGACACTCCATGTTTTCTCTAATGGATGATTTCTCCGGATATAATCAGATCAAAATAGCACCTGAAGATCAAGAAAAGATAGCTTTCACATGTCCATGGGGTACTTTCTGCTGGAACGTCATGTTGTTTGGACTAAAGAATGTAGGTGCTACATATCAAAGAGCTATGACAACAATATTTCATGACATGATGCACACATTCATGGAAGACTATGTGGATGACATATTAGCTAAATCCTACAATAGAGAAGAACATATAGAGATACTAGAAAAGATCTTTGATAGGTTAGAACAATACAAGATATGTCTAACCCTAAGAAATGTGCCTTTGGTGTCACTTCAGGAAAGCTATTGGGATACATTGTTTCAGCAAGAGGAATTGAGGTAGATCCAACTAAGGTTAAAGCAATCATGGAAATGGCATCTCCCAAGAATATCAGTCAACTAAGATCACTACAAGGAAGACTCCAGTCAATCAAAAGATTTGTTGCTCAATTAGCAGATAAATGTCAACCATTTACTCACCTATTGCACAAACATGTTAATTTCAAATGGGACCATCAATGTGAAGAAGCATTCAACAAGATCAAGGCATATCTCATGCAACCACTTGTTCTAATGTCACCAATTCCAGGAAAGCCATTATTACTCTATGTATCAACTACCGAAGGATCATTAGGAGTTTTGCTTGCACAAGAGGATAAGGAAGGAAAAGAACGAGCCATCTACTACATCAGAAAAACACTAGTGGGATACGAGGTTAACTATTCACCAACAAAAAAGCATGCTTGGCAATATTTTTTGCTTCGCAAAAATTATGACACTATCTACTATCTCACTCCATCAAGTTGATAGCTAAAATCAACCCTCTAAAGTATTTTCTCAGCAAAACCACATTGACAGGATGATTAGCAAAATGGATCATGATTCTAAGCGAGTTTGATATCAAATATGTTGATAGAAAAGATATCAAAGGACAAGTTATTGCTGATCAACTGGCAGAAACACCACTTCAAGATGACCATCCTTTACAGATTGAATTTCCTGATGCTGATATCCTAACAGTCACAACAAAAGCATGGCAACTATACTTTGATGGTTCATATACACAACATGGATTAGGAGCAGGTATTCTATTCATCACACCACAAGGTCATACAATCCCAAAAGCATACAAATTAAGCTTTCCGTGCACAAACAATATAGCAGAGTATGAAGCTTTAGTTATAGGTATCAAAATGGTTGTAGAATGGAACATTAAACAACTCTAGGTCTTTGGAGACTCTCAGCTCGTCATTAATCAAATCAATGATGACTATCAAACAAAAGATGACAAACTCATGCCTTACAAAAAGATGGTGGATGATATCAAGAAGAACTTTGTAGAAATAACTTTTGAACAGATCCCAAGAAATGACAACAAAGCAGAAAACACCATGGCTACACTTGCTTCTCTATTACAGACATAGGAAAATCAACAACATTATGAATTCCTGGTAGAAGAGTTGTTTCATCCTTCCTTTAATTGTCCTGATTCCCAAACCATTTGTCAACTTATTGGACACAATTCCTCTCGCTATGGCCAAACTTACACATACCTGAAAGATAACATCTTACCTCCTGACTTATCGAAAAACCAAAAGAGAAACTTTATTCGTCAATCCTCTCATTTAACTCTTGTTGCAGATACCCTGTATAAACGAGGTCTAGATGGTACTATCTTAAGATGTCTCGAACAAGAAGAATCTGAGAAGGCCTTACATGAAGTCCATAACAGTATTTGTGGCACTCATTCAAGTGGTCTTACCCTTTCGAAAAAACTCATACGCTTGGGCTATTATTGGCCGACTATGGAACAAGATTCTTTTAAAATAGCAAGAACATGCAAACAATGTCAGATCCATGGGAACTTGATCCATGCACCAGCACAAGAACTTCACGCTTTAGCAACATCTTGGCCTTTTTGCCAATGGGGTTTGGATCTGGTAGGAAAGATAAATCCTTCTTCATCTAATGGTCACAAATTCATCCTTGTAGCTACGGAATATTCACAAAATGGATTGAAGTGGCACCTCTCATAAACATCAGAGGAAAACAAATTGCTGCATTTATCTTGAATTACATCATTTGTCGCTATGGAATACCAATGACCATTATCACTGATAATGGGCGACCATTCAAGAATCAGGATGTACAAGAGCTATGCGAGAAGTTCAAAATCCAGCACATATTCTCCACACCATACTATCCACAGGGAAATGGGCAAGCAGAAGCATCTAACAAAACTATTCTGAAAATTCTCAAAAAGACAGTGAATGATGGTGGGAAAGATTGGCATATTCAACTGAATCCTGCTCTATGGGCCTACTGCACCAGTATCCACACATCGACAGGTGCCACACCTTTCTCTCTTCTATATGGATTAGAAGCCATATTGCCAATGGAATTAGAGATACCCTCTCTACGTGTATCACTAAAAGGACTTATCCCAGATGAAGAACAACGAGTATCTAGACTGCAAGAGTTAGAACTGATCCATGAACGAAGACAAAATGCCTTTGATCATCTAAAGGTATATCATCAAAGAATGTGCATGAGATATACTCATAAGGTTAAACCATGAATCTTTCAAGTTGGAGAACTAGTGCTAAAGGAAAATCCACGCAACTAGGCAGATCGAGAAAAGAAAGGAAAGTTTGAACCAAACTAGTTAGGTCTATTTGTGGTCACAACAATATTTGTATCAGGAGCATATCAGCTATCAACACAGGATGGAGATCAGCTCGAGGAACCTATCAATAGCATGCACCTAAAGAAATTCTATGTCTAAAAAAATCAGAAAAATAAAAAACAGTGAAAAAAGCAGAAAAATAAAAAACAATGAAAAATCAGAAGAAAAAAAAATCAAAAACAATGAAAAATAAAAAAAAATAAAAAACAGTAAAAAATCAAAATCCAAAAAAAAATCAAATATAAAAAAAAGTGCAATAAAAGCAGATGGTGAAAACCTGGTAAATAGGCGCTATTTTTCGGCCAGCTCTTCCATCTATTAGTTCATGTATCTTTCCGCTTGCATTCATTTTCCATCAGCGTTGATCATCATAAAGCCTTTGTACATACACATGCATCCCAGGTGGCTTCTCACCATGGTTTGGATCATTGGATAAATCATAACGACTTTGTTTCTAGGCTTGGGGCAAAATTCTACACTTAGCTGGGGGCAAAACTCTTGATCATTTTGAGCTAAATCAAACAAGTAGAACAACAGTTAGTCAACGCTTATCAAGCGAAAACTAAGACACATCCAACGTTGAACACAAGATCGAACTATCAACTATCAAACTATGACGAAGTCACTCTGAGCACATCACACACTTTATAATGGATAATATTTTTGGATAATGATTTTAACATGATTGTTCAACTTTTCTATATTGATTTTGGCTATCATGATTTCTGAGTGACTCCAGGATGTCATTGACTAGAGGAACAAGGAAGAAACATGATATTTTTCTTGTCTATTGTCTGAAAATTAATCATTAATATGTGCAAATTTTTCTCGGGACATGATCATCAGAATATCATTGAAGACATTTCCGATTTGCGTATTGAAATGATTAATACTGCCTGTTTGACGCAAGCAACACTCCTGTCATCTTGGTTCAATTATACCTCGATGCTTGTGCTAACTTGCTATATCAAAATCCAGGAAAGAAGTGCTCAGGTCATCATGGTTTAATTATACCATTGATGTTTGCACTCACTTCCCACATTTAAAAATCTCAATGATGACAAAAACACAATAATCCAGTGACTAGTTTGGTCATAATTTGCATTCCATTGCATTTTCATTTGTATTTTAGCTTGCATTTCATTCTTGCATGGGATCATAAAAGCTCCTTTTATCCAAGGTTAAAGCTATCACAAGAATCATCAAAGAATCATCACAAGTGTATACACAATTAGACTAATGACTCATATCTCTCTCATGATATTATCGACCTAGCCCAAATCTTATGCTATCTCCCTCAACAGAATCAACAATCAACATATCCAAAAATTACGACAACTTGATATCAACAAACTGTCAGTTCTTTATCTATCAACCTTATCAAATTAAATCAATCAATCAAACATAATCGATTCTGAATCATGTCTTATATAGGATGTATCCTTCCTGAAACTAGACAATCTGATTCTGATTCATGTCTTATATAGGATGTATCCTTCCTGAAACCAGATGTTCTGATCATGTCTTATACAGTATGAATCCTTCCTGAAACTAGATGCTCCGATCATCGTTGTCTTATACAGGATGAATCCTTCCTGAAACCAGACTGAATCTCGATCTTATCAATCTAATGAATCAAAATTTATCAATCTTACCAATCTAAGCAATCAATCTAATACAAGAACTCACATTTTCATCAAAACACCATTGCAGAAATAAAATAAAATCTATCGGGATATCAATTTCACAAAAAATCCAAAAACTCCAAAGATCAATTATCTCAATTGATCTCCCGAGGGGGCATCATCGTACTGAAATTTAGCAATCAAGAGCTGGGGCATCCTATCAAACTAATATCATCATCAAAATGAGATTATTCTTTGAATCAATGCGTCCTCACACCTCGCTTCAAAGAGGGGCAAAATGTATACACCTAAAAATGGTCTGAAGATAATTAATTAAATAAGCAATTATTTAATTAATCCTCCTTCCCAATTTAATTGAATTCACTAAACAATTTGATTAAATTCCCCTTTCATCTACTTATTAATAAATCTAGGGATTTATTTAATAGGTTCATCAACCCTTTAATTAATTAATTCAAATTAATCAATTCCCTCCATCCAAAATCATTTCTTCTAAATCCTCTAATTAATTAAAGCAAATCAAATTCATGAGTTGTTGAGATTAATTAGCCTTTTCTTATTATTTGAATTTTTAAATTCAAATTCTCCTAACTTCTACCACTCCTAAACCTAATCCATTCTACCTAGCACCATGTCCCCTTTCATCCAACATCTTCTAGAACCTTTGTGACACTTGTCACTAAGTGTTCCCTTTCATCCAAACCCTTATAGAACCTTTGTGACACTTGTCACTAAGTGTTCCATTTCATCCAAACCCTTCTAGAACCTCTTGACACTTGTCACCATAGAGATGACAGATGTTCCCTTTAATCCAACCCCCTTTGCCAAACTCCTCCAATTTAACCATTGATATCTTTGGATCAATCTTGACCTTTGATTCTTGCCACATCACCCCTAGCCTTGGAAATCCTATAAATAGACCTCATTTTGGAGCAATATGGGTCCCAATTCATATCATTTTGGCATTCCAGTTGATTCATCTCATTTGCATTCAAGCATTGTTACTATAGGCATCTAGCTTCTAGTTTATCATTTTTAGCAATGTTATCATGCTCAATTTTACCTTAATTGCATCTTAATCTTAGTTCATTTTCTAGATCAATCACGAAATCATATATCTTAATCATGTTATTCTTGCTAGATCATGCATTTTCATCATTCAAATCCTCCATCTAAGTGTAGTCAAGTCACTGGAATATGCATAATCAGATCTGAGAGCATTTTTCATACTCGCATTTACTAGGAGGCAATAAGTCGATTAGCTATGGCTTTGTCTTTCATTGTTTCAATTTAGTAACCATTGCTTGTAATGATTTATTGAGTGCATTGTGTTTGTAGATAAAGGTACACTTCATAGAGCATGACAACGATGATATTAGAAAAAGACTTAAGGATCATGATAAGGTGGAAAAGGTTTGGAGGTATCAACTGGATTAATGGGAGTAAGTTTCAACACATTTTTTTTTATCAATTTTGTCATTATGCTATGCAAAGACTTGAAAATAGAAGTAAATTCCTTTTTAAAGTATTTGGATAAAGGGGCCACACCTGATGTCCAGGCTACCACTTGAGTATCGATGTTTTCATTTATAATGATTAATCCCTTGTTCAATTTAAAATTTGCAAAATATTGTTGAGCACTCTCACTCTTATCAACTAGATCGACTGAAGGAGATGATTCAAATTGATTCACTTGAAGCCAATAATTATGAAGCATTGCACACACCTGTGTAAAGGAAGTAAACTCAAGAAAGAGAAGCTTATCCCTAATGTCTTTTTGTAAATTAGCAATAAAAATTCTTTAAAAATCATGATCCGACATACAATAAGCAATTTGAGGATTCAAATGTTTATATATACCAATAAAATCAGTCACTTTTTATTTAACACCTTGCTTACAATAAATCAAATCAGTCAAAGTAATCTTAGGAACAATATTATTGTAAAATTGTTGAATGAGAGCATTAGCTAATTGTTGAAATGTTGTAATAGAATAAGAAGGCAAAGAACAATACCATTGCAAGGCTTTATCCCTAAAAGTTTGAGTAAACAATTTAGCCATTAGGCTTTGATCATGAGCAAAGTCACTACACAAAGTTTGAAATGTTTTACATGAGTCAAGGGATCACTTTTTAAATTGTAAAGCTCCAATTGTGGGACTTACATCTATTTAGGAGGGACAACATGGAAAATGTCATTAGATAATGGGCTAGTTGCATCAAATGTGGGCACATTAAACTTGGATTGGGTAATGGAAGCCAATTGTTGTTGTAGGGATGAAACAATTTGGGCTAAGTTATTGATGGTTGCTTCGGTGGATGGGTTGAAATTTGACATATTGGACTGGGATAGAGGAGTAACATTGTTGTATGTGGGTGGAGGTTGAACACTTTGATATGTGGGTATGAGAGATGATTACAATACAAATGGAAGACTCACGGAAGGAGGTATATAAGAATTTTGATTAACAAGGTTACCCCCTTGACTAATATGTGTAGAATTAACATTTTGTGTTGAAGTAGTCATGATTGAATATGCAATGTAGGCACACTAGGCAAGGATGTAGGCATAGGAATGGAATTATTGACTTGACTAGTGGGTTGAGTGTAAAGGACTTCAACACAACTTTTTATAGGCATGATATTAGCACGATATTAATTTCAACAATATGAGTGTTGGTGTAAATTATGTCTCCTAATTACACTTAAGTTGACTTAGGGTAATACATTTCATAGTAGTTTGGATACGAGACACTTAGGGAAGTGTGCACATAGGGGTGATGTATGTAGGAGAAATTCCACCTTTTGTGGTCTTATCTTGTTGTTACATTCCACCTTCGGTGGGTGATCCACCTCTTGTGGAATATTTTATTATTTCTCGTACCTACTCCTACCTAGCCCTACCTACCCTTGTTTCTCATTAATCCACATGTCATGATTGTGTGCTCACATATCCATATGGCCTTGCCTTTATAATCAGGCTCATCTACATTGTATGTAATTTTGATGATCCAGTTGATCAATATTTTGCATATTAATTAGAATACAATATATTCTTATCAAATCTATTTGCCTCTCTTTTGTTCTATTCAATATGCTCTTGATCTTGGTTGTTTTCAACAAATTCTTACATGGTATTAGAGTCATTGGAGCTTCATTGAGTAGTCTATTTGGAGAAATTTTGGAGCATTCTATTTTTGGATTTGGGGAGCTGCACACTTTTTGGGGGCATCTTATAGTGATTTCAACCTTACCATTGCGTCTGGGAGGCCATTTGCATGAATTTTGAGTATAAATTTGCCCATTTTTGGTGAAAGTTTTTTTTGGGGCAAAAATAATTTTTAGTAGGTAGGTCGTACGACCTACCTGCCCGATGGTACGATTTTTCAAAACAAAAATAAAATTCTTTGATTTTATTTTAATTTTATAATTGTTTCAATCCCAATTTTTTAAATATTGTAAAGTTTAAAAATAAAAAATAAAAAATTTTTGTTTTACGGGGGGGGGGGGGCGGCGGGGTTGGCCCCCCGCCACTGTATTGGTTGTCTGTAGATTCTGTTGGCGTAAATAAAGCCAATTGTCATACTTGCACCAGCCCCTATTGTCCTCCCTGACTTGCAGCTCCACCGACTTTCTTTTTCGGTATAGATCCATCGACCGACATTCCTTTCTGGCACCTCCCACATGAATCTAGTGTGCACACCCCTCCGCCATCGGCAACCATATCTCCTCCTACCGTCATCGAAGCTTCTTCGGCCATACTGAGCACTTTTTCACCACCGCAGTTCATCCTAGCCGTTGCCGAGCCACCTTTCTAGCTGACGTTGCTTCCTTTTCGGCTACCGCTGTCACAGTTTTTCGGTGCCCGCTCCGTGCTTCACCTAACAACTCGATGACATGTGGCAATATCTCATTTGTTCATGCTACACAGTAAAAAATGATAGGTCATTGAACAAATGGAAGATACTCATTTGGCCATGTGGATGACACGCCAGTAGGAGAAACTGCCACACAAGTGACATAGTCAGAGGCCACGTTGGCAATTTGTACTGCCACGTTAGTGCCACAACATCACCTAGTCATCTATCATATTGTGCCACCTGAATGACCATGTTAGCATTATACTACACAGCCACCTATACAATCATCCATGCAAGCCAACCATGTCTATTTTTTCATACTGACCGTACTGACACATGTCATATTCTGGTTGGGCCGCGCAATCAGTTCGTACGGTATGAACAACCACGCAGGGGGGTATGACGATTTGGTGACAATAAATGACCATCAAATTTAACCTCATTAAATGCTAACATTAGCATTGCGTCAACCCATTTTTGAAAGTTTTTATTAGCCCCCCTCCAATAAGCTTTTTAGTTTTGCAGGCCAACTTTGGAGGCCCATAACTTGCTCATTTTATCTCCTTTTTTTGTGCAATTTTTTTTTATTTGGGCTAATTTTTTGTTCTCTTTGCAGTGTTAATGGATTTTTCTTATTTTGGTGAATAGATTTTTCACAATTTTTAGTTTTTCACAACTGCACCTATCCAATCCTCAATTTTGCAACTTTAGAGGCTTCGTTTGGGCTCATACGACCTCCTTTTTAGGTGTCATTTTTTTCAAAAGTGCATAATTTTTTGTCCACTTTCACATGGTGCTATATTTTTTTCATCATTTTGAGAAAAAATTATACTTTCAGTATTTGGTCATTTTTGGCCTATTTGGTACTTGTAATTTGCTTGGATCTCAGTTTAGATCACTTGTAGTATTTGTTGGAGTCTCTTATATCCTATTTAAGGCAGTTGTAAAGTTGAAATCAAAAGTCCACCTTGCCTTGTTTTGCAAGTGGCCATTGTACATGCACTAAGTATAAAGTGCCAAATCATCATTTTTTTTAAATTTTTTTTTTTTTTTTTGGAGGGGGGGGGGGGGGGGGGGAGTTCTTTGATTGAGTGAATTTGGGGGGTTGTCTTGTGTGATTGTGCCTCTCTTTTCAAATTTCTCTTTCATTTTGTTGCTATGGGTTCTCCTAAATTTCCACTTTTAACTCCACATAACTATGCTTCATGGAAAATTGATGTATGGAGTAAGCTAACGGAAAAGGGATTAACTCATTATATTGATGGAACTATCATGACACTAGTTGGTCCTAAAGCTGATCCTAATGCTCACATGGAATGGCTCACTAAAAAAATTATGGCTATTGCAACATTGAGGAAATATATATCAAAGGATCTTGCCTTTCATATTGACAAGTGTAAAATAGTTAAGGATGAATGGGATGTCTTGGGAAAATTGTATGATCAAATTGTTGATATTAGAGGCTATCAACTTGATAATGGTATCACCATGTTGGATCCCAAGAACTTTGATACAATCCAAGACTATGTCACCAAGGCAAATGAGCTAAGATTACAACTGAAGGATTGTGGCATTGATAAGAAGGATGCACAGTTGGTCTAGACAACCTTTTGGGAAAGCTTCCATTAGAGTATGCAACATTTGTTTCTAGCTTCCAAACTCATCGCTTGATAATGGGTAGTTCTTTCACTATGCCCACATTTGATTCATTCACAAAAAGATTAATGTTGGAGCAATCAAAGTTGTTGATCATGGGGATTCTCAAGTCTTCAAAATCTATGGCTTTGGTGGTTAATCAAGAGAATCAAGGAAATAATTCCAACAAAAAACAAAAGCAGTCTAAGCCTAAGACACAAAAAGATAAAGCACAATCTTCTTCTCCACAACAAAAGAATTCTACTTCCTCACTTAAGGGAAAATCATATAAAGAGAGGCTTTCTTGCTCATATTGCAATAAAAGTGGTCATGATGAGCATCATTGCCACACCAAGCAGATTGATGAGCTGATCAACATCCTCAAGAAGAACAACATTTATTTACCATCATCTCTAAGAAGAAGGATTCATCTCCTTCACCTTCCTCGCAATCAAAAGGGAAGGGACAAGCTCTTTCTACTACTACAAGTCGTGATTCAGGGATATGGCTTCTAGATTTTGGGGCTTCTCATCATATGAAATATTTGCAGTCTATGTTCTCTTCATTTGAGCCTTGTAGCATGCCATAGATTTTGATGCGCAATCATACATATATGAATTTGATTAAAAAAGGATCTATTGCCATTGGGGATAACTCCTTCAATGATGTGTTGCGTGTACCCCATTTGACAAACAATCTTCTTTCCATCTATCAGATCACTCATGGGGCAACAAAAAAAATTGTGGAGTTCACACTTGATTAAGTTATCATTAGAGACTTAGAGACTAGAGATATTATTGCTAGAGGGTGGTGGATCATGCATCTCGGTTGTATTCCTTTGCCAATTTTGTTCCTATTGATGAAGATGATTCTTCATATGTTGATCACACTTCTTGTGTTGATTCAGATATCAAGGATAACTTTGGGTACTTGAACTTTGGTATTCTCAAATGTGACCCCATTCTTGAGCCTTGCATTTCATCTCCTCCTATTGATATCACATTACCTATTGCACCTGATGATGTGGATATTACAATATTTTTTCCTTCTTGTGATTCAGTGCAACAGGATATTCCTTGTCTTCCAGCTTCAATTCCTTTGGATGACTGCTTGACAAACATTGCAGGTTTGTTTGTGGAGTCCTACATTTCATATTTGGTAGACACCGATGATGATATTCATCTTCTCTTTGATGAAGATGATCCTTCTTTGATTGTTGCAAGGGAACACTTTGACCCTCTTGTTCATTCTCTACATGATCATTCTTTCGAGGTTGACATGATTGTGGATACTTATGTCCAACATTTGGAGGAGGTCTCCTTATCCTTAGAGGAGACATGTGAGTCTTTGGATCATGTTCTACATTCATCTCCACTAGATCTTGGAGTTCCTTTTTTAGTAGTGTGGACCAACACACCTGATTTGGAGGAGGCAAATTTCAGCATCGACATGGGGACACTTGAGCAATTTTCAAAGACTCCATATATCTTGTGTTTTTTTCCTACATCTTCCTTTCATGATTGGGGAGACTTCATGCATACACCATTGGTTTTGTTTCTTCCCAAGGGGAGGAACGTTGTTTGACAATCGTGGAGCAGTTTCTTCATTCAGTTTCAAGCTTCTACCATTGGTGCAGATTCTACATTAAGGGGGGGCTACTTGGTCTTACTTCTTATTCTATCATATGGGGGGGAATTTTTCCTCACATGGGGTTTTTTCCTTCTCATACTTCTTTGAGAATTATTTTGTATAATTTTCATCTCTTTTGGGGGGAGTTTTTTCCCATTTGGTTTTTCTCTCTTTCTCTGTTTGTGAGAGATTGCATTGGTTTGTGTGCATTTGAATTTTGTACATTGGTACCTAACACGACCTTGTAGTCGGGACCCATCTTGCATTGTTGACTTAACTCTTCATTCTCCTAAGTTGCACTTAAGGGGGGGTGTTGGTGTAAATTATGTCTCATAATTACACTTTACTTAAGTTGACTTAGGGTAATGCATTTTATAGTAGTTTGGATATGAGACACTTAGGGAAGTGTGCACATAGGGATGATGTACACAGGAGAAATTCCACCTTTTGTGGTCTTATGTTGTTGTTACATTCCACCTTCAGTGGGTGATCCACCTCTTGTGGAATATTTTATTATTTCTCCTACCTACTCCTACCTACCCTTGCCTACCCTTGTTTCTCATTGATCCACATGTCATGATTGTGTGCTCACATATCCATTTGACCTTGCCTTTATAAGCATGCTCATTTACATTATATGTAATTTTGATGATCCAGTTGATCAGTATTATGCATATTGACTAGAATATAGTTTATTCTTATCAAATCTATTTGTCTCTTTTATGTTATTCAATGTGATCTTGATCTTGGCTATTTTCAACAAATTCTTACAATGATCAAGGCCATGCAACAAATCAACACCAATTTTATCACTTTGCATCTTTCTTTTTAATCCTTCCATCAATGGGATTGTCTCACTTTTCGAGTACTGTTAACTCATCCATTGTTGAAGATTTTCAAATTCATTTTCAATCTTCTCCAATTGGTCAATGATAACCCTAGTTAGTGATTCATCCACATCATGTGAATTATGAAAAAAATGGGGATAAATGACATCATTTGTTGGGTTGGAGGAACCACCAACATTCTCATGAAAAGTTATCTAAATTAGACTCCATATCCTTAGTAATTAAACCTTGGGAAGCCTTAATTACACATCTTCTCACGGGAATATTGTAGTAGGACTAATGGTAACAAAACTCATGCACAAAGGAGGGGAATTTGAATGCACAAATTGAAGATTGTGATTAACCAATGCAAAATTTTGTAGAAGTGATTGATTAACCAAATAATTAAGAAATTTGGTTTGTGAATTTGAAAGATAAATGCCTATAAATCATAGCATAGCATATCATAAATATTAGATCTGAAAATAGGTTTAAAAAATTATGCAACCCACAAGTAAATTTTAGAATTATAAAATAGGGTTTTAGTGAAATCAACCTCTAAATTTATGTAATTCAATTGAAAATGAGATCTATGAGTGCAAATTTGAATTTTAAATTGCATAAATAATAAGACTTGAGAAAATAAATCCAAATTAGGCAACCCACAAGTTCAAATTTAGAATTATAAATTAGGGTTTGTGTGAATTTAACCTCTAAATTTATGTAATTCAATTGGAAATAAAACTTCTAAGTATAAATTTGAATTTGAAAATGCATAAACACTTAGATTTGATATCACAAATAAAAAATAAAGGTGTAAGATGTCAGGTTCACCAAAAAGTAATGGGTGAAAATTAGGGTTTCACCATAGAATGTAATAAAACCACTAATTTTGCGTAATTACCATCACATTAGGGAGATATAGGAATTTGATAGATCTAAGCCTAATAGACCAAGATTCTAATCATATTATAGGCCTCCTAAATGAGGCTCTTCTTTCCCTAAGATTGAATTGTTTTTTTGAATTGTAAAAGATTAGGGTAAACTATTGAATTATTAAAGAGATTATGGATAAAAAGTGATCTATAGTCGTCGTACGGAGCCACAAATCTAGATCTGACCAGAAGATGAAGGTTTAGATTTGCTCCCCAAAATTTGGCCTAAATTGATAAGACCGTGGTGGTGGTTGCCTCGGTCCTCATAACTTTTTGTCATCCAAAGGGAAACTTGTTCATCTTTGTGAATCTAATCGTTCCTTGGAAATACAACTCTGTACCTATTCTTGCACACAATGAAAAAGAGAAAATTGTTAGGAATAGGGTTTTGCCTTAGAATAGGGGTTTGTCTTAGGTCAAACCTCAATTTGGAACTAACCATGAAATAGAATTGAAATGTAAATGTGTAAGGAAGTTAAGTAGAAGAACAACATCCTACACTAACCTTGAGAGGAGGATAATGCAAAAATTTTAACAGATCATTACAACAGTTACAAAAAATTAACATAAATAATCAAAATATCATGCATACCACAACACATCAACACAATAATTTACGTGGGGAAAGCCCTTTCGGGAGAAAAACCTCATACTTCAAAAGCAACTCAATATATTGTTCAATAATCAATAACATATTACAATATACTTGTAGAGAAAACTCTTCATAGGAGTACCACTAATCAGAGAATCAGAGGTAACCCAATCACCATAAGACTCTTAAACACACAACCTCTATCTCACACACCTCATATATAGGAGATACAATACAAGAAACCATCAAATGGTATTACAAAACCATGGGCTAAAACTACCCAATAAAGTAGAGCTGACCTTATCTCCCTTCTAGATGCCCTATGACGTGTTAAAACACACATCAACATTTGTCCCTCCCTTTTACAACTCATTTGTGTGTCCGATACATTTTATATTTCCTATTTCAGGAGTACAAACTTTTGGAGGCCATCACTTGAGAACCGTGTGCCCTATTGATGAACCGTTTGAAGCACCAAAAAGCTCGTGAAGTACTCTATTGCCTCGTAAATGGCTATGCCATTTACACCCACTTTTTAGGGCATTTCAGGGTCTCTAAAGTCTTCAAAATTAAATTTAAACCTTTCATTATACCCCTCGAAAACATAAACTTTAATATCTTCAAACTAGCAGTGATCTTGTGACGTAACTTTACCAAAATACTTATCTAGCCAACCAGAAGCTTCTGGAAGAATTTCGCACCATTTTGTGCTCAAACAAAACCTTACTATAAATAGTAACCTCATGTAAATTCATGACACCATTTTTTTCAACATTCTCCTACTTGTCAAACACCTTGCAAGAGCAAAAGGAGTATCAACACAATAAATCAATTGTTAGGGGCCATGAGGCCCATAGACTCTGAACACCATCCGAATTTCTCTATGCTCATAGCCTTAGTTAAATCATCTACAACATTCATCAAAGTTTCTACCTTAACCAGCTTCACCCTACCATCTTCGACCATGTTTCTGAAAAAATGATACTAAAATCAATATGTTTGGTCCGAGCATGAAATGTCGGGTTCTTAGCTAGGCAGATCGCACTCTATTGCAATAAATTGTCATTGCACCTTGTTTTATTCCAATATCTAAACACAATCTCTTAATCAAAATGGCTTCTTTGCAAGCATGAGTAGCTTCCATATAATCTGCTTCAATAGTGGACAAAGCAACCACAACCTATCGTTTGCTCATCCAACTAATTGCACCACCAAATAAAGTAAACACATAAGCATTGGTGGATCTTCTATTACAATATCACCTGCCTAGTCTGAATCCACATAACCATGAATATCAAGGGAAGTCATGTCTCCAACCAAATTACCATGATAAAACAAAGAATACTCTGAGGTGCCTTCAAATATCTGAAGACTCTTTTGACTGCATCCCAATGAACTCTACCAGGATTAGACATATATTTGGAAATAACTCCCACTACTTAGACATTGTCTAGTTTGGTACAGACCATAGCATACATCAAACTTCCACCTACACTCTGGTGCACTTTTCTCATTTCTTCTATCTCTGATGGGGATGTAGGCCAATCTCAAGCAGGTAATTTTGTTCCAACTGCAAAAGGAACACATAATGGTCTACAATCTTGTATGTTGAACCTCCACAAAACTTAATTCACATACTTACTCTGACCTAGCCATAGCTTTCTATTCACTCTATCTGTTCTAATTTCCATCCCAAGAATGTGCTTTGCAACACCAAGATCTTTCATTTCAAATTGAGCAGTGAGCTGAGACTTTAGTTCTGAAATCATACATTTCCCTTTACTAATGAATAACATATCATCAACATACAATGCACAATGTACAGGAAATGATCACCATCGGATTTATAATAAACACATTGATCTGATTTAGAACGCTCAAATTCCAAAGTCAACACATATGTATCAAATTTCTAGTACCACATCCTAGGACTCTATTTGAGGCCATACAAAGATTTATTTAATTTATAGACCAAATTACTTTTACCTTTCACCACATAGTGCTCTGAATATGTCATTTAAATATCCTCCTCCAAATCACCATGAAGGAGAACAGTTTTCACATCCATTTGCTCAACCTCTAAATCATAAGTAGCAGCTATAGAAATAAAAAATCTAATGGATGTCATTTTTGCAACAAGAGATAATATCTCACCATAATCAACACCCTCAACCTGAGAGTAGCCTTTTGCAACCAACCTTTCTTTATACTTCTCAATGCTTCCATCTGAACCAATCTTTTTCTTTAACACCCATTTGCAACCAATAGGCTTTCATCCTTCAGGTAATGGCACAAGATCCCATGTATCATTCTTTTTCAAAGTTACCATTTCTTCTTCCATAGTAATCTTCCAAGATTCTGCATCACTCATACCTAATGCCTCTTCTATAGAACTAGGTTCATCTGAATTAGTATTCAAAGCAAAAATACATCTCCAATCATCAGGTGAATACCTTTTAGGTGTTTTTCTATGTCTTGTAGACCTTTGAATAAGCTAAGTTGGAGGTTCTTCCTCCTCTTCTGAAGATTCAAAGCTAGATGATCTCTCCTCAACTTCTTGCTTATCAAGTGGTCCCGATTCAACTCTTTCAGGTGTAGAAGGGAATTGAATCACATCATTCTGTTTAGTTTGTTCTGGCTGCAATGTAATAGAAGGAGACTTAATTTCTCTAAAAATAACACTTCTACTATGACTTACCTTTTGTACAATAGGATCCCAAAGCTTGTATCGTTTCACACCATAACTGTATCCAATGAAGATACATTTCACAACCTTGTTCTCCAACTTTGTTCGCTTCTCCTTTGGCACATGTGCATATTCCTTGCAACCAAAAACTCTAAGATGTCTCAATGAAGGCTTGTGACCTGACCATGCTTCCATAAGCATTTTATCAACAAGAGTTGATGTAGAAGACCTGTTAATTAGGTAGCAAGCAGTGGCAACAACCTCAACCCAAAATTTTTATTCTAGACCAACACCACTCAAAATACTCGTAGCCTTCTCCATCAATGTCTTGTTCATTCTTTCTGCAACTCCATTTTGCCATGGAGAATATAAAGTTTTCTTATGTTTGTTAATACTGCAGTCTTTATAGAATCTATCAAAATCATGAGAGCAATTTTCACCACCATTATCAATCCTCAAACATTTAATTTTCTTTCCAGTCTACAACTCAATTATTGCTTTAAATTCTTTAAAATGATTAAAAACTTCAGATTTATTCTTTAAAAAGTATACCCATGTCCTTCTACTAAATATCATCAATAAATGAAACATAATATGTGAATTTTCCAATTGAAGGAACATCTACAAGACCAAACACATCAGAATGAATAACATCCAAAACACCACAAGATTTATGAGAACTCGAGTAAAACTGAAGGTGGTTTTATTTTCCGTAAATGCAATGCTCGCAGAAATCAAAGTCAAGATTACAATCATTCATTCCTTCAACAAGGTTTTTATTTTTCAAGGTCCTCAAACCCTTTTCTCCAATGTGGCCAGGTCTCTATTGCCATAACATAGTCTTCTCTATAGGTAACTTTGATTCAGAAGAAAGAGCACGGGCTTAGGTACCCAAAAGCCATGTCCATTCACTGAAGGTGAAACCATCAAATCTTCCGACGGAGTATCCACATATTTACTGTTTATAGAAGTGCTATTACACTCAACAGTGTATGCCTCTAGCTTATACAAAGTTTCAAACTTGACACCTCTAGCAATCACCATAGCACCCTTAATCATCTTACATCTTGCATCAGAAAAGACTACCTGCACACCCACATCTATCAGTTTTCTCACAGATAATAAATTTTGTTTTAAACCAGGGATATGCAACATATCGCTAATCCTTTTTATTCTACCATCAGGAAACCTGATCCTAACTTTACCTCGACCAACAATGTCTAAATGTGAATCATCACCCAAGTACACCTTGCCTCCATTAAATTCTTCATATTCAGAAAATCAATCTTTATTGAAAGTCATATGAAAAGATGCACCTGAGTCAATTAACCATGTGCCATTACCTGCATGAGTAGCCAAAGATGTAATGAATGCATCACCATATTCCTTTTCGGACTCAGAATCATAATCAAATTTCTTATTTTTCTTCTTCTTTTCTTCTTTGCAGTCCTTGTAGATGTGACCCGGTTTACCACAATTCCAACATATGACTTTGGACTTTCCAGGAGATTTGGATCTCCCTTTAGATTTGGACTTATTGCACTTCTCATTCTTCTTTCCTTTTTCTCTAGATCTTCCATGAATAGTTAGGGCTTCCTTCGAATTGATGGATACCTTCCTTCGCATCTCTTCACCAAGTAGGGCACCCATCACATCTTCAGATTTCAAAACAACATAAGTACTACCGATAGCCATAACAAGAGAATCCCACAAATCAAACAAAGATCAAAGCAACATCTAAAATTTGTCCTCTTCATCCATCTTAACACCAATAGATACTAATTGAGCCACCAACATATTAAATGTTTCCAAGTGGTCTGCAATTCATCCACCCTCTTCCATCTTCAAAGGATATAATTTGTTCCTCAAGAAAAACTAATTCAATAATGAAAATTCTTGATACATTTCACCAAGATTAGTCCATAACTTCTTTGCAGTGTTCTCTTCATCGACATTGATTAAAACAGAGTCTACCAGGCACAATCTGACTAGACCCTTAGCTTTTCAGTCCATAACATCATACAGAGCAATCGTAGTAGGATTTGTAGGTCTTGAGACATTGACATCAACAACGTCCCATAGATCTCGATCTATTAGCAGATCTTCCATCTTCAACTTCCACATCTTAAAATTACTACCATTAAATTTTTCCACCTCTATTCTCCCTAACAAACTTGCCATCTGAAAATTCCTGCAACATGATCAAAAAGTGTCTTCTACACAAGTTCCCACTCAAATTTGAATTAGTTCAAAAAACCCAACAAACCACAACTGAAACCAAAGGTGATCAGGCTCTGATACCACTTGTAAGTAAGTTAAGTAGTGGAACAACTTTCTACACTAACCTTGAGAGGAGGATAATGCAAAAACTTTTACAGATCGTTACAACAGTTACAAAAACTTAACAAAATTTATCAAAATATCATGCATACCACAACACAACAACACAATGATTTACGTGGGGAAAACCCTTTCGGGAGAAAAATCCCACACTCCAAAAGCAGCTCAATACATTATTCAACAATCAATAACAAATTACAATATACTTACAGAGCAAGCTCTTCGCAGGATTACCACTAATCAGAGACTCAAAGGTAACTCAATCGCCATAAGAATATTACACACAACCTCTATCTTAGGCGCCTCATATTATATAGGAGATACAATACAAGAAATCGTCAAATGGTATTAGAAAACCATGGGCTAAAACCACACAATAAAGTAGAGCCAATCTTATCTCCCTTCTAGATGCCCTATGACATGTTAAAACACACATCAACATGTGTCCTTCCCTTTTTATAGCTCATTTATGTGTCCGATACATTTTATATTTCCTATTTCAGGAGTACAAACTTCTGGAGGCCATAACTTGAGAACTGTGTGTCCTATTGATGAACCGTTTGAAGCGTCGAAAAGCTTGTGAAGTTCTCTATTGCCTTGTAAATGACTATATCATTTACACCCACTTTTTAGGGTGTTTCAAGGACTCTAAATTCCTCAAATTTAAATTTAAATTTTTCATTGTACCCCTCCAAAACAAAAACTTTAATATCTTCAAAACTAGCTGTGATCTTGTGACGTAACTTTACCAGAATGCTTATCTAGCCAACTAGAAGCTTTTGAAACAATTTCACACCATTTTATGCTCAAACTAAAACTTACTATTAATAGTAACCTCACATAAATGCAAGGTTGAGACACCATTTTTTCCAACATTCTCCCACTTTTCGAACACCTTGCAAGAGAAAAGGGAGTATCAACACAATAAATTAATTGCTAGGGGTCATGAGGCCCACAGACTCCAAACACCATTTGAACTTCTCTATGCTCACAACCTTAGTTAAAGCATCTACAATATTCATCAAAGTTTCTACCTTAACTAGCTTCACCCTGCCATCTTCGGCCATGTCTATGATAAAATTATACTGAACATCAATATGTTTGGTCCAGACATGAAATGTTGGGTTCTTAGCTAGGCATATCACACTCTGATTGTCGCAATAAATTGTCACTGCACCTTGTTTTATTCCAATATATGAACATAGTCTCTTAAGCCAAATGGATTCTTTACTAGCACAAGTAGCTGTCATATACTCTGCTTTAGTAGTGGACAAAGCAACCATAGCTTGTCACTTACTCATCCAGCTAATTGCACCACAAAATAAAGTAAACACATAAGCGCTGGTGGATCTTCAGCTATCAATATCACCTGCCCAGTCTGAATCCACATAACCATGAATATCAAGGGAAGTCACGTCTTCAACTTCTGGAGGCCATAGCTTGAGAACCGTGTGTCCTATTGACGAATTGTTTGAAGCACCATAAAGCTTGTGATGTGCTCTATTGCCTCATAAATGGCTACATCGTTTACGCCCACTTTTCAAGGCATTTTGGGGCCTCTAAATTACTCAAAATTAATTTTAAATCTTTCATTATACCCCTCCAAAATGGAAACTTTAATATCTTCAAAACTAGTTGTGATCTTGGGATGTAACTTTACTGAAATGCTTATCTAGTCTACCAAAACTTCTGGAAGAATTTTCCACCATTTCATGCTCAAACGTACTATAAATAGTAACCACATATAAATTCAAGGTTGAGACACCATTTTTTCCAACAAAATGAAGTACTATAGTAAAATGCTTTCCTTTTGAGAGAAAGACATAAAATGTCTGAAACACTAATGATATACCTTTAATGAAGTTTTCTTTGTCTTCACAAGGAAATAGGGTTTCATACATAGATAGCCTTCGTAAAACATAGACATGAATTTTATATCCAATGCTTGAATCTTGACTTCACTTATGCTCCAATGCTTGATAGAAGATAGATTGCTTGCTCACTTGATTGTAGGTTTTTTCTCTCTTGAGTTGATTATGACTTTGAAATTAGGAGTGCTAGGTTTAAAATGAGAGGGGTAGACCTCCTTTTATACTTGCTAATCAAAAAATAAATTAAATTTATAACACAGATTGAAACGGGATCTAGGTCCCCACCCAAATTAGGTGACCGTTATGAGGCCCCAAAATGGGCCCTTTTTTAGAGGAACATGGCACCCAATGCCATGGTCCTGGACATTAGGGCCCCAAGATTAATGGGGAGAAAGTGTAGACAATGAAAATTTGATTTTGGTAGCTAGTGTGAGAAGAATATGAGCTTCAGTTAGGCCTTTAGAGGATGAATGCCAAAGTGAGGCCTAAGTGAGGAAAAAATTGTAGGCGAGTAAAATTTAGGATGCTATAGAAAAGAAAACCACTCTCTTCCCTTGCTAGTGAAAATAAGAAAAATCTACCCCTGATGCTACAAGTAAAAAGAAAGAGAAAAAGAAAAAGCTTCCCCTTAAACAACTAGGAAATCTCATTACCTAAATAAAAAGGGAAGAACCATAAAAAATACACCTCTTAGCCAAAAAGTATTGATTATTCACACAAAAACCAACGTTGAGAGAGTTTTTTTTTGCAACGTAAACATCCTCCTCAAATTGAGGTAACAACCTCATTTGATATTGACATGCACTCATTTGATGAGATGATCCCTAATTGGTCGGAAGGAGAGTAGTCATAGGAGGTTGATTTAAACATGCAATATGATGAATATGATGTTGGCCCACAACAAGAAACTGGGCTTGAGAAATTAGCAGAAATGGATGCTAGGGAATCATTAGAGAATATTAAGGAGAAAAAAATAGGAGATACTTATTGTAGATGTATAAAAATGACCATATTCCCAAATGAATATTTTATGTTCATTCATCTATTTAGTTAAATCTAATTTAATTAAATTGCTTGCATTCCTTTATTTAATTAAGTAAATTATTCAATTTATTTAGTTAAATTCATAAGACCCCGTTCGCATCATTTAATTGAATAAA
Source organism: Cryptomeria japonica (assembly GCF_030272615.1). Classification (NCBI taxonomy): domain Eukaryota; kingdom Viridiplantae; phylum Streptophyta; class Pinopsida; order Cupressales; family Cupressaceae; genus Cryptomeria; species Cryptomeria japonica. The sequence goes on from NC_081407.1 coordinate 975,641,145, forward strand.
TCAATATATTTAATTAAACCCCTTTCTAGCTACTTTTTAATTAAATTTACATTTAATTAATAGTCCACCCAAATTGAATAAATCTAATTTATTCAATTTCCCAACTTGCAACCAAATTAAAATAAAGCAATTTATTTTAATAAAACCTATTTTCCCTCACCCACTTGCAAAATCCTACACCTCCCACTTGCATCCTAAATCCTATTCCTAATTCTTCTAGAATTCTTCTAAACCTAATCAATTAACCCAAAACCCATCCATTATCCCTTTCCCCTAAATTTGAGGAGATCACTTCTCAAATTTGGAGTAAAGTCTTCAAAAGGCATTAAAGCCTTTATCCATACTTGTTGAATACCCCCAAATTTGGAAGGACTCTTACAAATTTGTCCCCAAAGTCTTCATAACAATTAATGGTTAACTCAAACCTTCTTACATGGTTAAAGAATTTCCATAAACTCAACCTCCATGTAACCCAAGGGTCTCATCAAGCATTTATTGCTTTGACCATGCTTATCCTTAAACCTTTGCACAAGAGTTTATCCTTTGGGTAGAAGCTTTATCCAATGGGTAATCTTAACTTAACCTTAACCCTTAACCCCTAGGGTAACCATGAGGTCTTCTCAAGCATTTAATGCTTCCTACCTCTCCCCTCAACCTAGTCTTATATTGACAATTGTCACCCTTTCATTGGTGCCAATTGCAAACATGGATTCTCAACTTTCAAACTCAACCCTTGATTAAATCTTTCAATCCTGGTCATCTATTGCCCTATTTTTGCAATAAATAGAGCTCTCATTCCTCCATTTTGAAAAGCATCCAAGACTTTAGCATCTCACTTATACTCAAATCCATTCAAGCTTTCATATCTCATTTTATGCTCATCATTTAGCTTCTCTTTTAAATCAAGAATTAATCTAAATATGCTAATTTAGAGTATGTTCCTTATCATTTAGCTTAATCATTGAACTAATATAGTATGCTAGGATACTATTTGTTTACTAATCTTGTCATCTTATAGTTAGTTTATTGCATTTCTAGAATCATACATAGCTTAAGATGCATCTCATACTAAAACAACAAAAAGCATCCCTCGTTCTTGCATTTGCCATCCCTAAACCATTTTGCTCAGTGATCTGAGAGCAAAAACATTGGTTTGAGGAACCGTGCAAGATAGAGAACCATGGAACCATCCTTGGGAAGCTGAGTTATGCTTTCTAACTCCATAGCTTGCACCAAGAAGTTCTATGGGTGTGTGGACAAGTCTCCATAGAGCTCCATTTTCCACATTTCAAGTTCTATCGACCCGCTTTTCCCACATACACTTATCATACTCCTCTTAATTTTTCTTGGTCAACAATTACCTTGCAATTGTATAATCAAGTGTAGCAACTATTGTTGCAAGAGAAAAAATGAAAAGAAGAAAATGAATAATTGTGACAAAATTTGATAAAGAGATTCACAAAAGGATAGGGAAATTAATAAGGTAAAGAGTAAAGTAGACCAAATGGCTCTCATGGTTCCACAATTGATGCACTATAGACTACCTACAAGATTACTTTTTATTTTTGAGATAGTAAGTTCTCATCTTCCAATTTATGAAATTGTACAATGATTTGCCCTTTTCCTTGGTAACCATCAAAGAATTATTTGAAATTTTAAAGGCATCTACCTCATAACTCCAAAATTATCTCCATGAGTTCTACCGACACAATTATGTAGTACTATATGGTACAAAGTGGAATCCACTTCTTTATGGAGGTGATTTACAATTGAGAACGCTATCCTCATTCATTAAAACTGAAGCTAATAGGGGTCAATAAATACAGATTACAAAGAGTTGGAGAAGTCAATAACGCTACCTTTGAGGCTAGACTCAAATAAACTAGATCATATCTAAAATACTTGGGGTGCAAATATGAGCAAGATAGAAACTCAAAAGGAAGTAATGGAAGCAAGGTGGGATAGTCATATCATCTTTAGATGGATATCATAGACAAGAAGGAGAGAAGTTATAAGATTTATTGCCTCTAGATAGCATGAGTTAACCGATGAATTAAAAAGAAAGGAGCCACACTCATTATATAACTACCATGCAACCATTTGGAGAGCAAGAAGATATATGAGACTTGCCTAGGATTATGATGTGCAATGGGTGCTCCTCTTATTCCAACCACCGTTATTATGGTGGCCTATTCCACATTTGCAAGGGAATGTACCTTGTAGTGGAGAAGTACAAGATGCCAAATGGAGAAGGGTGGGGAAGGCAAGAGGGTTTTGTTGGAACCCACTCACTTAGTATGCAGGGATAATTACCCCTAGAGAATTTAGAGAGTTGGGATTCATGCAAAATCAGATGCCTCCTTCTGCTTGAGGACAATGAAGAACTTAAGTTGGGGGAAATGATGGGCCTATTTAATTGTCTCTTTTATTAGTCTGTTGATCCCTTATTTCCTTAAAATTGTAGAACTTTTACATAAAACCTTTAATACTTTCTTATGTTTAAGACCATTTGATAAGAACTACACATATATACTTATGAGATGTTAAGTATAATAGATATACATGACTATTGATGAAAATATGGTGACATAATGTGATTATCATTATGAGAAATATTTCTAGAGACTAACATGTTACTGCAACTAAAGTGATCAAGATCATTGTGTGGATTCCTACATTTGAATAAAAGTATAAGTAGAGGTGTTTCTATAGGTGAGTGACACAAGTTACAATGATAGGCATTACAAGCGTTGAGATGTCCACCAAAGCATCAACATTAGATTCATAGCACTAGAAAAAATCTTTAACATTTAGAATTCTTCTCTCATGATCAACATAAATGATTTCTTTTACGTTTTCATTTTAGTCATTAAGTCCTTTATGATGAATATGGAATTTTATGAGGATTTTATTTCGACTTTGTCTTTTAGTTAAATAATCATCTTCCTAGATAATCGAAATAAGTGATGATGTAGGAGTATCCAGTGATGTAAGGACAATCTTGTATGATAAACCCCAAAAATATTTTATTTGATTTTAATACAATGTCTAGAATAATGTTCTAGTAAATAAATTAATATATTTGGGGCTTAAATATTTAATGAATATTTGGCCAAGTCCTTAAGGTAGTATCTTATAGGGGAGTTGGACACATGTCATTGGAGGTTACAATGCATAATGAAGGAATCCTTGACCAATGCACCCACTTTGGAAGGTGGAAGCAAATTATGGATACTTGTCGATGGTGGTTGAAAGAGAATCTTGGAAGAATCCCAAAATTAGGCATCTTTTTTGGAAGTTAGTGACTTTTTTCTTGCATGCTTATGCATGTTGACACATGTCACTTGCATGCTTCCTAGGTTGGGGAACCCAAGCTTGCATGTCTTTGAATGTGCTATTTTTGGGGTCTAGAGGAGTTATAGAGAAATCTTTATGACAAGTACCTAATTGGATAAGAAAGTGGTAGCCATGTGATTCATTTCTTGTATTTTACTATGTCTAGAAGCTAGGGTTGTATGGATTTTTACCATGGTTCTTTAGAACCTTGTTTTGACCAATGGTAATGTTTTATGGTGGTATTTTGAGTTCCCATGAGTCTATATATTTATGGGTTGATTTTTATATTTCATTTTTTCAATTTGGTTGAAGATTAGAGTTAGAGGAACAGATTGAGGCTTAAGAGTCCAAGAATTATTTTTAGATGTAAAGGTTGGAATTTCCTTATATCTTTGTCTTGTATGTGCTTTTTATTTTGAAACTAGATTTCAGATTGATGTATGTTTACTTTGAGGCTAAAAGCATTGTAATTTTAGAATAACTATGTAATTTCATTTTATGGATAGTCAATTGAAAGCAAGAAACAACTCTTGCATTTTTTCTTGTTTAATCTCCTTGTTTCTGAGCTAATTTTTGATAGGGGAATACCCTACATTATTTCATGAGTCAAATAATTTATGGAATTGCATGTGTGTGGTTTGAGAGGGAGAGTCTCCCTTCATTAGTGGTATCAGAGCTAGTGTTCCCGAGTGTGTAGGTAGAATTCCGAATGTGATGGAGTTTGCACTAGGACTTGAGGGTGGAGTGTGTGCGAGTTTTGTTATATATGGATATGCAACTTGCAAGAGGAGCTACTTAGATGATTTGAGAAGTTGAAGTTCTTGTGGTTGTGAACATGTCACTGAAGGAGGTAGTTTGCAATAGAATGTATGAATGTGGTAAGAGGAGTTTGTAAAAGGATCATCGAATGTGAGGTAGTTTACATGTGTGGAACTTAAGGGTTTTGAAAATTTGTGTTGTTGAGGCTTTGTGAGGCCTTGATCAAGCTCTTTAACTAGGGAAACATCATCTTCACTACTTTCAAGCAAAGAATCATTGAAAAACTCTTTTGTCTTCACATCTTGTTCCTCAATTTCAAATTTCTCAAAATGATATAAAAATAATTTATTGTTGCAATTTTTTTTTCCATTTCTACATTATTATCCTCATCAAAGAAAACATTAAAATATGATATTACATCATTACCTTTTGTTGCAACTTTTGTTCCACTTACAATAAGTTTATCCCATTCTTCTTCAATTTGAACTAGTAAATCATCCTTCTCATATTCATATGTGTCCTATAAAGAACTCTCTTTTGTCATTTGTGATCTAATTCTCCATGTCTTCCAATACACATTCCTTAGATTTGGGTTCATTAATTTCTTCATATTCATCCTCTTCCTCTTCCTCGATGTCACATGTACGACACTCTACTGTTGTTTCTTTCTTTCTTGCAATCAAAACATCATTAGAAAGATAAATAGAATTATACCTCCCTTGGAGGTTAATGAATATCACCTCTTGTAATGTTAAGGACTTAAATACCCCTAACAAATGATGCTTGACCAAGCACCATCTGGAAAATATGTGGGTTGACATGGTGTTGTTGCAAGAAACTAAGCTCAATTTGCAGGAGGTTGATTCCTTCATGAGGCACTGTAAGAGTTGGTCGGGTGCTTTTGTTTATTTGTGGGGTAGTGCGATTAGATGGGAGTCCTACGAAATGGTGTGAGTGTTTTGGTAGAAGACTTCATGTGCAAGGCTAGACATTTCTCTACCAATCTTTCCTTTTATTTGATTAATATTTATGGTTGTAGATGTAAAATTAATTAAATTAATATTTAATTAATCTAACATTTTTGTTTAGTCATATTAATTATGTTAGTCCTTATTCCTCTCAAAATTAATTAAATTATATTTTAATTAATTTTGTCACGTTAGCCATATAATTATTTATCAAAATTAATTATATCCAATTCTTCTAAATTTATTTCAATTCCCAAACCTTAGTCAATATTTTCATCTAATCTTGATTAGTTAATTAATTCCAATTAATTAGCTAATACTTTGATTCTTACACATCATTCTCTTAAACCCCATCACTTAGCCTAATTAATCCTAGTCTAATTATGATCATCACTTCCCTCAATTTTAAATTCCTCCGCTCATTCTCTCTCCTCATGTCTCACCCTCCTAATTCATCCACTTGCATTCTAATCCTCCATTATCCCACCTAATCACCCCCCTTAATCATTTGCACATTCCTAATCACCATGATAAGGGATGGATCAACTCTTTGCCATAAATGGATTTCTCATCTCACCTCCCAACCTTAAATGCCACCCACTTTTGTTTTTCCAGGGAATTTTGAATTCCTTGAGTCTCCCCATGCCCTCTCTTCCCAAAATTTTAAAGTTCCTTTTATCCATTATTCTTCCAATGCCCCATCTTTCTTGGAAATTTTTAATTCCCTTTGTCCTCTCCCAAGAAATTTAAAATTCTTTCCTCCTCTTCCCAATGTACTTGGCGATCTCTTCATCATGTACTTGAGAAGTGTGGAGATAAGAAATGCCTTTATGGCAAATCTCTTGGATCTCCCACTTGTCCTCTCAAATCCATCTCTCCTTCTTTCAATCCTAGCCCTCCACCTCCTTTCAATCTTGACCATCCATTATGGGCCCCTCAAATCTCTAAATTGGGGTCTTCTCCCTTCATACTCCAATCCATCATATTCATAGTGTTATGCTGTCAAATCGAGTCCAAAAAATCATCCATCACACCTTCATTATGCCAAAATCTAGCCACACTTGAGCCATTACCATTCAATCCCTATCATCTTGTTGTGTTTTCGAGAGCAATCCACATCCCTCAACATCAAGGAGCAAATAAAGTGGAGACAAGGGCACAAATTCCACTTCTAGCTCAATCGAAGGAGGTGAGAAAAAGAGGTAAATAAGGTTGTTTGCTTTCTTTTGAATGCTTCTATTGTGTTTATGGTTTAGTTTATGCATCTAAACTTTAACCATTTTTCTCATCCTCAATGGCCCCACCAAATCTGAGGAAAAATGAAGGCTTTTGGAGGATTTATCCAATAATTGGACTCAATCAAATACAATAGAGTAAATATTGGGTGGTGACTTTAATGCAATTCTCAATTTGCAAGAAAGGAGTGATGGCTTTTGAAGAGAAATGAAGGGATGACTTCAAGTTGTTTGTAGATTCTAATGTGCGCGCAGATATTCCACTTAGAGATGGTTGTTGTACATGGAACAACAGGTGAGTAGGTTTTACTAACATTGCTGAGCATTTGGATAGGGTTCTCATTACAAAGAATTTGACATATCAGCAGATTGACTTGGAATCTTTCATTCTCCATATTTCCCTCTTTGATCACTTTCTTGTGTCCTTGCATTTCATGATGGCCAACAAACCTAATAAGAGTTACTTCAAATCCGGGAGTATGCAGTTCGGGAATTCGGATTTGCTCAAGCTCTTGGAAGAATGGTAGAAGGAAGGTTTTAAATTTAATGGCAACAAAAGCTAAATCTTCTGCAAAAAGCTTTCCATGATAAAACCAAGTTAAAAGATTGGAACATTTCATCCTTTAGGAATATATTCCAAGAAAAAAGACAAAATTGAGGATGGGTTGGCCTCTCTCAACTTGAAAGTCATTTGGGATGGTATGTGTGTGGATGATTTACATAAATGAAAATTCCTTCTCGCCAAACATGCAGATTTGCTTCCTAGGGAGGAAGATTTATGAAAGGCTAGGGAGAATCTTGGCTAGAAGCAGGAGATGAAAATACGAAGTTCTTCCATAATTCTGTCAAAGGAAAGTGAATGTTCAATAGAATCAACTCAATCTCAGATGGGGTGAATAGTGTCTAGATAGAGGTGGCAGATATTGAGAGGACAACGATGTCTTTCTTTTCTGATTTATTAAAGCTCGTTGGAGCTATGGATTCTTTGGACTGCAACTATGTTTTGGAGTATATTTTGCCAAGGCCATTCCAACGGAAGACAATGAAATGCTTGAGTCTCCAATTACTTTGGAAGAAGTTAAGTGTGCCATTTCAGTATGCACTCGAATAAGGCGTCTAACCTAGATGAGTTCCTAACATTTTTTTTAATAATAAATGTTGATGTTTCTTGGGTAAGGAGCTTTGGAAGGTGGTGGAGTTTAGGATCAAGAATCAATTCGTTGATGAAATAAATAATATAGTGCTCATATTAATTCTAAAAAACTATATTATGTCTCCTTTGCCGACTTCAGACCCATTCATTATGCAACACTATATATAAAACCATTTCTAAAGTCTTGGCAAATAGGTTGAAATTACTCCTTGGTAAGCTGATCTCTTCATTTCAAAATAGATTCACCTTTGGGAGAGATATCACAGATAGTATCATTTTGCCCAATGAGGTGATTCACCCCATTCCGTCTCAAATGCTTCAAAGTATGGTCATCAAATTGGATATTATCAAAGCCTATGATATGGTTAGCTAAAGATTCTTGATGTGCATTTTGGAAAGATTTGGCTTCAACCCTCTATGGAAAGATAAAAAATTTAGATGCATTTTGACACCAATTTCTTTGTACTTGTTAATGGATCGTATTGTGGTTTCTTACCCTCCTCCACAAGGTGAATCCCTCTCACCCTTTCTCTTTGTGCTTATGCCAAAGGCTTTGGGTGGCTTTACGCTTTTACGTCATCATCATAGTGAGTGGCATGGCATTTAGGCCGCTCAAGATATCCTTGCAATCATGCACATCCAATTCTCTCATGGCATGATGTTGTTTGGTAAAGCTAGCTTGAGGGAAGCTGAGATCACTAAGAACATTATTGATCGATATGGGGTTTGTTCAGGCCAAAAGATCAACAAAGAAAAATCTAGAATATATTTCTTCAATACCAATAAATTGTGGCAAAAAAGAATTGTCAACCTTCTCAGCTTTATGGTCAATACTGTCCCCTCCAAGTACCTTGGCACCCCAATTTTTTGTGGCACATCCAGATCATCTTTGTGGGTAGAGTGTATTGATAATTGTTGAGCTAAAACCGTTACTTGGAAAGGGAAGTGGCTCTCTCTCACTAGCTGGTTAACCATGCTTAAAGTAGTACTTTGTGTCATCCCTATATATGAAATGGCCAGCCTGCATCTTCCCAACAAAGCGATGACTCTGATTAAAGGCATCAATAGTTTTATTTTGTGGAATGGTTCCTGTAGACACCTAAAATTGTCATGTCTAATTAAATAAATATTTTATTTATTTAATTACTTTAGCCTAATTCTTCTATTAATTAAATAAATCTTTATTTATTTAATTAATTCATTTATCCTCTGCTAGTCTTATTTCTCATTTAAATAAATACATTTATTTATTTAAATTACCCTTTTTTCCTAAATTAAATAAATATCTTATTTATTTAATTGATCCCACTTCTATTAATTAAATAAATCTTTATTTATTTAATTAATTCATTAGCCTTTTCTACCCATGACACATGTCATTCATTTCTTAATTCCTACACTACTGTAGCGTCGTAAATTGTACGCACTTGCTAGGGTGGTACAATTTCACACCTAGTTTAGCACTTGCCTTGGCGCATTTTGCATTTTGCATTGCATTTCCCCTTTAGCACTTAATTAATTAATTTAATTAAGTCTAAGGTTCTATTTCATCATCATCTACATCATAAGGTTGGGCCCTTTCATTAAAGTGTGCCCCTTTCATTTTATTCTTCCAATACATCATTTAATCTAAAACCCTAATTAGGTCCTATTTTGAACTTGGGGGCTTGATTTCGGGGGTCAAAACATCTCGAAATCACCTGTAACTTCGGGATTCTCTCTAAAATCATCATATCCGACGGCCCTGAAAATTTGGTGAAAAGTTGTCGGGACCATGGCGCCCGGAGTGCACACGGTCCCAGACATTTTTCCTGAAATTTTAGGAGCGCGATCCAATCATAAAATAAAGCTTAACCCCAAAAAATTGGTAGGAGATTCAATCTCTAGGTCGGCCAAAAGTTGAAATTAAGACATAGGGTTTCATATATAAGAGCTCTCTTTCTTCATTTGAAAGGATCATAATTTTGGTTTCAGGGACCTTCTATGCAGCGAAAGAGCAGATCTTTGAAGACTTCAACAACATTCAACATCCATCCATCAAGCATTCATCAATTTCATTCATCCATTTAGGGCTTTGAAGACATTGAAGAGCAATAAGGGATCACCGACTGAAGATTGGCTTGTACCTCTCCCTTGGGGTTGGGTATGATTTCATGCTGTTTTCATGTCTTTGCATAAGCCTCATTATATCATTTGTATTCATGCTTTAGATCACTTTGCATCTTGATTTGGAGCATTTACTTTATCATTTACAAGCAATTAGGGTTTACTTTCTAGGTTGCTCTAGTTTGTTTACTTGCATTTTAGGATCTTGCACACACACAAGGTCTACACACACACTACTTTTACAATACAACTTGGCTATTCGTGGAGGTGGAAATCACCAAAGCGGGGGTTTGACTAAGAAAAAACCCTATATAGCCGCCTACAACCCTTTTCAGATATAAGTGCAGATTTCTGAATTCGAAGAACACCGCAAGTTGCAAATCCAACGGAAGCGGACCGAGACAGAACTTCACACCAAATTTTAGGGCAAAAGACCAGGACAGGGGTGTGGGGCGCCCTGAACCTGCCAGAACAGGGGCGCTGGGCACCCTGGTCCTTCTGTCAGACAACAAGTTTCAGCATTTCTGATAGCTTTTCAGGTTGCAAAACAACAATTTTAGGAGCAGTTTCAGGAGCAGAATCAGGACAGTGGTGCCTGCGCCCCCGTCTCAAACATTTTTACTCAGATTTTAACTCTAGCTACACATCTGCATTCTTGTCTTGTCCTTGTGTTTACAACTTTCCATTGTTTAATCTTAATTCTGCAATCTTGTTACTAGTTCATACTTACACTTTAGGGTTAATAGTTGAACTTGCATCATTCTATCTATCATTTGCAACAACGGAATAGAAATCCTAATAGGTAGCCCGTGGCTCTCTCTTCCACAAAAAGAAGTAGCCAATTGTGTGATACCTCTAGGCTCTTTCGTATTTCACAAGTGTGTCATTGAAAGTGAGATTAGGGCATGTTAGCCTAGTCTCGCTTTTTCCCCTACACAACTACCTACCCTTTTATTATTTTATTATTTTCTTTACCTACCCTCTAATCATAGCCAACCTTCTTTTACACCTCTCAATCTTATCCCTCCATTTCATATAGTGTCTTCTATATAAGGAGATGCTTCCTTCATTATCCACCCTACCTAACTAATTCAATTATGCATTTGACTACACTACGCTTTTGATATAATATCCTACTTGTAACCACATTCCGTTCTTTGTTGAGCTCTTGTGCACATAAAATCTGAGAGAAAATATATCAAGCAAGATCAATGGAGATAGGAAGAATGGAGATCCAAACCCTATTGGACATGTGATGGTATAATCTTTGTGATTTCATTTGATTTGCATTGTCTTAGGTAATCTTCATATGTTATGGTGGATCTTTGTTGTTGTTAGGCTAGGGTTTTGTGGTTGAATTCATTTAGTCTTTCAATATTGTTGTATCCATTTTCACCATAAACATTTTGGCACGCCCGGTGGGACTCTTGTCCCTTTTGCATTTAACATCTTTGTTGTAGATTTTGTGTTTTGAAGTTGCAGATCTGACATTTTTCGACAACATTTGATATTTTCGCGTCTGTGTACTTTCGGATCGCGTTTTTGGCTTTCTGTCGCGTCTGTGCACTTTCAGATAGCGTTTGTGAATTTCTGCTGCGCCTGTGACATCTGGAACTGCGTCTGCGTCTGCGACACTGTTTCATCTTTTTTTTTGTAGATTCCAAAAATCACGTCTGTGATCTCCAGTCGCGTTTGTGGGGTTTGTAGGCGCGTTTGCGTCCAGAAGCTGCGTTTGCGTTACGGAGTCATGTTTGTGTCTCAAATCCGCATCTGTGTATTGTACCTATGTTTGTGCACACTGATTTTGTTTTTAGGGTTTTTTTTTTCATTGATTCAGTTTTGATCATTTGGTTTTTCAGATCTAGTTTATTTTGAGCTAACATCTTCAGATCTAGCTAACGAAATTGGTGCAGCTTGTCTTGAAAGCAAAATCATTTTGTTGAAGGCCCCTATTCTCACAAAGTCTTTTGGATCTAAAATTTACCTAACATGTGTGCTTGCAGGAAGGGGTGATTATTTCAAACAATCTAAACTACTAATAAATCTTTGTTGCAGGTCCTTGGCAGTGGTTTTTGATTTTTATTGTGTGTCTTGTTTTCATAGACTAGCAAACACTTCAATTGGTGCACTAAAATTGAATCATTATCTTTTGTGTCTTGAGCAATAGGCTCTTTTTATTTAAATCTTTAGAGGGCCTATCTTCCTGTGTGGTCATTAGGACTACTAGTGAGAAGAGAACGACCCAAGTGGTAGCAAGGAAAACCCACCTCTTCCAAACCACTATAAACAACTGTATTCATGGTGAAAACTATGCATAACTTGAGTTGATTGGTTCATACCGACACTATGTCTCCCCATAAACCCGTTTGATCAAATTTATTTGATCAGTTGTAGGGCGTAACCCCTACCGGCTGGGAGCCTTCTGTATTTACAGAGCTGAAAGTGCCACATGTATGGCCACACGAGCGGATGCCCTTACTAGCACCTTTTTCTTTAGAAGCCAAAATCCTTCTAGTTGTTGCGGTAGGAGGTCGGACCTCTGGTAGTGGCCCACACACATACGGTTCTTAGTAGAGATACAAAGTTTGCCACGGGGAGTTTTCGTGGGGACTGATGCTTGGCTGACCCGAGAAGTGAGTGCTGAGGGTGGAGCCAGTGAGGTCAAGCATCTAAGTATCCGCTCTGAATAGCGTAGCCTCGAGGGTAAAACCCCATGTGGGATCAATAACTATTGTCTTGGCCAGCCATAAGAATTGTGCTTGAGTTATTTTAAACATTCGAAACATTCAAGACCAAACAACAAAACATTGTGTCTTTTGTGTCTTCAAGTGTATGCAAAACATTTTTACATCGAACAACACATTTTCTTTGAGTCATTTTTGAGTCTAAACACTTGCAAAACATTGAGTCCTCATCAACATTGTGTCCTCTTGTCACGAAAAATAGTCAAACAGTCAGATTTGGTCACAACAAAACAACTTCACAGATTGGAAAAAATTGCACAAATTTTGCAGAAACGCGTTTGTGTCTGACATAATAGCGTTTGTGTCGTATAACCGCATTTGTAAAGGGAAGAAGCACGTCTGTGTTCTCAGAATCAACATTGCATTTACAAAATATCAGAAACACGTATGTGTTAAACAGAACCACGTTTGTGTCAGGAAATCGCGTCTGTGTAGTATACAGTTGCGTCTATGTTCAGAATTGAAAAACTTTTACAGTCCAGCAAACACACACAGTCAGTTTCAGAATTCTTGAGCTTCCTAGGTTATTTCTCTAGGGTTTCATCTAGCATTCAACCTGTCTTTGGGTCTCACACAGTCCATCATTGCTTTACACCTTACATTACATTCACATTTGTCTAAATTTGAGTCAAAAGGTCACTTGCTTGTCCTCATATTGCTTTGTCAACACATTACATACAACAACATTTTGCTAAGTGGTCCCTCATCAAGGTCTATCACCTTTGGGTCTCATTTGGTCTTACTTAGAGTCAAGGTCAACTTACCTCATCAAGAGAAACTATCATCTCTTTGGAAGCCACACCTACTCTACCACATACATACTTGGTCTTACACTTTGGACATTGCAAGTACACCTCAGATTCATTTACATTCCATCCAACTCGTAGTCTTCCATACTCTTTCCATTTTCATCTAGTCTCACACATCTTGGTCAATACCTAGTTCATGGTTGAAACCCGTTCCCAAAAATCTAAGAGAGAAACGAAAGAGGCTCAAGAGTCCGCAAACATGAGTTCCTATGAGTATGACAATGATATTTTTTTCAATTCTGATCATACTACATTACCTGACATGGATGCTTATAGAAACATGCCAAATTTTGAGAACATGGACACTACAAACAAAAATGATACACACAATGACAATACAGACAACTTCTCCGTACATTCGGTAGATGTGGAAGAATCCATTATGGATCCCCGTTTCAATCGATTGATTGAGGAAATAATGAGGAGGGATAGACAATACTTCTTACAAATGATGGCACAAAGTGGAGCCAAGATCCCTCATGATTTTGACATGTCTCAAATAATGGAAAATAGACCTTTGCAACAAACTCACTCCAACATGGATCAAAGGAGACCTAATAGTGGAGGCAATAGAGGACCACATCTTGTGCCTAAGTCACCATCATCTTTGTTTCAAAAACCAGAGGTCCCATACACACATGGTCAAGCATATGATACTCACCTTCGTAGACCATTATGGAAGTCTTACACAGAAAAATACACTCAAGCACATGCTAATGTTAAAGACCTACCACCAAAGCAATTGGATATCCAAAGGCATGCTCAAAATTTGGACACAAGGAAACCTCGTGTCAAATTTGGGGGCAACACATTAGAACATGACATGCCTGTAGAGTATGGTATACATGGACAAAACAGATATTTCATTCCTCAACATGAATCTATACCAAGTGGTCCATATACGCAGCACCATTATAGACCTCCTCCATATGAACATGTGTATGATCAATATCATCCATATATGTAGCATGCTCCTCCTCCAATTGGTGCCTCAAGCATGGGGTATGGTCCAAGGAGTCAATCTCCACCTAAGAACAATTTGGAGCAACAAATCAGGGACTTACAAAAGAAAATGGAGGACATAAATACACCAAAGCCAACATACACAATGAGAGACATATGTCTTTATCCATTTGACAAGAGCATTCCAATGCCTCCTTTTCCTACACACTTTGTGATGCCTAAATTTGATAAGTATAGAGGTAAAGGGGATCCTAAGGCACACATAAGACAATTTTTCACAACCTGCATTGAGATAGCAGCAGAAGAGACATATTTGATGAGATTATTCCCACAAAGCTTAGGTGATCAAGCTATGGAATGGTTCTCCCAACTTCCACCTGGTATTAAGTCATGGGGTGACTTAGCAGAGGCATTTATTTAACATTTCTCCTACAACATAGGGACAAACATATCAGTCACTACTTTGTGCAACACCGAGCAAAAAGATGGAGAGTCTTTTTCATCATTTTTACAAAGATGGAGGAATCTAGCCAACAGATGCTCTTGTGAAATTCCACAAAAACAAATGGTGGAGATGTTCACTCAGAATGTTAACAAAGACATTGGCTATGATCTAAGGAAAGCTTGTTTGTCCACCTTCAAGGACGTCATTGAAAAAGGCTTAGCGACAGAAAATGTCCTAATTGAACAAGGAGTCATTAAGATATTCAAGGAAAACAAAGATGACTTTAAAGGAAAAGATAAGCCAAGATTTTGGAACAAAAACAAGAACACAGTCAATGATGGTGTTGTTGATGCCAATACAATACGACCAAAAATCATTCTTTCGGGATCAAGCTCTACAAACAATCAAGTGAATACTCAAACAACTTCCAGATCACGAAGGAAGTACACTCCATTGGGAGAACCACTTGAGTCAGTTTTCAAGAAGCTAGTGGCAAACAAAGTAATCACAGTTCCAGATTTTCCTCCATATGAGTCAAAGGTTAAACCAAATTGGTGTAATGATGATGAGTATTGTGAATTCCATAAGAGCAAGGGTCATAAAATAGGAAATTATCATCGACTGAAGAACATCATACAAGATCTCATTGATAGAGGTGACATTGAGATTGAAGGACACTCATCCAATCAAGAACATGAAATGTTTAAAGAACCATTCCCAAAGCATGACAAGGGAAAAGATGCAACCATAGAAGACCAGACCAACTATACCAAGGCATCTTATAACTATGATTCAACTATCAATCACATCTCGATGGACAATTATGTCTCTACCATTATCATCAAGGACAAAACGCCTAAGAATTCTACCCAAAGACCCAAGATTGTCCTAAAAGGCGTTGGATCTTCTTCTGAACCTACCTCTGAATGTCATGTTACAACTCGTCGAGGTAAATTCACTTTGCAAGGTTCTCCAGCTAAAAACACCACTTCCTCATCCACCAAACCTGAGTATGACCTTGTAGAACAGTTAGGGAAGACACCCGCACTCATCTCCATCCTTGAGCTTTTACGCATATCCCCCGCACATAAAGCTATTCTTGACAAAATCTTGAGAGACACTGTCGTTCCTACTGATATGAACGTGGACCAGTTTCAAGCGATGGTGGGATACCTTTCCATTCCACACTCTCTTACATTCACAAAAGCTGATGATGCCTCCGTAAGTCAGCCACATAATGCACCATTACACATTGAAGCCTTCATACACAAACATTGAATAAAACAAGTCCTGATAGATGGAGGAGTAGGTCTAAACATTTGTACATTGAGCACTATTAAACAATTGGGATATTCTGATAAAGCTGTGAATTCTACAAACAAAATCACCATCAAGGCATATGATGATGAAGAGCATTCATCCAAAGGCACAGTCACCTTGCCTCTCAGAGTTGGGTCAGTTACGAAGGATGTGGTTTGTCAAGTCCTAGACCTAGATCTCACATATAACATATTGCTAGGACGTCCTTGGATTCATGAAATGAGGGCAGTCCCGTCTACATATCACCAATGCATTAAGTTTCCTCACAATGTAGTTGAAATAATAGTTAATGGTGATTGTAATCCGTTCATATACTGCAATAACTTGAGATCAAAAACTGAGACCATCATTCCCAGTAATCGCGAGGTTGTTCCTTCTTCTACATACATTGATCCCGAGTCATTAAAATCGTCGACATCAAAACAAGGTGAGCTTAAAGGCAAATTTTAGGATAAGGGCATGGGTGAATACACTTTAAATCAGACCATGTACTTACAACAAGTCATGAGTTCACCAAAAGAATATGGAAGACCACATCCTAATAAACAGGTATCTATCCTTGTACTCAAATGGGACCCTACTATCTTTCAAAGATGGGGTGAATGGAAAGAGGAAGACTTATACAAAATGCTTTAGAAAGACCTTGAAGATGATACACAAGATCACATTAGTATACCATGTGAGAAATATGGCAAAGGGTTCAAGATTCTACAAAAAATTGGATATGATGGCAAAAGCCCTCTTGGGTTAAGAAAGGAAGGCATCATTGAACCTTTACAACCTGAATTGACATTCAAAAAGGAACGCTCGAAGGGACTTGGTTTGGTGACTTCCAAGGTCCACACTCGAAGGACAAAAGAAGCATTACAAATCAAAGATGCCAAAATTCAATAAGAGAATCGTTATTCCACAGATTCCAATGAATGGGAATGGGGTTCAGACAAATCCTCTAGTGACTACGAGCTCATCGAGACATTCAGAGAGCTAGATGAACTCACAAAAGAAGAGCAATTTTATAAAAAATTCAAAGTTGGTCAAGAAACAACCCCTGAGGATTCCGCACAGTCCTTGTCCCTAGGTCCTACATTGAAATCACATAGAATGAGAACACCTGTTTCAAAATGCGCTACTAGTGATGATAATTTGGATTCGTTCACGATCGAGACTGATGAGAAGAGTGCCAACGATGACCTCGATAACTACCTTGACATACCTGAATATAACTGCATCTTCACTCTTAGCCCCGCTAACTTTGAAGACATTAAAGGCCTTCCCCTTGTCCACCACCAGCTTATTGACTAGGACCATGAAGGACCTGTGCAGTTTGACACATTCCAAAATGATGAAGCTTTTATTGACTATCTTGGCATACGAGATGGTCTTCCCTTTGGGGACCATAAAGCGGGATACACTATAGAACTCAATAGCATGGCATATTTCGGTGAGGGTGTCAGGCCTTCTAGTCGCAAAAATATGAAAATAAAAACAAACCAAGGGTCTTATGGCGAAAACCACATTGTGGCGTTGTCTGACCCCAAAAAAGTAAAAAGAAAGGATGTATCTGAGGGCAAAAACCTCTCTCAGGCACCCAAAGATGGAAGGCTCGACATTCTCCCAGCATCATATGAGGAAAAGTCATCCATGTTGGTAGAGGAGACTATCAAAACAAATATTGGTACGGAAGAGGTTCCACACAACATATTCCTGGCCCAATCTTTGACGGAGTCAGAAAGGTCAAAATTCATAAGCGGTCAGTCTGGGCCTGGGCCCTGCAACCTTCCAACCTCCAATCACCATCGACGCCCTTCGGCCCCCACCGTCGGCTTCTCTTGCCGGCCTCCCTCTGGCCCCCGCCGCCGCCCGCAGCACCCACCAGCCCGACTGCAAACCTTCTCCCACCGCAGCTCCCTGGCCCCGCCACGCGCCAACTCGGCCCTGGCCCCTGCCACCATCGCTCAGCCCTGCCACCCGCTGCTCCCCATCGGCCCCCGCCGGCACTTCGGCCACCTGCAAGTGATTCGGGGCAAAACATATCATGCAATGGATCTGGATTTGGTAATGCACCATTTGATAGTTAAACCGGGGGCAAAACCAGTGAAACAGAAATTAAGAAAGATGCATCCACAAGTCGCATTATTGGTCAAAGCAGAGCTTGAAAAATTATTGGATGTCGGATTCATACACCGAATCGATTATCCTGAATGGATCTCCAACTTAGTACCTGTCAGTAAACTAGATCACAACATCAGAATATGTACAGATTTCAGAGACATCAACAAGGCTTGTCCTAAGGATGACTTCCCATTACCAAACATAGATTTGATTGTAGATCTCACAGCGGGTCATGAAATGTTATCGTTGATGGATGGATTCTCTGGTTATAATCAAATAAAGATCGCATCTGAAGATCAACACAAAACATCATTCACTTGTCCTTGGGGAACTTTCTATTGGAATGTCATGCCCTTTGGACTAAAAAATGCAGGCGCTACATATCAAAGAGCCACAACTACTATCTTTCATGATCTAATGCACGTAACTGTGGAAGATTATGTTAACAACCTC
Organism: Cryptomeria japonica; assembly: GCF_030272615.1. Classification (NCBI taxonomy): domain Eukaryota; kingdom Viridiplantae; phylum Streptophyta; class Pinopsida; order Cupressales; family Cupressaceae; genus Cryptomeria; species Cryptomeria japonica. The sequence continues at coordinate 975,659,548 of NC_081407.1, forward strand.
TTGGGAAAATCAATAGACAGAGATACACATTTAGACATACTTTCAGTCGTCTTTGATCGGTTGGAAAAATACAAAGTAAGATTAAACTCCAAGAAATGTGTCTTTGGAGTAACCTCCGGGAAGCTCCTAGGGTTCATTGTATCAAAAAGAGGAATTGAAGCCGATCCAGCAAAAGTCAAGGCCATCCTAGAGATGCAACCACCAAGAAATATCAGTCAACTTTGGTCTTTACAAGGGAGACTTCAGTCCATACGAAGATTCATAGCACAACTTGCAGATAAGTGTAATCCTTTTCACCACTTGCTACATAAAAACATCAAATTCAAATGGGATGATAATTGTCAACAGGCTTTCCAGATACTCAAAGATTATCTTCTGAATCCGCCAGTTTTGGTGCCACCAGTTCCAGATCAGCCTCTGTTACTATACATATCAGCTACTTCAATAGCACTGGGGGCACTCTTAGCACAAGAAGTTGCTGAGGGCAAAGAAAAGGCAGTGTACTATATTAGTCGCACATTGGTAGGATATGAGCTAAACTACACACCAATTGAGCGTGCATGTCTCGTTGTGGTCTTTGCTTCGCATAAATTACGACATTATATGCTAACTCATAAGACTAAGTTGGTTGCAAGGATCGATCCATTGAAATACCTTCTCAATAAAGCAATGCTTACTGGGCGACTAGCCAAATGGGTAATGATCCTGAGTGAATTCGACATCGAGTATGTGGACAGAAAAGCAATAAAAGGACAAGCCATCGCAGATCAATTAGCCGATGCTCCCATGATAGATGATGTTCCTCTAATTTCAGAATTTCCAGATGAATCCATTTTAATAGTTTGACATGCAAAACCATGGCAATTATACTTTGACGGCTCATACACACAGCATGGGGCAAGAGCTGACATCCTCTTTATAACTCCTCAAGGGGATTCTATACCAAAATCATATCGATTATCATTTCCTTGCACTAATAACATAGCGGAATATGAGGCATTAACAACTAGATTACGGATTGCAGTTCAGTGGAAGATCCAGGAACTTCATGTTTTTGGGGACTCTCAACTTGTAATCCGTCAAGCAACTGATGATTACCAAACAAAGGATGAGAAATTAATGCCTTACAAAAGAATGGTGGATGACCTGAAACAACATTTCACAAAGATAGACTTTGAGCAGATACCAAGAGAGCAAAATCGAGCCGCAGATGCCATGGCTACAATTGCTTCACTGATCGATCTACCTCCGAATGAGACTCGCTATGAGTTCTTGGTGGATAACCTTTTGGTTCCTTCATATGAAATCACTCCTACTGAAATAATATGTGTCGTCGGTCTTGAATCCCAGTTATATGGTTCCATTTTCACATACCTTCGTGATAATACCCTACCTTCTGATCTATCCAATAACTAATGTCGCACTTTCATTCGCCAATCTTCTCGATACGTCATTTTAGCCGATGTCCTATAGTGTCGAGGTCTAGATGGCACTCTTCTTAGATGTTTAGAAAATGACCAAGCTCAGATTGCGTTACGTGAAGTACATGAAGGGATATGTGGTCCACATTCTAGTGGTCCTACCTTAGCCAAGAAACTCATCAGGACCGGATATTACTAGCCCAATATGGAAAAAGACTCATATCAGTTTGTCAAGAAATGTAAGCAAAGTCAACTTCATGGAGACCTCGTCCATGCGCCAGCACAAGAACTTCAACCAATGGCGACTCCTTGACCCTTTTGTCAGTGGGGACTCGATCTCATAGGCAAGATTCACCCTCCATCCTCCAACGGTCATAAATTCATTATCACTGCCACAGAGTATTTCACAAAATGGATTGAAGCCATGCCTCTCATGCAAGTCACTGGAAAATAGATTGCTACGTTCATTCTCAACTATATCATTTGTCGATACGGTATTCTTGTTTCCATTATCACCGATAACGGGCGTCCCTTCAAAAATCAGGATGTTTGTGAACTCTGTGACCACTTCCATATTTCCCATCATTTCTCCACACCATATTACCCCCAAGGTAATGGTCAAGCTGAGGCGTCTAATAAAACAATCCTTAAAATCTTAAAAAAGACAGTCGACGACATTGGCCGTAATTGGCATATCCAACTTAATCTGCACTTTGGGCCTACCGCATAAGTGTTTGCACATCTACAGGAGCGACACCTTATTCACTTGTCTACGGTGCTGAAGCCATCTTGCCTATTGAGGTCGAGCTACCCTCTTTACGAGTCTCCTTGCAAAACATTATCAGTGATGAAGACTATAGGGTCTCTCGCTTACAAAAACTTGAACTATTGGATGAACGAAGATAAACTGCTTTTAATCATCTCAAGGCTTATCAACAACGAATGAGTCGCAGCTACAATCACAAATTCAAGCCTTACACATTTGAGGTAGGTGATTTGGTTCTCAGAGAAAACCCCAAAAATCAGCAAGACAGAGAGAAGAAGGGCAAGTTCGAACCAAATTGGTTTGATCCTTACATCATTACAGCAGCATATGGATCTGGGGCATATCAGCTCTCAACTACAAAAGGTGAACCTTTGGAGGATCCTATCAACAACATGCACCTTCACAAGTTTTACACATAGCTCTTCAGAGTATCCTAATTCAAAAAAAAAAACAAAAAAAAATAAAATTTCAAAAATACAAAAAAAATTTCAAAAAAAAAAAGAAAAAAAAGTAAAGAGAAATAATTTCATCTAACGGTGAAAACCACTTCGGTGGCGCCTTGGGCAAGTACCATGGCGAAAACCGAGTCACCGACACCATGCGTAGAGATATTGCTCCTCCCTCCTTTAGGATTCACTTTCATCCTTTCACTTTGCACACACTCACATCCTATCCATTCATAATAAACTTATCCATTCCCATCATGGCTTGTTATTGATCTACCCAAGATTGGTTAGCCATTCATAATAAACCTCCCTTTTCACCCCTTTCCATTCATAATAAATCAGCTCCTATCTGTGGCTGAGGCAAATCCTACGTCTAGTGATGGGGGTGGAACTGAGAACATCACATGTTTCGAGGAGTACAGTTTCTTCCACTTTTCTTCAGTCTATTCGCACACAATCCACAATAAAACAACACTTGCATCGCCAATCCGCACTAAAGTTCCATCTTCTTCGCAATAATGTATCGGTTTCATAGATTCAATCAGTTTCAGATGAGACACAACAACAACAATGAGCTTCAACAAATCAAATCTTTCAACAAACTCAGACAACATTATGGTTCAGTGCTATCTATCCTTTTTGTGAAAGTAAACATTGTGACCACAATCAAATAAGACTTATACAAGTGACAAGAGACACTAAAACTTGAGGACTATAGTGGATGTTGGTGTTGAGTCTTGGTTTTCTTTTGATTTTATCTTTCTGGTGACATGTCTTTTAGCTTTTCCAGGATGTCTTTGACTAGAGATTCTATCTCCAGGATGTCTTTGACTAGAAAGGCGAGGATGGGGTATTGTCACCTATTTTTCTTTGTTGTCTGTGGATTGTCTCTTAGTAATGCTATGACTTGTCCAAGGATATGAGGACATTGTGAGTCTAGTGTGAACTGGGGCATTCCTTGTTTGAGTCTGTCTTATCTCCATGCAAATAGGTACAATGACTTTCTGGGTCGAACATATGCCTTGATGGTCATAACCTACTTGCCATAATAAAGCTCAATGATGATAATGCACAAGAAGCTCTTTCACTTTCATATCTTCTATCTTTCATTCCCCTTTCTTGATTGACTTCCATAGTCCTTCTCGAGTCCGCGTAGCCTGCTATCACATGACTGAGTATAATGACACACCAAAAATATTTGCATCTCATGTAGTTTCACCTGCATTACCACATATAAGCATTCCATACATACATATAGATATCACAATTGCATCACATCTTGCACACAACACATATTAGCACATTTTATATTCTCATCATGTAAATAATCATTTGCATTATCATATTCATTTGCATTTCATACATTCACATTCACATTTGCATAATATATAAAACATAAAAGAACAAAAATATTGCATTTCATCATGTACATATTTGCATCCATATCATAATCATCACATAAAACATACATCATTAAACATCTCATCACATAGGTACACATGCATATAGCTACCGCAAAGATGAATCATCTCATATATATATATATATATATATATAAAGTGTCATGATACAATGATGTCAAAATCATATGTCTACAATCACCCACAGGTGTCTACATCATCATACAAAAATGGTACAATATTGATACATAGGGAGCCCTCTACGGCTATGATGAAGTCCCTCCCTTGGAGCCACCTGGCCTCGACGGAATTTGAGCCATAGAAGGACCCGCCCCAGGATCATCCCTCCTGTCCCCCCTATCTGGTGGTGGTGGAGGACCCATAACCCCACCACTGGACGCCTGTCGCCTCTGGCTCCCTCCCATAGTCGTCACTATCCGCGATGGTCTGCGGAAGCTCCTCACCCGCTGCTCTGGTGGTATTGCCCCGTAGTATAGGTCACGCCAGTAACCTATCTCCTCCCCTGCCCATAGAACATAGGCATATCCAGCCCCTGTATCCTCTGTTGCCTGCCTCCCAGCCCTCAGTGTTGTCTCAGCCTCAGTATAGCGCTGGATAGCTTGATCCCGCTCATGCTCTGTCTCCCTCAGTCGCCTCCTGAGCCTAGCGGTCTTCCTCTCCAGGTCCTAGATCTCATCTGCCCATCCCTGATAGATCTCCCTCAGCTCAACCAGCTCATCCTCCTCCGCCTTGCCCCCTATGCCTATGCCTATGGCTCCCCCTGTACTGGTGCATGTGCCTGTACCTGTACCTACCTCTGTCTTTATCCCTACACCTGTCTAGGACCCTGTGCTGTTGGCATCTGTAGTGGCAATCCACCCCATCCCCTCACCACCCAAGCCTGTCTCTCCTCCCCACCCTCTCTCCGTGGAATCACCCTCCTCTCTCCAATGGCACCTCGCCTCCTCCGTCGGCCTCTCCCCCCACCATCTCCATCATCATCCTTATCCCCACCACCATCTCCCTCTACTAGCTCCCCTAGGTCTGTTAGTCGTGGAAAGGTATGCTCAGCCCAATACGCCATGTACTCGACATCCATGCCTGCATCCTCAATATCTGACCATATATCCCATGGCATCGACACCATCTCTGCTAGCTGTGTCACGGCCTGATCATATGACAACAGTGGTCCAAAGTGTACCTGATCCCGGACTGTCTGAGCATACATTTCGGAACCCCAGGGCATTCACTGAATCCGGCCAAACTGCCTACATACTCTGTCAATCAGCTGTCTCTCCAAAACATAGGGTGTCTGCCCAATTAGATATCTGCTCTGGAAGGTGTATGGGAGATCCACTGCTCGCACCCAAGGTATGACCTCCATATAGCAGTGTCGATCTCATCTAGGACCCAACGCCAATGCTCCAACCTACCAATTTGTTGTTGCAATGTAATCATGTCGTACAAATGCACAAAGTTGCGTCCATGCCCGCTGCCCCTGAAGTGTATAGGTCGTGTCACTGGCAGATGCTCATATGCCCACACCTGTAGCAATGTAACCCCGCAGCCCAATCCTACTGATCCATGATAAACAAACTGGTGTAGCTCGTAATACAAGTGTGCCAGCACACACGGTCCTCAAGCATATCTGGTGTGCTGTGTAACCAGCGTCTCCAAGGTGCTCCCCCAACCCACAGTCAAACCTTGTGTCACCCTATCGGGACACAGGAACCCATTGATCACTCTCCCTAGCACTGCTGGCAGTGCTAATCCTGTAGCTATCATGGTGTCCCAAGCCACATGTCCTGCCCTCATCTCCAGTCCTGTGTCCCAGAACACTCGTCTCAAGGCATCCCTGTCTCCGTCTCGATCGTAAGGAATCAACTCTTCGTCGATTGGTATCTGTAGAATCCTGTACACATCCTCCAAGGTGATTGTCATCTCACCCATCGACAAATGGAACGTGCACGTCTCAGAGTGCCACCTCTCAGCTAATGCATTCAGCAAACCCATGTTCGCCCGAAACTCAGGCAAATACATAATGTATCTTAGACCCATGCCCTCAATGGCAGCCCTGTCCTCGAATGTCAACTCTAGTCGCAACCTCTGAGTTGACAGGAATCTCTCTCGCGACTCCAGCATGGGCAAATACTCTTGCAGTCAAGCAAATCAATCATATCAGTCCTAGTGGCATTCACTGTTCATCACAAAGTGTTGCTTCTATCCTAGTGACACTCACTGTTCATCACAAAGTGTTGCTTCTATCCCAGTGGTACTCCCTGTTCATCACAAAGTACTACGTGTTTGCACTCCCTGTTTATCACAAAGTGCTGCTCACATTTGCACTCCGTGTTCATCACAAAGTGCTGCTCCTATTGGTACTCCCTATTCATCACAAAGTGCTATGTTTTGGTACTCACTGTTCATCACAAAGTGCTTTGATTTATCCTATCCTAGGGCCTCTGCTTGAGTGAGTCCTCTTGAGTAGTTTCCTAATTGGCAACGTATGTTCTATCACAGAATTGTCAATCCTAGCCCTATCTGCTATCCTAGTCTTCCCTAGAGGACCTGCTTGAGTGTATCCTCTCAGCAACTTATCCAATCAACAGCGTATGTTCATCACAGAATTGTCGATTTGACCTAAAAGACACAAATGCACATTTTTGACACAAATGCGCTTTCATGACATAAACGCGCTTAGAGACTGCATAAATGCGCCTAAAACACACGGACGTGGCCTAAAAGATACAAACATGCCTGCCTAGCACAAACGTGCCTGCACAACGTAGACGCGATCGCATCCTGCATAGACGCCTTTTCCGGCACAGACACGCCTGACACAAACACAGACGCGCCTAGCCAGCATAGACGTGCCTGGCACCAACATAGATGCGCCTACACGTTTTGGACATTTTTTGACATTTTCTTAAAAGTGCATTTATTGCACTACCTAAGATGCATTAATGACAATATTTATTGCAACAAAGTACAAGGAGGTTTTGTGGTACTCACTGGCTCTCCTGCATCTGCTGACCTCTGATATCGGCGAACGCGATCGAATCTGTGAACCAATACCATCACTGCTGACTGTTGCTGCTCTATCTTGCTCTGCACTCTGATCTCGTGGATGTGGATGACAATGAGGATGTTTTCCCCTCGTGGTCTATTTTAGAGACTGCCCTAGCCCTACCCCTAGCCCTCGTCTCCCGAGTTAGCTTTTTTTTATCTCGTGACTCTGTCACTCTATCCAGTCAATCCATTCTAGCCTTTCTTTCTTATCGAGAGATTGTCTGTAATCTTTCCAGACATTTTCATCCAATCTCTTGAGGGGGCACATCATTCCCATCTTGGGGCAACTTTGTATCAGTTCATCTTATCTTCTTTGAAACAACGCGACAAGCTGCATTGTCTCAAAGAGGGGCAAAATGTAGACACCTAAAATTGTCATGTCTAATTAAATAAATATTTTATTTATTTAATTACTTTAGCCTAATTCTTTTATTAATTAAATAAATCTTTATTTATTTAATTAATTCATTTATCCTCTGCCAGTCTTATTTCTCATTTAAATAAATACATTTATTTATTTAAATTACTCTTTTTTCCTAAATTAAATAAATATCATATTTAGTTAATTGATCCCACTTCTTCTATTAATTAAATAAATCTTTATTTATTTAATTAGTTCATTAGACTTTTCTACCCATGACACATGTCATTCATTTCTTAATTCTTACACTACCTACCCTTTCATTATTTTATTATTTTCTTTACCTACCCTCTAATCATAGCCAACCTCCTTTTACACCTCTCAATCTTATCCCTCCATTCCATAGTGTCTTCTATATAAGGAGATGCTTCCTTCATTATCCACCCTACCTTGCTAATTCAATTATTCATTTGACTACATTACGCTTTTGATATAAGATCCTACTTGCAACCATATTTCATTCTTTGTTGAGCTCTTGTGCACATAAAATCTGAGAGCAAATATATCAAACAAGATCAATTGAGATACGAAGAATGGAGATCCAAACCCTATTGAACATGTGATGGTATAATCTTTGTGATTTCATTTGATTTGCATTGTCTTAGGTAATCTTCATATGTTATGGTGGATCTTTGTTGTTGTTAGGCTAGGGTTTTGTGGTTGAATTCATTTAGTCTTTCAATATCGTTGTATCCATTTTCACCATAAATAGTTCCAATGACAAGCATCAAATCTCTTTGATTCGCTGGTAAGAAGTCTGCAAGGAAAAAGGGGTCGGTGGTGTAGGGATTAGAAACATAAAAGCCCAAAACAATGCTTTTGGGGCCAAATTGGTTTGGAAAATGTACACTAAGTCGGAGTTGCCATGGTGTAGAGCCCCTATGGTGTAAGGTTATGCAGCACAAGTATTTGAACTCTACAGCTCCCAATAGAGTTTTGACGATCACCAACTCAACTAGTGGCTTGGCAATCTGGCATTTTAAGTGAGATTCCCGCTTGGTGATAAAGTAACCATCTCACGTGGAGCATCAATAACATGTTTGTTGAGTTTTGGGTTGGAAGGAATACTACCTTAGGGTGATATTCCTGTTCTGAGCAAGATCCATGAGATAAATATCTGAGGCCATAAATTTAAAGACGACTTATTTAGGAGGTTGGTGGACAAGAAGGTGATACAAGAAAGAAAAGATGTGTCTGAGCTACAGGTTAGTGAGGAATAAAAGAACACTTTCATAGTAGAATTAAACGCTAGAAGAATCGAGCTTAATGAGGATGTAGATGAAATCCTGTGGTGTAGATCTAAGTCTGACAAGTACTCGATCAAGATCAAATATCTAATTTAGCAGAGAGAATTCGAAATGGAAGGATGGAGGTTGGACCTTTGTCAGGGGAAAAAAGTACTACCCAAAGCCAGAGCATTTCTTTGGAGGACATTACATGATAGAATCCTAACTGTTGATTGCCTCCAAAAATTGGGATTTGTGGGTTCCAATTGGTGTACCCTTTGTCATGACTATGAAATAACAGTCAGCTTTAAACCCCACACACTAAGCAACATATTAAGTTTGGAGAATGTTAGTCAACTATGAATGTTTAACAATTTTAAACAAGAAGTCAATTTTTAGTGTGTGTGATTTAAGTCGTCAGTGAATGGTCTTGTGTGCATCTCCTTCTCGAATATCCATTCGCATCTTGGTGTTGGAATTGGCTTCAACACATACTTTCGTGGCATAGCCCAAGGACGAATTTTTTGAAGTCTTTCATCTCAACGTGGCCTAGATGTTGTGCTAACAATGTTTGGGGTGGTATTTTGACTATGGCCATGTCCTTGTTGGTTTGGTACTTATGGAAAGAAAGAAACATATGCATTTTCTAGGGCGAGGAATTAAGGCGGAAGGAGTTTGCAATAAGTTGGAGCTCAATGTTGTGGAGATGTTGAACAATAGAGTTGGGACTAGTAAGAAATGTGTGTACTCCTGGAGGGACGCTACTGTTCACAAGGCTCGGTCGGGTCTCAAAAATCCTATGTAAATTGGGGATGGGGTCTCCAAGTTGGACAAGAGAATGAAAGCTCGTTGGCTTGCCCCCCAATGGTTGATTAAAACAAAATTTTGGCATGGATGCAAAAGGAAACCCTGGTCAAGCTTGTTATGGTTGTTTACTTAGAGATGACCGAGGGAAGTTGGCATGGCCCTTAGATAACAAGTTGGGAATCGAAACCAATAATTTTGCCGAAATGTTTGCTTTGGTGAAGGGTTTAGAAGAATGCGCTAAACATAACTAACACAACATTAACATTGAAGGGAGCTCAATGCTATGTGTGAATGCTATCAAACTCAATCATACACTGAATTGAAAGTTTATGAAGATGGTAAAAACAGTGAATGGTTTGCTAGATGAGATGGACTTCATGGTCTCACATGCGTACAAAGAAGCCAACGTCGTTACCGACACCCTTTCCAATATCGAGTTTACTTTGATAGATATGGAAGTCGTCTCGATTGATACAAATTGTTTTGAAAACCTTCAACACATCATTTCGAGCGAGGTTGTTCTTCACATTGTGGTCTAAAGGTGACTCTACCTATTTTAGTGTTGCTTGCAACCTTTCTGTGGGATGGGATGTTTTGTCCTAGGCTGGCTGTTTTTACTCGTTGTTCCTGCCATATAGTCGTATTGTATACTCTTACTCCCTCAGGGACAGCCTGGCCTTGGCCTTAGCATGGTTGGACTTAGGTGGTTTGTGGCAGGACGCCCTGCCTCTCCCTCTCTCTCTCTCTCTCTTGTTATGGAAAGGATATTTGGTGTTGATTGCAGGGGCCTTGTTGACTATGTGGAGTCCCAAGTTTGATGACTTTTCAAGACTAAGGATAATGTTGATATGGTGAACGCTTCGTTACGCTAGCGCGCAAGTCTCTATGGAACTCGGGCCATGTTTGTTAGTTTTAACTAGGGTGAAGAGTGGATTCCAATTGCCTAAGGCAACATTGGAATTCGCTCTTGAGGGTTGGGCCCTTTTTCTTGAAAGGATAATGTGTACCCTTAGGGTTGGGCCCTTCTCACACGCCTCTCTAATAGGGCCAACCCTATAACACACGCCACATTATGTGTCTCACACCCAAATGAAATGTGCTAAGGGATAGGGCTAGTCCCATACACCAAACATGGGAAAAGTAATTAATAAAATAATAATAATTATTGCAAGCCTACCTAGAGGTTTACTACCAAGAGGAAGATATATATATATATATATATATATATATATATGTCAACTTCAAGATGAAGTAAGACATTCATTATTCACACATCACCAGCAAATGTGATATGCTCTTCTACTTAAGCGATCTTCTCTCCTACACTTGGTGAATCTGCTCCTTGGCGAACTCCAAGAACATTTAGTTATAATGCTGCTTCAACCTGTTGAAGTCATCTTCTGCTGATTGGTTTCTTGGTCATCTTTAGCTAGGGCATCATCCTTCATCACCTTGGCAACTTGTTGTTTGGACAACAATAAGAGATAAGTGTTGTAATCAGAATATTGTGTCTAATTCATAATCAAATCTGAGGATCTCTTTTTGCTGGGTTTTTCCTCCTAGGAGGTTTTCCTAGGGTAATGTTGCCTTGTCTCATTTTGTTTGCTTTTGTCATTTACTAAGTTGAAATCCATAACTTCAATAATCTAATTCTAGTTACTAAATCCATTTTCTGAGTTTTTATGTTAATCTGAAAGTAAAATCAACATGGTATCAGAGCCCTAGCTTATATATATATTTAACTTTCAGATTTCAGTAGTCTTTTATTTCCAGTTTGTTGTTTCATTTTCAGTCAGGACAATGACAGGGCTAAAAGTTGAAGATAGGCTCGAAGGGACACTTAACTTTGCTGCTTGGAAGGTTTGCATCCTACTTGCTCTTGAGGAAGATGATCTCCTTCATTTTGTGCAATACAAAGAGCTGACTGCACCCATAGATCAAGAAGAACTAAAGCAGTTCAAAAGGAATGCCCTCAAAGCTAGAAAGCTTATCATTGACTTAGTCAGAGATCACCTTGTCACCTTTATCTCCAAATTCACTACAGTCAGATAGATATTCAATCATCTAAAAGGTATTTATGAGATCAATAACCTTAGTAGAGCAATTGCATTAAGGCAACAATTACTTCACAGTAAAATGGCAAAGGAAGATTCAATTATGTCTTACTTCATGAAGATCTCTAAAGGATCAACTAGGCTCAATTGGTCATAACATAGAAGACAAGGACATTGTCATGATCTTATTGAATGGTCTCCCAGATTCATGTGATTCCTTCATTCAATCCATAAGTGGGAGATTTGAATTCCCAACTTTTGATTGTCTTCAGAATGATTGCCTTCATGAGGAATCTCGCCTTGCCACAAGAGGAAAACTCAAGAGTCCTCAAGTGGATGATCAACATATGCTTGGAACCCAATGCAAGAAAGGTGATAATTGGAAGAAAAATAATCCTAAAATGAATAGAGAATTCAGACCACCCAGCTCTCAGAATTCTTGGAAGAAGCCAAGAGATCTCTCTCGTGTTCAATGTTTTAGATGTGACAGATATGGTCACTATTCTAAAGAATGTCAGAATGAACCCTCGCAAGCCAACCTAAATGCGGTCTCAGAACAAAATGAAGACTTCTTATTTATTTCTGCCTTGTCAAGCAGCATACCCTCAGATAGTAACACATGGCTGATTGGTAGTGGTGTTTCCAGACACATCACAGACTATTGCGAGCATCTTTCAGACTTAGTGGAAAAGGATACCAGTCTGCATGTGGTAATTGGTGATGATGCTCGATATTCGGTAAGAGGTTCTGGCATTACCTCTTTAAATTTAAACTATGGTATTTCACTTCACCTTAGTGATATCTTATTTGTTCCTGGAATTAAAAGAAACTTAATTTCTATTTCCGCTCTAGAAGATAAAGGTTATCAAGTAGCATTTTCTGAGGGTAAAGTACTTGCTTGGCCTAAGAAATCTAGTTTTAAATTTGCTCGTGTTATTGGAAATAGATATAATAGTTTGTATAAGCTTCCCACTAACCTTGTTCAAGCCCTCATTAATGAAGCCCCTGAATCCTGTGAACTATGACATCGAAGGTTTGGACACTTACACTTTTAAGCTCTTTCTTCCCTCGGAAAGATAGTTAAAGGTATGCCTAAACTCAGTCAATTTCATGATGATACTTGTAAAGTTTGTGCTATGAGTGAAAATGTTAAAAGTTCTTTTTATAGAAGTGAAAGTAGAGCTAAAGAAAAATTAGAACTTGTTCATTCTAATCTATGTGGACCTATGTCCGTAGCTTCTCCTAGTGGATGTCTCTACCATGTAATCTTCATAGATGATTTCTCTAGGAAAACTTGGATTTATTTCTTAAAGACTAAAAAATCTGATGAAGTCTTAAGTAGATTTAAAGAATTTAAGGCATTGACTGAAAACATGTCTGGTAAAAGAATTAAATGTTTAAGGTCTGACAATGGAAGTGAGTATACCTCAATTTTTATGACTTTTGTGTTGAGTCAGGAATTAAGAGAAAGTTTTGTGTTTCCTACAATCCTCAACAAAATGGAGTTGCTGAAAGAAAGAATAGGACCATTGTTGAGGCTGGAAAGACTATGATCTATGATCAAGACTTACAAACTTTTCTTTAGGTTGAGGCTTCTAGAACAACAGTCTATATTCAAAATAGATGTCCCCACCATGTTCTAAAGAATATGACTCATGAAGAAGTCTTCTTAAGATCCAAACCTGACATCAGCCACTTGAGAATTTTTGGAAGTCTTGTTTATGTTCACGTGCCTAAAGAAAAATGAACTAAGTTGGAGCTTTCTGGAAAGAAGGGGATGCTAGTTGGATACAGTGAATCCTCCAAAGCCTTCAAGATTTACATTCCAAGTCAAATGTATGTTGAGGTAAGTAGTGATGTTACATTTGAAGAAGATATTGCTTTAAAGAAATCAAAAGGTTCTCTTGTTGTTGATGAGGTTAATAATAATCAAGATATGAATATTGATACTAACCTTGAGATTCAAAGGGAGTCTGTTGAGCCTCCACCTCAAGAAGAGCATAATGACTCACCTGAGCCCATGAATCCCACTGATACACCTAGTGACATTATTGTTAGCAAAAAGAGGCCACTTTGGGTGAGAAACACCATTCAAGAAGCTGAAAGATTTGCAGCTCCCAATGGCACCTTCAGAGAAAGAAAAAGGCCTCAAGTATTCTCCAACTATGTTGTATTGATGAGCAATCTCATTGAGTCTGAGCCATGCAATGTTGAAGAAGCTTTGAACCATCATGCCTGAAAGTTTGCTATGGATGAAGAATATCAGTCAATCATCAAGAATGATGTTTGGGACTTAGTACCTAGACCCAAAGGTAAATCTGTTGTTTCTTCTAAATGGTTATTTAAAATTAAACATAATGTTGATGGTAGTATTGAAAAATATAAAGCTAGATTTGTAGCTCGTGGTTTTCCTCAAAAAGAAGGCATAGATTATGAAGAAACATTTGCTCATGTTGCTAGATATACCTCTATTAGAACTATAATAGCATTTGCTACAGCTAGAGGTTGGAAGCTTCATCAAATGGATGTTAAGATTGCCTTCCTTAATGGTGTCATTGAAGAAGAAGTCTATATTGAACAACCTGAAGGTTATGAGATTCATGAAAGAGATACTCATGTGTGCAGATTGAAGAAAGCTCTATATGGCCTCAAACAGGCTCCTCGTGTTTGGTATAAAAGAATTGATAAATACTTGTTAAGTTTAGGTTTTTGTAAAAATGATGTTGATTTACTTCAGAATATCCAATGATGAAATACTAATTCTAGTTCTATATGTGGACGATTTATTTCTTACTGGTAAAGATGAGCTTATCATTAGATGTAAGAAAGAATTAGCTTCACAATTTGAAATGAAAGATTTAGGTCTAATGCATTATTTTCTAGGACTAGAAGTATGGCAAAGATCTAACGAAATTTTCTTAAGTCAAGGAAAGTATTCTATTGATATCTTGAAAAGATTTAGAATGATGGATTGTAAACCCATGTCTACTCTTATGGAATCTAACTTAAAGAAATTGAGTGTCTCTGCAGTTAACTCTGATTTTGCAGATCCATCTGAGTACAGACAATTGATTGGATCCCTGATGTATCTAGTTAACACTAGACCAGATATATGCTATGCAGTGAATGCTCTCAGCCAGTTTATGAGCATGCCTAAACATGTTCATCTTGTTGCAGCCAAGCACATCCTAAGATACTTGCGAGACACAGTTGGCTATGGGCTGAAGTATCCACTTAACACTTCAATAACCTTGGAAGGTTATTCAGATGCAGATTGGGCAGGAAGTGTCAAGGACAGGAAAAACAATTCTGGCATTTGTTTCTGCTTAGGATCCGCAGTGATCTCTTAGGCTTGCAGAAAATAGTCCTCAGTAGTACTAAGTATAGTTGAAGCTGAGTACATTGCAGCAAGTGTTGCTTCTAAAGAAGCGATGTGGCTTCGTAAGCTCCTTGCTGGGTTGTTTGGACAACCTTGAGAATCTACAGTTATTCATTGTGATAATCAGAGTTGTATAAAGATATCTGTCAATCTGGTGTTTCATGACAGGTCAAAACATGTGAAGACTCATTATCACTTCATTTGAGATATGGTGCAAAGAGGCGTCGTTCAGCTGAAGTATGTCAGCACTAATGATCAGATAGTAGATATTTTTACCAAGCCCCTGTCAAGAGTGAAGTTTGTGTACTTCAGAGACAGACTTGGTGTTGTGAAAAATGAAACATTGGTTGAGAAGGAGTCTCAACCTCAATGATACTTGTGTTGTATCAACCACCCTCTGCGGGCAATGCAAGGTGGTATTCTTCTCAAGGAGAAGAGCAAATGTAACCATCCTCAGTGGGTAATGTAAGATGGTAGAAAAGATCCTCTCCACCCTCTGCAGGCAATGTAAGGTGGATCCATTCTATGCTTGTGTGCAATATGGAAGACTATGTTATGTAATTCCAATCTATGCTTGTGTGCAAGATGGAAGTCTACAACATTCTGATTATGTAATCAATTATTTGCTTGTGTGCAAGATGGAAGATAGAGATATTCTGATTATATTCTCTTCTCCCTAATTAAGAGGGAGTGTTAGTTTTAATTAGGGTGAAGAGCAGATTCCAATTGCCTAAGGCAACATTGGAATCCACTCTTAAGGGTTGGGCCCTTTTATCTTGAAAGGATAACGTGTACCCTTAGGGTTGGGCCCTTCTCACACGCCACTCTCTAATAGGGCCAACCCTATAACACATGCCACATTATATGTCTCTCACCCAAATGAAACATGCTAAGGGATAGGGCTGGTCCCGTACACAAAAACGTGGGAAAAGTAATTAATAAAATAATAATAATTATTGCAAGCTGACCTAGAGGTTTACCGCCAATAGGAAGATATATATATGTCAACTTCAAGATGAAGTAAGACATTCATTATTCACACATCACCAGCAAATGCGATATGCTCTTCTACTTAAGCAATTTGCTCTCCTACACTTGGCGAATCTGCTCCTTGGCGAACTCCAAGAACATTTAGTTATAATGTTGCTTCACCCTGTTGAAGTCATCTTCTGTTGATTGGTTTCTTGGTCATCTTCAGCTTGGGCATCATCCTTCATCACCTTGGCAACTTGTTGTTTGGACAGCAATAAGAGATAAGTATTGTAATCAGATTATTGTGTCTAATTCATAATCAGATCTTAGGATCTCTTCTTGCTGGGTTTTTCCTCCTAGGAGGTTTTCCCAGGGTAATGTTGCCTTGTCTCATTTTGTTTGCTTTTGTCATTTACTAAGTTGAAATCCATAACTTTAATAATATAATTCTAGTTACTAAATCTATTTTCTGAGTTTTTCTGTTAATCTGAAAGTAAAATCAACAATGATATAATTCTAGTTACTAAATCTATTTTCTGAGTTTTTCTGTTAATCTGAAAGTAAAATCAACAATGTTCACGAAGGGCTTGTGTATCAAACTCTCTTCACAAATGTTGTGCTGATCATGGGGAGGAATTCATGGGGTTATGTCTTGCTAAACTTTGTGCCGAAGGATATGAAGCAGCCACCCGAAGAAGTGGATGGGATGAAGATTCATCCAACACATGGTCTCATTGCTGGAATGTTTTATGCAACAACCCCCAAGAGACAAATAGAGACTGCGTAGGCCCTGACTTTGTATCGGGAAGGGCTGGATGGGAAGTATCTGGGCACTTTTGGTAGATTTATTGTACAGTACGAGGACTTGTTCTCCCTTGCTCAGATTGAGAGGATCTATAGGTTTGCCTCTAGTATGATGTATCTTATGCAGCTGTGAGACTCCTAGTCAGGAACCCAGCTGATGCTTTGTAATGTTTGTTTTATTAATGAATGGGAGCTGCCCCCTTGGTAGTATTGTTTAAAATCAATTTGCATTATTATTTTGAATCAAGACTTACGTAACATAATTGATTCATACTTAGCTTTGTGAAGAGCATATCCAGATTTATCTTTTTCATTTACAATATTATTCTCATCATCAAGGGTATCATAAGTTTCACTATTTTCCTTCTCATTCTCATTAATAATTCCAGCAAACTACAATTCCATTTGGTATTTGAAGATTCATTGAATTCATTTGAATTTGAGGAACCTTCACTTGATGAGTACCTATCTACCATTAATTTTTTTTACTCTTCCTCTTTCTCAGATGGCTTCAATATCCTTAGTTGAAGGATTTATCCTTCTCACTTGCTATGCTGATTGCATTTCATTATTACAGAAAAATATTATATGAATTTAGTGTCAATGATAAAAATAATAATAAATCCTTTTTATAACAATGAAAAATCTATTTGTTAAAGTATATAATGCTTTCGGGGCCGTTGGGGCCATCAACATGTTTGTTTTGTATGGTAACAAATGGATCCCTTTTAAAAGAAAAGACAAGTGGGATTTTCCTCTCCTCTTGAGAATAGAGGAAGTAAGCTATCCAATTCTAGTGCAAGTTTGTCTTATCTTTCATCTTTTGGAAATCATTTTGTGTGCAAGTTTGTCTTATCTTTTATCTTTTGGAAGTCATTTGGCACAAGGCTTCAAAATGAAGTGTGCAGCTTTTGAAATTGCATGATTTTTGAGAGGAATGTGAATATGACTAATGTTCAACATTTGGGTCCACCAAAGTATAGTTTCTTTGTTTTGAAACTTAAATAAAGTTTTTTCCCTTTGTGAATAAGTTTACTCTTCGATCCAATATGAATATGGATAAGTAAGCATTCATATTTGTAACCAAGGAAAGACCTACATTGGTTAAAATGCAAGCTTTAGCCTGAAGGATGAAAGGATATTTATGCAACCAAGAATATTAGCCACAGTTGTTATAGGAATAATTCAGAATCATATCTAAGATACATAAGATGTTAAGTTGCAAAAACAGGGCAGGTTCTTTAGCAGAACAGCTTATGAGGCATGACAGTTCTGAACTTTTGTAAGAATAAGATAATTTGTATGCAAAGGAATCAATACACGATGAAGCAATTTCTAATAATTAGGCATATGCGTCTGCAAATACCCACATACTTTACTGTTTCACATGGAAAGGATTTTTCATTAGCACTAAAAATGAGCATCCATATTTCTTAGAAACCAAAGTAGAAAACAAAGGAATCTCAATACACAGCGAAGCAATTTTCCATAATTAGGCATATATATCTGCAAGTACCCAAGTTACCTTCATGCTTTCACCTGGAAAGGATTTTTCATTAGCATTAAAACTGAGCATACATATTTCTTAGAAACCAAAGAGGCCTGCAGAAAACATTTTTTGGCTTACATGCTTTAAGTCAACATTTCTTAATTTCCCATAACAGAAGTAGTCATCTATGGCACAGTAAAACAGCAATCAACTAACAGTTATGACCTTGTCAATTAAAGAGTCATCTGGATACATGAGTAAATTTGTGGCTATTCGCTGTTCTAGCTTTGCATCAAATGCTGTGAAAGGTTGGCATAAATTCAACCAATAATGTTTGTACCTTGTCCACCAGTTGCATCCCTCTTTGGTTACAAGTTACAATCCAGTACATGTACTGGTCACTATTCATACCAGAACTGATAAAAAAGTATTCTAAAGAAAATTCCAAGTAGATTTTCTAAACTCTTAAATTCCCAAATTCATTTGCATTAAAAGAGCAGAAATAAATCAAAATAAAAGATAAGTATTCTGATGTATTGTTTACAACAACATGCAAACAACCAGAATAGAAAAAAGCTCCCAGTACCTTGAGGAGGCAGTACCTTGAGGAGGTGGCAAGACCATTGGAAATTATACATTAGCAATAAAACTCGAAAGCAAAACAAATTTAGCACTATATAAACTAATGTTGTACCATATGCATAATCCAACGGGGATATTAAGAAAATTCAAATATTTTGAATTTAAATTGCATACATTCTCACTCTAGTACAAGAATGCTATTTCAAATTTGACAAGAAGCAAATACACTAAAGTGTGAATTATGTGAATTGAATTCAATTTTGATCCTAACAATGTAGGTGAAGTACAAGGAAATGCAATATTTTATCAAACAAAAAATGGCTATAGACATGTACTAATAAGACACCTCACGAGAGTTGTCTTTGCAAATAAATTTCAAATAACAAAAGGATCGGATAAATCAGCTGCACTGCTCTGAATTATGTTAATTGATTTCAATTTTGATCCTAACAATGTAGGTCAAGTACAAGGAAATACAATCTTTAATCAAACAAAAAATGGCTATAGACATGTACCATTAAGACAACTCGCAAGAGTTATCTTTGTAAATAAATTTCAAATAACAAAAGGATCGGATAAATCAGCTGCACTGCTCTGAATGCAGAATTCAGCACAGCATTGGCTATATATAATGTACACTCAAGGACATCAAAATAGAGAAGCTGCTTGATTTTCTAGTATTGTACTCATCCGTGGCATCAGAGATGCATTATAACTTTGAGAAGTCTCAAATAATCAACTATCAGCTGATCGCTTGTCAAATTGTTGCCGACAGTTTCCAAGTCAGTTAAGCAAGAATAAACAGCTACTGCTCACCAAAAGACCTTGAATAACTCTCTTTGATTTCCAGAAAAGATACAAAATAGGTAGGTTATTGACAGAATCAAAGTGTCATCTCGCCTCCTACATCCTTTCATTATTTTTTAAAAAACCTCCCCCTCTTTTGTCCCATTCCTGTACCAGTAAGACTAGCTGAAAGAACAGACTTAGTGTCTGGTCGCCACTTCAATTCTTTCAGAACTGAGAATAAGCTAGCTAAAGAAGGGGTTATCTCGGCATCCCTAATGTTGTTACAAGAGACAACTTGAAGATGTTGAAGGTCCTTCCAAACAAGGACAACAGCCTCCAGACCCCCAGTGGTTAGCAGAGAGCACCCCTCCAGAGACAGATATTTTATTCTCCTGGTATTCAAAAGAATGAAGCATAACCAATTAGCCTTAAACAAGTTGTTGTGTTTATAGTCAATATGTTTTTGCGAAACTGCACATATTCCAATGTCAGCAAATGACACAGTTCAAGATTACAACTTCTAGGGCCAAAATTGCAAATTTTCCAAATTGTACAGATGAAAGAACCTTTTGTGCAGAATACAAATTAATTCGTTTGATGATTTTCTCATTCTGTTTTGCCAAACCACTCTTGTCAGTGCAAGTCACAATGAAAATCAATGACGATAGAAAACCAAAGATATGCAATATAATATGAGATATAATGCTCTAATGTTGTCCAATTTCAAAGAAGTAGATCTCACTGATCTGGTAAGAAACTCTTTTGACAGAAAATGCTGGTTAAGTAGATCTCACTGATCTCAAGTTGTGCTTAAAGAACTTAATCACGTAGTCTAAGCTGGCTATTATCTTGTAATGATGGTCTAATTTAAGTTGGTAGTTATCTTGTAAAACACTAGCTGTAAATAAAGGCCAAGCACTAAGAACTGGTTTGTGCCGTGAGGAAGTCACATCTATCTTCCAGTCAGAAGGTCACCATGCAGAGATATATAAGAGTTCATATTAGCCAACCTTCTGATTTCAAGCAACCTGCAAGAAGATATGGTGGAAACATGCATTGCCCTGAAGAGAAATATTCAATTGGTCAAATCCCAACAAGGCATTTATCAATGCTGATTAACTAATAGTAAGATGGGATGTTAATCAACCATCATTATCCCAATATGCACGACTAGAAGAAATTCCTTTAATCATATTTCATTTGATCGCCAATTTTTTCATGCAAAGTATAGTTTTACATATTTTGAATGCTTTGATCTTTAACACTTTTTCCATATGCTGTAAATAGAAGAGATATTACAGATAGAGCGACTTTTTGGGTATCCATGTTCAAAGCAAGTCAGCAATCTTCTTTTTACTGACCATTAGACCTGTGGTAATTGTAGCTTAATAAAGCTAGTGATTTAGCCTGAGTCACAAGGATGTGCCTACACATTGGGTTATGGTGGGTTATTTGGGCACCTTAAGAAAGGATATGGTGAAGATATGTATGCAAAGAAAATTATATAGAAGAATAGACATAATTTTGTACAGAACTTCAAAAATCATGATATTGAAAAGAAAAAGGGTTTCCTCAGGAAGATAAATTGTATACCAAGAAACACCCATTTGAACTTTAAAGTATAAAATACACTAGCCTTAATCAATGATGCTAATAGTGTATTCAAAGTGGGTAAATTTGTCATTTCTTCATTATTAATCTAAGTCATGTGGCTATGGATCGGGTACCAAAACAGGCACAATATCAATACAGCAATTTTTGAAAACCCTTGGGATATGCTAGAGTTGGTATGTGGCATAATTATTTTTACCATCAAACATAAAAGATTTCAAAAATAAAGTGCCCACCCAAAACCCCTCCAAATATGAGCATAGAGAGTCACTTGGCTTTTTCTTCCTTTCTAAAATTTTTTTGTCAGATCCAGCTCAGATTTTGCACCACCTGTAAGTTTGTAATTGATATAACTTGACTGTATACAGGCCATATCTGAGGAGTATCAAATTTATATTTGTATTGGAAACTGGAATCCATCAATGAACCATAAATGGAAAACCAATGCTTCCTTGGATTCCATGAAACTTATCATATTGGAATTTAAATCCGAACTTTGCTACCTTTACGGTAAGAACCTCGCTTCTTGCCATATGATGAATGACAAAATATAATAAGGTTGAAAGGCAAAATCTTCTAGCTTCTGAAACTCTACATTAACAATTAAGTATCAGAATTCACTGTACACAAGCTTGAGCTTCCTGGAAGTTTCCTGAAAGTTCCCTATAATATGATTTCTGCCATAGCAATACTAAGCTCCAATACAACAGGCCATGGAGTTACAAAACTCTGAGAAATGCATAGCCCAATCTCCGACAGTTTGTCAAAAAATTGCCCTGTTTATGATATTAACTAGCTGAAAGAATACAGTAACAGTGAGGATACAGGGAAAAAATACAGCAGCTTGCCATTAAGAATATTGTCTTTCCTTCTGTTATATCGTGTGGCAACACTCTGTTTTTTAGTTGTAAATTTCATAGATAGTCATAGCTTATGGAATGCGGATAGGCATTGCTTGTATATTTACGATTCTGATCTCCTCATGGTTCCATTCTTTTAACATTATGTTTCTTCTTGTCTACTCTAGACCCAAAATTGTTTGAATGCAAAACCTGTTTTCTTTTCTTTTTATAAAATAAACTAGTCTCTGCACCATTAACTGAGATTAAGTCTAGCCACAGGTTGTCTTGCTGTTTCTGAGTCAATAGTATGTAGAGAAGCAAGGGGAAAAAATGAAACAATTGCTCAAAAAAATGAGGACAAAATACCCAAACCGTAGCTATGGATGTGTGTTAGTGTGTACAGTCTTGTTATTTTAAAGTAATATCTCTTAGGGCATACATATTAGGCCATGTCTACTAAATGTCCAAGTTTGAGCCTGATCACGGAGAAATCCTCCCACTTGGCTCATACTTATTAAGATGATCATGTTCAAGCTTGTCTTTGGAGAAACTCTTCCAACTTAGCATCTTAGCCCATGTCTATTAAGATGTCCAAGATTGAGCTTGATCACAGAGAAACTTTCCAACATAACTCATGCTTATTATGATGACCAAGTTCAAGCTTAGCTTCGGAGAAATTCTCCAACATAACCCATTCAGTCTGGTTGCAAAGCTTGATAATCTTGATAACTAGGAATTGTACCTAATTGCAGGAGGAATTTCCCAGCCCTACAACCGGTAAGATTCAATAGTCTCACATACGAATACCTGGCAAGAGGGTTTTCTCTGCCCATGGTTGTCAAGGCCAGGTTTGTGCACATTAAATTGTTGGAATTAAGAAGTACTGCATAACAATTATCCTTAACTCATCTAGTGTGTATTACTTTGCTGGAAATACTTATTCTCCTCCAGGAAGAGCACTGAAACCCAACTAGGACAAACAGGGTGTCAATAAAAATTGAGTAGCATAGGTGTAGAGAGAAGATACGGGTTCTACGAGTTCAACAATGTAACACATACCTGCAATTCATGACAAGGCTGAAGATGTCGTCGTCCAGGCCCCAACAATATTGGAATTCAAGCTCTTTCGCAGCCGAGCAAACCAGCATCAGGGCAGCTGAGCCCTGCCTGTCACTCATATTACACCGCTGCAGCTGCAGTGTCTCAAGTGCAGGGCAACAACCCAAATGCTCAACCGGACCAGGATTAGAGTCAATCCTCCTACAGCCTTGAAGCCTAAGGGTCTTCAAATTGTTGCAAAACGAGAGGCTTGCAATCCAACCCTCATCCAAATTATGGTTAGAGAGGGTCAACTCCTCCAGCATAAAACAGCACCGCCCAATTGCAGCAATCCCATCATAGGAACCCTGGCACCCACTTAACTCCAGTTTAACCAGCCTGCTACACCCGCGAGCCAAGATGGTCAGGCCAATATCACTTATTATACCCCGATGAAAAACGCCATCCGCAGACCCTACAAGCCGCAAGATCTGCAGATTTTTGCACACAGAAATTGCTCTCAGAGACTCGTCAGTACACCGATACAGCTCGAGCTCCTGCAGCATCGTGCAATTGTGGGCTATACGTGCAAGGCCAGCATGTAAGCCTTTAGGTTCCGAGTTCGAATCCCCTAGGGAAACATCCGTCGTAACATCTATAACAGAGAGCTTCTGCAAACCGGGGCATCCTTGTGCCAGGAGCTGCAGCCCCCGGTCATATGAAGAGGGGTCTAATAGCCTGTCCTCCCAGCCGTCGAAAGAATCCTCTGAACCGTCAAGGGGGATTGTTAAGGAACCATGTGTGAGGACTATGCAGGCGTTTTGGGGTGCAAGGATACAGGCCCGGGTCAAATCCACGTCGGTGAGGTTGGGGAATCTGGATATCATGCGACCTTGGGCTAAAAAGTCCCAGTCCTGTAGCTTGATGCTATGTCGGCGGAGTCCCTGCAAGCGCAGCCATCTGTGACACACAACAGAGAATGAACATAATGATGATTCTTCGGATAATAATTTGTCGACAATCCTTAGTAAAATCTCATCACTTAGTAAAAGCGTTAAGTCCCTCTTGCCTCCTCCTCCTCCTCCTCCTCCTCCTTCAATTTGACCTTTGCTAGAAAGGAGGTTTTGTTTATCCACCATTCCTTTGAGCTGCATAAGACCCAATACATTCTTGAATCTCAACCAGGCAATGGCCGCATTCTGGTTGGTTTTGTCCTCGAAAAACGGCGTTTTGACGGGCGTCATGAATGAAGGCGATAAGAAACGTGTCTAGTATTTTTATTTTCCTAGGCGAGCGTGACAGCAATGGTCATTGTGATTCATTCCTTATTGCCCCAAAGACCAAATTGCTGGAAATCCAAGTCAATTGATAAACACGGAAGGATCGAGGAACTGGGCACAAGTTGAAGGAAGGAAAGAGAAAGGGCGACGCATGGCGCAATTTCCCATGGACGTCACATTGCATGCTTCAAAAAAATCTGATCCTGACCACTTCATTTGCGACGGCCGTGCTTTTAACCCAAACTTTGGAACTTCATTCAACGATTATGTTTAGGTCTCTTTCACCCATGCATTTCTTTAGTTTTTCTTATACAGTGTTTTTGTTCGTTTGTCTTCTTGTTTCCAACGGTCCACAAATTTATAGCCAACGACTAAAATCTTTAGAATTCACCGTACTACCCTACCGTTGGTTTGCTTGCTCAACGTTTGTTCTAGAAATTTTTTATTCTTATTTTTTTTGTCCTAATAAGCGCTTTATGGAAAAAAAACCACAAACGTATTCTAACAAACTTTTTCGGAGGTGTCGATATCCAAAATTGTACACTTCAAAAAAAATATAATTGATTGGGAAGGTTTTTTGTGGATAAAAGTTGGGAGGCTACGAATCCCCCGTTTAGAAGTGTCTTTTCCTCTTCCTAGTTATATTTGAGACATCAATAATAAAATGGATTTCTTTTAAGTAAAATGTTTTATTTTTTTATTTTTATTTATAAATGTTAATATTATCATTTATAAAATAATATTATATAAATGTAAAAAAGATGGGTAGATAAAAAAAATCACAATCTTAAAGTTTGAAAATTGTAAAATGTGAAGTATAAAATAAGGAAATAAATACAAATTTGTTAGGCAACAATAACTAGTAGTAGAAGGGGGAGGATCCCGATCATCTTGTTTTTCTCATACTTTTACAAGGTATGAAGTATCTATGAGAGGGTGCCACCCATCATCATTATTTTCTTTAGTTTGTTGTTCTTTCGATAGCATAGGTTGGCAAAATGGCAAGTGTTAGTCGAGAAAAGTTGCTAGAGTCAAACTAGTTGAAAATGTCATTAGTAAGCCATCTAGGAGTTCCTTCCCAAGTGGTGGGGAGATAACGTGTTGATGAGCAGGCCGCAACCAACCTCAATGACCATAGTCCCTTCTTACAACAAGGGGGAGAAGCTTGGAAGTAAACAACCCGAGTACCTCAAGTAGAAAGACTTTTTCCACACTGACACCCTCAAAGTGAGGAGTGCCCCTTGGAAGAAGAGGAAGACACAGAACTCTGCCACAACACATGGGGCATCACCTCGATGGTCAAGGAGCACTTGTAAATGTGCCACCTCAAGTGCAACTTTGTTAGCTTGCTCTTGAATTTGTAATAACACATTAGAACGAATCATAGCTTTAGAAAAAAGTGAAACATATTGATCAATAGAACAATTAACAAAAATAATCAATTTTTGATCTTTCCATATGCTAAAGAAAATACACACCTTGAAAGTATTCATGTTGAGACCTCCATACATCACTTTGTCTTTCACTTGTACAAGATTTTATTTATCTCTTTTTTGAAGAGGAATTTTGTCCCACAAGGTTTTTCCTTTTCTCCATTTGTAAGAGATTAGTTGTGCATGGGTACCTAACATGGCCTAGTTGTCAGATTCCATATTTTAAATTCATCATATTAGTTTTGCATCATTTGCATCATATTTTTTCTCCCCAAGTTGCACTTAAGCGGGCGTGTTGGTGTGAATATGGTTATATCCTAACTAGTTCATAGCTGGAACCTATTCACATGTTAAGTTTACTTAGGAGCTAGCTTGCATTTAAGTTAGTTGGCGTAAAGTTGTTTTAAATTTTTTTTGTCATTTAATAACGTTCATAGGATCATGTTAGTTATTCTAGGTGGCATTCTAGAGGATATGATTCCTAGCTCATTATTTAATATTGTCTTCATAATGCATCATGCATTTAATATTTGTAAAAAGGTAGTTGTAATCCTACCCCATCACCTTGCCTATATAAGTAGGGCTCATTTGTACATTGTATCATATCAATTTCATCTCAATTCATATCATTTTTTTTATCTCATTGTTCATTCAAGCTCTTGTTCGAACATTCTCTTGTGGGCTATCCCAAGCAAGTAGTGGGTATATTTGATCCCCATGGGCGATAGTTGTAATGAAGTTTTTAGTTTCAAGATGGGCTCTATATTATTCCAATGGGAAGCATGCTATATCTAGTTGAATTTTTGAGGGATGCAAGGTGTAATGTCGTAAATTGCATCTCCTGCAATTCCACATTACATAAGTGCATTCACTTTATGCCAATTGGAGAACCCCTTTAGCTTGTGTTCACTTTCTCACTTGACTTGCCTTGTCGGCCTCACTTTCGTCCTTTTTTTTACCCTATTGACTGTTTGACTCGTGGATGCTTGTGCGTTGCAAAGACATTTGTGTGTCATGCTTGCATCCCACAAATATGCACTCTGAAGGTGGCAATTGGAGCATTATGCCTACAATTGGTAGGGCTTGAAATGCCTCCTGTTGCATGTACCAATGTTGGTTTCACTTCTGGGATATTCATCTTTCCCTCCTTGCATTCATTTGGCTCTCTAATGAAGCTCTCTATTTTTCTCTAGCAATCTAATCACTCTCTCTAGCATTAGATTAAATCTTCTCACAATCTCCAACATTCTTGCCTCTCTTTCTTACTTTGTGCTTGAGGCTCCATTGTCACCAGTTCGTGCTTCAAGAGGACCCCATGTCTCTTCTTCTCTCCAACAATCTCTTCGCTTGTTGGGTGTGAAAGGGGAGTTTCTTTCCTCTTGCATTTATCATTTTTATCTCCATAGCATATCTATCATTGTGTTTACTTGTATCTAGTTTTATCTTTTGTATCTATCATCTATCTTGGTTGTTCATGGAGGTGGAAACACCAAAATGGGGGCTTGGTTGTGGCAAACCTCTAAAAAACACCCCCAACATTTCCATCTTTATTTTTTTGTGTGCAAGTTTGTCAAAGGAGTGAGCTAGTTGGAGACTTCAATCATTGGACTGTTGTGAGAATTCTTTCTGTAGCTAGGAAATCGGAAATCATCACAAACAATATCAAAATACTAATCTAGCTCAATCACAAAATCAAATTGCAATGATCTATCCTAAACATACTCAATAGAGACATGAAAACTGAAACTTTCAAAAAGATTATGCAAACCAGATGTAGATCTAAATGCTTCTTTCATGCGGCTCCATTGTCCTTCTTTCTTCTCCAAATAGTTTTGTTGTGGATCTCACCTTCAAGTGCATAAACCTAATTGTGAAAGCAAGATTGACATTGACACAAGAGTACTCGAAGCGTGATTTGACAAAGTGATTAGAAATTCGATAATCTGATTAGGGGATTCAAAAATGCGATCAATTGGGGATTTGATTGAAGAAATTCATCCAATTTATAGAGAAATTGGAGAAAAAGATCAAATTAGCATGATAATGATTCGAATGGAAATTCAAATCAAGAATAGCAAAATTATGACATGTGTATGACAAATTGCTATGCAAGGATTTATGACAATTTATGACAATTTATGACAAATTGCTATGCAAGGATTGATTGACATGAATTTGAAATAGAAATAGACATTTAGGAATTTAGGAGAAATTAGAAAATTAGGTTAGAAATGATGACTTGGAAATTAGGAAATTGATGCAAATTAGGTAAATTAATTAATAATTTCTCATTCATTAATTAATTTACAAAAATAGGAGGAATTAATTAGCCAATTAAATAAACATTTAATTGTGACAAGAAGACTTGGGATAAATAAATAAATTATTTAACCTAAAGGGAAAATGCCAAACAAGATTAAATGAATAAACCATAAAACCTTGGAAGATGAATTAGAAATGCAAAGATGACAATTAGGTCTTGACAAAGGATAATTGATATCGATTTGATCATGATTTTGGATTGATAAATGATTTGATTGATAAATGCGCCAATTGACGAGGAACAATGACTAATTGATTCAAATTGACATGATTGAAAAGGACAAGGATCGATGATGAATCGATTGCAATATGACAAGATTGACAAGGACAAAGATCGACCAAAATCATGACTGAAAATTGTTATCGACAAGACCTAATTCGAAAGCGAGACAAATGAAGAGTGTAGAAGAATGACTTGATGCTCGCAAATGATAAAAACCAAGTGCGTAACATAGGAGAAATGTTAATGGGATACAAAAACTTAAAATGAGGCAATGCGCAAATGTTAAAGTATGATCCCGCAAGCGTTGACCATTTTTAGGTGTCTACACTTTCCTTAAACCTCTTTCCTTTTAGTATTGTTATTTCATTCATTATCATTTCATACTTTTCATATCATTAAGAATATAAGAAACTTGAATTCTGGTCACTTTGCATTATCTATGTGAAACTTCATACTTTGTTTGTATGGGATGCCAACGTGCCATGTTGTCATCCATGACCCACATGTGCATCCTTGGGCAAAGAATTAGCGGAGGTCACCAAAATATCTTTTTGATGTGTTCTTTTAGATTCTATAATCATGGGTATAATATCTATTGGCACTTGACATCTATCACGCTTTGTGCTTATCTTGAGTGGAGAGGTAGATTGAGTGAGTCCTTGAGAGTGCTGAAGGACTTCTGGTCTGGTTTAATTTTTCTCCCTCTACATTTTGGTGAACTTAATGTGAAACACTTGTTTATTATTTAGTTTGTTCCAAAGTAGTTTAACAATTTTCTTTAGTGATCATTTCAATACTTATGTTAGGCTCCTCCCTTGTACTCTTCCAAAGTTGTCGAAGTGTTGTAAGGCTCACCTATGAGCTTTACGACGACTTAGACTGTCTCTAGGGTGGTTGTGAGGAGAACTTCTAGACTAAGTATACCACCTCATTCTTCAAACATTATTTCTGCATCATCAGACCTTGCCTCGAGTGGTGGACCATATGTCAACATGGTCATGATCACTCTAATCTCGCCCCCTAGCTAGAGGACAAAGACTAATGACATATCTTTTTCACCTTTGGATGCTCCTTACACTGGGGAGCTTGCTCTATTATACATCATGGCTAAGATAAATGGTCACATTGTTACAAGTGTGATGATTGATCCCACATGCTAAGTCAATATCATTACAGGGAGGTTATGTTCATTAATAGTTTACATAGAGTGAGATATGATGAGTGGTGTGCTTTCAATCATATGCATGACAAGTTGTACATTCCTCCTCTAGGAAATATTGCCTTTATGGTCCTCATGGGACCCAAGGTGGTGCCAAGTACCTTAGTTGTTATTCTTGAGTCAGACCTATTTTGATTTAAGTTGGGTATCCCCTGGCCGATTGTCATGGAAGTAATCCCCTCAGTTATTCATAAGTGATTGAAGTTTCCTCATAAGGGAACAATGCATATCATCCAGGACACTAGAACTCAACCATGGTTGCTCATGGGTGATTTTAGTTAGATCATTTCTAGTTTTCTCAAATTAGGCCTATGCTTTCCAATGGAGATTTTTTGTATAAAGCCTATTAGAAGTATAAAATGGGGGAGTTGGCTCCTAAGTTGGTCTAGCCTGCATTTTTTTAATCTCCTTTTACATCATTTTTTCTCCTTTCATGTATGCTCCTATGTTGCAATGAGTTGTATCTTCTACCCCTTCTTCATTAAGGGTTAAGGATAAACCTGTTCCTCAAAGTAAACGTCCTCACCCGTCTAAGACTACAAAACCCTCATGATGTTTTTGTTCCTGCATTTGCACCTCATACAAGAAAAGGAAAGACAAGGTCTGCACTTTTGACATCCACAACTTGCCCTCGCTTTGAGCTTATTGCAGGAATCTCTCATCCTACCTGGTATGGTAAGGGTAGGCATTCAACCTGAGCTCATTCGTCGCCTCTGGCTTACACCATAGATTCAAGGGTACCCCCTATTCCTCTGACTGCTCCCAAGTAAAATAGGGAAGGGTGTAGGTGACAACACCTGTAGAGCCTGTTATAGCAGCACCTCTTGCCTCATCGGTTGGGCCTTCTCCTCTGTCTGCAATGGCTCAATAGGCCTCTCCCATGGAGCATGATGTCGCTAATCCTTGTAAGGCTTCTATTCTTGGTCCTCATTTATGTTGAAACTAGCTTGGACGCGAGTGTAAGCATCATTGATGAGCAATGGCTTTGGAATGTGAGTCTGCCTTGAGGGTTGAGGGTGAGTCATTAGTGTCAGCTCCTTCTCTTGCTATCTTTGTGCTTTCTCCCACTCCTATTTCTCTTTCTACATTTGTGCCTACATCATCTCTCGTGCTCATGCTTGCTACTCCTAGGACTGTCAATAAGCCTCACCCTGAAAGGGTAGAGGTTTTAATTGTTCTCTTCTTGGAACCACTTCTCATCTCTTCCTTGCTTGATATCCCTTTGTTTTCCTAGACCATTGACATGTTGCATACACAGGTTGTGTCAGTGCAACATTGTCTTCCTCACTTTCTTCACAACCTCATCTTCATTAGATTTAACCTAGGGCACTTAAACTTACTATGGTTGATTGGAGGCCTTCGACCTCACAAAAAGCTTAAGAAAAAGTTTGAGCAAGGTCCTTTTCCTGAGTTTCATTGTTGGAAGCCAGTTCTAGCAACCTCTATTTCTATTTATTTGTTTTTTTAGTGCCTATTGCCTTGTTTGCATCTTTTTGTGTTGTTGAGGAGGCTCCACCTTCTATGGAGTTTGTCTCCATCCCTCTTCTAGAGTTCAACGATCTGACTCTTTCTTTACCACCTCTAGTTGAGTCACCTACCTCTTCTATTGAGGGGCATTTGTTTGACTCTTTAGAGGATATCCCCATGTTGTATATGATCTTCACATGGTCATTGACCTTGTCTCTCAAGAGATTTAGGATGAGAATGTGGAAGCTACATCATCCTTGGCTCTTATTTTTGGTGATGCACCTAGTGTTGCCCTCATGGTTATCACTCTTTGAGCTCACCCTCCCTCCCCATATGATCAAGATTGGGAGGATGATGATCTGATGGTGGATGACTACTAGGATAGTACCCTTATTATCTTGTATATTAGAGTGTGCATGTTTGTGTTATCCCATGCTTGCTTTATATGCTTTGTGCTCCCCTAAAGGACCTAAGTTACTCTATAGGTACATGGAAATAGGGGGTTATGACTATGTTTACATGTTTTGTGCTCTCATGGAGGACCCAAGTTGCTTTATAGGTGCTTGGAAAGAAGAGATTTTTTGTCATAATTGTTGGTGTAAATAAATATTCATTTTGGATATTATTACACTTACTTAAGTTAACTTAGGATAATGCATCTCTTTGTAGTTTGGATTTGAGACACTTAGGGAAGTGTGCACATAGGGATAGAGCTTGTAGGAGAAATTCTACCTTTTGTGGTCTTATTTTGCTGTTACACTCCACATTCGGTGGGTCATCCACCTCTTGTGGAATATTATATTATTTCTCCTACCTACCTCTAGTATTTCTTACCTACCCTTGTTTCTCATTGAGCCACATGTCATATTTGTGTGCTCATACATCCATATGGCCTTGCCTATATAAGCAAGCCTATAAGCATTGTATTGGTTAATCCAGTTGATCATTTTGCATATTGATGAGAATACAGTTTGTTCTTGTCATTCTATTGTCTCTTTTATGCTTTTCATTGTACCCTTGATCTTGGCACAATCCTACATGGTATCAAAGCTATTGGGGCTTCATTGATTGGTTTTTGGAGACATCGTGGAAGGCTTCTATTTTCGGATTTGGGGATCTTCATTTTTTGGGGGCATTATACAGCAATTTGGACATCACCATTGAATCCGGGAGGCCGTTTCCATAAATTTTGACTATAAAGTCGACCTATTTTGGTGAGAATTTTTTTTTCCCATTTTGGCTATTATCGTACGGATTTCAAAATTTTTTAAAAAAAAATTATTTTTCAAAAAAAAAAAATTAAAAAATTAAAAAAAGCGATAAAAAAAAATTAAAAAAAAAAGTTTTTTTTGGATTGCTGTGTTTGGGGGTTCGCAGACCCCCCCGTACCCGCAGTATGCGTGTTGCAGGACGTACCTACTGTGAGATCGCCATTGCGTTTTTTCCCGTGCCGCCGAGACCCGGGAACCTCCCGTAGCCGTCGAAAAGCTCCCGCCACCGGCTTCCCTCCCGCCGATCGCTTTACCTTCCGCCGCTGCCGATCGTCCTCCCACCGGTCTCCGCCGCCGCCGCCTGAGCAGGTTCCCGCCGGCTACCTCCCATCAGTCTCTGCACGCTACCGCCGATCGCCTCTCACCAGTCACCTCCCGCCAACCGCTTCACTTCCGCCGCTGGCTTCCCTCGACTTCCGGCCCACCTCTGGCGACCTCGGCCCACCGGTGTCACTAAAACCGGCGAACCCGCGTCCACCACGTGGCCTGCGGTCGACCTCTGTACACACAGTCACCGCGCCACGTCATCCGTACGGCCTGCACAGTCATCTGCCACATCAACCTGTCTGTAAAGTACGGACACCACGCAGAGGGATGACATTTTCACGACGGGCACACGGATGTCAAATTTAACACAGTGAATTGCTGACGTCAACGCCACATCAGCAGCTTTTTGAAATTTTTTTGACCCCTCTCCATTGAGCTTTTCAGTTTTGTTGTCCAACTTTGAAAGGCCATATCTTGCTCATTTTTGCTCCTTTTTTGGTGCAATTTTTTTTTGAAATGGGCTAAAATTTCGTGATCTTCATAGTGGTGTGGTTATTTTCTGATTTTGGTGCACAAGTTTTTTGGAATTTTTCGATTCTCTCAGTTGTACCTATCCAATCCTCAATTCTGCAACTTCAAAGGCCTCGTTTGACCTCATACGACCTCCTTTTCAGGTGCTGTTTTTTTTGAAAGTGCATATTTTTTCGTCTACTTTCATAATCTATGATAAGATTTTAGAGATTTTGAGTGGAAATTGTACTTTTAGATATTGGTCTTATTTGGCCTATTAGGTACTTGTAAATTGCTTGGATCTTAGTTAGATCTCTTGCATTATCAGTTTGAGTCTCTTTTGGCCTTATTGAGATAGTTGTAAAATTGTAAATCAGAAGTCCACTTTGCCATTTTTTGCAAGTGGTCCATTGTATACACACTAATTATAAAGTGCCAAATCATCACCTTTGGGGGGGTTCTTTGATTGAGTGAATTTGGGGGGGTGTCTTGTGTGATTGTGCCTCTCTTTGTGCTCTTTCCATTTTTGTTGCAATGAGCCCTAATAAATTTCCACCTTTAACTCCACATAATTATGCATCATGGAAAATTAAAGTATGGAGTAAATTAATGGAAAAGGGTCTCACACATTACATAGATGGAACAATAACAACACCACCTGATCCTAAGGCTGATCCAAATGCTCAATTAGAATGGCTCACAAAGAATTGCATGGCTCTTGGAACCTTGCGCAAGTATGTATCAGATGACCTCATTTTTCACATTGAGAAGTGTAAAACAATCAAAGAGGCTTGGGATATGTTTCAGAAATTGTATGGTCAAGTTGATGAAATCAGAGGCTATCAGATTGACAATGAGCTCACCAACTTGTATCCCAAGAGTTTTGATACAATCCAAGATTATGTCACCAAAGCAAATGAGCTAAGAGCAAAGCTCAAGGATTGTGGAATTGACAAAAAGGATGCTCAATTGATATTCAACTTGTTGGATAAGCTTGCACCAGAATATGCAACATTTGTGTCTAGCTTCCAAACTCATTGTTTGACAGTGGGGAGTTCTTATGTTATGCCTTCATTTGATGCTTTCACAGAAATGTTGATATTGGAACAATCTAAGTTGTTGAACATGGGGTTTCTCAAGTCTTCAAAGTCCAAGGCTTTGGTGGCCAATCAAGGGAATCAAGGAAGTCAAGGCAAAGATTCCAACAAGAAGAAGAAGCACTCTAAGTCTAAGCCACACCAGGAAAAAGGACAATCATCCTCTCCATCACAAGGCGATTTTTCATCCTCTTCCAAGAAGGGGACACCACCTAAGAAGGATAAACCAACTTGTGCATATTGCAAGAAGTATGGTCATGATGAGCATCGATGCCACGCAAAGCAAGTTGATGAGTTAACCAATCTTCTCAAGAAAAACAACATCAACTTGCCATCCTCCTACATAAAGAAGGATTCATCTCCTTCCTCTTCCTCACAGTCTAAGGGAAAAGGGCAAGCATTTGTAGCTACAACAGGTTCTTCACAGCAATGGATACTTGACTCGGGTGCCTCATATCACATGGGTTCTACAAAGGAGTAGTTTTCTTCATTGGAGCCATCTAAGGTACCTCACATTTACATAGGTGATGATACACAGGAAAGGTTCAGTTGACATGGATGATGGAACATTTGAGAATGTTCTCTATGTTCCTAACTTGTCTACCAACCTTCTCTCCATCTACCAAATCACTCACTATGGGAATGGGAAAAAGGTTGAGTTTACACCAGATTCAATTGTGGTAAAGGAACTTGATGATGATGCCTTGGTAGCAGTGGGACAAGTCAATGACTTTATTCATTCTCCCACTTTGTGCCAAGTTCACCTTCTAGGGCCTTGCTTACTCATTCAAATTTAGAAAGTAAGCTATGGCATGAGCGGTTTGGTCACCTCAACTATCGCTATCTTCAGCAGCTAAGCACTAAAGACATGGTCACAGGTCTACCTCGAATCAGCTTTTCAGAGGGTGTATGTTCAGGTTGTTCCATGGGCAAGCATCCCGAAGAGAAGTTTGATAAAGGGAAAGCTTGGACAACTTTGGAAGTTCTTCAACTTTTTCACAACGATGTAGCAGGTCCATTTCCAGCACCATCATTTAGTAAGGCCTGCTATGTTCTCACCTTCATTGATGACTACTCCCGCTTCACTTCAGTCTACTTTCTCATTCATAAGAGTGAAGTATTTGACAGATTTCAAGACTTCAAGACTCGTGTGGAGAAGCAATCAGGGAAAGTGGTCAAGATTCTTCGCACAGATAATGGAAGGGAATATGTGAACAAAAGACTTGAGGATTTTTGTACATTTGAGGGGATCGATCTTCAGCATTCTGTTGCATACACTCAACAGCAAAACGGGGTTGCAGAACGCAAGAATAGAACTCTCAAAGAAATGGCTAGCTGTATGATACATGCACGTTCTCTTGATCCCACTTTTTGGGCAGAGGCTATCAGTTGTGCCACACACATCCAGAATCGGGTTCCTCACAAAGCTTTGCAAGGTATTACTCCTTTTGAAGCATGGGCTGGTAGGAAACCGATTGTGAGACATTTTAGAGTCTTTGGGTGTCCAGCATGGGCTCGCATACCTCCGCAGAAACGCAAGGCATTGGAACCTCAGAGTTGGTCTTGCATATTTGTTAGATATCCTGAGGCTGTTAAGGCATACAGATTGATGGATCCAGAGACACATGAGGTATTCATTGAGAGGAGCGTTCACTTTAAGGAAAGCTCTCCTAGCTTAGCCTCTCTACCTCCTACACCTTCCTCCATAGTGGATAGTGATGTTAGTGATTCAGATGATGAGACTCCTTCAACTCTGACTCGCAAGGTTACACCTCCGCAAGGTCCACTTGCAGTTGAAGGGCCTTGTCCTCCACCTCCACCTAGACCTCGTTGGGCTCGATAGATACTTGAGTCCATGGGTTCTCTTGTTGGGGATCCTTCAGATACATGAAGAACTCGATCACAACATCAGGATCTTCCACATGCATTCATTGCTACCGCTTCCGATCCACAGACATTTAGGGAAGCATCAAGGGTTCCTGAGTGGGACCACGCTATGGAGGAAGAGTATAGTTCCTTGATGAGGAACAACACATGGGATTTAGTCCATCTCCCTAAGGGGAGAAAGATGGTTCGATGTAAGTGGATCTATCGGACCAAGTTTGCAGCGGATGGTAGTGTGGATAAGTATAAGGCTCGGCTTGTTGCAAAAGGTTTTTCTCAGGTTGCAGGTGTTGACTATACTGAAACCTTTGCACCCGTAGTCAAGATGAACTCCATTAGTTTGACACTTGCTATTGCTGCAGCTCATGGTTGGGCTGTACATCAGATGGATGTGAAGAGTGCTTTTCTTCATGGTGATCTTGATGAGGAGATTTATATGGAGCAGCCACAGGGTTTCATCCAGGATACTTCCTTGGTTTGCAGACTAAGGAAATCTCTCTATGGCCTTAAGCAAGCCTCGAGGGCTTGGTACGCCAAGATGGATTCCTTTCTTCTCTCCGCAGGGTTCACCAGGTGTCATTCTGATCCGAATGTCTACATTTTGCGACAGGATGACTCTCACTTGATACTTGTGCTCTATGTTGATGACTTGATCATTACAGGGAGTACTTCATCCATCATTAGTAGGGTCAAATATGCTTTGCACGACAAATTTTCTATGATTGACTTAGGTCTTTTGCACTACTTTCTCGGGATAGAGATTTCACAGTCACTTTCCGGGATTACACTATTGCAGCCCAAGTATGCTCTTGATCTTCTTGCACACTTTCATATGGCTGATTTTAAGCTTGCCCTGACTCCGTTTCTTTCAAGAGTCAAGCTTGAGGCTCAGTGTTCTTCTCCACCAGTTGATGCCACTTTGTATCGTCAGCTTGTGGGTAGTCTCATCTACTTGACTCATACACGCCCTGATATTTCATTTGCAGTTGGCATGGTTTCCCGCTTCATGCAGGAACCACACGAGCTTCATTGGAAAGCCGCCAAATGCATCCTTCATTACATCTAGGGTACACATCTCTATGGGATTCACTATGCAGCAGGCATAGGACTTCGCTTGGTTGGTTACACAGACTCCGATTGGGCTGGTGATCTAGTTGATCGTAAGTCTACTTCTGGTTACAGTTTTCACCTTGGTTCAGGCCCCATTTGTTGGCAAAGCAAGAAGCAACATGCTATTGCTCTCTCTTCGACTGAGGCTGAGTATCGAGGTGTTGTTAATGCAGCGACTGAGACCATTTGGCTCCAGCAGATTCTCACAGAGTTTGGATTCACCACTCCACGACCGATAGTTCTACATTGCGACAATCAAAGTGCTATTGCAATCTCGAAGAACCCGGTCCAGCACCAGTGGACCAAACACATTGAGATTCATATGCACTATATCTAAGAGCTCATCCAGGAGTAGGTCATTGATTTGCAGTATTGCCCTACAACAGTGCAGGTTGCTGACATATTCACCAAACCTTTCACCGAGAGTAAGTTCCAGCAGTTGCGAGCTCTCTTGGGGGTGCGGGATGTGTCATTAGGGGGGGTTAGCTGACTTCTCCTTCCTCTCTTATGAGGGGGACTTTTTCCTCTTTGAGGTTTTGTCCTTCTTCTTTGAGAGTCTTTTGTACATTCATCTCTCTTTTGGGGGGGAGTTTTTTCCCACTGGGTTTTCTCCCTTTCTCCATTTGTGAGAGATTGCATTGCATAGTTTTGCTTGCATTTGCATATTGTACATGGGTACCTATCATGGCCTAGTAGCCGAGACCCATCTTGCATTGTTGACTTGAGTCTTCATTCCCCTAAGTTGCACTTAAGGGGGGTTGTTGGTGTAAATAAATATTCATTTTGGATATTATTACACTTACTTAAGTTAACTTAGGATAATACATCTCTTCGTAGTTTGGATTTGAGACACTTAGGGAAGTGTGCACATAGGGATAGAGCTTGTAGGAGAAATTCCACCTTTTGTGATCTTATTTTGTTGTTACACTCCACATTTGGTGGGTCATCCACCTCTTGTGGAATATTATATTATTTCTCCTACCTACCCCTAGTATTTCTTACCTACCCTTGTTTCTCATTGAGCCACATGTCATATTTGTGTGCTCATACATCCATATGGCCTTGCCTATATAAGCAGGCCTATATTCATTGTATTGGTTAATCCAATTGATCATTTTGCATATTGATGAGAATACAGTTTGTTCTTGTCATTCTATTGTCTCTTTTATGCTTTTCATTGTGCCCTTGTCCTACAGTAATCTTCCTCTATATTTTTTAATAATCCTTCTTTTATTTGTTCTATCTTGATTTTCAGTATTTGGGGATGATGCAAAGTGTTGGGGGCATTTAATCTCTCTTCCATGTTGAACAAGATTTTTATTTTATCTTTGTTTTCATGTCCCTTCTTCAGAATCATAAAATTCAAGACCATGATGTGTAATTCATATGCAACCATACGCATGATTTACTTTTACTGTTGTGAGTTCTTCTAATTCCAAACTATTAAAGCCCCCTATATCTTTGAGTTTTTGTTGGTGTTGTGGTTTCATGTGTCATCTATTGCAAGGTGCCATTCCACTAAAACATCTAGCTATGTTGACATGACACAAGACCTCTCCCCTTAGAATGACACATGTCTATCTCACACCACTCTAAAGGGGAGCTATCATATCTTTATATTTTTGCATATTTTCATTAGCATCCTGTTATCTCAATATCTATCTTGATACTGTATCTTTTATCTTATCGCCTTTGTGGGTTCCAAACCACTATCTAATTGACCTCTATCTGCCTCGTCACATGGCTATCTAACATAACATAACTTGCTACCCATATTGGCAAAATATTTTTATCTTAGTGATCACTATCTTTCTATCTTTGTGTTTGATCATATCATTTTTGTTTTGAATTTTTTGCTTTTTCGTCTAACATGTTTGTTTGCAGCTAACATGTTTTTGATGAAACAACCTAGCAGTATCTCAAGAAGGTTTAGGACACTTCCTTTGGGGCAACTTTGCACGGTTAAAGAATTATGGTTTTCCTTCGTATCTTGGTAAAACTTTTTAACTCTCTCTACTTTATCTTGCATATCATGATAATGATATGCTCGCTGAAGCAGAGGCAAAATGTAATGTCATAAATTGCACCCCATGCAATTCCACACTACATAAAGCCCTTCATTTTATACTGATTGGAGAACCCTTCAACTTTTGTATGCTTACTCGCTTGGATTTCTTTGTCAACCTTGCTTTCATCCTTTTTCCAACCTTGTTGACTACCTGACTTGTGGATGCTTGCACATCGTGAAGACATCTGTGCACTGTGCTAGCATCCTATGAATATGCAATTTGAAGGTGGTTGTTGAAGCGTTATGCCTTCAATTGATAGGGCTAGTAATGCTTCCTACAACATGCACCAATTTAGTTTCACTTTTGGAATATTTATCTTACCTTGCATTCATTTGGGCCTCTAATTAAGCTATCTAGTTTTCTCTAGGAATCTAATCACTCTCTACTAGCATTAGATTAATTTTTCTAAGAATCTCCAACATTATTGGTTGTCTTTCTTACTTCATTCTTGAGGCTCCATTGTCACCACTTCATGCTTCAAGAAGACCTTGTGTCACTTCTCTCTAGCAAGCTCTTCACTTGTTGGGTGTGAAAGGGGAGTCTCTTTCCTCTTGCATTTATCATTTTTATCTCCATAACATATATATCATTGTGTTTCCTTGTATCTAGTTTTATCTATTGTATCTATCATCTATCTTAGTATTCATGGAGGTGGAATCATCAAAATGGGGGTTTGATTGTGGCAAACTTCTAAAATACAACCCCAACATTTTTCATCCTTGCTTTGTTATGTGTAGGTTTTATAGAGAAGGAGTGAGCTAGCTAGAGGCTTCAATTTTTGGACTATTGTGAGAACTATTTCCTTAAACCTCTTTCCTTTTAGTACTTCTATTTTGGTCATTGTCATTTTATGCTTTTCATATCATTAAGAATATAAGAAACTTAAAGTCTAGTCACTTTGCATTCTCTGTGTGAAACTCTGTACTTTGTTCGTATGGGATGTCGAAGCACCAAGCTATCATCCATGACCTACATGTGCATCCTTGGCTAGAAAACTAGTAGAGGTCACCAAAATATCTTTGTGACATCTTCTTTTAGATTCTGTAATCATGATTGTAATATATACTGGCACTTGACAACTATAATGCTTTATGATTATCCTAAATGGAGAGGTATATTGAGTGAGTTATCGAGAGGTAGCTAAAGGCCCTTTAGTGTGGTTTACTTTCCCCCCCTCTACACACTTAGGTTAATCCATAATAAGAATTATATGTTGTGAAAAACACTCTAGTCTGAACCACTTAAAAAAGTCATTTATCTAGGTTAAATATTTTATGCTTTGGGATAAAACTAAA
The DNA here is from genome assembly GCF_030272615.1 of Cryptomeria japonica. Classification (NCBI taxonomy): domain Eukaryota; kingdom Viridiplantae; phylum Streptophyta; class Pinopsida; order Cupressales; family Cupressaceae; genus Cryptomeria; species Cryptomeria japonica. Next base: position 975,700,111 of record NC_081407.1, read on the forward strand.
AAAGATCCTTAAATGACTATGACTCTCACAAAAAGGAGAATGACACTTAAGAACACCCAAATGAAGTAACTTGGACCCCACGTGGAGGTCTTGGAAAATAATACACTAGGCAAAGTGGGCTAATTTGTGTTATATAATAACCAACTAGATGGTGTGGAATCTATGTTGTCAAATTGAAATTGATGACTACAAATATCACCGTTGATTCAAAGTGGGAACCATAAGCAAGAGATGAAAGAGTCAAAGATATCCCTGTAGAGGTTTGTATTTCCAGAAAGTGGTGTTTTGACACTATTGCCAATCTTTCCACCAAATCTTGGAAGAATTGATATTAAGTTTATGAACCATATCAATCAAAATTGCCTCCAAAATTGAGTCAAAAGTTTCACAATCTTGATTGAAGAGGTAAAACTTAGCTTTGGCCTTATTTTAGGTTAAAAGCCTCATAAAAGGCTCTATAAAAGAGGTTAGATAGATTTTGAATATGTTTCCTCAAAAATCTCAAGGTGCATATCCATCGTAACCTAGCCAATGCGAAGTCTTGGTTTTATAGAATAGGGGAGTAGGTATTTTGTTGGTTGATGTAGAGTACATCACAAAATCCAAGGCCATTACAAAAGAGATAGGGCTTCATGGCTTCCCAAGTTCTCCACATTGTTTTCATCACAAAATTCACTTGAAATTAAATTGAATCTTTAATGGTGAGAAGGGTTTGAAGCCCATTGCCCTTCCAAGTAGGTTGTCCAAAAAGGTGGCCAAAGACAATACAATATCACACAATATTTTCTTAGGATTTTTTGCCTTGAAGGGTACAAATAATCTACTTATTGCAAAGAGACAAACCCTAGTGTTGGGTGGATAAAATCCCCAAACCTCCTAAATCCCAGGGGAAACAATAAAACTCCTAGATAACCCCATGAAATCCCTTGTAATTTTTTTAGGAAGCCCAAAGGAAATCATGAAGGAGTTTTTCCAACTTGATGTAAGAGGATTTAGAATCCCAACACGAGGAGTAATACATGTGAGTGATCATGAGAATCTTGGAAAAAACATAAAACTTCTCTACTGGATTTATAGAGCGGTTTTTGATCCAATGTCCAATTTCTTTTCAATTATGGTGAGAACAACTTGCCTAACAAATACTTGTGATACTTGGAAAGAAAAAGGGATGCCCAAAAATCTAAAAAAAATCTCTGTGTCCAAATCCATTTCCAACCATAAGAGCTAAGCCAAAAAAACATGAGAATGATGAATTATTTATAACATTGAGTCTTATGCCTACATAGTCTTCTTTCCAATTTTGAAAATCCCAATAATTTTTGAAAGGATTTAGCTTTAGAGATTTGGGATCTACAAATATGCTCACTGTTGATGGTGGTGTTAGCACAACCAACTTTGAGTGATACAAATATTGATCACTCCTTCTGAAAAGAAAGATACTTGCTCTGAGGTTCCTTTAGCCAAGTTTTGACTATGTTGGGACAACTTAGTGGCCTATGGGGATGTTTCACAAGAGGCCTTTGCTGGTAAGTGCACGTATAAGTTGGAAGTTAATGATTTTTAAACTCTTTATTTCTCCTTACATACATTAACAAGCAAGATTTAGAAAATGAAATTTAAATACACATGCGTATTCAAAAAGTGAAATTTCAATTATGATGCTTCTTTGAAAACTAAATCTATTAACACATGGTTTAAATAAATATAAAAATAATTCAAGTAATAAGAAATTTGAACAAAATAGTAATTTAAATGGACAATAATAGAGTGAAATTAATTTATCTAATTTAGATACTTAAATTGAATCTAAAGTAACCAATATCACATTAACCAAAATTTCACACAACCAAATGTAAGATTAGTGCAACCGTCAAAGGAAGCAAACAATCAATATTTTTTAGAATTCATCAAATCAAAACCATATCCATGCACTAGACAGCCAAAATCCTATGCAAGCACATCCAAATGCAGATTCAACCAAGTTATCCACTGCTAGATGTAGCGTCCTAAAATTGTGACACTTGCAATTTCGACTGCATTTGGGTCTTCACGATGGCCGCGCAACGTTGAACCTGAATGGAGACCCCGAAACCTGTTTACAACACCAAAAACTGCATTTTTCTGCACCCTGGCCTGATCCCTCCTTGTACCCTGTTGTCCCGGGAGGTGGGACCATGGCGCCCAATGCCCTGGTCCCCCAGGACCATGGCGCCCAGTGCCCTGGTCCCTGGTCCTATTTTGGGCCCGGTCTCCTTTTGGGCATCGGGTCTTTAAGTTTGCAATTCGAGAAATAATGTTTCCTGGTCGGCCTAAGGTCGGAAAAATCAGTCTATCAACCCTAATTGACAAGTATATAAACTACATTTCCTCTTCCAAAAAAAGGAGGAAGACATATGTGTGCAAAAAGGCGAAAGCGATATTCAAAGATTCAAACATTCAAGCATTCAAGCATTCAAGCATTCCTTCAAGCAATTGAGCATTCTAAGTCTCCATTCAAGGCTAGGTGTTGCATTCAAGACAAGGATTCAACCATTGAAGAGGAGATCACTTACAACATACAAAATACAACATTCATTACACCTTCGCATGTAAGAATACAAACATTCTTACAACAAGGTATCAGTACTTGTTTACATTACAAACATTTACATTTACAACATTCTCATTTCTTGGTTAATTCCAAACCGGGGTTTGACCTAAAGGAAAACCCCTCATCCCTAACCCCCCAATCGTCCTCTCTTTTCTGTGTGTAGGTTGCAGGTACGCGGCTGTAATTGAAGATCTAGAATCCTTGTGCAGAGACGAACAGATCCCCCTTCGTTTCGCGGATTTTTCGGAGGACCGTGTGCACGCCGGGCACCATCGTCCTGTCAACTTTCTCTCAAATTTGCAGAACAGCACCGTCTCGACATTTTACTGCTAATTCCAAGTCCGCAGCTTCATCCCATATCCCTATCTCTGTTTATAAGCGAATCTTTCCTACTTTACATGCATTCCTAGTTCAATCTTTCTATCTACATTCTTTACAAAAGAGGGTATCCTTGATGTCACAACCCTTGAAACTCATTTAGAATCCAATCTTGCATTGCGGGGGATTGGATCTTGTGGGTTTCAACCCCTCTTTTGAATGTAAAGTCTCTCCTAAGTGAAAACCATCAACCCTAGTGACTCTCCCTTCTCTCTCCTTGGAGTTGGGGAGGGGAGAACGACTAGGGTTCGATTTTTCCGCTTTACATTTTGGTGAATCCGACGTGAACATCCTCATTCTGATTATTCATGGTTAGATCTGAAAATTTTGCTTTCCTAATTATATTTCCATGTTTGATCTTTTGCAAATTTTAAAGGTTGATTGCATAAAAACCCTAAAATTTTCTTTTTAAGTAATTAAACTTGTGAAATGTTTAATTGTTAATGCTTGTTTCAGATCTACCCTTCTATTGCAAATTGTCAATTCATATTTGTGCTTTAATTCTGAAAATTAAGTGGTTAAATGTCAAAACCCTAATTTTTAAGACCTTCTTGATTCAACCTTTGACTGATAATTTCACTAATCAAAACACCTCCAAATTGGCTGTAACTTTGGATTCCGCAATAAAATCACAATATCTTTCATCCCTGAAAATTTGGAAAAAAGTTGCGAGGACCATGTGCACCTCGAGCGCCCTCATCCCCGACATTTTTTCCGAAATTTCGGGAGCTAGATCTTACTGTATTTTTCTGCTAAAATCCAGAATTTTGGCTGATTTTATCAATTCTAACACTTTCAAAATTAAAGTCAAAGTTGGTCTAGCGATTGCTTGGATTGAGGCTTCTAATCATTCAAAAATTGTTGAAATTAAAATTCATATCAAAATTGTGTTTCTTACTGTCCTAAATCTGAAAAGTGTGTTAGCATTCATTCGAAATTTCAGTGTTTTATTCAAATTTTTGTAGTTTGTGACTTTTGAAATTAAGTGTTTAATTGCAACAACCTTGATTTCCACTTTCAAATTCGAATTTTGCATGAAATTGAGTCAAATTTTAAATTTCAAAGCCTGCATTGCTTTCAGCATTCCCTCTAAAATCATAAAATTCAAAATTTCAGTTTCCCCCTCTTTTTCAAAATTCAAATTTTACATTTTTCAACAATCTTGGTAGGGTTCAATTTTGAGATTGCAACTTTAATTTGGCCTATCTACAGATCATAAAATCACTCAATTTTTTCAGATTAGCTTTAAAATCATCATAACTTTCATCCCTGAAAATTTCGAAAAAAGTTGCGAGGACCGTGTGCACTCCGTTCGCCACGGTCCCTGACATTTTTTCTAAAATTTTGGGAGATTGTCCTGATTGCATTTAACAGCTTAAATCTAGGAGATTGGCTGATTTTATTGAAATTTGCTACCTCTAAAATTCAAAATCTTCTCTCTTTCTTTAGTGCATGAGTTTTACAACAATAAGTCCTACTTACACTATTCCCGTTAGACGAAGCCTTAGAATTAAGTCTTTCCAAGGTGCAATTACCGAGGAGATGGAACCTAATTTGAATGGCCTTTTTAACGAGGACATGGGTAATTCCTCTAATCCTCTTAATGATGAAGAAGCTCTCCATGAGGTTTCTGTAGAACAACTTTTGAAATTGGATAACCAATTTGATAATTTTCGACAATGGATGTCTCAAGAATACCCTGATAGTGAAGCTCTTTCATTAATTGAGGGTCTAAAACATATGGTTCAGAGTGATAAGAATGGAATTGATATTTTGCGTGGTATTGCACACATTGTGGATTCGAATGTGATGCCGATGAAAAGTTATGCCGAAACCTTAGGTTATACACAACCTCCTACTCAAGTTAATCATTCTATTCCTTTGACAACTCCTATTGCTAGTATACCTACTTTTACATCAAACATAATGACTACTTCAATACAAGACATTCCTCCTATGATCACCAGTCATGGGGGCAATCCCTCTTCTTCAATCAACCCTCTTCCTTCATTCAATCCAACTTCTTCATTCATTCCTTCAATGAGTGTCCCTATTATATCTCCACAAATGAACATGATGCAAGGGGGCAATTCATTTAACCCTTCCATTCCTTCTTGTAGCGTTCCTCCTTTCCAATCATCTCCTATGACTAACTATCATAGTGTCCCACCACCTTACTCTCTACCTTCTTTCAATAACATAACACCTCCATCACAATCTAACACGTCTAATATGAACTCTTCGACTGAAGCGACCATTAACAATCTTGCACAAATTGTCTCTTCTTTACAGCAACAAATTGCCTCTATGAATCAATCTAAGTTTAGTGTGCCCGCATTTGATGTTGCGAGCCCACTTTCTCTTGACATTGTTCGAGCTATCCCCCCTAAACATGTTGAAATTCCGCATTTGGAGCTTTATAATGGTAAGGGTGATCCTCTAACACATGTTAAGACCTTTCAAACAATATGTACCGATTTTGCTTATGACCAAAGGTTGCTTGCAAAATTGTTTACTAGAACATTAAGAGATAAAGCCCTACAATGATATTGCTCGTTGCCTTCCTATTCTATTACTTCTTTCGAACAACTTGCAAATGCTTTTATTCAACAATTTCAAAACAATATAAGTCCTAAAGTTACTTTGATTGATTTAATGCATTGTAAACAAGGTGTTAAAGAAAAAGTGACTGATTTCATTGGTAGATATAAGCATTTGTATTCTCAAATTTCCTTTCCAGTACCTGACAATGATATTCAAAGAATATTTATTTCTAATTTACAAAAAGATATTAGAGAAAAACTTCTATTTTCTGAGTTTACTTCTTTCCAACAGTTGTGCACAACTCTTCACAATTATCAACTGACTGTGAGTCAAATGGAACAAGCAAATCCTATGGCTCCGAGTGATAAGGGTGATAGTAGTCAACAACCATTTGGGAAGTTTAAACCGAACAGAGAGTCCATTAAATTCAATGAAAACATCATCAACAACAATGTGAATGCGGCATCAGGTGTTTCTCCTATTTCTAAGTTTTTCAAGAAAGAAAGAAAGTTTACTCCTTTGAATGAATCATTGCATAGTATTATGAATAAGTTATTGGAACAAAATGTGCTTACTCTTCCTCCTATAAGGCAAATAGATCCTTCAAAGATTAATTCATCCTATTTTGATAACAAATCTTTTTGTCAATTTCATCGTCATCCTGGGCATGATACTGAAAAATGTTTTACTTTAAAAGGTAAAATTCAAGATTTGATTGATAATAATACTATCTCTGTTTCTGGTGTGAATGATAAAGGCAATACATCTGTAGCTCCTCCTAACCAAAATCTTCAGATTTTTACTGATCCATTACCTTCTCATACCTCTAATGCGATTGATACTAATGATTCCTCTGTCTCACCTGATGATCTTGTGTCTATGACTCCGAATGTGAATAACTTTGTAGAGTAGCAGAAAATCCCTAAAGAACCTTCCATCACCTTTGATTCTAGTGAAACTATCAGGGCACCTGATATTCCTTTATATATAGTTGCAAAAGTCAAGAATACACCTTGTCATGGAGTGCTTATTGATCCTTCTTGTATGGTTAATATCATTACTAAAGAATTTCTTTTGACTTTGCAATTGAATCAAGTGATCTATGATGAAACAAATGTGGTTGTGAAACTATTTGATGCATTTTCTTCTCCTGCAATTGGTTCTATTACATTACCTATTGAGGTCCATAACAAATCCCTTGATGTGGACTTTGCTATTATTCCATCGTCCGAACAATTTCGTGTGAAGCTAGGCTATCCTTGGCTGTCTTCCATGAAAGCTATTGCTTCTCCTATTCACAAGTGTTTGAAATTTCCCCATAATGGTGAAGTTGTTACTGTCAATCATAGCCTCTTTAAACCAGCTGAAAGAACTTCTAGCGTTCCTATTGATTATTTTTGGCCTAAACAATTCCAATCTCTTCCTCCGCGAAGTGATCATCTTTTCAAATCTTATCAAAAGTGGAAAAAAGATATGATCCTATCTCTAAGTGAACCTAGAACACCCAAACTTGACATTCCTATCGTTCTTGAGAAGGAAGTTCTTCCTTTGAAAGATAAAACTAATGTCTTTCTTCAAGAAGATTCCCAACCCATCCCTATGAATGTGACTATGTCTATATCTAATAAACTTCCTAAAAGTAGACCTATACCTCCTCGTCATGAGGGGCTTGGTCTCCTTCCTAAACCGAATATTCCTCCCTTATATGGAGCAGTTCCTCCTCCTTCCTCTTATGGAGAGAAGAGACCTTCCTCTTCTCCTATTGTTCAACCTAAGAGACCACAACCTAAACACCCAAGTGATAAGGATGAGAACATTCCTCCTCCTCAATCTTCTCAACTTCCTACTAAGACTAGACGGAATCGTTCTGCACGTGAACGCCGACGGAAGCGTCATCTTAGAGCTCAGGTATCTACTTCTCAAACTTTGCAATACCCAAAAACACCTTCAGCTAGTATTATTCCATTTTCTCCTCAGCCGACAATTGAGCCAAAATCTCCTAAACATAAGATGCATGATGGCCTTGATCCTGTGCGAGTTAAAGATCCTATTTTTATAAATCTTGATGATGATATAGATGAAAATGTTATTCATGATGAAAATATTATTCATGATGAAAATGTTACTCCTGTTCATTCTGATAGTGAATATGAATATGTTGATGTTGATAACCATTTATCTAACGAATTTTCTAAAGCACTTATCCTAGCTCCTAGACAAGAACAACATGGCTTGAAACATGAACATAGCCCTTGTTTGGATCTTGTGATAGCTCCATCTGCTGTGTTGGATGTTCCTCCTCTAGCGTGTTTCCTACCTTCCCGAAATATTGATCAGCAAGATCAGGGGGTAGATGACGTGCTGGACTAGTTTCATTAGCATAGCAAACTCTCTCCTCCTCTCTTGATCTCTTTTGTTACTTCTTCTATGTGTTATTCTCATTCTTCTATTTGTTGTCCTTAGTGTTGTCTACTTGAGGACGATGCAAAACATTGAGATCTCTTTTGGTCTCTCTCATGTTGACTCAAAAGACACATGTGTTCCCTTCTTCTAGGTGACCTTCCTTGATTGGGGAATGAAGAACAATTATGCATACATACATATGATATACATGAATTATCATACAGCATTCTGACCCCGAGGAAAGCGAAGTCACCTTGTGCTTTGTGTTTTGTATCTATTATCCTTGGGCTTATCTCACACTTGGGGGCTAAATCCTTGTGATAACGTGCTCCTTTCTCATTTCTTATATGTATCACTACCTTAAAGCAATCACCCCCGGTGAGGCGTGTGCGATCGCTTTAATGTACGGGGGCATACATCCCATTCATATCTTTTCAAGATACTTGAAAATTTCTTGACAAATTTAGCTTTGCCTTGAAAATTTTTGATATCTTTCTTGCATGACTCATAGTGAGGGAACCTTACTACTGACAGTCATGGTTCTCCCTCGTGATCTTCCCTTTTACTTTGTCAATCGAAGTCATAAGATCCTTAGTCCATTGGGGGCTTAGTGTATCTTGCCTCCTTGACGTGGTGAAAGTTTTTCAATGTTGTTTCCTTGTACTTTACCGGAAGTATGAGCGTACGCTTATACTCCCGCTAAAGTGGGGGCTAAATGTAGCGTCCTAAAATTGTGACACTTGCAATTTCGACTGCATTTGGGTCTTCACGATGGCGGCGCAAAGTTGAACCTAAATGGAGACCCCGAAACCTGTTTACAACACCAAAAACTGCATTTTTCAGCACCCTGGCCTGATCCCTCCTTGCACCTTGCTGTCTCGAGAGGTGGGACCATGGCGCCCAGCGCCCTGGTCCCTGGTCCTATTTTGGGCCTGGTCTCCTTTTGGGCATCGGGTCTTTAAGTTTGCAATTCGGGAAATAATGTTTCCTGGTCGGCCTAAGGTCAGAAAAATCAGTCTATCAACCCTAATTGACAAGTATATAAACTACATTTCCTCTTCCAAAAAAAGGAGGAAGACATATGTGTGCAAAAGGCGAAAGCGATATTCAAAGATTCAAACATTCAAGGATTCAAGCATTCAAGCATTCCTTCAAGCAATTGAGCATTCTAAGTCTCCATTCAAGGCTAGGTGTTGCATTCAAGACAAGGATTCAACCATTGAAGAGGAAATCACTTACAACATACAAAATACAACATTCATTACACCTTCGCATGTAAGAATACAAACATTCTTACAAAAAGGTATCAGTACTTGTTTACATTACAAACATTTACATTTACAACATTCTCATTTCTTGGTTAATTCCAAAACCGGGGTTTGACCTAAAGGCAAACCCCTCATCCCTAACCCCCCAATCATCCTCTCTTTTCTGTGTGTAGGTTGCAGGTACGCGGCTGTAATTGAAGATCTGGAATCCTTGTGCAGAGACGAACAGATCCCCCTTCTTTTCGCGGATTTTTCGAAGGACCGTGTGCACGCCGGGTGCCATCATCCCGTCAACTTTCTCTCAAATTTGCAGAACAACACCGTCTCGACATTTTACTACTAATTCCAGGTCCGCAGCTTCATCCCATATCCCTATCTCTGTTTATAAGTGAATCTTTCCTACTTTACATGCATTCCTAGTTCAATCTTTCTATCTACATTCTTTACAAAAGAGGGTATCCTTGATGTCACAACCCTTGAAACTCATTTAGAATCCAATCTTGCATTGCGGGGGATTGGATCTTGTGGGTTTCAACCCCTCTTTTGAATGTAAAGTCTCTCCTAAGTGAAAACCATCAACCCTAGTGACTCTCCCTTCTCTCTCCTTGGAGATTGGGGAGGGGAGAACAACTAGGGTTCGATTTTTCCGCTTTACACTAGATAAACAATTTGGAAGCATATTGTATACAGTGAAAAATGATGATGATAAATTATTGTAAAACCAAAAAGATGCAACCACAACAAACCCTAGTTCTACAACCAAACATTCACCATACACCAATGGAGATACCTAAGAACATGCAAATCAACAAATGAACAATATTACCATTCACATGCCAAGTAAGGTTTCAATCTCCATTGTCTCCTATCTCCATTGATCTTGTTTGATATATTTTCTCTCATATTTTGTATGTGCAGAAGAGCTCAATAGAGAACGAATTGTGGTTGAAGTCGCTTGATCACAAGAAGGCTTGATTGCATAAGGTGATTAGATGCATGAGGTGATTAGGGTTGATAATGATGAAAGTATCCTCTTATATAGAAGATGCTTTAGAAAAAGGAGGGATAAGATTAAGAGGTGAAAAGATAAATGGTCAGCTAGGATTAAAGGGTAGGTAGAAGAAATAATAAAAGAAAGAAGGGAGTAGGTAGAGGAGGATTAAGAGATAAGTGACATGTGTCACAAAGGAAAAAGCTAATTAATTAATTAAATAAATAAAGATTTATTTAATTAATAGAGGAAGTGGGGCCAATTAAATAAAAAAAGTATTTATTTAATTTAGCGAAAAAGGATAATTTAAATAAAAAATATTTATTTAAATGAGAAAAGGGCTAGAAAAGGCTAAATGAATTAATTAAGTAAATAAAGATTTATTTAATTAATAGAAGACTTAGGATAAAATAATTAAATAAATAAAATATCTATTTAATTAAAGAGGACAATTTTAGGTGTCTTCACATATCAACACCAGAGGACCAAAAAATCATTTCCAACATAACAAATATCCATTACATTGATAAAAAAATCTCCACAATTAAAAAATCAGGAGATTCCATGTTGAGTGTTGGAGGATAATTTTTTTTTTAAAGCAAATGAAATTTTCTCACCCTAATTATGATGCCTAATGTCAAATATATAGATTTTACACAATTTTAGAAGCCCAAGATTTGTGGAATTGGACATTGAAACTAAGTAGTTAACTTGAGGAAATGAAAACTTTAGTACAACTAACTAGCATCTAAAATTTACCAAAATAATAAGTTAAGTTTATGAAAGCACACAAGTAGCTCTTCTATTTGAGAACATGGCTTATTACAATGCAGAAAGAAGGAGTTAAGATCTCACATCAATGGTTGAGAGCTTCACATCTTTTGGATATAGAGTTGGCGGAAAAATGGAAGAATATGAGGTAGTGAAGAAGGTACTTAGAACCCTGCCTAGATTTTTTTCCCTAAGGTGTCTTCTATTGAAGAAAGTAATGATTTGGACACTTATACAATGAATCAACTCTATGGAGCACTTACTACCTTTGAGATGAGAGATGTTGAGTTGGACAACTCCAATATGGAAGTGTCATTCAAAGCCAATAGAAAAGTAGGAGATAATGCTGGTCCTAATGAAGAATTTGATGTAGAAGAAAACTTTGTGAGAAGACTGAATAAAGGCATTGACAAATATAAAGGTAAGTTACCCTTCAAATTCTTTAACTATGGAAGATTGGTCATTATGATTCTAGGTGTACTTTTAAGGATAATAACAGGAGGAGAGAAGATAGAAACAAAAGAGAAGAAGACAGAGATAGAAGACACATGCCTAAAAAGATGTTTTACTTTAAAGAATGTTACTCGTCTGATGATGAGGATTGTGAGGATTAAAATAATGAGGTATTGTTTATGGATGTAAAAGTTGACAATGTTGAAGAATGTAAGGAATCTAGTACTCTGCATGTTGATGAAAATAATGAAGGATAATTAATTGTTTGGAATTATCTTCATGCAAAAGAAGAACCAAATATTTGGGTGATAGATAGTGGTTGCTCCAATCACATGATTGGTGATAAAAGAAAGTTCATCAATCTTATAGAACGGTATGGTGGATTAGTTAAATTTTGTGGAGTAGAAGCTGCTCAAATTTGTGAAAAGTGCATAATTATAATTGATGGAAAACACATAATAGAGGATGTTCTCTATGTTGAAGGTCTAAAACATAACTTTCTAAGTGTTATTCATATTTAACAAAGGATACAAACTTATATTTAACAAGAGTGGTTGTGAAATAAGAAAAGGTAGTTTTGAAAGACTGGTTGCAAAAGGAACAAGGATTGATGGAAACATCTATCAACGAAAGGAGGCAAACCCTTTCTTAGCCTTAAATATAACAACTCAAGAATTTTCTATTGAAACTAAAGTGATGAAATCTCAAAAGGATGATTGCAAAAGTGATGATTGGGATAATGTTGGTTTGGATGATTACAAAATGAAATTTGAAAAGGATCTCCAGTCAACTCTTGATGATCTTGAGCTGTTGAAAAGGGTGAATGTGAAGAATACAAGTTAAGATTGAAAAAGGTAGAAGATGAAATTATCAAGCTAAAATTAGAAATCGGAGAAAAAAAAGAATATGAGGACAAACTCAGAAGGGATGAAATTATCAACCTAAAGATTTAGATTGAAGAATACAAGATGCTTGCTAATTGTTTAAAGATTCCAAGCTTCATGAAAAAATCACTGAGTGCACCAAGCTTGAGGAGAACTTGCTTCTATGAAGAAATAATTGGAGGAAGCTAAAAACACCTATATATTTGCTAGAAATAAAGATGACTCTAAATGATCTAAGACAAACATGGAGGATATCAAGGATGAGAAATAAAAAGCACACAAATTCAAGAAGACTAATGCAGATGGAAATGAATTTAGACAACTTTAGAGCTAAAGGAGGAACTTCAAAAAAATTACTACAAATCAAATTTCACCAACCAAGTATCTTCAATCTTTTAATGGCAATTGATTCTGTTGTAAAAGAGGTTGTAGAATATAGAAGTAGAATGAACATAAGTTCAATTGGGGCTTCTAGGCCTTAATCCTTTAATGGTTAGTGTTATGCATGCAACAAATATGGTCATATAGCAAGTGAATGTAGAATTAGAACTATGAAAAATGGTGTTATCGATATGAACAATGTTAGATCTTTCAATGGATATTATTACACATGTAACATGTTTAGTCATAAGGCTACAAACCATAGATATAGTGCAAGAAGAAGCTATGTCTCACAACAAAATATGACCTATTATAATTGTAAACTTTAGGACATGTTGCTAGATTCTATAGAGTAGAGAATGTGAGGACAATTGATTCACAAAAGAAGGTTGATCAAATAAAGAGAGAAATAAAAAAGGCGCGGGTAAAGAAGACAAAAGATAATGGATATGACAAGGTGAAGAATGAATATGTACCCTAAGGTGGTGCAGATGGTTCTTCTAGAAACTAAAAGGATAGCAAAGGGTCAGGGGGAAGTATCCATTGTATATATCTCATCCGCCCTTAAGTGTGGTGGCTTATATTTGGGAAGCTCTTTGGTTCAGATATGTTCAACATAATAATGAAGGCAAGTTATTTCAGAACATGACAAAGACTGATTTAAGTTGTGTATTAGATATCTATGACAATATATGTTGATGATTTGGCTATCTTAGTAGAAGATGTAAAAGGATGAGAATAGGAGTATTGATGTTTTCCCCTCCCAAGTAAATAGAATTTTATTAGATTAATATTTGATGTCAATAAAATGGAGATTAGTAGAAATCAATACAAATCCATAATAAAGCCCAACCATAAACCCATGAATTTAACTATTTTAAAATATATCAAGAAAGATTAGCATGCAAATAAATATGGAAAATAAGTAAACAAATGAACACTACTTCCCTTATGATGCCCCCAATGTCATTTGCTCTTCCTTTTCCTCATCTTCATGATCCCATTGCTACAAGATTGAAAAATAAAGTTTTGGAGATGGTTGAGGATAATGAATGTGGATTGCTCTCACATTTGCATAACAAAAAGATGGATGGGTGGATAGAGATTAATGGAAATTCTTGCATCAAGATGATATGACAAAAGTGGATTGGAAAATGAAGTGTTTATGCAATGAAATTGACAACATAAGAATGCAATGAAAGTGGATAATTTGTGAAGGGAGAGAACTCCATTTTATAGGATTTTGAATTTTAAATGCTCATTTGAGATTGGAAGTTAATGAAGGGTTGAGATTGAAGATGAGGAGATGAGTTGGATTGAGCTCATAGCCTTGTGACAAGTGTCACAAGGGGTAGGCTTTGAGAAGAGGGAAAAGTGTGCTCACACATGTCAAAGCACCTCTTAGAAAGAGAACTTGTTATGGGGAAGAGGGCAAGATCTGCTCACACATGTGTGAGAAAATCTTTGGAAGACCATGAGTTTGACAAGTGGAAACACTTTTGGCAAAGTGTAAGGGGTATAGAAAGGGGGGATATGACATGTGGACTAAAAGGGAAAGGTGTAGGGTGGCTCCACGGGGAAGAGAATTCTCACACATGTGTGAGCACCCATAGGTGAAAGGTGAGGTGGAGAGGTGAAAATGAATTGTGAATGCAAGTCATTTATGAGGGGAGTCATATGTGGACTTGGGTAGGTGTGTAACACTTAAAAATAGAGTAAATATTAATAGGGATTAAACTTTGGTTAATTAGCTTGATGAAGGGGATTAAAAGGTGGTTTTGTTGGAATCACCAAATTAGTTTAATTAATTGTGAATTAATTTAACTGATTGGGATTAGCATGAGGATTAGAATGTTTGCCTAAGGTTGAGTTTGATATTGAAATAAATCAAACTTTAAAAGAAATGAGATATATATAATTAATTGATAAATTAATTATAGGGATGAAAGGGTAATTAACTAAATTAGTTTAGGAATGTTAAAGGGTTAACATTATTAATGAAATTAATTATACAATATGGGGCATTTAATTAAATATTAATTTAATTAATTTTATGTGTCTACTTTTTGTCCCTCTTTGATATAGCATCATGAAGTGATGTTATATCAAAGAAGACAAAAATATAGTGGATAGAAAAAGATAAGGACTAGTAGCATGATGCCCAAGTCACTAGTGGGTTGAGGAAAGATGATGAGGAAGTAATGTTATGCCCCCTCAAGGACATGTAGATTCCAAAACATGCGTGTTCTCTCGAAATGGATAAGAATATAGGATGAAAGGTAAAAGGGGAGGGATAATGAACATGTGGATGAGAGAGTGTATATAGGCCACGAGGGGGAGGAGGTGAATGAATTGGAGCCTTAGGGGAAAAGGGAAGACACAATGAAAGAGGATATGATGGGTTGAATGGAAGGCTTATGAACAAAGAGGATGAGATTGTTGTTATGCATTATGTGGAGAGAAATCCTAGGTTTTATATTGCAAAGGATTATCGACACCATTGATTATAGAAATCAAGATGTTATGAATATCCCATGCATGAACTAGACTCTCAAACAATAGGTTATCTCAATGCATGCAAGTTCTTGGTTAACTATGATGGGATATATGGGATACACGAGTGTGATTTCATACTCATGCATTCAAGTCCTTTATGGGGATTTGATTGGTATATGCAAAGGATGGTCATCATAACTATACTGCCATACTTAAAGTTTAAATGTAAGACTTGTTGGATCAAGCATGAGAAACTGACAAACACGCCAAACCACACTAACTATACCCCAATGTACACCAACCAAGACATACCAAGATATAGGATAATCTAGGAAGTCATGAGTAGGTATAGTCCTAGGATAACAAATAAAATCAAAGCAAAAAGATCATTTAAGAAAATGAATCACGTGGCCAACAAAACATCTCTTGCCAAGGGTAGGACATGTAATTGGATTGGCTACCAGGCATGGGAAGGATGCATCCCGATGGGCATGATGATGAGATGGATTGATGGGAGGCAATAGGTAAGTTGACTGGGAGAGACGCTAGTCAAGAGGATCTCTGCTTGGATTTGGTTAATACATCATGGACAGGTGTTTGGATCATGCGCAAGTCAATAACAACTTCAATGGTTGGGAAAAGCTCAGTGTACTGGGGGAAAGCTCAGTATGATGGGAATATATTTGTTCACGGTAGTGGACTAGCTTATCATCTCATGTGGAAGGGGGTCATAATAGAATGAAAGTGGTGTGCACTGAAAGTGTGTGACTAGGGAGAAGAGTTCCTGCACAAATGGGTAAGACTAGAGTGAAATGCAACTATGATGGGGAATGGGATGATTGTATGAAATGGAATGTAAGTGAATGAAATGAATGGGGAAAGGGAAATACGATAAGTGTCCAATTAGATGGTGGATTAAATTTATTTACCTTGACATTTGAAAAAATGTTTTCACCAAGATACTTGCCCATAGCACCACATAGTGGTTTTCACCAATGGACAAAATGGGTTTTCTTTACTTTTTTGCATTTTCCAACTTTTTGTATTTTATATGCTTTTTTATTTTTTTATTTTTGAAAGCTAGGATTCCCTGAAGATTTATGCATAGAATTTCTTTAGATGGATGATATTCATGGGTTCATCCAACAACTCTCCTTCAGTTCAAGCCAACTGATAGGCTCTAGAGCCATATTTAATGGTGATAACATAGGGTTGAAGCTAATTAGGCTCAAATTTGCCTTTATTTTCTTTATCCTGGAGGTTTATGCATAGAATTTCTTTAGATGGATGATATTCATGGGTTCATCCAACAACTCTCCTTCAGTTCAAGCCAACTAATAGGCTCTAGAGCCATATTTAATGGTGATAACATAGGGTTGAAGCTAATTAGGCTCAAATTTGCCTTTATTTTCTTTATCCTGGAGGTTTATGCATAGAATTTCTTTAGATGGATGATATTCATGGGTTCATCCAACAACTCTCCTTCAGTTCAAGCCAACTAAAAGGCTCTAGAGCCATATTTAATGGTGATAACATAGGGTTGAAGCTAATTAGGCTCAAATTTGCCTTTATTTTCTTTATCTTGGAGGTTTCTCTAATTTTCCTTAAGCACAAGGTCACCAACCTCAAACTCTCATGCCTTGAATTTCTCATTGTAACTAAGACAAAGGCAGTTTTGATAAACCCATAAGTGATTCAAAGTGTTGAGGTGTCGTTCATCTCGTAATTTTAGTTCTTGAAGTCTTGCTATTTTGCATTCTTCATCAGGAAGAATGTTTTGCAGTGATATCCTTAGTGAGGGAAGCTCGATCTCAAGTTGTAAGACAACTTCAGAACCAAAGACGAGGGAATATGGAGTAGCCCTAATGGGTGTGTGGATGCTTGTGTGGTAGGCCTAAAGGGTAGGGTGAATCTGCAAGTGCCAATCATGGCCAACTTCATTAACGGTCTTTTTGAGGATTTTGATAAGGTTTTTATTTGAAGCCTTAGGTTGATTGTTACCTTGTAGGTAATACGAGGTGAAAAAGTGATTTTGGATACCGAATTTGTGACACAATTCTTTTACATCCCAATTTTTGAAAGGTTTTCCATTGTCTGTGATGATGTCCTTTGGAATTCCATATCAACAAATGAGATAGTTTAGGATGAACTTTTCTATTTGTGTTCCTGTGGTATAAGTAAGTGGAATTGCTTCCACCCACTTAGTGAAATATTCGGTGGTGGTGATGACGAACTTGTGGCCATTGGTGGAAGTGGTCTGGATTTTGCCAATGAGATCGATCCCCCACTATGAAAAGGGTCAAGGTGTGATGAATGATTGTAATGCAAGTGAGATGGCACATGCATCTTGTCACCATGCTTCTAACAGGGTATGCATTTTGATGCAGTCAAGGTAGGGAGATCCAATAAACCCATCCTTGTAGCCTAACACAAACACCATACAAAACATACTGATAACCGGTAACACAATGCCATAAATAACAGAAAGAATAACTGGTAACAACACAGAATACACAATTGGTAAACAATATAAACAATTCTTATTACAGTCTGGAGTATTACATATGCCACATATTGGACTGCATCCCAGGATTACAAAACAACTCTTACAACTTAGATCTATGATCTACAGATCATCTTCTCAACAATTCATCATCTGGTAATAGCTTCCACTGTTCTGCATTGATCCGGACCTCAGCCATCCTGACTTCAGTCTCCCCAGACCAGAATCTCTTCGAAATCAATATACAAATCTAAGATCCGCAGATCTTCTACTCGACAAATGGGTCTCCGGTAGCAATCTGCACTGTTTTGCACTGATCCGGACTTCAACCATCCTGACTTCTGTCTCCCCGGACCCAAAATCTCTCTGGAAACTACATCTTCGCTTGATCTTGAACTTCAGTCTTTGATCTTGTATCTTCTGTATCTATCCTACTCAAATGATTTGCAAACTTCCATTTATACCATTCACAAATAATAATAACTTGATCAAGTAGGCCCAAAGACCAACCGGTTCATGAAACGTGTAATGGTAACATGTCAGCTCAAATCACTAAGAACACTTCCAAAATGCATAAAACATCACGAAGTCTTTTGGGAACATCGAACACAACACAAGAAACATAACTCCATGATCTGCAAGTCATGGAGATCAACCACAACCCAATCCAACTTCGCTCAACACACTACTAGAGTAACCGGTAAGAACATACGAACTGAGCCAATACTGGAATTAATAACTCACCGAGATTAAATCTAAATGCCATGAAACTTGAACACAGAAAAGATAATGAACACAAGGGAATAAACCCAAAACCACAACGCTAAACTCTCAAACAAAAATAAATGCCATGGTATTATGTGTTGTTACCGGTTGTTCTTTCTTCTATTTTTGGCATTGTGTTACCGGTTACCGATATAGTTTGCATGGTATTTGTGTTAGGCTAAAAGGATGGGCTATCCTTCATTGGATCTCCCTACCTTGACTGCATCAAGTGGTATCAGAGCTACACTGATGCTCCTGCATCACATTTCTTTACACAGTGATAGGCCTTTTGTTCCATAGTAGGCCAGTAGTAACCCATTCTAAGGAGCCTTTTAGACAACATGAGGCCACTTGAGTATGATTTTTTATTCTAGCATATCATATGCAGGCACTAAGAGATGTTCAACTAGAAATTCACATATGGTACTATTTTCTAGCATTTGCAACAAATATTCAATTGTTGCCATGGTGTTTGTAGCTCTATTTGTTGCTTTGGGAATCTGCTCAAAATGGATTGAAGTGAAATTTTGTTTAAGGTCTTCAACCATGTGGTAGTATGGGAGAAACTTGTTGTCCTTCATTTGATACTCATCATTGACCCACTAATTACTAACCAAGAGTCTCCGTAAATAGATGTCTGTGATTTTCCATTTGATGGCCATGCAAAGTCTTGTGGCGAGGGCCTTATATTCAAAGATATTGTTTGTGCATGGAAATGCCAACTTATAGGACTTTGGTATGTAATCTCCATGTGGGGTAACGAACAAGATTCCTGCTCCTGATCCCCATTGCATGAAAGAATTGTCAAAGTATAGCTTCCATAGAGTGGTCTGTGTGACTATCATGATAACATCATTTGGGAATTCAGTGATGAGAGGTTGTTTTGTTGTTAGGGGTGCTTTTGCTAGTTGATATGTAGTTACTTATCCCTTTATAGCTTTTATGTCCACATACTCAATGTCAAATTCACTTAGTATCATGACCCATTTAGCCATTCTACTTGTGAGGGACGTCTTTGATAGGAGATACTTCAAGGGATCAATTTTAGCAATGAGATTAGTTTTTTTAATTGAAAACATAGTGTATAATGTTTTGAGTGCTAAAGATGACATCTAGACAAGCTTCTTCAATAGATGTGTAGTTAAGCTCATAGCCCACTAAGGTGCAGCTAATGTAGCACAACATGTTCTTTACCTTGATCGTCTGCTTGTGCTAAAAGTGCCCCCAATGTGACTGTTGTTGTTGATATGTATAGAAGGAGTGGTCTATCTAGAATAGGAGGCATGAGGATTGGTGGAGAAGCAAGGTATTCTTTGAGTATCTCAAATCCTTTTTGGCATAAACAGTCCCACTAAAAATTTGTGTGTTTGCGAAGTAGATGAGCAAATGGGTGGCATTTGTTAGCAAGCTCAACAATGAATCACTTGATAGACTAAATCTTACCTTGTAGGCTAAGTAATTTCTTGAGAGTCTTGGGAGGTGGCATTTCCATGATGGCTTTGAATTTTGTTGGATCTATCTCTATGCTTCTTTTGGATATAATGAGCCCAAGGAGCTTTTATAAAGTAACTCCAAAGATACACTTTTAAGGGTTGATCGAGTCAGAGTTTATACTTTTCTAGGTGCTCAAATATTTTTGTCAACATTGTAGTGTGTCCTTCTCTTGTCTTTGATTTGTTGAGGATATCATATGCATAGTCCTCCATAATGTCATGCAGGAGGTCATGAAATATTATTGTCATAGCTCTCTGATAAGTTGCACTGACATTCTTCTGCCCAAAAGGCATCACTTGGTAACAAAAGGTGCCCTACGGAGAAGTGAAAGTAGTTTTATGTTGGTCTTTAGTTGTGATCTTAATTTGATTATACCCCTGAAAATCTGTCCATTAGGGAGAGCATCCCATGTGCTGCTGTGAGATCAACTATCATGTCAATGTTTGGTAGAGAAAATTCATCCTTAGGACATGCCTTATTAATATCTCTAAAATCATTGCATATGTAGATACCCCCAATCGGCTTGTCAACTCGTGCTATATTGGAGATCCATTTTGGATAGTCAATAGGACAGATGAATCCCACATCGATCATTTTCTTTAGCTTTGCTTTGACCAATAAGGAAATTTGGGGATGCATCTTTCTTAGCTTTTGCTTGACAGGTTTAGCATCCAGACGAACACCAAGGTGGTTTACTACTAACTCTGGACCCAATCCTAACATGTCTTCATAAGACCATGTTGAATTTTGCTTTGTGGTTTGAAGAAAGTCGATGGTATTTTGTTGCTCTTGATCATTGAGAGTCTTGGAAATGAGTGTGTTTTGGGATTTTTGGTAGTGCCAAGTTTGACCACTTTAGTTTACTCAATTAGAACGAAGGATTTATCTGGGGGGAGTACCATAAGCGGCAAGTCAATTCCCTCATCCTCTAGCTCCTTTTGCAGGTTTTCACTAGGGGATACATCTTTTCTTTTTACTTTTTTGGTGTCCAAAGGCACCTCGTGGAGGTTTTGACAAAGGGAATCTTAATTTGTCTTTTTATTTTCACTTTTATTACTAACAGATTTGACTTGATTGTCAAAGTATGCATCCTTATGTAGCTGAATGCCACAAACCTTAGTGTGATCTTGTAGGTTTTGCATCTCTAAAAGTGCTAAGATGACATTGTCATCTGCACATATGTTCGAAGGTTCTTGTTGGTCCCAATCTATTAGTTTAGGGTAAACAAGAGGGAGGTTGTTAGAGATAGATGGAGTTATGGTCATGATACGGGTTTTGAAGAAAAAGTCATTGAGATACTGAAAAGGCACTTTGTAGAACTCTTCATCAAAGTTGACGACATCACAAGGTTCCATGGTCTGAACACTAGTGGTAGTAATCTTAGGTACGAGAGAGTAACCCAAGTCTTTGTTGTGTTTGTATGAAATGGGTGCAATGAGTTCCTTTCGGCCTTGTTCTTTAGGTCCTAGACCGTGTCCTTGTAGACCATCTTGTCTACCATAGCAAAAGCTTTAGGATAATTCTCTTTAGGAGTATCAGATGGATCATCATCTTCTTCTCAATATAGCTAGGAAGTTACATTGGTTTCCATGTTTTCTTCATCTAAAGGATCTCATTGTTGGAAGGTAGTTTTTTGCACTATATGGTAGGTTTCCTTGAGAGTTCAATTTATTTTGGTCTACCATATGATTTAGGAGATGTATGGAGGTTCCCCACATAAAGTGCATTCTATATACTATATTCTCCATAGCCTTTGTCAATTATCTTGTCCTTGATCTCGAGTGGAGGTGGATTTGAGGTGGAAGGATCAGTGGGAGGAGTGGTGGATGTTGTGGAAGTGAGGGAATTAAGTGGGCAATGGTGAATGTGTTTCCCCTCTAAGAGATTGTAATATTGAAAGGGTTGTGAATCCACAGGGATGGTGACTTCACTGCCATTGTATGTAAATTTTAAGTATTGATGGTATGTGGAAGGGACAAACTGGATGGAATGGATCCTTGGATGGCCAAGTAGGATGTTGTAGGGAAGATCAAGGTCCAAGACTTGACATATTGTTTCCATCGTTGTTGGGCCAACCTGGAGCGGAAGCTTGATGGTGCCCTTAGAAACTATTTCAAAATAATCATATGCCTTGGTCGTGATTTTTCCTGTAGGATCAACAAGTTCTTCGGAGAATCCCAATTGCTTGATCAACATATATGTACACATATTCAAATCGGATCCACAATCTATAAGGACTCTCTTGATTTTGTGTTTATGTACAATAGCCTCAAAGTGGAGGAGTTTGTTATGTAAAGGGTCATTAGATGGAATATCTTTAGAAGCAAAGATAAGGTAGTGTTGTGCGGCAAGGTTCCCTATGAGGGCCTAGAATTTTGCTGCATTGATATTATCTAGTATGTGCGATACTAGTAAGGCCTTCTCAAGGACATCCTTGTGAATGGGTGAAGTTTTGAGGAGCTCCGGGATGGATATTTATGTAGGCATCTTATCGAGGTGAGAAAGAACATTGTAGTAGGAGGTGGATGGTTCAGAGGAAGAAGATGGAGGTGAAGCACCTTGGATAGTTACCATTTCTCTTCTAGTGGTTACATTGCATTTGTTTGAAGGGAGTGGATTCGAAGGAGAGGCTCCTTGAATAACTATGTTTTTGGGAGGTGGGTTATTGGATGGCGAAGAGGTGGGGACACCTTGAACAATTATCCTTCCCCTACAAGGTGTAAGTGTGGATTCGATGCCTCGAATGGTGATGGTGTTGACATGATGTTCTGAGGGTTTGATGCGTCCTATGAGGGATTCAAATCCTATGATGGTGTTGGTGTAGTAATGAGGAATTGCATGAGATGATGAACCTTTATCTTTGCCATACTTTGGGAAAGGATCCTGGTATATTTTAAGTTTGTCATTGGCGTTGGTATTCTTGATTGCAATTTCAATATCACCCTTGTCAATAAGGCCTTGGATGTAATTTTTTAACCTCGTGCACTTTCTAGTGTCATGACCTTGGACAAGATGGTAATCATAATATTCAATTTCATTGTACTATCAAGGTTTTGGTTGATTTTCATCAAAGAGACAAGTCATAGGAAAGACCACTACATTGGCTTGGATAAGCTTTTTGAAGACCACCTCTATGGGCTCAACAAGCGAGGTGTACTCTTGCTAAGATTGATTGTTTGGATGAGAAGGATGTCCAGGAATGGAGATTGTGTTGCAGGGTTGGGTTTGATTTTGCAGATTAGACTGGGTGTTGGATTGGAATTTTTTGTTGGGTGGATTGGATGATGTGGTTGTATCTTGGACCCGTTTAGCATTGGTCACACCGTCGTTGACAATATTTTTATTCTTTGACCAATAGTTGGGTTTATCATTGGATGGGAATCATTGTGACTCTTTTTGGTATGGTTTAAGGACCCCTTTCTCATGAAGAACTCTTTCTAGGACTAGACCCTTCTTAGTAACTTCTACAAAGTACTCAAGACATTGACAACTCAAGCAGTAGGATATCTCAGGTACTAGGTTGCTCAGGAACAACTCAACTCAATATGATTCAGGGATATTCCAAGGGAACTTTCTAATGAGATGACACCACCTTTGTAGAAAGTTGGCAAAGGTTTCTCCATTTCATTGCTTGGTATTGCATAGGTCCACCATGGATGCATCACTCTTAATATTATACTCATAATGGGTGATATTTTTGTTTAAAAAGGTTGGGGAAAGAGTTAATAGAGCCACGTGGTAGGCCAGAGAACCAATAAAGCACAAACCCACTTAGACTCTTTGGGAATAGTCTTTGTAGGTAAACATCACTATAGGATATCTCCTGACAAGCTATGTAAAATTCTTTGACATGTTCTCAGGGATCTCCTTTGCCTTTGTATTTGTCAAATTTTGGCATCTCAAAACCAAGTGGATAGGGGGCCACTAAGAGCAACAGATCAAAAGGACAAGGACATATCTCTTCAAATGTATAGGGCTTGTTGTGAGTCCCATATTTGAAGTTTTTGATCATATTCTTCATATCTTGCATTTCTTTCGCTAGGTCAGGTACTTGGGGTGCAGTGATATGTTGATGTTGGAGAGGACGAAACTCATGGGTCAAATTGGGTATGTATGGGATATGAGTAGACACTAGTGGAACACTACCACCAATGTATTGGTGGGAAGATATAGTTGCTTGTGAAGCAGTTGGGGGACGTGAGATTGGTGAAACATTAATGGATGGAAGGCTAGTATTGATTTATTGGATTGAATTGCCTAAAGGTACGAATGTTGTGGGTGGTAGGATTAGCAGTGTTTGCAAGCATGGAAGTGTGTGGTTGAGGATTGATGAGGGTGTTAAGGGTGGCCCTATTGGTGAATTCACTTTCCATGGGGGTATTAAGGATGGTCCTATCAAAGTCAATTGGCAATCTTGCCCAAGATGTAATGAGATCTGCTAGGAAACTGCTGGGGTTGGTCTTTATCAACTTGTCCATCATTTCCCAGTTATATGGATCTCCCATGAAAGTTTGTAATCACGGTGAATGTTCAAGTTGTTCCACAAGGATTTCCTCTTCTTGAATCTCTTGGTCAAAATAGGAATTAAGATTGAGAAGTTCATCTCATTGGGCAACCATCTTTTTTCTTTTGGGCTCCTGTGTAGACCATACAAGGGTGACCTCAAAACGACAAGAGTGGAAGGATGGTTGGAGGTGGAAATGATAAATGAGTGGATATGAGATTTGGATTTAGGACTTAGTGCTTTGATTGAAAAATCAAACCTTAGGGTAGAATCAAGGATCTTGGATTGGATTGAACCTTGGTCTTTTGATTAGGTTTAGGTTGGATTTGATTGGATTACAATCTTCTCTCACTTGGAATAGACAAAGTTTTGAAGTAAAATTAGATAAGGTGTAGGGATCAACAATTTTGCTATAAATCAAGGTAAAAACCTAGCTAGGTTGAATCTAGATCCTTGGATGAAGATTGGATTTGGATTAGGTCTTTTCTAACTTAGGATAGACTAAGTTCCTAAGAAAGGTTGAACATGGATAAGGGTTTAGATCAACCCCAAGTGATTAAAGATAATTAGGAACAATAATTGAGATAGATAGTTTCTCAAGCACAATGCTAATTAGGGATTTTCAAATGATAAAAGGTCTAGCTTAAACTTTTACAAAGTTTGGATCTTGGCTTAGGGATCAATGATGATTGGGTGTGATTTGATATATGAAGATCATAAGGTCGATTTTGGATGCTTGCGCTAATTCCACATGGTTCATGAAATATTGGATTGTGGAAGAATGGATATCAAATGGATTGAAATCAAAAGATGACGGGTGAAGGGCGAGTAATAGGATATCTCTGGATTTGGGAGATGAGGCAACAAGATGTAGTGATTTCCGTTTAGGGATTGAGACATACCTATTCTTTGGTTATGGGTGATTGTTCTTAAAGGCTCTAGTTCAAACTCACATATAAAGCCATGGAGAAATTCATGATATTGGTGTAGGAACATGCTATGTTTCAATAGGAGGTCACAATTTTTGTATAGGAAACTTCTTCATTTTTTGGATGACCTCAGGAATAGGCTTCTTCTTCTTAACTCTATGGTAGATTGGCTTTTTGATATGTTCGAGGGACTTGAGTATATGACACATTAGAAAATTTGGGGACAAGGTGCATGTTTCGGTCAAATTTAGAGTTTCTTCTCTTGGCAAGATATATCAAACAATAAAACACATTGGCCAAGTTTGACACTTTGAGCAAGTGCAAGATAAGAGTGGGCCTATATTAGCCTTGATTGAACATAATGGGTCTCACCAATTGCAAGCACTTGAAAACATACAACCTAGGATGGAATGAGGTTGATATATGCTAAGGCCCCTCACTATAAATAGCAATACCTCAGACAAAGCAGACACATAGAGATATGGTGACGTTGACTCCCCCACAATGGGACAAACATACCAAATCTCTTACCTTGAAGGTTAGGAAACCTTTTGATTGAGGAATTTTGTGTCTCACGATGAAGGGTACATGAAGGGTTAACTTCAAGATATGATACGCATTCCTTGAATTAGCAAATATGAGTTTTTGCTCTTCTAGAACAATGATATTTAGTAAATTTTAGGGTAATGTTGTTGTCTATACATGCAACGATTCACTCATTTAAGAGGCCTCCCAACCCTTAGAATAAGGGTTTTAAAGTATCTCATGGATATTGAGGGAGACTTCCGCCAGTATAGAACAACGACACTGGGGGGTTGATGACTTTCATCACAACCACAATTATTTGTGTAGTCGACCAAAAGAAAAAACTACTTGAGTCATTCCCTCTCATACGTGTAACGTATCGAGAGGCAGGCTCGCTAAGGAAATATCATGGTTTCTCTTGCACCCAACAAAGGGCAGAGGATACCTCCACGATACTTCGAGATTTTGCACAGAATGCACACATGTGCCAATCACAGTAGACACTTGTTCTTTTTAATACCTCATCACAAAATGTGGATTCTTATTAATACTAGTTTGTAATATGACAACGTGACCGTTCCTTTTAACACCTGAAAATGCCAAAGTGAATGTTCTTTTTAAACTATTTGTTGTGCAAAGTAAAAGTGAGTATCCTAGGATTTATCAATTTGCACAATTAATTTTTTTTAGAGAAAATGTTGCCAATTTGAAGCCTTGAAAACGTGCAAATGATTTATTAGAAACCCTCCTTGATATGTTACAGTTGCACCCTTGTTAGAAGATGGTTAGAAAAAATCAAAGAAAATTTAAATAAATGACTTAAAGAAATGATTTGAAGAGACAAATAAAACTTACAAAATCTCATGTGATCCATTTTTGCAAATTTCCTTATTTCTTCCACTTGTCACCTCCTTCTTTGTGTTGGAATGTGAAATCATCATGAAAACATTTCTTTCATTGTTGCTTATGTGCTTGCTTTCACACAACTCCCCAACTCCTTTATGTGGCTTAGGTGCTCGCACGCTCACAACTACACAACTTCACAACTCCCCTATTGCCTTCACAAATACTTTGATGCTTACATGCTCACAAATTCAAAAAAAATTGCATTCCCTTTGTTAATACTTGTGCTCACAACTTTGAAAGTTCAAAACATTTTGCAATTATATGCCCTTTGTTAAATTCAACCTCCTCTGTAATAATAGCATTGGGTTTTTAACTAGAATACTGATTAGTACTCACAAGCTCAATATTTAGTATTCACAAACTTATGAATCAGAGGATGGATTTAAAGGAACAACAACCAATTTGCATGATAGTTAAACAATGCTAAATATCCACTTAAATTTATTTGGAAAAATGAGAAGACTTGAAGTAATTAAGGAAACTCAACAAGTAGAGAGGAGAATGATGCCAGATCTTGTTTGTTTTTGCATGGGTGGAGTGTTATAGATTGAGAAGACATTTCAGTACCATGCCCATTTGCTTAGAGTATGCAATATTTTCCTATTTGGATAAGTTAAATCAACATTAGCTAATTATATTGTTCATTTGTTACGTGTCAGGTAATGGTTTAAGTGGGGAACATGTCAGAGTGCATAAGAATGCTATCCTTAAGTGGGAAGTGATTGAGATCTTTCTAAAGGGCAAGTAGAAAATTGGCTGATGTCATTCCAAACCTCATTCCTATCCCTGTGTGATAACTGTAGTGAGAACCCAATATGTGTAAGCATGTATATATGCCTCGAGTGTTTCGATAGGAGCATAAAAATGGAGACTGGAAACTAGCAATTGAATGATATTATCTTCCAAATAAATTAAACACTTGATCTGTGCATTACCTCTCCAATAACCGTATCCTTTGTTTAGTCGCGACCCCAAGCTATCGTCTGCCAATACGACAGTGATGGCATGTACGTCTATAAAAGCTTAGGGAATGCATGGGAAATGTGTGACAAAATTCCTCAAAAAGATGTCATCTCCCAAAATGCAGTGACGGCAGGAGATGCACAAAAAGAATTCAGTGAAAAGGCTTTCAAAGCTTTCAAGTAGTATAGGATATGCAGAGAATGAATTTGTCAAAAGGATTTAGAACCTCCAAGCAAATGCAACTGGTGGGTGTAGAGCTAGGTTTGATACCCTTCTTCCAGCCTCCCCTCTCTTTTCTGTGCAGACTTTGAATTATTTTCAGAATACCCTCAAAGGGGTGTTGTCTAATGGAATACAATGATCTGCTGAAAAGAAGTTAGAAGCTTTCAAGCAAATGCATTTAACTGTGGATGATTTCCATGTGCTCATTGTTTAATTAAGAATGTACATATTTACTTGTAATGTGTAACATAGAAACAAAGGCAGTGGGCTACGTGGTAGTTGTTCATGAGCATTTATTTACAGTCAAATACCATTAATGCGTAGAATATGACAATCATACATAGGTTTGTATCCTAAAGCTCATAAGAAAGAACAAATCTTGAATATACCCATTGATCTGATGTTAGGATCTATGACTGTTGCACGTGAGATGTTAACTTTTGCAACGATTAAATGAAGGTCTTAAAATTACAATCAAATTGTTTAAATAAACATAATAATCAAATAATGATAGATTGAACAGAAGAGGGAAAGAAGAGAGAAGACAAAACACAAGTTGATAACGGAGTTCACCAATTGGCTACGTCTCCGGGTCCCTCCAATGGAGTAGCCAATCCTTGATTCAGCTCCAGAAAATGGTTACAAAGCACCTCAATGGTTACAAAGACTCCTTATGTCTCCTTGGACAATAATGAATTACAAAGTCCTTCTCCCACGTACAACAAGCTTGAATTTAAGCTCCCAATGCACAAAGATGAACCATTCACTATCAAACACCCAAAAGAATTTTTCTCACCAAATCTCCAATCTTCAACTCTCTCCCAATTTCCTCACAATTCACTACCACCTCTAGCTCACAACTTACCCCCATTTTATACAATTTTACATGCTAAAATTGGGTTAACAAACATATTCCCCATATCTCCCATTTACAACAATAAATCTCCTTATCTCCAATATCTCCCAAATTTAAAAGTATATCTTTAAAAATACCTTATAAAATGGGGCTTATTAAGTTTAATTGGCCTACATAATTTTATCCCCCATTCCTTCTTATCGGGTCCATTTATCTTGTTTGGTTTATGGTGAATAATAGGGGGAATCACATGGTGTAGTGGTTGAAAGGAAAAGTTGGAGGTGAGAGATTGGGGGGTTTGAATCTCTCAACCCCAATTTTGGTAAACTTAACTGAATAATCACTGCTGTATCTGCTGAAACATTAACCATTTTTGGTGGAAAACTTATCCACCGGATCACCCATCTACACGACAAATATATGCATAAATCTCAAAAACAAACCCAAACAGTCATATATAGATTTCAATAGAGATTTCAAAGCTTATTCAAATGCTATTGAAATGAAGATCTGTGGATAACAAACATGAATTCTATATAAATTCAAATTGGGCGTGCCAAAATGATGTCAATAAAATGGAGATTAGTAGAAATCAATATAAATCTATAATAAAGTCCAACCATAAACTTATGAATTTAACCATTTCAAAACATATCAAGAAAGATTAGCATGTAAATAAATACAGAAAGTAAGTAAACAAATGAACATTACTTCCCTTATGATGCTCCCAATGCCATTTGCTCTTCCTTGCCCCCGTCCTCTTCACAATTCCGTTACTACAAGATTAACAAATGAAGTTTTGGAGATGGTTGAGAATAATGAATATGGATTGCTCTCACATTTGCATAACAAAAGATGGATGGAGATTTATGGAAATTCTTGGATCAAGATGATATGACAAAAGTGGATTGGAAAATGAAGTGTTTATGCAATCAAATTGACAACATAAGAATGCAATGGAAGTGGATAATTTGTGAAGGGGGGGGGGGGGGGGACTCCAATTTATAGGATTTTGATTTGGAATGGACGATAGAGATTGGAAGTTAATAAAGGGTTGAGATTGAAGGTAAGGAGATGAGATGGATTGAACTCATAGCCTTCTGACAAACTGTGTCACAAGGGGTAGGCTTTGGGAAGAGGGAAAATTGTGCTCACATGTGTGAGCCCCTCTTGGGAAGAGAACTTTTCATGAGGAAGAGGGAAAGATTTGCTCACACATGTGTGAGCAAATCTTGGGAAGACCATGAGGCTGACAAGTGGAAACACTTTTGGCAAAGTGTAAGGGCTATATAAAAGGGGGATATGACATGTGGACTAAAAGGGAAAGGTGTAGGGTGGATCCATGGGGAGGAGCATTCTCACACATGTGTGAGCACCCATAGATCAAAAGGTGAGGTGGAGAGGTGAAAATGAGGGGAGTCACATGTGTGAGCAAGTCGTTTATGAGGGGAGTCACTTGTGGACTTGGGTAGGGGTGTAACATTTAAAAATAGAGTAAATGTTAATAGGGATTAAGCTTTGGTTAATTAGCTTGATGGAGGGGATTAAAAGGTGGGTTTGTAAGAATCACCAAATTAGTTTAATTAATTTAACTGATTGGGATTAGCAGGACGATTGAAATATCTACCTAAGGTTGAGTTTGATTTATTGATGTAGACGTATAAAAATGACCATATTCTTTCAATGAATATTTTATGTTCATTTTTCTATTTGATTAAATCCAATTTAATTAAATTATCCACATTCTTCTATTTAATTAAGTAAATCACTTGATTAAATTCACTATACCATTTAAATGAATAAATCATTTTATTCAATTAAATCCCCCTAGCCACTTTTAATTAAATTCAAATTTAATTAAATAGTTATCCTAAATTGAATAAATCTAATTTATTTAATTTCTCCAATTCCAACCAAATTGAATGAAAATCAAATAATTCAATTAAATCCTATTATCCTCCCCATCCACTTGCAAAATCCCAAACCCCTACCTAACCCCTTCTAGAATATTCTAACCAATTCTAATTAACCTAAATACCCTCTAAACTTTGTCACATACCTAAGTAAAGGGAGGTCACTTCTCAAATGGCCCAAAGTCTTGGATAACCATTGAAGGTTTTCAACCTTCAACCACTAAAACCCTAAAGTCTTTGAAAACCATTGAAGGCTTCCAACCTTCAACCACTTAATCCACAAAGTCTCCAATAACCATTAATGGTTATTTCAAACCCTCCCACATGGTTAAAACATTTGTTTTGACTCAACCTCTATCCAACCCAAGGGTCTCATCAGGTTATTAATGCTTTGACCATGATTATCTCTTAATCATTTGCACAAAGGTTTATCCTTGGATTAGATCCTAATTCAGTGAGTAAACCTAACTTAGACTTGACCCTTAGCCTTTAAATAACCATGAGGTCTCCTCAGGCCTTTAATGCCTCCAACCTCTTCTTTCAACCCAATCTGGTGTGGACATTTGTCACCATTTAATTGGTGCCAATTATGCACATGGATCCCCAATTTTCAAACCTGGCCCTTGATTAAACCTTTCAATCCTGACCATCCATTGCCCTGTTTGTGCTATAAATAGAGCTCTCATTCCTCCATTCTTAACAATCATCTTTCAAATTTGAAGCATCACACTTATGCTCAAATTGTTTCAAGTTTTCATTTTATATACGCTTCTCATTTAGCCTCTTTTAGATCATAAATTAATCATGAATATGCATGCTAAAGTAGTTTATTTATCATTTTAGCTCAATCATAGAGTAAATATAGTATGCTAGGATAGTATTCATACTAACCTCGTCATCTTACCATTTAGTTTGTTGCATTTCTAGCATCATACCTAGCTTATAACACATCTCATACTAAAATCGATTAAAAATCTCTCTCGTTCTCATATTTGCCATCCCTAAGCCATTTTGCTCAGTAATCTGAGAGCAAAACATTGGTTTGAGGGACATTGTGAGATAGAGAACCATGGGACCCTCCTTGGGAAGCTGAGTAACGCATCGTTACTCCATAGCTTGCATCAAGAAGTCCTGTGTGTGTGTGTGGATTGGTATTTTACGTATTTTTCACATTTTTAATTCTAACAACCCACTTTTCCCACATACATTTCTGGCGCCCACCGTGGGGCTCGAACCCCAATAACCTATCGTTTTTTGAATTTGAAGAGTTTTGCAGATACGCGAGAAATTAGAATTAGCGCGTCAAAGACATACTTTAGCGCATCCGCCTAACAATTTAGCGCTTCTAGCCTACTGTTTAGCGCGTGGGCTTTCTGTCTTAGCGCGTTCAAACTGTTCCTTAGCGCATGATACTATTTAACATATTTTCCTGTAGGTGTTGACGCCGCCGAAACACAGATTAGCACTTCTACATGACAGATTAGCGCATATACCAACAGATTTAGCGCTTCACCTGCCTATACTAGCGCGTCTCAGCAAACAGTTAGCGCATAGAAATTCACCATTTTCCGAGAAAAACCCAAACACAGATCAGCGCTTCTACCTGACAGATTAGCGCATCGGCCCAGTATACAAGCGCTTAGAATAAATATTCCAGCGCATCCGAACGGACAGTTAGCACATTAAATTCCAAAATTCCCGAAAAACGGCGCTGAAAAACCAGACCATAAATTAGCGCATCAAAGCCACAGAGTAGCGCTTCGGAGAAACAGGATAGCGCATACAAACGGGACAGTAGCGCATCCACCCAATATTGTAGCGTGTACAGTTTGTTCTGTAGCGCATCAACAACAAAACCAACAAAAAGATTGTGTAACCGAACAAATAATTTTAGACTTGTGGAAGTCCCCCGAAACAAACTAACCGATTTCTTTTGCAGGATTTTTAACAAATTTCTTGTAGGAAAAGCGAGGAGATTTGTTTTACAAGCAAAACGTTTTTCCTTTCGTTGACCTCGAAAATCGAAATTTGCTTTGTTGACGATCTATTTTCCATAGATTAAATAATCATTGCTATGAAGGGTTAAAAAGAACACCATGCTGATTGGAGCAACATCTCCAAATAGAGGTTAGCAAACCATTGTCTTGAAGACTAAAAAGAACAACTTATCTGCCGTGTATCAAAAGTGGAAGGTATATGCTCTCCCCTTAACTGGGTGACCAAAAAGCCAAACCACTCTTATGCTTTCTTTTATTCAAGCAATAAATCCTTTAGCAGGCCTGCCTTCCCGAGGAGTTGCACTCAACTCTTAAAGCCGTTTATGGCCGGTGTGAAGGGAACAACCTAAGTGGGGAACGGCTTTGACGCCAAGAATTCCAACCCACTATAATCAAATGTGGAAAGTGACGAAAGTCCTTTTCAACGGTTGCGCGCAGCGATTAGCCTTCCCCCAGTATCCTTGAGATACGTAAAGCCTTTGTTCTAAAGGTTGGGAAGCCTCCTGAGGGAGTTTATCACTGACGGCCGAACAGGAAGCCTGATTAAGAACCTTAGCATTAGAAACTTTGAGCTGAGTCAGTATCCAAACATTTGTAACATCATAGTGCAAGGGTGGGGAAGAATCCGCCCACAAGATTACTCACCATATATCTCCCAAGATAACTACTCAACTGTGAAGCAATTCACTTTGGGTTAACTTCTGGCAAAAGACAAAAAAACGGGCGCCCTCTAGGGGGTGACACGGCTGTTTGAGCTGACGGAGTATCGAGACTAGTGAGCTATGATGTTGCTTATGACCCTTGAATAAAGAGTCTTTCTGAAGTGTTTATCTTGTATCCAACCTGTTAAAACATTGGGGATTCGAAAACATCCTCGACAGAACATACACTTTATGTTAGATTAAGTAAAATGATTATACTTTGTATGCCGTGTTTACATTTTGTATTTTAGAAAATCATCCATCCTACTTGATAAATCTCTCAACAAAAATCAAAAACATCACAAAAGCACCAAGAGGAAAAATCAAGGCAGTCTAGCGCGTGAGTACAACATTTTAGCGCGTTGAAACTCTGTTTTAGCGCATCTGCCAAAACAGTTAGCGCGTTAAAGTCACAGTGTAGCGCGTCGATCTCAAGAAAACTTTACAACAAAATTCAAAAAAATCTTTTTTAGCGCGTGTAACTAACATTTTAGCACGTTGAAACTCTGTTTTAGCGCATCCACCAAACCAGTTAGCGCGTTAAAGTCACAGTGTAGCGCGTCGATCTCAAGGAAACTTTACAACAAAATTCAAAAAATCTTTTTTAGCGCGTGTAACTAACATTTTAGCGCGTTGAAACTCTGTTTTAGCGCATCCACCAAACCAGTTAGCGCGTTAAAGTCACAGTGTAGCGCGTAGATCTCAAGAAAACTTTACAACAAAATTCAAAAAAATCTGTTTTAGCGCGTGTAACAAACATTTTAGCGTTTTGAAACTCTGTTTTAGCGCATCCACCAAACCAGTTAGCGCGTAAAGGTCACAGTCTAGTGCGTAATTCTCAGAAAAATCTCACAACAAATTTCAAAAGAGTCTGTTTTAGCGCGTGTAACAAGCAGCTTAGCGCGTGGAGTGTCTGTTTTAGCGCATTAACCAAACCAGGTAGCGCATAGAAAATACAGTTTAGCGCGTACATATTTCACAGTCAACCACACAAAATTTTCCAGAATCAATTGTTTAGCGCGTAACCAGGGGCAGAGTAGCGCGTAGAGAAATAGTTTTAGCGCATTGAGAGAATTTACTAGCGCATCGAACAACTGTTTTAGCGCGTGAGAAAAAGGAGAAAAACAGAGGGTTGGAAAAACCAAATTTTTTTTTGAAAATCTCAAAAATATTTCAAACACAATTTTTCATCAAAACACGTTTTTCATCAAACCAAAGTGACAGAAACAAGCCATAAAACTATTTTTCAAGTCAAATTTGCGTCAAACAAGGTTGTCTAAATCTGAAAACGAATCAAGCATTAGAGGACGTCTTTTTTATCATAATCCGGAAACTTGTCATCATCAGTGTCAATTCAATCCTTTAAATATCTTACGGATCTCATCTCAAAAACACTTGTCTAGAAATTTTCCAAATTGTCAAATTCAGTTTCCAGATTGGGAAACTCTTATCCATATCATTTGACATACTTTATCGTGAAGGAATAGCTAAACCTTCATTCTGATAAAGTAAAATTTGAAATTTTTAAAACAAGAATCAACTGAGTCCAAATCAATCAAAGGGAATCATTGATTACTCATGCATGACTAATCGCCTTATTCTGAGAAAGAAGAACCTCTATCGCCACATCACGTTAAAGAAACCACAACCAAGCTTTTCCAAATTCATCAAGAGAAATAAATTTTTATACATCAATCGTCAACTCTTCAAATCCCATCGAGTATTTCTTTATCACGTCAAACGTTATATCCAAAACAAATCCAGCGAATTTGACAAAGAACCCCTGAAAACAAGAGCATACTGTCAAAAGTCTTCTTTTAATCAAAAGATAAACCACGGAGGAAAAATCAATCCAGCATTCCTGCCCGACGAGTGCATCACATATAACACACCTAGACCAGAACCACCAACACCAGAGAAAAACATCAACGAGGACTTTGTTCCTTTCATCACTGAAAGTTTCTATTGAAATGCCTGTCACTCGTTCTCAACGAAACAAACAAAGCGAGACACCCGCAGAATCAAGTATGAATCGCAGGTTATCAAATCCTTTTGAAGTTCCATCTTTAGAAGATCCTGAAATTACTGATGCAATTCTTCAGGAATGCCAAGAAAATCCTTCATTCCAAAAACTCATTGAAAAACTCATGGAAAATGACAAAGAAAAATATCTGCTTATGCTTACAAGCAAAGGTGTCAAAATTCCTGAAGATTTCAACGCAAATGTCTTTCAAACAGGATCTCAACAATACACATACCAAGAACAACAAAGGGAAGAAGAGACTCACATACCTGAACAACGTATTCCAGAACAACATATACCAGAAATGCGAGTACCTATGTTCGAAACCCCCGAACAACACATACCATTTGGTACACCTTTTCAAATGAGAACAAATCCAAGGGAAGAACTCTTCCCTCGGCAAGATAATGCGCCTTTGGTTGCTCTTACTCAACAGATGCAAATGTTGCAAAGACAAATGCATGATATGCAACAAGGGACAACAGTGCGGTATTCTATAAACGAAATCTGTCCTTATCCATTTGACAGAAGCTTAAACATGATACCTTTTCCTCCAAACTCAGACATTCCTAAATTTAATAAATATGATGGGAAAGGTGATCCTCGAGATCATGTTTGAGAATTTTGTACTATGAGTCTTGAATTTGCTCATAATGACACGTATCTGATGAGGTTATTCCCAAGAAGCCTGGGAGGACAAACAATGGAATGGTTATCCAAGATTACACCACCTGTTAGATCATTTGACGAATTAGTCAACAAGTTCATCACCCATTATTCTTACAACATCCAACATGCCATAACCATGTTAGATATCTGCAACACCAAACAAAAGAACAATGAAACATTCATGTTATTCCTTCAACGTTGGCGACGCATGGTATCAAGATATCCTCGCGATATTCCTAAAAGAGAGAAAATGGAAATCTTCATTGATAACTTGAATGGGGAAATGAGTTACAGACTCAAACTTCAATGCATCCCATCTTTTGACAAGTTAATTGAAAATGGCATCCAAGTAGAGGAAGCTTGTGTCAAAAAGGGAACACTCAAATTCTACAAAGAAGGAACGAACTCATCAAACTACAATAACCAAAACAATACCAATCTAGACAAAACTCGATTTTGGCCTCGAAACAAAAACGACGGCAACAATGAATCCTATGATCCTAAATCTAAATAGCCAGTGCTTGCTTTATCAGGAAATACCCAGAATACGAAAAATCCTAAAAATGCTACTCCCAATACACCCAACAATACTCAAGGACAACTCAACACCAACAATGCCAACGATAATCAAAACAAAAATCTGAATCCAGGGCCT
This sequence comes from Cryptomeria japonica, assembly GCF_030272615.1. Taxonomy (NCBI): domain Eukaryota; kingdom Viridiplantae; phylum Streptophyta; class Pinopsida; order Cupressales; family Cupressaceae; genus Cryptomeria; species Cryptomeria japonica. The sequence continues at coordinate 975,736,895 of NC_081407.1, forward strand.
AACAACAATTCACGCAACAACACCAACAATTTCCATAAGCGTATTTTCACACCATTGGGCCAATCATTAGAGTCCGCATTCAGAGAGCTGTTAGCAAACAAGGATCTTTCTTTACCTCCAATCAACAATTATGAACCCCCGATCAAACCACCTTGGTGGAATGATTCCCATTATTGTGATTTTCATCAAAACAGAGGTCATAGAACAAACGAGTGTATGAGATTGAAACACATAATCCAAGACATGATTGATCGAGGGGACTTAACAGTGGATGGTCTCAAAACAAATAATGATCACGAAGCCTTCAAAGATCCTTTACCAAATTATAAAGATGGAGCATCAACTTCAAACGATACCCGCGGAGCTCGTATTAATCACATCTACAACAACACAATCAATCACATATCAGCTGAAAACCATCAAGTCAATGTTATAACCATTCGAGATAAACGAGATCATGAATCTGTCAATGTAACAACCCGGACCCAGAAATATGTCTTAAAAGGGCATACTGCACCTCCAATCACCACACCCAAGATCCAATACGACTTAGTTACTCAACTGCGAAAAACTCCGGCTCAGATATCTATCCTGGAATTGTTAAAGCTATCTCCAAGACACAAAGACATATTGGAGCAAGCGCTCTTAGAAACAAATGTACCTCAAAATCTGGATACAGACAAATTCCAAGCTATGGTGGCCCACATGACAGAGTCTCATAACCTCACTTTCTCAGAGCATGATAATACTTCATTGAGTCATCCACATAATACTCCTCTACATATTGAAGTCATTGTTTGCAAACACCGTGTCAAAAGAGTCTTAATAGATGGAGGAGCCGGACTTAATATATGTACTTTAAAGCTTATTCGTGCACTGGGTTTCTCAGAAGAATCTATTGATCCTTATAAAAAGATTACCATAAAAGCATATAATGATGAGGAACGGTCCTCTAAAGGAACAGTGATATTACCTATTCAGGTAGGCCCAGTGCAAAAGGATACTATATGTCAAGTTTTAGATATTGATCTCACTTATAATATCTTACTAGGCCGACCCTGGATACATGAAATGCAAGCAGTACCTTCTACATACCACCAGTGTGTCAAATTTCCTTATGATGGACAGGAAATCTCCATATCAGCTGGTCACAATCCATTTCAACATTGCAATACAATGGGGGCAGCCCAAGACAATTTGGTTCCTTATAACAGAGAAAAGCAACAGTCTTCAACACCTGATCTACCACTAGCAAAATCCAACTCCTTATGGGGAGATTTCAAACAGAAAATGCAAATCAAAGACCAAGGCATGGGCGAATACTCTATGGAGCCTTTGTGTTTAACCAAATTGCCAACATCACCTAGATCACATGGTTTACCTACTCTATCAATACATCAGGCAACTCAGCCCATAACTAAATTTAATGGTACCTTCATCCAATTGGGGACTCTAGCACATGAATCAGAAGATAAAGATGTTCTTAACTGGCTATACAAAGATGAAGAAGAAGCTAATAGAGCGGCTGCTCTAGACATTGTTCTACCAACACACTTGTATGGAAAAGGCTACCTGATCATGAAACAAATGGGATATGGCGGTAAAGGACCTATTGGGAAACGCCAAGAAGGAGTCACTGAACCTATAGATCTTCCTTCACAACCGAGTAGAAATAAAGCAGGATTAGGTTCTAAATTCACTTTCCTATTAAAAAGGCCGCCACATACAAATACCAAACCTCAATGGAAAGAAAAGAAGAAATACAAGGAAGAATCATGGCAGGAAGCTCTCTTTGAATCAGCAGAAACAATCCGTAAGGCAAGAGAACGTCAAGATCAGAAGATACATCAGGGAAAGCTTCTGAATCATAAGAAGGCCATATCTACAGCAATGGCTCATATTCACACACCAGTGGCTCAAGAACCAATCCTATCATCACAAGCACCCATCATTCCTCCCCGAGGAAGCACAATATATGAACAAATCCAGAATGTAGAAGATGGATCAGATACAGAATCCACACAAAATGTCAAAATAGTATCTATCATCAAGGATTTATTTTCGCCATACAACATACCTGTCTACAACACAGATAGAATTTGGGATGATGCCTATGAGACCGATTCAAATGAATATGAATGGGGTACCTGCTCCGACGCTACTACAAATATCCCCGATGATACTGATTTCATATCCATTTCTCAAGAAGAACATAACGCAGAAGATAGACCTCTTGAATTTGGACCACAACATATCTATGACGTTCAGGAAAGCGAACAGCAATATTACGAACAAGTCTATGTAGAGGATGATACCATCGAAGACCTCGATGAAACCCTAAACTTCTTTAAAAACAAGACCCACCACGATGATAACTCTATTCTAACACTTACAACAGCTGAACTTGACCCGCCCAATGATTCCTTACCACTTGTCTTCCCTGATCTCATCGACTGGACTGAACCTGAGACTCATGATATCCCAATTTTTCCAGATGATGAATCTATTATCCACTACCTATGTACCGTAAATCCCGAAACAGGCTCTACCAGTGAACCGCATAACGACGTCTGTTCTTCAGAGAGTGCCAAGTCTCTCAGTCGCAAAAATGAATCAAATAATGAATCTAAGGCTGAAAACCAGTCAATGGCAGCAATGGATCCCAAAAAAGTAAAAATAAAGGACGCATCTGAGGGTGAAAACCTTTTTAAGGCACCTAATGATGGGAGACTTGACACTCTTCCTGAACATTTTCATGAACGATCACCCATATTGATTGAGCCCACTCAATCAATCAACATTGGTACCACTGAAGCAGTTAGAAACATTCACCTTGCAGAATCTCTGACCGAAGAGGAAAGATTGGCATTCATCATCTTCTTTAAAAAACAGCAAATTAACTTTGCCTGGTCATATGCTGATATGCCTGGAGTGGACCCACACCTAATCATGCATCACTTGTCCATCTCTGCAGGGGTCAAGCCAGTCAAGCAGAAACTACGAAAGATGAATCCACAGATAGCACTCATGGTCAAAACGGAATTAAAGAAATTATTAGATGTCGGATTCATCCGACCTATTGATTATGCAGAATGGATTTCTAACATTGTTCCAGTCTCAAAACCAGATGGTAGTATCAGAATATGCACCGACTTCAGAGATGTCAATAAAGCTTGCCCAAAGGATGACTCTCCTCTACCAAGTATTGATATAATTGTAGATCTCACAGCAGGCCATGCAATGCTCTCATTAATGGACGGTTTCTCAGGCTATAATCAAATCAAAATAGCTCCTGAAGATCAAGACAAAACAACATTCACCTGTCCTTGGGGAACATACTGTTGGAATGTAATGCCTTTTGGCTTAAAGAATGCCGGAGCCACTTACCAAAGAGCAATGACAACCATATTCCATGATATGATGCACACATTTATGGAAGACTATGTGGATGATTTACTAGCCAAATCTTTCACCAGAGCTGAACATCTTGGCATCCTAACAAAGATCTTTGATCGATTGCAGAAATTCAAAGTCCGACTCAACCCTAAAAAGTGTGTCTTCGGGGTTACATCAGGCAAGTTACTAGGTTACATCGTCTCAGCTAAAGGTATTGAAGTGGATCCAGCAAAGGTACAAGCCATCATGGATATGCCACCACCGAAGAATATCAGTCAACTTCGATCTCTCCAAGGACGACTTCAATCAATCAGACGATTCATCGCTCAACTAGCAGATAAAAGTCTGCCATTTAACCACTTGTTACACAAAAATGTGCCATTCAAATGGGAGACTAAATGTGCAGAATCCTTTTACCAAATCAAACAGTACCTGATGAATCCACCAGTTCTAGTACCACCAATTGTAGGAAAGCCTCTTATATTGTATATATCAACGACAGATGTTTCACTGGGGGCATTATTGGCACAAGAAGATCAACAAGGAAAAGAACACGCCATATATTACATCAGTAGAACATTGAATGGATATGAGCTCAATTATACATTCATTGAAAAGGCTTGCCTAACAGTTGTTTTTGCATCTCAAAAGTTCCGACATTATATGCTAGCACACACTATCAAGCTAGTAGCCAAAATTGATCCTCTCAAATATTTACTCAGCAAGGCAGCTCTCACAGGCCGATTAGCTAAATGGGTTATGATTCTCAGTGAATTTGACATCCACTACACAGAAAGACACGCCATCAAGGGACAAGCAATTGCAGATCAGCTGGCTGACGCACCGCTACCAGGAAAACGAATCATGGACATTGAATTTCCAGACGGGGACGTTTATGCTCTTTCCTCCAAACAATGAATCCTATACTTTGATGGATCCTATACCCAACATGGTTCAGGGGCCGGCATTCTATTCATTACCCCTGAAGGACACACTATGCCAAGATCATACCGGCTTATGTTTCCATGTACAAATAATATGGCTGAATATGAAGCATTGGTCATAGGCATCAAAATGGCCGTCGAATGGAAGATCACAGAATTAAAAGTCTATGGAGACTCACAATTGGTCATCAATCAAATCAACAACAACTATCAGACAAAGGATGATAAGCTCCTACCCTACAAACGGATGGTGGATGATTTCAAACAGTATTTTGTGCACATCACTTTTGAGCAAATACCTAGGTTAAATAACAAAGCAGCCGATGCAATGGCTACGATCGCTTCATTACTACAAATTCCAGAACAACAGAGTCGTTATGAGTTCCTGGTAGAGCAACTGTTCTCTCCCGCCTATGACCATTCTGAATCTCATGTTATATATGCCTTAACCGGTTCAGATTCTCCGTTATATGGACCAATATATGACTACCTCAAGCATAATATATTACCCATTGACCAATCCCGCAACCAAAAACGTAACTTTATCCGACAAGCTGCCCGTTACACCCTTACCGCTGATACCTTATATCATCGAGGTCTAGATGGTACTCTTCTTCGTTGTCTTGATCGTAATGATTCTGATTCGGCTTTACACGAGCTTCACGAAGGTATTTGTGGTACACATTCGAGTGGCACTACTCTTGCTAAAAAGCTTCTACGAATGGGATACTACTGGCCTACCATGGAAAAAGACTCATATCATTTCGCCAAGAAATGTCCTAAATGCCAAATCCATGGCAATCTGATACATGCACCAGCACAGGAACTGCAACCATTTACCACATCCTGGCCCTTTTGTCAGTGGGGATTAGATCTGGTAGGCAAAATACATCCTTCATCTTCAAATGGACACAAGTTCATTATAACTGCCACAGAATACTTTACCAAATGGATTGAAGCAGTTCCCATGACCACAGTGACTGGGAAACAAATTGCTTCTTTTATCTTAAATTATCTGATCTGCAGATATGGTATTCCAAGTTCAATTGTCACAGATAATGGACGACCTTTCAAAAACCAAGATGTGCAGGAACTATGTGAAAAATTCAAAATCCAGCATCGATTTTCTACACCATACTATCCACAAGGAAATGGTCAGGCAGAAGCATCTAACAAAACGATCCTAAAAATCCTTAAGAAAACAGTGAATGATGCAGGCAAAGATTGGCATATACAACTCAATCCAGCTCTTTGGGCCTACAGGACTAGCATCCGCACACCTACAGGGGCAACACCATATTCCTTGGTATATGGATCAGAGGATATTTTACCCTTGGAAGTAGAAATTCCATCTCTTAGAGTCTCTTTGAAAGGTTTGATTCCAGATGAAGAGTATCGGGTCAATCGACTGCAAGAATTGGAACTATTAGATGAAAGACGCCAACATGCTTATACTCATCTAAAAGCATATCAGCAACGCATGTGCCGAAGCTACAATCATAAGGTCATTCCTCGTAACTTCAAGGTTGGTGATCTAGTCCTAAAAGAAAATCCCAAAAACCAGCAAGATAGAGAAAAGAAAGGGAAATTTGAACCTAACTGGTTGGGTCCCTATGTCATCATTTCAGTCTATGGATCAGGTGCTTATCAGCTAACAAATTTTGAAGGAGATGTACTTGATGATCCAACTAATAGAATTCATCTAAAAAAGTACTATACTTAAAGTAGCCTAGTGCACGGAAAACGCCAAAACAAACAAAAAAAAAACAAAACTCCAGAAAAAGTCAAAATACAAAGTACAATAAAAACAAATGGTGAAAACCTGGTAAACAGGCGCCTTTGTGAAAGGCCGGCTCCTTTCTCTATATCCATGCCATTTTATCCATCAAAACACTCTCGGCCATCGCCCGACACTTAGCATATATCTATCCAGAACATACTTAGCGTAGTCACTATCCTGGGTTATTCATCTACCACATTTTACCATGGCTTGGAAATCACTGTACATACTCATATCCAGCAGAAACACTCATCTAGGGACATTAGACTGTTCAAAAACTTGCAAACATTCAAGACATACCAACTATTGCAAAACTCAGACATATGACATCCAACAAATACAACTACACTACATCACAACAACCAAACACGAACAATACACCAGAAACTTAAGGATGGATGATTTTCTGAAGTACTCAATGTTGCATTATCGTATTAAAGTCTTGATTATTTTGCATTTTGAACTTTTTAATAAATTGGAATCTTTTCCTTATCTCATCAAAAGCTTCACAGCCAGAGATCATGGGAAACTTCCAACATTTTCTTAGTCTTCTGTTTGGGAGGCGATCACTTGTATTGTGTGAATATTTGTCTCGAGACGTGATCCATATCACTGAAGGCTTGATCCCATTTCACGCATTATAAATGATCTACTCTTGTCTGTTTACGCAATACACACTCAGGCCTTCCTGGTTTAAATATACCTTGGCGCTTGTGCTATCTTGCAAAATTAAAAATCATGTAAATTTTACTCAGGTCATTATGGTTCAATTATACCATTATGCTTGTATAAATTTTCAACATATCCAAAAATCAAGAGAAGCTCCATGATGATATTTACAAAGAAAGCAAATAAATGGTTATATCGGATGGCAAATACAGAATGAGAGATGATCCAAACACAATTAGTTGCATATCATTTTACAATTAGTTGCATATCATTTTACAGTTAATTGCATATCATTTTACAATTAGTTGCATCTCATTATTATCCCATCTATCATTATTACATCATTACACATCATCTTACATAAAGCCGCATATTAACATCATACATCTCATTTTCAAGATACATCTCATAACACACAAAAACATACATTACATCATGTACATAAGCATTACATCATCATGTAAAAAGGAAGAAGCACACATAAAACATACATCATAAAACACATCACATCGGTCAAAAATGGTGCTCTATATATATATATCTCTCAAAAATGATCAAAATCTACAAAATGTGTCACAACTGTGTCCCGTACAAAGAATACACTGCTCAAAATACAATCGAGACCATGTCTCTCAAGTATGACTATCCCCTGATGGAGATGGTCTGGCTCCTGATGCACCTGCTCCTGGATCTCTCGGAGGATCCTGTCTGGCTCCTGAGACGCTCGCACCCGGATCGGCAGGAGGGTCCTGTCCCGCTGGCCCTGTCACTCCACGGCTCTCCGATCGTGTCCCGGCAGTTCGAGATCGACTCGATCTCGACTGCGCAAAGCTCTCTACACGTCGCTCTCTCGGAACCGCCTCCTCATAGTGCCGCCTGTAATATGCAGCCTCCTGCACACTCCGTGTCAGCTCTCTCAGGGTGTCTCTCAAGGGACCACCCGCTGCAGCTCTCTGTACGGTCGCCAAGGCCTCCTCTGCTCGCCCCCTCCGCTCCATTTTGGTATCTCTCTCGGTGATCAACTGAGAGATCTGCCTCTGATACGTCAAAATCTATGCCTGCAGCTGCTGCACAGTGATCTGAAGCGTCCGGATCTGGGCGTCCTCTATGTGTCCCGGCACACGAACCCGTAACGGTACCTGTGCTGGCGCCACTCCCCCCACTCGGCCTGTCCTGGGTACGGGAGGTGGAAGAATATCTATTCTCCTCCTCTGTACTGGCCTCCCCACCTCCTCCTCTCCTCCTACTGCCGCTAGTACCTCTGTGACTCTGCCCTCTCTCCCGGCTCCAATGGCCAATCCTCCCCTCCCTCTCTCAATCCGACCCTGTCGTACCGCCCTCTGCACACCTCTCCCTCTCCTCCTCCCTCCATCACCCCCATCATCCCCATCATCCCCCTCATCTCCCCCGTCTCCCTCCTCTCCATTTGAATCAAAAACCGGTCTCATCTCCTCTGGATCTGAGATCCTAGCCACAACCCGAGCAGCAAATAAACGAGCAAACTCGGCAGTCATACCAGCATCCTGTATCTCTGGGGCATAGTCCCAGATCTGCCCGGCCAAACCAGTAAACTCCTCAATCACAACAGCACTGTCAATGGTCGGCCCCCAATCGGCCACATCCTGCTGCCGCCGTGCATATAAGCACGTCCCCTGTGGAACACCCTGCTGCCTCCCGAACTGCCTCAAAACTCGGGTAACCAAAAACCGCTCAATAACGAACGGGGTCCTCCCAATCAAATGCCTCGTCATAAAAACGAACGACATCTCCATACCATCCTCGGCCCATACCTCGCAGCCTGTGTACGGTCTCCAGATGACTGTGTCTATGTCATCAAAAACCCTCCTCCAGTGCTCTAGTTTGCCCAGCTTACGCTGGACAACTAGGCCTCTATAACCATATGCATAAGCTGCCCCCACGGGCCTATCCCTGTCCGCCAGTGGCCTCGCTGCTGGAATATGCTCCCAGCACCATACCTATAAGAGTGTCACCCCTGCTGATAAACTGCTATAATCGAGGTATACTACCTCGTGCAGGCTCCGGTAAAGGTGGGCCAGCATCGCTGACCCCCATGCAAATCTCCGGCCCTGTGTGACCATTTGCTCCAGAACCAGCCCCCATCCCACTGAAAATCCCTTTGACCTGCGATCAGGACAAAGGAATCCTCCAATAAATCCTGCCAATACAGATGGCAGTGGTGCATAATCAAGATCCAGGAACTCCTGCCACGGGATCTCATACCCGCAGACACTCTCATCATGAAAAATCCGGCACAGTGCCTCTGTGCCGCCCTCCTCTGTCTGCTCATAGGGCAGTATAGCTCCTACCACAGGAATACGCAGGATGCGATAGCAGTCCTCTGGTGTCACGGTCATCTCCCCAGTGGCAAAATGGAAGGTGTTCGTGTCACTATGCCACCTCTCTGCCAGTGCTGTCAAGAGTCCCCGGTTCACAGTGAACCGAGGCATATCCAAAAGAGAGGTCAATCCACACCTCTCAATAATATCTAAGTCTGCCTGTGACAGACGTGGTATCAGTGTCCATGGTCTCGGGAATCTCTCCCTCGACTGCACGATCCCCAATCGCTCCTGTCAACAAACAAAACATATCCAATATCAGATTCCCCATCAACAAAAAGATATCAAAATACAACTCACATCAAATACATGAAACAAATTTGCTCATCTACATCAAGTTCAAAAACCTATCATTTCATATCAACTTGTAAAACAACTCAAGTTCTCAAAAACCATATCAAAACTTGTAAAACAAATCAAGTACCACAATCACAAACTTGTAAAACAACTCAAGTTTCCCAACCATATCAAAACTTGTAAAACAACTCAAGTTTCCAACCCATATCGGCTTGTAAAACAACTCAGGCTTTCATATGCATTTTGAACGTAAAACAGATAACACAAATAAATCATGTTCTGATCCCCACAAATAGCTTGATATCTATACATAACTTGGAAACATTCACATCAAAACAAGTTATACAACTGCTCATATTGGATACATGCATCAAAAACACGACAGACACGCAAAAACACCACATTTTAGATCGACCACAACACAAATTTTTCCTGGATGCGCTAAAACAGACATGAAATGCGCTAAAAAAGACCCACGCGCTAGGCTGTTTGTCCTACGCGCTAACCTATCTCTCTTATGCGCTAGATTACATCCATGCGCTATCCTTTTCTACCCGTGCGCTATCCAATTTCTCCTATGCACTAGACTCTGTTTACGCGCTACTTTTTTCCTCCCATGCATACTTAAACTAACCTATGCGCTAGAATATTCTCTACGCGCTAACCTATCCTCTCTAAGTGCTCTCCTTTTCATCCTATGCGCTAGACTAGTTCTAAGCGCTAAATCCCTCTGCCTAAGCGCTACCTTTTCAGCCCTATGCGCTCGGTTATGCCTACGCGCTAAACCTCCTGTTTGATGCGAACTTCTATGCTTCCTATGCGCTAGGTTAGACCTACGCGCTATCCTGTTCTTCTAATGCGCTACTATACACATTACCTGCGCTATTCTACATAGACGCGCTAACCTAAAGGACCTATGCGCTATCCAAATCATTTCGGACGCAGCAATTAAAATGGCTTCTATGCGCTACTTCACATTGCGTATGCGCTACTATGCGCCTTAGACGCGCTAAAACGATGAGTCCGAACTTTAAAATTCAAAAAACAGCTAAAAACGACAAAATAAAAAATCGAAAAAGGGTCACAAGGGTTGACTTACTGGTGGTCCATGCGCTGCAGGTCTCCGATATCTCCGAACGCGCTCGAAACGGTGTCTGTGGTAAGGAATCGGCATTTTCTCTCCAGAGCAAATTCTCTTCTCTTCAAAGTCAATAAACACAAATGAATTAAAATCCAACCCTTTTCCCTTTTTATAGGAGAAAAATGAAATTAGGGTTACCTAACTGGGCCTGTAATATGGTCACGGTCTCCCCTATACTAAAACATTTTTAATTTTTCGGGAGATGAATCAATTTACGCACTTCCTACACATGATCTCCTACACATCATACGAACGTCATCAATTTAAATCAGAAATTTTCCAACCCAAACAAAAAAAAAAAAATTGATTCATCTCCCGAGGGGGCATCACATCAAATATCGAATCTGGGGCATCACATCAAATATCGAATCTGGGGCATCACATCAAATCTGGGGCACGATTGGCAAATCAAAAGAGCGACACAAAAATTGCATTTAATCATAAATCATAATAGGACATCATTTTCTTTGAAATAACATGTGCACACACGTCACTTCAAAGAGGGGCAAAATGTAGACGTATAAAAATGACCATATTCTTTCAATGAATATTTTATGTTCATTTTTCTATTTGATTAAATCCAATTTAATTAAATTATCCACATTCTTCTATTTAATTAAGTAAATCACTTGATTAAATTCACTATACCATTTAAATGAATAAATCATTTTATTCAATTAAATCCCCCTAGCCACTTTTAATTAAATTCAAATTTAATTAAATAGTTATCCTAAATTGAATAAATCTAATTTATTTAATTTCTCCAAATCCAACCAAATTGAATGAAAATCAAATAATTCAATTAAATCCTATTATCCTCCCCATCCACTTGCAAAATCCCAAACCCCTACCTAACCCCTTCTAGAATATTCTAACCAATTCTAATTAACCTAAATACCCTCTAAACTTTGTCACATCCCTAAGTAAAGGGAGGTCACTTCTCAAATGGCCCAAAGTCTTGGATAACCATTGAAGGTTTTCAACCTTCAACCACTAAAACCCTAAAGTCTTTGAAAACCATTGAAGGCTTCCAACCTTCAACCACTTAATCCACAAAGTCTCCAATAACCATTAATGGTTATTTCAAACCCTCCCACATGGTTAAAACATTTGTTTTGACTCAACCTCTATCCAACCCAAGGGTCTCATCAGGTTATTAATGCTTTGACCATGATTATCTCTTAATCATTTGCACAAAGGTTTATCCTTGGATTAGATCCTAATTCAGTGAGTAAACCTAACTTAGACTTGACCCTTAGCTTTTAAATAACCATGAGGTCTCCTCAGGCCTTTAATGCCTCCAACCTCTTCTTTCAACCCAATCTGGTGTGGACATTTGTCACCATTTAATTGGTGCCAATTATGCACATGGATCCCCAATTTTCAAACCTGGCCCTTGATTAAACCTTTCAATCCTGACCATCCATTGCCCTGTTTGTGCTATAAATAGAGCTCTCATTCCTCCATTCTTAACAATCATCTTTCAAATTTGAAGCATCACACTTATGCTCAAATTGTTTCAAGCTTTCATTTTATATACGCTTCTCATTTAGCCTCTTTTAGATCATAAATTAATCATGAATATGCATGCTAAAGTAGTTTATTTATCATTTTAGCTCAATCATAGAGTAAATATAGTATGCTAGGATAGTATTCATACTAACCTCGTCATCTTACCATTTAGTTTGTTGCATTTCTAGCATCATACCTAGCTTATAACACATCTCATACTAAAATCGATTAAAAATCTCTCTCGTTCTCATATTTGCCATCCCTAAGCCATTTTGCTCAGTAATCTGAGAGCAAAACATTGGTTTGAGGGACATTTTGAGATAGAGAACCATGGGACCCTCCTTGGGAAGCTGAGTAACGCATCGTTACTCCATAGCTTGCATCAAGAAGTCCTGTGTGTGTGTGTGGATTGGTATTTTATGTATTTTTCACATTTTTAATTCTAACAACCCACTTTTCCCACATACAATTGAAATAAATCAAACTTTAGAAGAAATGAGATATATAATTAATTGATAAATTGATTATAGGGTTGGAAGGGGTTAATTAATTAAATGTAATTTAATTAATTTAGGAATAATAAAGGGCTAACAAGATTAATGAAATTAATTATGCGACATAGGGTAATTAATTAAATATTAATTTAATTAATTTTATGTTTCTACAATATTGGCAAGGGGAGCATATGCAAAGTATGTATGCAAAGAAGAAATAATGCAGGATAAGTGGGTAACTTCAAGGTATATCCTTTGTTCTAGATTGATGTTGATTGCTGCCCTTGGGGGGAGCAAATGGTTGATTAGTAGCTGTTGAAAAGGAAGAATAATAAATAGAGATCGTGTTGCTAAATTTGAATCCTAAATCATGTAATGGCATGCTCCCTTTGTCCTTGATGTTAAAGGGGGAGAGATACTATGGGAGATGCTGATATGGAAGGAGAGAACATTGAATTATGTATACATCAATATTGTTGTCAGTAAGTGTTGCCATCAATGACAAAGGGGGATATTGTTGACAGTATGTGTGGTCATTGATGCCAACTTGATGTCTTAAAATATATGGTGTCCTATGTATGGTCCTTTGTTGGTGACAGATGTTGAGGTGTCACTGATGATATGTTTCCTAGCTGGTGATAGATGTTAAGGTGTCTTTGAGAATATGGTAATTGTGGCTACCTACTTTCTGGCCTGCATGCTACATTAATGGTGAAGTTGTATGGTGTCTACACTAAGATTGGTTGATGATTCTCTATGGCGGTTGTCTGCCTACTTGTTGTTGATTCTGTTGGCTAAGGGTTGTCACTTGGTGCAGTTGAATAATAAATTGTTGGAGAAAGATTATGAATAGTATATAGTGTGTCTGATATGTTCCTGTGCAAAGGATTGTTGCAGATTGTGAATGATCTCAAGGATGTGTTAAGAAGATGGTTTGTGTTTGATGTCCACCATCTTGGTCTTGATATCTAACATACTTTGGTGGCATGGTTGACAGTTTGATATTTAGATGTTTCTCTATGGAGAGAGTTGATGAAGATATTTATTCTTATCCTATTATATATACAATGATATAGAGATGACTAATTCTTGATTAGTGTATTGGAAAGCAATGATTTTTGAAGTTGTTGATAGTAGTGATGTCATTGACATGACTATTTGTATGTATGGTTGAGTGGATTATTGAGGATGAGATGATGAGACTGCATTGCCTAATGTTTGTATGTTGTTGTCATGATTTTCTTAACTGGTATGAAGAGGTTGATGAGAGGAACAAATCATAGATATTGGTTGCAGTTGGTCTGTGGATGTCCACCTCCTTGGTGTCTGATGTCTGCACTGAGATGGATGTAATGAGACTATTGGTTATATTGATGGTAGCAATGGTATGTTGATATTCAAACAGGCTGAGATATTAAGATGAGGATTAGATGCATGAAAATATAATGAAGATGATGTACTGAATGAGAACATGATTTTTCTGAGATAATTTGGTCCCTAAAAGTTTGATGGAGAAAGTTGGTATAAGAAGTATGTATTGATGTGTGCCCAATCTGCATTCCTCTGTATTTATAGATATGGTCTTGCAGACTTGGATATAATGTTTATGCTCTATGAACATTGCACTCCTATCTTTTCAGGTCATTGGTATTGCAATTGATATGGTTAATAATTTTTGTTGGTTGATAGTCTGGTTTTTTTGTCAAAAGTGGTCTGCAAAACGCTTTGTGTTTCTCTACGATGATGTTTTTGGTGTTGCATCTTGGAGGAAATATTTAAAATGTCTGTGTTGTGTCTCAATTCAATTATCAAATGATGATTTGGTCAACAAGTAATGATATTATATTTTGTGTTTGATTGGCTCTTCGAAATGAAGTGTTTAGTATCACTTATGTTGTGTTAGTATGGTCTTGATATGAAGAAGTGAAGGAAGGATTTGAGAATGTTATTGTATGTTCATGGAACATCCTAGTGTGTTTTGCATAATGTTAGATGGTCTATTTGATGATGCATGGTGATTAGAATCTGTGTTTTAGAGTAATTGTTTTGGTTCAGTTGACTGGTGTTGCTCATTGTCTTGCGGTGAATCCTTTGATGTCTTCACTTGCTTAAAATTTTGTGTTGCATCTATTTTGGGTCCTACCTTGGAGTGTGGGGATATGTATTGGATTTTTTCATCTAGAAGATATGTTTTGGGCCAAATTGTTGCGTGATAATTAGTGTATCTACATGTTACCTTGTTGTTGACCTTTGGAGGATAAATGATAGTGTGCAAATTGTTCCTACCTACTTAGAAAAAAGTGATATTATTTTTTAGGTCCCCTCTATATCTTGGATTGAACTGCTTTCACCACAATGATGTTTTGGCGGTCTGCTTGATAGGATCTATGCTTGTCCTCTATTTTGGCCAACCTAATTGAAGTTTGCAATGAAGAAGACAAAATATACAGAAGATTGAAAATTGATGTTGAGTGGGTGAATGTTTGAGTGTAGATGTGTGTGATGTGCCTACATGATTATATCATATGCAAAAGTCAGTTGTAGAAAAGTTAGTGTGTGGTATTTGCTGTGGAGTTGGTTGCTTCAAATAGAGATTCAATCACAACTTCATGTTTGGAGATTTTTGAAAGTAGTATTGCTAAAGTCTTACTTGTTGCTAATTCATATGTTCATTGTACCCTGCTTTGGATAAGTGATCTTTAGATTGCAAGCTTTCCATCTTGTCCTAGGGTTGTACACTCTAGCCTGCAAGTCCTTCAAGGAGCAGTGCGCTTCCTTGTCAATGAGCTTAAAGCTTTATTGCAGTCATTTCATATATTGTGAGTTGATTCTCACCATGGTTTTTTCTTGTTTGGGTTTTCCATGTAAATTTGGTGTCCTCATGTGCATGATGTTGTTGGAATCCAATAACACTGAGAGGGGAGGGGGGGTGAATCAGTGTTATACCAGAATGATTAATTTTAGCCTTATTAAAACATGCATACACCAACCAGTATACCGGTACATACAGAATTGAAAGAAGTAAAACAACCAATAAGCCAATCACATAAATGAGAACCATAACACATAGTTTTATATGTGGAAAACCTTGAAAGAGGAAAAACCACAGTGGGATTTGTGACCCACGATATCAATCCACTGGCCATATGAAGAGATATGACAAAATATGAGGGGTCTGCACTTGCAGGAAGGCTTACAGCATAGAGCACATTTCTCAATCACAAAAGGAGCCTCACTGACTACATAAAATTCCAGACTACAATCCAGAGAAGTGTGAGCTGCTAAGCTAACATCTTTTATGCTAGAATATAGTTCCGGTTTGAGCTCAGTCTATTCCAGTTTGAAACCCGAAATCCCTTTACCATAATAACCTTACATGAATTTCCTCACATACATGATCTCTCTGATATATTTCACATTACATTCGCATATCCATAATCTCCTATCATATATCTATCTTGTCTCTCTGAAAAATGATCTATCAAACTGACTTATATACCTTGTACAATTTTTCATGCCTTATGTTGACTTACAAAGATATATACAATATCAAATTACATGTCGGCCTCCAACACCAATAACCTTTACAAAACCATGTCGGCCTGCATTGCCGGTGTCCAAAGAAATCCTTCTGCCTTGCTGGTGCCGGTGCCGGTGAAGTATTTGTGAAGTGCTTGTCGGTACACAACTGAACCAAAACATGAAGCCAAAACACAAAACCATGTTGCCATCAATGACAACATAGTGAAACCAACCAATTGAGTGTCAATTGCCAACAAATGTCTCATTGTTATATCTTTCATTGTTGTTGATAAGAATAAGGTTAAAGAGTTTGTGGACTAAGTAATAAAGTTTAAGTACTAGGTCCATAATGATTTACCCCTTCCAGTCCTAAGGTGTGTTCAACAACCTCTTCTTTGTGTCAAAACCTCCTCTATTATGGTGTATAGCCAAGATGTGGTGAAAATAAGGACTTTTATCAATGTTGTAGTTTGGTGTGTAGGTTTTTGGGTTTTTGTAATTCTTTTTTAAATCTTCATAGTTGGGTGTTGGTATCTTAGAAGCCCTTAGTGTCTGGTAAGATTGAGACTCTTCCCTTTTGGTAAGGTTTTTTTCATTGCTTCTTTTGGTCCTTCTAAATATGGAAGCTTGGTGCTAAGTAAGCTATGGGCTTGGGGGGTACACTCTCTCTTGGTTAAACCTTGGAAAATTTCCTTTAATCTTCTTACCAAATCACTCAATGTGCATTTGGTGTGGATTACAGTTCCTAATCTTCCCTCCAATTTTGGGAGGTTTCTTGTTATGAGACCCTTGACAACTCCATCAACTTCTTCTTGAAGGTTGATGGTTCCACTTTGCCATGGGGATTTATACTTTTGATCATATTTTGGTTGATATTAACATCTCCAAGCCACTTTCTTGGGATGTGGTTTTGATGTTTGGGGATAGATCGTAGACTCAGTCACTAGATTATGAAGGCCTCTATTTCTGATGCCATCATTGCTTCTCAACTAGTCACTTGGCCATGAATTGTTCTCTCTTGCATCGTAAAGGTGTTGCTACTTGGTGATTGGATGTTAATGAATATTACTTGACTATCCAAGCTAGTAGTTATTCTTCTAGTAGCTCCTCCTAGGATGATGATGACTCCTCCCAAGATAATGATGATTCCTCCCAGGATGATGACAAGCCTCTTGCTTTTGATTTGGTCTTCTCATGCCTTATGGAACTTGTTGGGGATCCTCTTGCCCTGTGCTTGTAGCTTGCTTTGCATGTTGCTCTTATTCAACTCCAACGTCTAGTGGAGGATGTCCTCCATGGGGGTTTCCCCTCTTTCTTCCCTTTATAATTTTTTTGTAGATGATATTATTGCTTAGACTATTTTTAATTGATGGAGGAAAGGTCTTTCTTTCTCCTCTTCCCAAACTCATCCTTGAGTTGTGGGTGAAAATTATACCTACTCTTGATGGGGGATTGTTTGTAGTTTTGTTTGTGTGTTGTAAGTGGTTTGTTAATAGCCTACCTATCTCTGTAAGTGGTTTGCTAATGACCTGTGTTAATCTATCTTTGGGGCTTTTGGCTGCAAAAAGGCGACACCCTAGTTTGATTCTTAATAAAAAATATCAATGTCATTCAATGTCATTTATCACTAAAGCCATTAAGTTTACACTTTTATCAATATTTTTCTAGCTTTATACCAACATTATTGAGCATTGTGGTTTCAACATAAGTGTTTTATAGCATTCTACAACACTCTTTTTGGAAGCTCAACAACATTCTTGCCTCGCTTGGTGGTGCAGGAGCACCTAGTTTTATTGATGCATTTTTCAAAATTTTGGAGTGAGTGATCATGTTTGAGATAAATAAATGAATAATGGACCATTGATAGGTCCACAAGTGTGTTTTGGAGTTATGTGAAGTGTGTCTGTCAACAAGGTTGGTTTGTTTTCTCAATTTTGGCCAATGTGCCCTTGTAAGCCAAAAATGGCATTATCTTGCAAAATAGTGTAAAACTCTTTGTAAGGCCTCATTAGGAATTTGGTCATGTTATTTTGATGCTAGGAAACCATATTATGGGGTTTCAAGTGAATAGAAATGCATAAGCTGCAAAAATGCAAAATAGAGTAAAAGT
This sequence comes from Cryptomeria japonica, assembly GCF_030272615.1. Lineage (NCBI taxonomy): Eukaryota > Viridiplantae > Streptophyta > Pinopsida > Cupressales > Cupressaceae > Cryptomeria > Cryptomeria japonica. The sequence goes on from NC_081407.1 coordinate 975,755,117, forward strand.
TGTCATTGTTGCTTGACAACTTTTTGCAACTTTTCAGAATTTATCCAATCGATGGTTAGGAAACCTATGGGAGGTTAGTTATGAGAAAGGAGGCATATGAACTATTTTTTCAATGATTGTAAATGGGTTGGAAGTCCCATGATCAAACTTTGAATAATATTTGAAGACAATTTCCAAGTTTTTGCATAAGATTTTTGTCATTCTGGTAATAGCAATCCGTACCAGTTGATCTGATCTTGGTATTGTCCTTTCATGGTGGTTTAGTATATGTTGTTGTGTTTCTCAAGAAGTGTTTTTATTCTTTCTTAGTTCAGGTTTAGTGTTTGATTACAAATTGTCTTCTACTGCACTATTCTCGGTCTGAGCAAGGGTTTAAGACCCAAGACATGGTTCCAACTTGAATTCCCATTGTGTTTGTTCAATGGCCCTTGGGATTCAATTAATGGAGCCTCTGTATAGTGTACATATTCTTTGTAATGTCCTGGAGGTTTCTTGGAAGCCATTTGCCATCATATTGTAGGCGAGCTCTGCCATAGCCCAGATAGGAATATGACTGTCATTTTTACCATTGCTTGCAGGGAAGAGAAAATATGGATGTGCCAAGTGTTTGGCATGAAAGAAAGAAGCCAAATGGAGTCTCATTAGAATCAGGGAGGTGTGACAAGGTGTAGAAACCAATAAACCCTATTGGAGAAGACTATTAACTCTCAAACCCTCTAAAAGAGCCATTTTTGGGGTCTGTACCTGTACGGTCATACCAGACAACCTACCCTACTGAATCTAAAAGTTTTTCCAAAAGGGTATCTGGATAAATAAAGCTTTTGGGAGGTCTTTTGGAAGTTTTATGAGCAATTGAACAAAAATCGTGAAGGTAGGGCTAATAAGGGCTCTAGGGCTACTAGGCCTAAAAAATAGGGATAAGAGAAAGCGATGGGAAAATAGAGAGAAACCAAACAAAGAACCAAATGAATGGAGTGGGAAAACCTTCTCTACACCCCCTGAGACCCCTGCAAGTGTATGTTGGAGGTTTGACAACTTGATGGTTGGATTTACACTAGTGAATCCCAGCCATGCTTGTGAGTAATAGGAGCAAACAAGTTGACAGGGAGCACTCCAAGGGAGTTTAGTTGTTTGACTTGATATTGCACAAGAGAAGGGTGTGAAAAAGGATGGAAGCTCACTAAAACATCTTTTACCTATCTATTAAACAAGGTGAAACTCCTTTGTCAGATCCTCCCCATCAAAGTGGTATTAGAGCGAGTTAAGATTTGGGAAGAAACCAGTTGATGTCAGAGACCGAGTCAGTAGGTGAAAATAGCCTCAGGATGGTGACCAATGTAGAGTTAGCCAAAAAGGTAGAAGACCAAGAGGAAGAGAATAAAATCCTCAGAGTAAGATTGCAACAATTAGAGAACAAACTAGTTGAAGTAGAAGACAAGACTGAGAAGGTAACTATCAAAATCAATGAAGGAAAGGGTAAAGAAGTGGTAGAAGAGGATGTCACACCTGAACCAGATCCCATTCTACTTGAAGAACCTTTCCTTAGATCCATCAAAGCTTTAGGAGGTAAGTCCCTAGAAGGAGTGCCACTTTTCTATGGAAAAATGGAACCATAAGTGGTCATGGAGTGGATTGAAGGGTTGGAGAATCACTTTGAATGTGATGGACTTAGTGAAGCACAAAAGGTGAAGGTAGCCAAATCTAGATTGAGAGGAGCAACCTTGACTTGGTGGAAATTCATCCAAGAGGAGAGGCAAAAGGAGGGAAAGAACCCAATTGCCACTTGGAAAGGAATGTTACCCAAGGTGAGAGAAGCTTATATCCCTGAAGACTATGAAATTCAATTACACAAGAGGAGACAAAATTTGAGACAAGGAGAAGTAGATGTGAGCAGCTACACTGAAGAATTTCAGAAGTTGTGTTTGAGATCTAAGGTGGTGGAAGATGAAAGCATCAAGGTAGCCAAGTATTTGAATGGTTTGCGGTGGAATATCCAAGAAGAGATAAGTTTGTTGTGTCTTAGTACTGTCCATAAGTGCTATCAATTGGCACTCAAGGTGGAAGAGAAGAGTAAAAAGAAACAAGAGAAAAGCAATAGAGGTAGAGGTAGGGGAAGAGATGGCAGAGGTCATAGAGGTAGCTATGGTGGAAGAAGTGTAGACTAGAGATCCCAAGGGGAATTCAAGGTGGTAGAGAAAAGTGGGGATTCCCATAGCAAGAGCATCTATAGAGGAAGGGGATCTAGCAACTCTAGTAGAGGAAGGTCTAGTGGATTAGGAAGAGGGTCCTATTTTGCCACAATGAAGTGCTACAATTTCCATCAACTTGGACACTCAACCTATAGATGTCCTGAGAAGTCTTCTTCATCCCAAGGAGCTGAAAGGAGAGTAAACTACATTCAGGAAGATGCAAAAAATGTGAATACATCAGAAGTGAGTTTAGATTTTGAGGTTGGAGATAATCTCATGATGAGAAGAGTTTTGATCAAAGAACCGGTTAAGGAGGAGCCTAGCCAAAGAAGATCCTTGTTTAAGATAAAGTGCAAGATCATGGGTAAAGTGTGTAGAGTGGTGGTGGATTCAGGTTCCACTAATAACATAGTGTTAGAAGAAGCAGTAAGCAAAATCAAATTGCAAAGAATTCCACATAGTGATCCTTACAGGGTTACTTGGCTCAACAAGGGGCAACATGTTTTGGTGAATGAACAAACCTGGGTGGAGTTCACTGTAGGAGGCTACAAAGACAAAATATTGTGTGACATCATGCCAATGGATACATGCCACCTACTCCTAGGTAGACCTTGGCAATTTGATAGGAAAGCAATACACCACGGGGAAAAGAATTCCTATACTTTTCAAAAAGATGAAGTTGCCTATAAAATTCAGTCCATAGGAGATCCAGAAGAGAGAAGATCTAAGGGTTCCAATGTGCTATTAGTTGGGGAGAAGGAGTTCATAAACACTCTCAAGGAAGGAGAAGGAGTGGGGTTTTCCCTTGTTGTGAAAACAAAAGAGGAAAACAAGGACAATCAAGTATGTATTCCTAATGAAGTGCAACAAATACTAAATCAGTTCAAGGACATCATAAGTGATGGAACACCTACAACCTTACCTCCTCAATGTGCCATAAGTCACCAAATTGACTTCATACCCAAAGCTTCATTGCCCAATAAGGCAACTTACAAAATGACATCGGAGCAGATTAAAGAAGTAGCTAAACATATCTAAGAACTCTTGGACAATGGTCTGATAAGGAAGAGCATCAGCCCATGTGCAGTTCCCACCGTTTTGGCACCAAAGAAGGGAGGTACTTGGAGACTTTGCACTAACTCAAGAGCCATCAACTGGATTACAATTAGATATAGGTTTCCCATTCAAAGAATTGAAGATTTGATGGATTGTTTAGGGGGTGCTAAGTATTTTACCAAGATAGACCTCAAGAGTGGCTACCACCAAATCAGAATCAAGGAGGGAGATGAATGGGAGACAACATTCAAGACCACAAAAGGACTTTATGAATGGCTTGTTATGCCATTTGGACTCACAAATGCCCATAGCACATTCATGAGACTTGTGAATGAAGTACTCAAGGATTAAATTGGTAAATTTGTTGTTGTTTATTTAGATGACATCTTGATTTTTAGTAATTTTAAAGATGAACATCTTAAGCATATAGAGATTGTATTGAAGAAATTATATGATGAGCAACTAACCATCAATTTGGAGAAATGTGAGTTCATGAAATAGGAGTTGGTATAAATTGGGTTTGTAATCTCAAGTGGTGATTTGAAGATGGATACCTCAAAGGTAGAAGCCATAATCGGTTGGCCTACACCTAAAACAACAAGTGAAGTGAGGAGTTTTCATGGTTTGACACAATTTTACAGGAAGTTCATCAGAGGGTTCAGTGAGATATGTGCACCTATGCTTGATACAATCAAAGGAGGTGTAAAGACTAAGTTTCAATGGACAAAAGAGGCACAAAAATGATTTGATCTCTTGAAGACAAAGGTGGCTACTCAACCTGTCCTCGTTCTTCCAAGATTTGACAAGCTCTTTACCATAGAATGTGATGCAAGCAACATAGCAGTTGGAGCGGTCCTAAGTCAAGACAATAGACCGGTAGCATTTTTTAGTGAAAAGCTCAATGAAGCCAAGAAAAGGTATTCTTCCTATGATTTGGAGTTATATGTACTTGTACAATCACTTAGGAAGTGAAGGCATTATCTATTACCTAAGGAATTTGTGGTATATACTAATAACCAAGCTCTTAGTTTTCTCAACTCACAAGAAAAGTTGAATCATAGGCATATCAAATGGGTAGAGTATTTGCAGTCCTATGCTTTTACCATTAAACATAAGAAAGGTCAATGCAATAAATTTTCTGATGCATTAAGTAGAAGGTTGCTAACAGTTCAAGAAGTGCAACTCAAGAGCATTGGAGTGGATAGTTTCAAATGGTTATACCAAGATGATGAAGACTTTGTTGCCATCTACAAGGTTTGTCAAGAGTTTAGAAATCATTTTCATGGTGAATATGCAGATTTTACCTTACAAGATGGTCTTTTGTTTAAAGGAGGACAACTTTGTGTATCTAGAGGGTCCATGAGAGAAAATTTGATGCAAGAGAAGCACAATGATTGTTTAAGTGGATATTTTGGGTTGAATAAGACTTTGGAACTTGTCCAAAGATTATACTATTGGCCAAAGATGCAAAGGGATATCAAAAAATATGTGGAGCAATATGTGGTTTGTCAAAAGAAAAAGGGGACCTCTTCTAATGCTAGACTCTATCAAACTTTACCTATCCCAAACTGACCATGGGAATGTGTAAGTGTGGATTTTGTTGTTGGTTTACCCAAGACCAAACCAGGATTTGATAGTATTTATGTTATAGTAGATAGATTTAGCAAAATGGCCCATTTTATTCCATGTAAGGTGACTCATGATGCTAGTCATTTTGCTCATTTTTTTTCAAGGAATTCATTAGGATTCATGGGTTACCCATCAGTACAGTATCAGATAGAGATGCAAAATTCATTGGTCATTTTTGGAAAACATTATGGCAGAGATTGGGTACTAACTTATCTTTCAGCTCAGCCTACCATCCCTAAACGGATGGCCAAACAAAGGTGATAAATAGGACACTTGGAAAACTTCTCAGGTGTTTGACAAAAGAGTATGGACAAGCTTGGGATCGGATCACCCATCAAGTTGAATTTGCTACAATGACAGTGTGAATAGATCAACCGGTAAGAGTCCTTTTGAAGTAGTTTATGGCCTTCATCCAAGAGGTGTGTTGGAGATTAGAGATATTGGGAAGATGGAAAAAAAGAGTGGACATGTTGTTGACATGGCTCAGTCCATGAAAGAGATTCGTGAGCAGGTTAGGCAGGATTTACTTGACCACTCTCAAAGAATCAAGGACAAAGTGGATGAAAAGAGGAGGGATGTTCAATTTGTTGTTGGTGACTTGGTCATGGTTCATTTGAGAAAATAAAGGATTCAGAAAGGTGTCCCTAGCAAGATTCAAATGAGGAGGATTGGACCATGTAAGGTCTTAGCTAAGTATGGGCAAAATGCCTACAAACTAGATCTACCCGGGGACATGAATTTATCTCCTATTTTTAATGTTGCAGACTTCGTGCAGTACAAAGGAACACTTCTAGAGGAATGCAGTAGAGTATCAGAAGTCTCCCAATCACTTTCAGACTTTCCTTTACCACCTACATCTATGCTACATGCCGAGAAGGTATTGGATTCAAGAACCCTCAAGAAGACCAGGCATATTGCCTATATGGAACATTTGGTCAAGTGGCAGCATCTTCCAGACTCTGAGGCCACTTGGATACTTGAAGTAGACTTTCCCCAAGCTTTAAATTTCCCTCTCTTTGTTTCCTAATGGAGTCACTTAACTTCTTTCTCATTGGGGGAGTATGGTGCAGGAGCACCTAGTTTTACCTAGTTTTATTGATGCATTTTTCAAAATTTTGGAGTGAGTGATCATGTTTGGGATTAATAAATGAATAATGGACTGTTGATAGGTCCACAAGTGTGTTTTGGAGTTATGTGAAGTGTGTTTGTCAACAAGGTTGGTTTGTTTTCTCAGTTTTGGCCAATGTGCCCTTGTAAGCCAAAAATGACATTACCTTGCAAAATAGTGTAAAACTCTTTGTAAAGCCTCATTAGGCATTTGGTCATTTTGATGTTAGGAAACCATATTAGGGGGTTTAGAGTGAATAGAAATGCATAAGCTGCAAAAATGCAAAATGGAGCAAAAGTTGTCATTGTTGCTTGACAACTTTTTGCAACTTTTTGAGCAACTTTTCAAAATTTATCAAATCGGTGGTTAGGAAACCGATGGGAGGTTGGTAATGAGAAAGGAGGCATATGAACTGTTTTTGCAATGATTGTAAATGGGTTGGAAGTCCCATGATCAAACTTTGAATAATATTTGAAGACAATTTCCAAGTTTTTGCATAAGATTTTTGTCATTCTGGTAATAGCAATTCGTACCAGATGATCTGATCTGGGTACTGTCCTTTCATGGTGGTTTACTATATGTTGTTGTGTTTCTCAGGAAGTGTTTTTATTCTTTCTTAGTGTAGGTTTAGTGTTTGATTACAAATTGTCTTCTACTGCACTGTTCTCGGTCTGAGCAAGGGTTTAAGACCCAAGACATGGTTCCAACTTGAAATCCCATTGTGTTTGTTCAATGGCCCTTGGGAATCAATTAATGCAGCCTCTGTATAGTATACATATTCTTTGTAATGTCCTGAAGGTTGCTTGGAAGCCATTTTCCATCATACCGTAGGCGAGCTCTACCATAGCCCAGATAGGAATATGATTGTCATTTTTGCCATTGCTTGCAGGGAAGATAAAATATGGATATGCCAAGTGTTTGGCATGAAAGAAAGAAGCCAAATAGAGTCTCAGTAGAAGCAGGGAGGTGTGATAGGGTGTAGAAACCAATAAACCCTATTGGAGAAGACTATTAACTCTCAAACCCTCTAAAAGAGCTATTTTTGGGGTCTGTACCTGTACAGACGTACCAGACAGCCTACCTGTTGTGACCATTTCACACATCGCGGCATTAAAATGGGGACCCCCTCTTTTTGCTCATTTATGCTCGCCTTTCTCTCTTCTTTTTGGGGTTTTGGTTTAGTATGTCAGTCGTCTGGACTAGGGTCAAGCCTTAGGGTTCCCGTTTTAGTGTTTTCAGGCCAGAATCCAGTCAATCTTGAGAGCTTTTTGAGCTTCCTCCCATAGGATGCAATTTTGAATAAGGTGAATTCGTCAAGTGGTCAAGTGAGTTGGTCTAGGTTCAGTCGGAATTTTGATGCAGAGTCCAATTTTTGCCCAAGTGTTGATGATGAGTTATGGAATCTTGTATGATTGAATGATTTTGACCAAATTTTGGAATTTTGATGATTGATCCCGGGTATTGGAAATGACCTAACTTTGCCTTGTGATGTGATTAAACCCTTAAAATCATGATATTTTGGCCAGTGGAAGCAAAATCGCTCCTGTCCCTCACTAAAGGATCGGAGCTTGTTTCTCAAAATTTTATTGTCCTTGCAGGATCAAGATGATTTTCGGATTGGAAGAGATAAAGGGAGGCATGTTCTTTCCGTTGAATATAATTTGAAGAATTTTGCGAACATGGAAATGTGCCAGGAGCAAAAATCGCTCCTGTCCCTCACTGAAGGACCGAAGCTTAAAATCCAACATTGCCTTGTCCTTGCAAGATTTCAACAATTTCGCGATTTGAGGAGAACCAAGGAAGTACATCCTGTCAGTTGAATATAACTTGGAAATGTCATCATAAGGAAAATTAGACTTAGAAGCAAAATCGCTCCTATCCCTCTGCCAGGGACCAGGGCGAAATTCGATGTTAGCTCCCGTCCCTCTCCCAGGGACCAGAGCGAAATTCCTTATAGGGCAAAATTTGGGCGAAGATCAAGTGAAGATTAAGTTTGAAGCAAGCAAAGAAGGTGTAACGGACCCATTGAAGACAAATTGAAGATTGCAAGACACCGAAGCGAGGCCCATATTTGCCTAGGCGCTCCTGTCCCTCAGTCAGGGACCAGAGTGATTTCTTCCTTAGATCAAATTCACAACAAGATAAAACGAATGCCATGCCAAGGATAAGTGAAAGGGGACACAACGAATCCGTTGAAGATAAATTTGGAAGTTAGCAAAGCACGATTGAGCCTACAAGTGTAAGTTCGCTCCTGTCCCTCAGCCAGGGACCAGGGCGAAATATTGGTTATATTGCCTTCCTTACAAATATAAAGTCACTCCAAGTCAAAGTACAAGGTGGCAATGACGTTTGAGGTGTCTCGACGAAGAATGAAGTATCAAAGACTGCAAAGGTGATGGAAATGCTCAAGTTTGCTCCTGTCCCTCTCCAAGGGACCAAAGCAAAATGTTCAAATGTGTCCAAATTTAAGTTGCCACTCACATTTCAAGTGTTCAAAAGGGAGTAAAGAACATCATTTTGCGCCTCAAAGACAATTGCAAGTCAATATGATGAAGGATTTACACGATATGCCCAAATTCGCTCTTGTCCCTCAGTCAGGGACTAGAGCGAAATCTCTATGGGGGTTCAAGTTTTGAATGTTAATCACATTTCAAATGTTCAAGAAGGACCAAAGGACATTGTTTTACACTGTGAAGGTGTTTGCGAGTTGATAGAAACAAGGATGAGCCCAGGACACCAAGGATCGCTCCTGTCCTTCAGTCAAGGACCAGGGCGATATTAATTAAATCAATCATTCGTCCCACAAGATCACGTCAAGCAAAGGTACACAAGATCGAATATGTCATTTGAGAGGTCATGAACGAGAAGTTAAGGTTAAGAGATGACGAGTTTTGGCTAGAACACAAGGATCGCTCCTGTCCCTCACCAAGGGACCAGGGCGAAAATCATTCAAACATCAAATGTGCCTTGTAAAAGACAAGTAAATTATGCGTGCTATGAAGGGATAACATTGTTACTTGCCTTGTGATGAAGATTGGTGATCGAAGAAACAAGGATCAAGGAGAAACACAAAGTTCGCTCCTGTCCCTCACCAAGGGACCAGGGTGATATTGACCTTAAGAGGCATTTATCCACAAAGTTGAGTCAATCAAGCTCGAGGTACCCAATGAAGATGCTAGTTTCCACGTGGAGAAGGTTGTTTTGAACGTAAAAGACAAAAGAATCAAGGCTAAAATGCTAATTCGCTCCTGTCCCTCTCCCAGGGACCAGAGCGATATGGTTTGTATTTTTCATCTCCCAAATTTTGGCGCTAATGACATTTTTCAAATTATATTAAATGCTAAGATCGATGAAAATTGAAATATTTAATTAAAATTGGCATTTAAAATTGTGCATGAACATTTATTAATTATTTGTTGCCTTTAAAAAATCCAATTAATTAAAAACGAAGGCATTAAATGAATTAATTATTATTTTAAATAAAAATTGGGGCGCTTGGGTTTTATTTGCTTTATTTTATAAAGTCGGCCCTTAATTTTATTTAAAATTTGTTTTTAATTACCTTATTTTACCAAGTCAGCCTGGAGGTAATTGAAAGGGCAAGTGCCTATAAAGGGGAGGCAAATTATTTCATTTCCAAATCATCATTCAACCTTCATTTGCATGCGATTTGGAGAAGACAAGGAAGTGCGAAATTATCATTAGAGAGGAGTGCGAATTTCATCAAGGATACAAGGTGCGAACATCATCAAAAGGAGTGCAAAGTTTGGTTGGAGTTGAGCGAACTTGCCATCAAGACATTGAAGACCCCCCAAAGGTGGCGAAGTTGCTAAGGAGGGTGTTCGTTTGAAGGGAATCACATTGAAATCTTCCAAACTCTGATTTTTGCCTAGGCGAATTTCTTAATTTTGCATTTTAGAGTTAGCTCTCAAGTAAGGTATGGCGATGTAATCCCTTGCCTTAATTTTGAATTTTGATCATCATAGCCTTAAATTTTGAATTTTTGAAATTTTGAATTTCAGTAGCTCGATCATATTTAGGAAATGATAACTCAAAGACTTATCATGAAGTTTCCTAAATTTAATCTCTAATCTATAGTTATACCTTGCAAAATCTAGTTACTTATTGTGAAATGTTGTGTAGGTGTTACAATGGCGACCCCGAAGGTGGGAGCATCCACCAGTCGTCCAGCTCTTATGAAGGAAGATCAAAAGACCGAAGAACTGGAGACCAAGATCGTGTCTAAGTGGAGCAACATTGGAGATACCAACTTGGGCAACTTCAGTACGAAGAAGTTTCGAGAGGTCCCTTACATTGGCAAGCCATCACTTGTCGCCAGGAGGATAATCGAAAGTGGCATCATTAAGGTGGTCGGCTTCCCTCCAGCAGTCCAGTGCCATGAGTTGATGATCGAGTGTGCTCACCATTATGATCCTCAGTCCAGAACGATCGTGTCCAAGGAAGGAGATACTTTTGCTTATCTTTCAGAGGAGGCTATAAGTGAAGCTTTTCACTTACCAGAACATAAAGATATGATTTATAAAAGCTTAGAAGGAGCCAAGTCCATGTACGAAGATGATCCAGATGCTTGCCTAAGCATCATCAACAAGAATTGGTTACTTAAGAGTCATCCTCGCCTGAGCAAGATCCCGAACACACCGCATAGGATCGATTTCCAGGAGGAGTACAGAGATTTGATAACAATGCTCAACCGAGTCACAGGAGCCCCTCAAGCCTTCTATTTCGAGAAGTGGATGTTCTACTTCATCCAAGTGATAGTTCAGGGAAAAGGAACAATTCATTGGGCTAGAATGATTAGCCATTGCTTGGACATATAGTTAAGGAGACTGAAGGCTACCAAGTCTTTCCACATGAGTTCATATGTCATATATGCCTTAATCAAGAGCTTTGAATATGCAGGACTACCGCATAGAGGAGTGATTGGAAGAGGACCCGGTGAGGTCAGAGTTTGTGATTCCTATGTCCACTTGCATCATCCACCAGGAAGTAACTACAAGTTAGTTAATGATACCTTCACGATGAACATCACCAGGACATTGCAAGGCGGGATTCACAATAGGCTATCACAGGATGCACAAGAGCTAGTAAAGAGGTACGGTGCTTGGTTTATCCAATTTCCAAAATTTACTTATATTAGAGTTCATGGATGTCCTTCACCTCCATACATGTTGCCGAGATATCCGACAGACAGAATAGTGTTACTTGAAGTAACTAGACAGTTGGCAGCTTATGCAAAGGCATTCAGACACAGACATGGAAATGGAGTTCCTGTACCTATCATATTAGAAAATTCAGTTGAGGTATGTCCTAATGCTCTAGCCATGGATGACGCAGAGAAGGAGTTAGCTTTGTATTCATTTTCGTTCTTTGCCTTGAGAGAGAGCTTTGATCCACATGGATATATAGAAGAGACAGTCGGTAGGAAATATAAGCATGAGTTTCAAATAGAAGATTTTATGATGAATCTCTTAGATGATCTTGAAGTGAAAAGGAAAATGCATTCTAGATTACCTTTGGACTTCATCAAGAAATGCAAGATTTACAGAGTGGCCGACCAAGCTCAGGACAGTGGCAGACATCTTCAATCATCTTATGATCAAGAAAGCAAATCAGTGAAGCTAGATTGGAATGAACCCGAGGTTGTGGATCTAGATGCCTTGATGGCTCCAGTCTTGTCTTGTACTCGCAGATGGGTTGATGTGCAACATCAAAAGTTGAGAGAGCAGGGCATAGCTATGACTTTCACTTTGGAGGAGAGACCAGTTGAAGGTGGGGCAAGTGTAAGCGAAGGTAATCCTAATCCTAGAAATATAAGTGAAGGCAACCTTCGAAGCTCAAGTGAAGGCAATCTCCATCCTAGAGGCTCGAAGAGGAAAGAAAGACCTGAGAAAAGGGAATCCTCCAAGAAGAAGCAAGAGGCCAATCGAGATCGTTCATCCGGCACATCTTCTCGACAGGAGAAGAGGACATTTGAGATAGAGGAATCCATGGAATCAATGGTGCAGAATGATAAAGAAGGACATGCATCTCAAAGGTCACCAGGAAGATCTCTCCAAGATAATGAGTTGCATGAAGATAGGGAAGATAACGAAGTGACATCTCCTCCCAGAAAAGAAGAATTGCTTAAGGAGATTCAGGTTAAAGAAACAAGATTTTCCATCCCAGATTGGTTAAAGGAAAGATTAACGAAGGTAATTGTGGTCGAGGATGAGGACAATGTGATTGATTTGGAGAGTCTCGTTGGACATTCCCAGGAAGTGACAGAGAAGAGGAAGGCTACTAAGATGTCCAAGATGATTAGAGATGAGACTGGATCCAGAATATTGTAGATAGCTACACCGGCCGTGGACAAGTATGAAGGTGAGATCCTTGCAGAAGAATATGATGTAGTGACATTTGAGCTTGGTCCACTCACAGCCGAGCAGACACTAGATGATGCCACCGATTCATTTGAGGCATTGAAAGATAAGCTTAGGGAAGAAATGGAAAAAAATAGAAAGCTTGAGAGAGAGGTTGGTGCATGGAGAACATACTTCAGCCATCTCAATCAACCTTTGGGACGTCAGGATCCAGCAAGATCACCCATACAGGCACTTCCCCTTCAATCAATTGGTGAGGTAGAGAGAGTCAAGAGTTTGGTTCAGCTTATGAGCTCATGGATTGACAAATCCCATACGGTCGCCATGGAATTTGCAACAAGGATGATGCAGACCATTCACCGAGCTATTCAGGTTCTTGAGGTCATCCACAACTTGATGATAACTGTAGCTGCTTTTGCTCATACTAAAGATGTTATCATTCCTGTCTTGCAAGTAATCAGATAAACATCAAGGAAGGTCCTGGCACAGGAAAGGATAATGGATGGAGGACCTCATAGTTTGCTTCAGTGGTCAACTTTACTCCAGATGAAGGAAGTTCTCTTCGAGGACATTAGTACTAGGTGCAATCATGTTGAGGAGGTTATCCACCCGATCCAGGACAGAGTATTTGAGGTACTGCGTACCATTCTTGGTAGGAGGATCGAAGTTGAGACAGATGTGGATTTGCAGGAATTGGAGGATAAAGTCAAAGTCATCTTTTGCAAGGATGCTAATGTTATCACAGATGAGCAACGGGACCGGATGTTTGCTACCATGCTCTTGATTGAGAAGACTAAAGAACTTGAACCTGGTTGGGATGCTGCTCTTCTCCAGGCATTTGATCAGGTCATCCACTTAGAAGAACGAATGAAGAATCTTCTCGAGATTCCCATTGCTGAGATCGAAGGAATTGTGTCTAGATTCATTGCATATGCTAAAAAGGAGCATTGGAAAGGGAATAAGATTCTAGATGAGAGGTTATTATAGATGGCATGGCACCTTAATTGTCATTGGTCTATGTCTCCTAGATTTTCATGCCAAATTTAATAATTGGCTATGCATTTAATGTTGTGCAATAAAAGGGGGACTTTTGTAATAAAACCCTAATTAGGGTTTAGGTGTCATAATCTTGGCCATTGATCTTCTTTCGATCTGGACCGTTCATTGTAATTGAGGATGCTATATATACCCTAATTTCTTTTCATTTTGTAATTAGAAACTAGAACTAAGAAATCAGAGAGAGTTAGAAATTATTGATGTATTAGAGAATAAGAGAGTTTAGAAGCAATTTACTTTTGTAGCAAGATTGAGCTTTGAGAAAGGAATTCAAACAATTGTTGTACATGATGGCTTTGAGATCAATGAAATATTGAAGTTATGGTGTTTTGTTGCAATTCTCTTGGTTATCTTCATGGTTGTTCATTTTTCTTGAATCATTCTCAATCAAAGTAGTGTGTTAATTCGAAGGACAAAGTGTTGGACTTGATCTTTGGTAGGATTCGCTTTCCAAACCACTAGCTTCTTGCTGATTGTAGGAACACCTTGCGTGGTCGATTGGAGATACTTGAATCGCTTAAACCTTCAATCGTTGTTGTATCTTGGATATGTACCTTCGTGGTAGTGTCCTTGATCTTTGATGTATTGAAAAATCATTTATTACCTTAGAAGATCGCATCAATTTCAATTGAGTTGTTAATTTATGGCAATATTGAAGTTGGTAGAATCTCACCAAGCCTTGTCCACATTAAGTCATTCTTAGGGTTAGATTAGATTAGACCTCTCGCAAGCCCTACTCTTTTGGCTTTTTTTTTTTTTGAAAGTTTGTTTAGTTTAGGAAAAATCTTCGGCGACGTAAGGCCCCTTGATGACACAGCAATCACAACGACCACTGGTGCTTATCCACACGTAGAGATCCTACTTAAAAGAACATTGAAGTCACCCTAACTGATCCTTCTCGTGATATCTTCAGTAGTTAGAGATTTTATTCAAGAGAGGATAAGGTACCCTTAGGTATTTTATTATGTGTATGATTGTGTACAAAATACACCTCAACACTACCCTACTGAATCTAAAAGTTTGTCCAAAAGGGTATCCGAATCACTAAATATTTTGGGAGTTATTTTGGAAGTATTCTAAGAAATTGAACAAAAAATGTGAAAGTAGGGCTAATAGGGGCTCTAGGGCTACTAGGCCTAGAAAATAGGGATAAGAGAAAGTGATGGGAAAATGGAGAGAAACTAAACAAAGAACCACATGAATGGAGTGGAAACACCTTCTCTACGTCCCCTGAGACCCCTGCAAGTGTATGTTGGAGGTTTGACAACTTGATGGTTGGATTTACACTAGTGAATCCCAACTATGCTTGTGAGTAACAGGAGCAAACAAGTTGACAGGGAGCACTCCAAGGGAGTTTAGTTGTTTGACTTGATATTGCACAAGAGTAGGGTGTGAACAAGGATGGAAGCCCACTAAAACATCTTTTACCTACCTATTAAACAAGGTGAAACTCCTTTGTCAGATCCTCCCCATCACTTGGCTTCACCAAGATCGTGAGGTGATATTATTTTCTTTGTTTTTCTCTATCTTTCTATCTATTTCTTTTTGTCATTGTAGAATAATTTTTCAAGTGTCTTTGACACCTTGTGGTTTTCATCTCATTATTGCTATCATTCTTATTTTCAATCTAGTTTTGTATTGTCGTGCTACTCTTATGATTCTTGGACAGAATTGAGATAAGAGCACATGTACACTATTTTATCATTTTCTACATCTTGGTTGCTTGTTGAGGTTGAAAGACCAAAACAAAGATTTCACCATTTGTAGCAACCCTAAAATTGTCTATCTTCTCAATTTTCATGTCTTTATTTGAAGCTCTTTACAAAATGATGGTTTGCACCCATTCTGTCTCCCCCTCTTGTCATTTCTATTTTTATTTCAAAATATACTCTCTATCACTTTTCTTCATTTCTATATCTTTTGGTTTCCTTTAATTCCCTATTGTTGTTGTCCTTATATCCTATTGTGTAGGTAGGTTTTAAATTTGATGAAAACTTTGTAGTTTGCAACTATTCTTAATAACAATGCGAGATTGATATGAGTGTGAAAGAAGGACTACAATGCATTGCATGGGCGTATGCACATAGCGATATCGTTCTAGATAGTGACATCCATCTTTTGGTGCCAATTTTTTTTTACATCATTTCCATGTCTATGTCCAATTTGTCAATTCAAAACTTTTATTTTTTTATTATCTGCAAATTTTTGTGACACACCTTTCAATCTCTTTCTAAGCTCATTTAATGTAATATTGAAGTTTAAATTTTATACTATAATTTTCTTCTTCTTTGAAATGATTCACCGCATGATTTGAAGCTATGAAATTACCCTTCTTTCTCAAATGTCTTCATACAACTCCATCAATCTGACTTCCAATTCATCCATTATTTTACTCATATATATAGAAAGGAGATATATTGGCATGTAGAGTCTATGTAGAGCAACAATGAAATTTGTTATGAAAAGAAGGTTTCAAAAAATTATATTTATAGACTTAAAAGCTTGTACCACAAGTGTCTGCTTGAGTTAGAAAATACAGTTAAAATATCTAAACAATTGTTTTGATGACACACCTCTCCTAGAAACTCGAACTGTACCTAAAAATATATAAAAAACTATGATGCTAAAATTTTCTTTTTGTAAAGCTCACAAAACAAAAACAATAACAAACTCAATTGATGCTTCTTTTTGAGAAATGATGGGCTCTTACTTCATCTCTTCCTCATACCAAAACCTTGCTTTTTGAGCAATGCCTTTTATCTTTTTTCCTTTATCCTAAGTGTCTAGTGCCTCGCTGAAGAGCAAAGAGAAGTGTCCATACTTCTTTCTCAAAAAAGGGAAAAACTGAATCAATCAAAACTTTCTAGAGTTAACAATCAACAATCAACAATCAATCAAACTAGCTTTTTCAGTTGACTTGCCTTAATTAAAGGAGGCATGGAAACTCTCAACCTTTCATTCGAAGAAGACTATGATTACTGTAAATCAGATAATTGACCAACCTTTCACATTATAAGCTTCAAGAGAAAAAAACCAAAACCATGTTCCCTATCTTCTCACAAATATCCTTTTTAACCTACCCAAAGTTGACAAAGCCAAGTGAAACTGTGGTATTGAAAAGCCAAGTGAAACCTGTGGTATTGGGATGATTTTTTAATCCCTTGTTGAAAATGACAAAATTGTGATTTTTGGCAACAAATGCATTGAGCCCCATACAATTACAGACCACCCGTGAGTCGTGACTATTCCTGCAAGATTACTACACTTTACAGTACAGAGCTTGCCTAGTGCGTTGTGTATACATCAATCACTTTCAATCTTTTTGACAAACACAAAAAACAACAGAATTTATTAAGAAAACAAAAAGATCACATGGAAAAATTGAAAGGCAAGGGTAAGCTCTTAAATGTATGCTCAAAAATAATATGGAATACCATTTTCCTTGTAGGCCCAAAAGCAGGGCATTAAAGACATTGTCAGATTGTCATTGTACATTTCAGTGGGTCTAATGGCAGAAATTCAATCAGAATAAGATATGTACATTTTGTTTGTAGCACAGTTAGGTGCTTCTTGCATGAAATAAAGGGTAGTTTCATATATTGTAAACCATTTGTTGACCCAAAAACAGATCGCCTGATATGATGTACTATAAAAAGATCCATTTTCATTTGTATTTCAATCGTACAGCCTCTTCAATCAGATGAGGGATAAATTCAATATGCTTCTCTTGTAAGAAGTGTGATTTTATTTTCTAAGATCTATCCACACATTTATTCATGTCACCTTAGTATCTATCATCTATCTTCTACCAAGAGAGTGTAAACAATCAATCTGTTGTAGCATGAAAGTGTCTCTTATATAAACATTATATACATTGACTACAACATATCGCCTATTTAAACTAAAGACAAACAGCTGACATATTTATCATTAACTATTTAAACTCAACCTTTATAAAAGAATCTACTTATTGACTACAGCACACTAATTATTAATTATTTATTTATGATAGAAACAACTTGGCATTTGATAAACAATCAATGTATTATTATGTTTCTTTAAAGCTTAAGCTCTAGGAAGGTTGACTGGATACATTTGGCACAGGCTGAGTATTGTTCCATTATGATGAAATGAAGTAATCAACTGCACAAACTTTTTCTGCCCAGGTAAGGGGGCCCTCCTGCATCAATGTGCTAACTATCTGTGCTGGCAGATGAGAGGTTGTGACACTTCTTCAGAGTTACATTAATTAGGCAGCACCTGGCAAATTAACAGGTGGATTAATAAATGAAGGCTTGGAATTGAAGGTTGAGATATTGTGAAGTTAACTTGCTAAGTCTTAAGTTGTCCACTTTTTCACAAAAAAGGCATCTGCTAGTTGAGACAACATGCTGATTGGCGCCTTGCAAGAAGTTAGCTTAGCCATTTAACTTTACACTTCCAAAAAGTTAAGTCTTTTTAAGTCTTCAAAATGGCTAATTCTTGTTGACATAGAGAGATGATAGTAATTTTTTTTTTTTTGTTGTTGTTGTTGTTGTAGAAAAGCTTTTTCAAATTGGATATTGGTCTTTTCAATTGAGTCTAGGTAGAAGCCCCACTTTGGAGAGTTTATTTTCTTGGGTAGGCTATTATTTAATCAGGTGTAAACACTAACGGTTGAACATGCTCGACATTTAACAAGTGTAGCGTTAGTGAGGGAAGTTTTTCAAAAGATACAAACTAGGTATTTACTTGGCCATTACTTATTGGCGTAGATGTAAATTCATCAATTTTCACTCACAAAGTGGATATTAGTCTAACATGCTCTTTCTCATTAGCTACAATAAAGATAAGTTTCATGGGATCCTTTAAAAATCTAGTTATCATGATGTATGAGAAAGGGTTCAAAACAAAACCATTTTTAGTAATAAATGCTTTAGACTCAACAAAACTGGTGGTTTCCAATTACTTCCCTACATGAAAGATAATTGAGGAGGCATATAAGTGTTATAACAAGAAGACCAAAGTAATGAAGGATGCAGATGGAAAACCTATTTTTACTTTGATCAAGCATTGGATTTAAAAAGTTTTTAGTTTGAATATAAGGTTAGTGTATCTTTTGAGCTTTAAGATATTTTCTTTTATATTTAGAAAGGATCAAAATACTTATAGAATTAGAGTTGGATATTATATGACATGATTATAAATGTGTCTTTTGATTTGGGGATAATTCTTAAAGAGGACATCAGGGACTATGAAATTGACAAGTTTAAAGGTCATTTCCAAGATAATTACCAAGGGATGTGCCTAGTTCTTAGGCTAGATACATATAACCAAAAATATAACAAGTTTATTTAATTTTGTTAGTTGATATTCAACATCAACACATGAATACAATGTTTATTATATGGCATACCTAGACTTCAAGAGGTCAAATATCCAGAAGAGTTTCAAAAGTTACTTAATTCTATGTTACATTAAATTCTTGTATTTTTTAGTAGATAAATGTGGTGGCGTCAATGGGGGTATTACCTAACTAGTTCCACTATAAGGTCCTTTTCACACTATCGGTTAAATATTTTACATTGATATATGCTTTTTTGAAAGTAGAATATTCCACGTTGGGCACTCTTGCACTAGTGTATGTCCGCTATCATGTTGCATTGTCCTTTGTTGCAACACATTCCCTAATGGGTCCCCTGGTATATACAAGTACCAAGAGGTAAGAGAACACATGATATGGACGTATGTCTCAAAGATATGCGAGGGTAAGTAGAGTCCAAATCCATATTACATTTACCTAATATGGATTTTAATATTACAATCCATATTAGGTAAACGTGGATTGTAATACTTACCTAACTATCTAATTATTAAATGATGATGCCTAAGTAAACTTAAGCATGATTAAATAGGATAAATCCATATTTACTCCAACACCTATCACTCCAATTGAGCATTACAATCATGCATCTTCAAGGCAATTGAAGATAAATATGAAGTTGAGCATTCAAGCATCAAAGTTCAACAATCATGGTCAATTTATGTGTTCCTCCATGAGTGAAGACATGCATTAATTCCTATAAAAAACACCAAGCTTTGTGTGTGGCTTCAAGGCAAGGGGTTTCACATAAAGATATCATTTGTTAATTTAGTCACTTAAGATTTTTAGCCTTTGCCCTACCAGGGGTAAGTTCTCTTCTAATAATCATTGTTGTAGGGGAGGTTAATTCCTGTATACACCTAAAAATGATTCGAGATAAATTAAATAAATATTTATTATTTATTTAATTCCTATTCATCTATCAATGAATTAATATGTCAATTTATTTATTTGATTCATGATTATTCCATTCTTTCAATAGCTAAATAAATTTTAATTTATTTTATTAAATATCCTAATTCTTCTAAAGTTCCTTCTAATTAAATAATTCTAATTATTTAATTATTCCTCTAAGACAAAGTTACAATCCTAAAATCCACATCACTACCCACATCATCTTACACCTCATCTCCATGTTAGCAAAATTAAATTTTATTAATATATAATTGGTCATTTACCTTCAACGCACCTTCTAGTCAAACGGGAGTGGAGATCTATGTGGTATTCGATTTCCTATTTCCTCTGAACCTTCCCTACATTGTAGTATTGGTTTTTCCACATCATTCTTGTCAAAGGAGACTCATGAAACACTTGGCTCATGAAACCTATATTCCCTCCAACATCCTTGCAACTTAGGCTCCCTCTTCTACCTTTCTCTCATGGTCTTTGTGAGCATCTCACCATGTGGCTCCTTGTCCCACATTTTTCTCCATCTTGTCAATGTAGTAGGAACAATGAGACATGAAGGAGAAATCTGCTATTTGAAGGTATAATTTGTGTTTACTTTGAATATTGTATTTTTTCATTAGTTTCATTGGTGATTTTGGTTATAGTAGAATTCTAGAGTTTTTGTGGTAGCTTAATAGGTTTTACTATGTTTCCAAATTCCATCATCACATTTTTGGCGCTCACTGTGGGGTGCTTGCCCCAAATTTAACATCAAATTTAAATTTTTAAGTGTTTACATGCATAATAGAGTGTTCCGATGCATGTTTGTTCCAGTCCTACGCATCCACACTAGAGGCCAAAATTCCACATAGGGCAGACTATTTTTTTTCTTTCAATTTTAATTTTCAATATTATAAGTTTTGTGTTTCTGCGCATTTGAGCTATCTTGTTGTGCATTTGAGCTATCTTGATGTGCGTTTGATTCATTTTGTTTTACATTTACACTATCTTGTTGTGTATCCACTCACTATTTTTGCCCATTTAAACCAGTAAGCTTCATTTTAGGGTGTTTACAGTTTTCATTTTTTTGGGTTTATGTTTTTGAACTAACTTGGTTATTAACCAGTCGTGTAGCAATTTTCGAACGTCCAAGAATTTAAGACTACTAATAGTTGTTTTGTAGGTTTATGATTTTGTTAGGTCATCATTTTTGCATTCATGCTTGCATTGGTAATTTAGTGGCACTTAGACTAAGTAGGAGAAAGTAATATTACACATTTATTTTCATATTGCTAGGATAGTCAAACATAGTTAAACTTAGCCCAGCTTAACTTAATATTCATTTTTCTTTTTCTTTTTCTTGATCATACTAGTTTTGCATTTTGTGTGGTCAACTTAGTTGCACTTAGATTTAATCTTAGGAGGATAATTGAACAAGTGTATGCCATGTCTATGAGGTGGTAGGTGTATGCTCTCCTCTTGTACAAATTCAGGTGCTCCAAAAACTAGACCCGTCTCTTTTTCTTTTCTTTTTGTAGAACCTTTAACAAAATCAAAAGATATTATCCTATTTTCACTATTGTGGGCTTTGGTTATGATCTTTTGGTATTTTTCTTAGAAGGGCTTGCCTTTTGGAGTGTGCTTCCTCCAAGAGGGGACAACCCTAAGCGGTATTTCCTTCGAGCCACTATATGAATTGATCAAGGTTAAAGCAAAGATCTAACCAACATTAGCCTTTGTTGTATAGTGCCAATCTAAGAGGAGACCCCGTACCCACATTTATGTGAGGTATTCTATACTCCTAGTTGGTTAAAGCCTTGAGGGCTTGTTGGATGCTCGCAAGGTGTTGGTCCCTCGAAAAGTGACTAGAAACCTTACAGTTTAGAAGCAGGTACCCTCATTTTGACAAAACACTGCAATAAATTTTAGTGCAAGGGCATAGATAGTTTTCCCCCCAAGGTACTCACCATATGTGTTAAATCTTGAGTTAAGAAGAGATTTGTAGTTTACAAACCAATTGTAGCTTAGGCTAATTGTGGCTTCCAGGAAATTGGTTTCTCTAAAAAGGAGTTCCCTATCTGACACTCTTGCAAAGATGAGAGTGTAATGCACCCATTCTAGGTGTTGCACACTTGATTCAAAAAAACACCAAGTTGTGGGTTGATGTATTGTAGTGAAGCCTTGACCTTAGGTATATAAAATGTTTGATGCGTCTTTAATTGTGCTAGACCCATAAAAAATTGGGCTTTTTGTGAGCCTTGAACATACACTCATTGTTTAGTTTAGGAAAACAACTACTTTGTTTTATTGACTACTATGTCTTCTTGTCAAAAACAGAGAAAAATCATCCAAAAACAATAGTTACTTGGGAAAATTAAAACATCACAAAATTGATAAAAAAATAGTTATTGACACAAATCTATGCATACAAATTCTAATTCTACGCATTTGAACTTTCCAGTTGCACATATAAGATTTGTTACCGTGCATCTGACAAATCTTACAGTGCATATTATTGACTAGGAAAACAATTAGAAACAAACATGATATCATAAGCTACCACGAAAAAAAATACCATGCAAATTAACATAATCAAACCGAGATAGAGCTATCAAAATGAAAAGCATAATTTGAAATAACAAACACTATGCAAACCAATGCTATGCATCTCTTTCATTCCATTCCATTGCTTTTCTTTCTCCTCTAATTGGGTGTGGCTCTTAAATAGGTGAATGCATGAATATGGCAAAGCAAGAGGAAGCTAACAACGTGATCACGAGGATAATGAAAAGGTTGTGGTTCCAAGAATGAGAAAAGATAGTCCAATTTATAGATAAATTGGGAGTGATTGGATGACAAAGATTGATACGGGACTTAAAGTGATAAACGAACAAGATTAAATGAGAGGACTTGTTAATTGAGAATAAATAGAAAATTGTATTTCCAAGTGGAGAAAGAAATATAAATGAGATAGAGTTCAGTGAAAATAAATTTTCAACAAAATATGCCATTTGAAAGTGGAGGAAAGGATTAGTGATGAATAAGTTGAGTGGAGAAAGAGAGGAGTTAAAATGGAAAGAGAGAAGAGTTAAGTGAGGAGATAAATTAGCAAGTGGGAGTGGGAAGTGGAGAGGAAAGTGGAAGGCAGAAGAGTTAGAAGTGGAGACAAATTAGCATGAAAAGTAGATAAGTGGAGTGAATTAATAAATATTTATTAATTCCTTCACATGTTAATTAATTAGGCAATAAAATAAAATAAATTTATTTAATTGTGAGAAAGATAAAAAATGAAATAAATAAATAAAAAATATTTATTTATTAAAGGAGGAACATTAGGATAGGGGTAAAATAATTAAGAAATTATTTGCCCTAGGATAGATTAATACCAAGTGGAAAAAATGATTAAATAATTGACAAAATTATTTAATCGAATAGATCTGAAAAGAGTGATTGAGGACAAATTGATAGAAAATGATCAAACTAGAAAACATAATTAATAATTAATTAAATAATCAACGTTATTTAATTAACGAGAGAAAGAAACAATGTCGACGAATGACAAAGACCAAACGATCGACAAGAAGACATGTTAATAAAAAGGGTAGCTGCAAGTGGTAACCAATTTTTAGTGTCTATTGCCCCTGTTTGAGACAATGTGATACAGAGCGTTGTTTCAAAAAAAATCACATCAAAATTTACCCCAGCCATAACGGGTTAGAAGGGTGCCCCCTCAAAAAAAAGGGCGAAAAATTGGAACAAGAGACCAATTTGTCAAAAATAATGCAAGGATTCCAAAAACACGAACAAAAGTGAAATCGACAACCCATTATATCCCTTATACAACCCATTATGAGTCAACATGATACATGTTTGTGTGACATATTATGCCATGATATTGAAAGATATTCAATTTGTACTTGATTTGATGTAAAATGTACAAATACAAGAAAAATGAATAAAACACGCTTCAATTTTTTAAGGAACAAAAGAAGATCTACACACACACACACACATACACATATACATATATGTACACACACGTATATATATATATATATATATATATATATATATATATATATATATATATATATATATATATTTGTACACACACACACACATACACACACACACGTGTGTGTGTACATACACACACACACACACACACACACACACACACATACATACATACATATAAAGTGGCTATATGTGTGTGTACATATACATATATGTACATAGATATATACATATATGTATGTGTATATATATGTACGTGTATATGTGTGTATATATATGTACAAATATACATATATGTATGTGTGTATATGTGTGTGTGTGTGTGTGCACTCACATATGTATATGTATACGTGTGTGTGTGTGTGTGTTTGTTTGTATATATATGTACCCCCACACACACACATACATATATACACACACGCTCACACACACATGTACATATATGTATATGTGTGTGTATATATGAATATATATATATGTATATATACACACATATATAACCACTTACATGATGGTGAATGTTGTCTTCAATATTTCTCATTGTCATTAACTTGATCTTCTAATCATTATCATACAAAATATGTACAAACTCTCACACATTAAACCAAAGATAATTTAAATACAAAAATGAATAAAATAAACATTACATCAACATTTTTATACATCATCAAATTTAGAGTTACATAATCATATTCATTACATTTAATAAATAATTTAAGAAGTATTTATTTCCTTCCAGTGCCATAAAACTTTTCTCCATGAGCAAGATAAGTTTTTAAAGACAGATTATGCGAGATATGAAATATCAGGAATATGCTCTACCAATTTATGTACTTTCCAACGAAAGACAAACAATTTGTGCAGGTTTGACCATCATCTTAAAACAGAGGAAATGTTGGGGCCCAAACACAAAAATAAATCGTTTAACGAGTATCTACAAAAGCAAAGTTCGTGAAGAATCGTGCCAAAGGTCTTTAACTTAACTCGGGCAAAGAATATGGAGTATCAAAGAAAGAGAAAAAGGAAATTTCACGTTACAGTTGTACATGAATAAGAATAATAACAAAACTTAAGCTTTGGTGGGTTTCATCTGATTCTTTCCTTCCCAACGTGGTGAATTTTATCAGCTTTGTGTATCACCACTGCCATTTCAGTCTCTTTCTTGCCATTTCAATTTCTCTTTCTTTCGCTCTGCTTTATTGTGAACTCTCTCTAATTCAATTTGCAGCTGCTCAAATGCTTTCGCCCTCTTTTCATTTAATCTCTTCTGTCAATGAAATTAACAAGTTACAAATCATGTTTCTCTTTAGCAAATTACATACAAAATATTATTAACAAGATGGTGAGTGCTTTGTTTATGTAATAAACTGTCAGCATGATATAAAGTTTTGATTTGTTAAGGTGGTTCATCTGAAACATAATAATAGATAGGATTTATTAAAGAAACCAATGTGATTTCAGATGAACCACCTAAACAACTTAAAACTTAGAATGTGCTGTTTAAGATTGACTCTCAGTGTAGAGATCTCACCTCAATTTCTTTAAAAATCATGTTGGCTTCATTCCTTCGCTTCTCTTCCCATTCTTGAATTACACTATTCTTCTTGCTATACCTACATATAATATATTCAATCCAAAAATGAATAGAAAGTTGTATTATCAAAGTTGTTTACGAGATCAGAAAATTGCCTTCATTCTACAAATTTTAAAATTTGTAGAATGGGGTCCATCCTATAGTGTGTTGGTTAAGCGGCGGTGGTGGTGTTGTGTCAACCAAATTTCAAACTCCTATTGGGCTATTGTGATCTTAGGCTTGAGCCTTCGTTGATCCAATATGTTATCTGTTTGTGACCTCACCAGTTTATAACTCTGGATCAAAATCCAGATTGTACAATAAAAATACTTTGAATTCATTATGTATAATTTTTATGCCAAAATTATAGATAACACTCAATTATCCATCATAAAATAAATTTTTAAAACATGTTGTATCTTTCTTAAATGTTGTTTTATAGTTTTCCTTTTTAGACTGATTTAGCTTTGAATTTTGAAGTTCTATAGACTTTATACCTGTAAGCTCAATCATAAAGATGTTGTAATGCTGGATAGAAGTTGGATTTAAGATGATACCTGCTATCAATCTGGTTTAGTTGGTCCTCCAACCAAGCAGATGCCTTTTCCTCCACCTCGCTTGACGCCATGTGCCTATTGCTCTCCTTCTCCTCTCTGGCTTTACCACTTGAAGATCTAGATGCTCTGTTTGACCCCTCTCTGTCATCAAATGAATGGGATCTATAAGGAACCATCTGCTTGTCCCGGCGAGAAGACCCAGAATCTGACACAACAACAACAAGTGAAACCAAATAAGAAATCAAGGGAATTCGGAAAAAGCATGAAGTTGGAACTTTGAACCAAATATACCAGGAGTTTTTGAATCTTTTCTTGAAGGCACAGGCACCAGGGCCATGGAGTCCTTAGCCTGTGGATTGGCGGGGTGCCTCCTTTCCATGGAAGTAGAAGGCACCAGGGCCTTTGAGTTGGCGCCTTCAACCAATTGTCTCCTGCTGCCAAAAGAGAAAGAGCCTTCCGAAGTTGGATCCATGTGACCTCGGGCTCGAGTGCGACTGGAAACAGGACTCATCTTTGAGGAGCTGCCGGAACTGTCGGCAGTTAAGTGTGTGGACACAGCCAGTGGAGATGCCACCACTGCGTCAATCATGTCACTGCTATCATCGCTCGAATAGGAGGGCTGAGATGTGAAGAACCGCCTGACCTTTCCTCTGCCCCCCGACCCAGATCTCTGCTTCTCCATATGACCTTTGCGCTCTGTAAAATAACTACTAATGATATGAATTTGATATCCCTAAGTGAAGAGCACCAACTTATATATTTGGAAAAGAGTTGTTAATAAGAAGAATTTGATATCTATTAGTGAAGAGCCTCAATAGTCTTATGCACACAAGAATCAAAAAATGGTTATTTAGAAGTGTTCCGTGATACCTATTTAAAGATGTTTCAATACTTATGCATAAATACCCTAGTTGTGCACTATAGGTACCAATAAAATTGCACAACTCCTCCAATTAAAGGCTATAAATTTTAACTACTTGGAGTACAAGTGGATAGCTATTGGTACATGTGAAATTTATTAATGGACTAATTTTAGTTATTATTTTTATGGTTTTTTTAAAGTTAGTAATTGTAATACCCTAAAAATGGTCATCTAAACCATGGGCCCCTAATCTCGACAACGTCACCAAGGTCCTAACCAAAGACAATTAAATCAATTTTAAACACACAATTAATTTCTTAAATCATCAATGTCACATGGCAAAATTAATCAACCAATATTAATTAAATATTTATTTAATTAATTGATCATTCCAACTAAATCATTTTAAAACAATTATCTTATTTATTTTATTAAATATCCTAGCATATTTAATTAAATAAATCAATTTGCCATAAATCTTTAAAAAAGGAAACAAATCAAGAAAGAATAATTGGAAATTATGAGCATAAATCTTCAAAAAAGGAATTAATTGACCAAGAAAGAATTAAAAATTGATGAATAATCTCAAAGAAAGCAATTAAAACAATTAAATATTAAAATTGAATGAAATAGAGAATAAATCAGTTTTTCTTGATTTTATCTTAATTTTAGTTCAATTTCCTTTAAAAATGGGAAAAACATCCAATCACATCAATTCACCTAGATTGTGCTTCCTCTTGAAAAATCTTGACCGCTCATCATCATTTGATCTCAACCTTTGGTTTCTTTCTGAATTTTCTATAAATTCAGGCTCTCATCTCTCATTCAAAGATCCTGGAGAATATATTGTTATTATGTTGTTTTTGCTCTAGGTTCATTGAGAATTTGCATTGAGATATTGCATATTAGTTATTTCATATTTCTTAAATCATGTTAGATTAATCTTGCATATCTTACATTAATATTGCTTAAATCTTGCATCCATCTAGCTTAAATTCATGCTCATATATATTTAAAAATCTTTCGTTTAGGTGTTGTCTAGTCACTGGATAGCTTAGCAATCTGAGAGCAATCTAAACTCGCATCTACTAGAAGACAATGGGTCGATTTGTTATGGTTTTATTATTCATGCTTATATCTGTCTAACCATACATGTAATGACTTAATTGAAGTGTTGTGTATTCCAGATATAGATACAGGTCCACTTTTCACACAAACATTTTTGACGCCCACCATGGGGCAGAAGACTACTTTTTTGACCTCAAAATCATTTTTTTATCCTGCAAGTTTCATCTGTACAATCTCTGCGAAATATCGTATGAGTAGTTTCACCGCATCATACGCAATTATATTGAAGCCTGTTATTTGTCGTACGAATCATAAAATGGTGTCGTATGACATTCTGTTCCGAATATTTGATTTTGTCTTATGTCATCCTATGCTTAGTTCTAACTCGTACGACAAAATCCTTTTGTCGTTTCACTCTATGAGAATTGTCGTACGATTCTGTTTTCTGTTGGATTAAAGCAAGTTTCACTTTTTAGGGTTTTTCTTGAATTAAATTTTGATTACATTAACGCTAACCCTGAATTGTCTTATGTTTGCCTGGTATTTTCACATCCTAACCAGTTTCTTGCAGGACACTTGTCAAAGAATTTATCAATCAAACATATGCCTGTCAAAGAATAAAAACAACATGACTACTGATACGTTATTTTTGTAGGTTGCCTAAAGAGAATCAATCAAACATTGTGTATTCTTTAATTTTTTTAGGCACCTAACTTGCTATCTAGTTAATGAACAAATCCGTCTTTTATGTTTTTAGAAAATTCTGAGAGGTAGGAGAGTATGCTCTTGTCTTTTTTTGGACAATCAGAAATCTAGACCCTTGAGGCATTTTCTTTGTTTGAGATTTGTACATCTTTAGCAGGCCTGCCCTCCCGAGGGGTTGAAAAACTCTTAAAGCCGTCACGATTGGTGTGAGGGGAATGGCCTAAGTGGGAGAAACCAAACGCCAAGTACTCCAACCCACTATAAAATAAACATGATTTGATGAAAATCAAGTCAACGACAATGCTCGGGAATAGCTCTCCTTAGTACCTTTGGGTATATTGAACCTTGGTTTTCAAGGCTGGGAGACTTCTTAATTGAGTTTATACCTCGACGAGCCAAATGAAACCCTTACTAGATCCAATTAAAGTTAGAAGCTACCCGATTCACCTCCAGAAGGTTGATAATCTTTTTGTAAGAGAGATAGTAACTCTCCCAAGACACTTGCCATATCGTGCCCCCAGTAGCGTTTGGAGTCGGCTAATACGGCGTTGAGAATCCATTGCGTGAGACTCAACGACTGTATTCTGATTAACTATTGGGTGTGTACCTAAGTCAACAAGCAAAGGTTTTCTTCTCTAAGTCAACTTCCATAGGGTTTGCATGTCGTGATTGAAGTTACTATTTATACAGTGTGTTTTCATCCCTGAAACTGAAATACTGAAACTGGAGAAACAAATCAACAACTCAGTGATAAAACTCTATCCGTGTCAAATCTAGTCTATCCTAGTAAAAAATCAGTCCACCTCAGAATTGGTCATAATCAGTTGTCATACTCAGCTATTGAAAAACTCAGAATCTTTGTCTCTATCTTGTTAACAGTCATATGAACCTAATCATTTGTCGTCCTGCACCATATCCTGTGTAGTACGAGTCTTCTAAATTGTCGTTTGAGCTCAATCCTCTATCGTACGAGACCCAACAGTCTGTCGTTTAAGCTAAATCCTGTGTCGTACGAGACATAACTGCACTGAATCCTTTGTTGTTCGGGACCTTCATTTGTCATACGGTATTAGGCAACAACTCATACGAAATAGAACTGTTGTTGTCCTGAAGCTATTATACTGTCGTACGGTCTCATAAATCCTGTCGTACGAGTCTCTGATTTTGCCAGTCGAGAACAATCAAACCTGCCTAAAACAGTCTACAACAAGCCTAAAACTGGTTATCATCCTCCTGAGCATAAACAACCTTGATAGTGTACCCCTGCCATTGCATTGCATGATTTTGTCGATCATCTCTCAGCTAGTTCAAACAACATCTTATCAAACCTAAATTAACTTAGATAACATCTTACATAGGATAGATCATTCCTGAAACAAGACTAGATCTTAGTAACTTCTCTCAATCACTATGTTAAACGAACTACTAGCTACGATTTGATCTTGACTTCTGCAACACATTTAGCTCTCGGTCCTGTCGGTTACAAAAGCCTGTTCAAACCAGAAACTCTCGCAGCAAAACAGACAAAGAAAAAGAAACAAACATCCTTTTCATCAAACGACAATCCATTCTTTGTAGAAAACCCCTTTCAAAATAAACCATCCTCGTCACAAATACTAGTTTACGATCTACCAATCTTTGGTCAGCCCCTATCTCCCACCATGTCCGGGGAAAGACAAGAAAGAGAAGCTAGTAAATGAGACACTCATGACGACTTCAACAATCATGCCACTGACAATGATTCCTCATCGACTGAATCTGAGCTTCCTGAACCTCCCAAGGCTGAAGTACATAGATGTCAGAATGATAAAGAGTTCTGAAAAATGATGAAGGTCATCATGGCTAGGAAAAAAGAAGACTATTTCCTAGAATTAGCAAAGCAAGGCGCCAAACTCCCTACTAGTTATAATGTGGAGGCCCTCATCACTAAAGAGGAAGAGACACCATGGGGAAAGATAAGAAAACAAATGCAAACATTAGAAACTGAGGTCACAAAACTAAAAAACAAAGATAAAACACCAAAACAATATTTTCTAGACACAATATGCCCATTCCCATTTGACAAAAACCTTTAAATGCCTCCATTTCCCTCAAGAGTAGAAATGCCTAAGTTTGACAAATATGATGGGAATACGGACCCCCAAGATCATATCAGAGAATTTTGTGCTTTATGTATGGAGTTCATGCATAACCAAACGTATCTCGTGCACCTTTTCCCGAGAAGTTTAGGGGGGCAAGCTATGGAATGGTTCTCAAGTCTACCCGTGGGAATAAAAACTTTCAAAGAATTAATCCAACTATTCCTACAACAATATTCCTACAACATTCGCCACTCGATCACCATAATAGAGCTTTGCAATACCAAACAAAAGATAGGAGAACCCTTTCTCACTTTTCTCCAACGATGGAGAAAGATGTTCTCTAGATATTCACGGACTATCCCAGATCTTGAGAAAATGAATATATTTGTCAACAACCTAATCCCTGAATTAAAATACAGTGTCCAAATGCAAGCACATCCTTCATTCAACAAAATGGTAGATGACGCCCTCAGAATGGAAGATGTGTTTATAAAAAACGGAGATATATCACTTTGGAAAGAAACATCGCAAGGTTGTAGCTCTAAAGAAAAGAGAAAGTACTGGAAATACGACAAAGATAACAACAGGAATGTTGTTAGTGATGGAGTGGTAGATACTATGCAAGCAAAAATAAAATCCATAATATTTAACTTGGCCAGTGGCATGCAAGCACTCAAGGCAACTGAAACTACGGTAAAAAATTCTCCAAAGAAAGCAAGAGAATGGTTTAAAGAAAAGCCTTGGCTTTCAAAACCTAAGCGTGATTTTAATCCTCTAGATGAGTCATATGAATCAGCTTTTAAAACTTTATTGGCAAATAATTTGATAACATTGCCAAACAATTCTAGACCATATGACCCAGAAATTAGACCCAAATGGTGGAGAGAAAACGAATACTGTGACTACCATCGAAACAAGGACATAACATAAACAACTGCATGAAACTCTGACATGAAATCCAAGATCTCATTGACGCAAGCAAGATCGTTGTTGGAAATCACGCGACAAATACTGATCATAAGGCCTTTAAAGATCCCTTACCGACTTATGAACAAGGAGATTCCTCAAAATCCAAGGGAGGAGCTAGAGTCAATTATACCTACACTAACAACGATAATGTGATCAACATGATTGAATCTGCTCAACCTGAATATTGCAATGTGATCATAGTCCAGGATCACCAAAGTCAAGCACAAACTGCTCATGTTGTGACTCGTGCTCAAAGGAAGATTACTCTCCCAGGAGTTAGTTCCTCAACTTTCGATCAAACAACATCAAATCTACTAGATAGACAAACAGATACAATCATGGCCAAATCAAAACAGCTGGCTTTATCATCTTCTCCTGGTTATAGTATTGTCAAACAATAAAAGAGAACCAATGCTTAAATCTCCATTTTGGAACTGCTTAAGATCTCTTCTGCTCATTGAGAGGTCTTGGATAAGGCTCTACTTACCACCAGTGTCCCTAAAGATTTAGACATAGGTCGGTTTCAATCTATGGTGGGTCACCTGACCTCACTTCATTACCTCACTTTCTCTAAAGAAGATGATAACTCACCGAGTCACCCACATAACCAGCCATTACACATTGAAGCCATGATCCATAAACACCGAGTTAAATGTGTTTTGATAGATGGAGGCGCTGGGTTGAATATTTGTACCTACAATCTACTGACACAGCTGGGATTTTCTGAAAACTTTATTTACCCAACAAAGAAAATAACAATCAAGGCTTATGATGAAGAAGAAAGAACTTCTAAGGGTCTGGTACTATTACCAATCAGGGTAGGACCTATAGAAAGAGATGTCATTTTTCAAGTCCTAGATCTTCATCATACAACATCTTACTAGACAGGGCATGGATTCATGAAATGAAAGTAGTACCATCTACGTATCATCAATGCATGAAATTTCCTTATAATGGAGTTGAAGTCGGTATTCCCGTTGATACAAGATATACCTGCAATGCATTAATGCAGAGTGCTGATGCTTTTGTTCCTCATAATAGAGCAACCTCTACAGTTGAAAGTTTGGAATCTTTGCTGAAATATTTAGAAAAGAAATTGAAAATCACAAACACTAGCATAAATGGCTACAAGATAGAGCCTATACTCTCACTAATGTCTCTTCCTCCATCACCAAGACAGTCGGGAAAACCATAAGAGTTTATGAAGCCACAAACTTCAACTGCAAAAGTCATGTATGATGGTCTCTTTATACAGTCCTCTACTTCTCTTGCAGGTGAAATAGAAGAGGATGATGTTCTCAAATCGCTTTTCAAAGAAGATAGTACAAATAAAGAAATACGACATTGTGAGATTTCCCCGACACAATATGGTCCAGGCTATAAGATGCTTCAACACATGGGATATTCAGGTACTGGTCCTCTAGGCAAACGTCAAAAAGGTATTGTTGAACCTATTCAGTTCCAAACTAAGTCTACCAATGATAAAGCTGGACTATGATATAATCCAAGAAAGACATCAGATCAGAAGCACACATCCCACCATCAACTTAAGTGGAAGAAAAAGGTACTACCTTTAACAACATAAGAAATTAATACTCAACAAACTCAGGAAGAGTGTGACGATGAACAAAAAGAATTGCCCACCTAGAGAGAGGAAACAAATGGTAATCAAATTCCAATTACATCGGCTATAATACCACAGGAAGTAGAAGTCCCAGAGGATATGAGAGATGAAGTACATAGAATCAGAGAATTGTTTGCACTGTTGAACATTCCGGTCACATATACTGGCAAACAACAAGTAGATGATTCAGAAACTGATTCCAATGAGTATGAATGGGGTCCTGACCATCTCTCAGATACATCTACTACAAAAACCCCTGAAGAATCTAGTGATATCACAGATGATGCACAAGAGCTGATGCGCCTAAGAATGCAAAGAGAAATGGAAGAAATTAGACTAAAAAGACGAGAAAACTATGAACAACAACTGGAGGAAGAATGGACACAAGCAATTTCTTCACCTACCAACTCTCCCTCTAATGAGATAAGACAAATCAACTATGGAACTATGAAAGAAGAATTAGAAGCTACAGAAATAGAACCAGTCATTAGTCCAGAGGAAGCTGAATGGAATAGGCAATAGAGATTAACAAAACCATCAAGGTTATGTCCGCAAGTGTGTCAAATACAAGTACTCCATGAACCAAATCACGAAGGAACTTGCAGCATCAAAGATGTGGGTATTGATACTATACATAATTTTACCAAGCCACTTGAAGATGAGTCAGAAACTTCATCTTATGACTCTAATAACTCAGATAGGAGCTCTATTTATAACAACAATTATTCAACAACACATTATGACTACTCTGTCATGAATGTTGAGATGTTGTCCGCTGACCCTGTTACTGTCACACCACGATATGTAGTCCAGTCTAAAGTAGGTGACAATGCTAGAAGTAGGTCGGTTGGGTTAGGTCCACTAAATACTAACATGAATTTTGATAATCATGTCGTGACTCTTCCTGGTCTCAAGACACATACGCAAGGTAGTCTTCTAAAACTCTACTGGTCGGTCCAAAGCCATGATGATAGTATCGTGAACTCCCTTGAGACTGTTCCAACCTTATCCTTAATACATCTTGAACTGATTGATTGTACTCTTTATAACCAACCCTTGAATGTACCTACTTTTGCCAATGACTATACGTTAGCCTATTATCTCAATGTAGTTGAACCCATGAACTCTTCCAGGTCAGTGAACAGAGTGAAAAAAGGACTGAAACAGATATCAAGTATCTTAGTCACAAAAAAAAGAAAAATAACAATAAAAGACCTGATGGCAAAAACCACATTGTGGCGGTATCAAAATCTAAAAAGGAGAAAATAAAGGACGTACCTAGAGGTGAAAACCTCTATGAGGCGCCTGAAGGTGAGATACTTGATATACTGCCAAGTCATTTCCAGGAGAGATCTTCCATATTGATCGAGCCAACTCAGCCAGTGAATATTGGGAGTCAAGAGACATCGCACATCGTTCATTTAGCCCAATCACTATCAGCAAAGAGTTAAAAGATTTTGGCAACCTTTTTTTAGAAAAGAAGATCAACTTTGAATGGACATACTCAGATATGCTAGGACTAGATCCTGATCTCATCATGCATCATCTCTCTATTACACCAGGAGTTAAACCAATCAAGCAAAAACTCCGTAAGATGCATCCTCATGTGGCACTACTAGTCAAGGCTGAACTAGAAAAATTGCTAAAATTTGGATTTATCAGAGCTATAGACTACGCAAAATGGATATCAAATATAGTACCTGTATCAAAGGTAGACAAATCTATTAGAGTTTGCACAGACTTCAAGGATCTCAACAAAGCATGTCCGAAAGAGGATTTTCCATTGCCCAACATTGAC
Source organism: Cryptomeria japonica (assembly GCF_030272615.1). NCBI lineage: Eukaryota > Viridiplantae > Streptophyta > Pinopsida > Cupressales > Cupressaceae > Cryptomeria > Cryptomeria japonica. The sequence continues at coordinate 975,790,039 of NC_081407.1, forward strand.
ATGATAGTAGATATGACCGCTGGATATGAGATGTATTCATTAATGGATGGATTCTCTGGTTACAATTAGATCAAGATAACACCTAGAGACCAAAAAAAGACAACTTTCATGTGTGCATGGGGAACCTTCTGCTGGAACGTTATGCCGTTTGGGCTAAAGAACGCAGGAGAAACTTACCAAAGAGTGGTAACCACTATCTTCCATGATATGATGCATAAAAACATGGAAGATTATGTTGATGACACCCTGGTAAAAACCGTGAAGAGATCTACGCATATTCAGGAACTAGGCCTCATACTAGATAGAATGGAAAGATTCAAGCTCCGGTTAAATCCTAAAAAATGCGCATTTGGAGTAACATCAAGAAAATTGCTTGGTTAGATAATTTCAAAAAAAGGAATTGAGGTTGACCCTAAAAATGTCAAGCTATAATGGAAATGCCTCCACCCAAGAACATCAATCAAATGAGAAGTTTACAATGTCGTCTTCAGTCAATAAGGCACTTTATATCTCAACTAGCAGACAAAACTCAACCCTTCACAAAGGTATTAAGGAAAGGAGTTCAATACAACTAGGATAAAGATTGTGAACAACATTTAAAACAAATCAAAGAATATCTTTCTAATCCACCCATATTAATGCCACTGATTCAAGGTAAGCCACTAATCCTATACATATCAGCTACAGATACTTCACTGGGGGCACTTCTGGCACAACAAGATGACAATAAAAAGGAACGAGCTATCTATTACATCAGTAGAACATTGGTGTCGTATGAAATGAACTACACTATAATAGAGAAAGAATGCTTGGCATTGGTCTTTGCATCACAAAAATTAAGGCACTATATGTTGGCACACTCTATTAAGCTGGTAGCTAAGATTGATCCGCTCAAATATCTTCTCAGTAAAGCAACTCTTACAGGGAGACTGACCAAATGGGTTATGGTTCTTATGGAATTTTATATTGAATATGTGGAAAGTAAAGCCATCAAAGGATAGGTTATTGCAGACCAACTTGCTGATGCTCCACTTGAAGACAGCCAACCTCTGCATATAGAATTCCCAGATGAATAAATCATGCACCTTACTGAAGAATCATGGAAGATGTTCTTTGATGGGTCTTTCACTCAACATAGTTCTGGTGCCGGACTACTTTTTATTACTCCTAAAAAATATTCAATTCTGAAAGCTTACAAGATTCTCTTCCCTTGCACAAACAACATTGCAGAATATGAAGCTTTGGTAAACGGGATCCAGCTAGCCATCAAGTGGAAGATTGTTGAAATACACATCTATGGAGATTCTCAACTCATCATCAACCAAATCAATGACCTATATTAGACAAGAGATGAGAAACTGATGCCTTATAAAAGAATGGTAGATGATCTCAAGAAATACTTTATCTTCGTATCATTTCAGTAGATCCCCAGAACAACAAATAGAGCAGCGAATGCAATGGCCACCTTGGCATCTATACCACAGCGACAGGAATCTAATTTTTGCTTTGAATTCCTGGTGAAAGAGTTACATTATCCTGCCTATGATTCCCCCGAGTCCCATATGGTCAGTTCTATTATTGGACATGACTCATCTCGTTATAGCCACATTTACTCTCACCTGCGTGATCGAGTTGTCCCTACTAATATTTCTCGAAATGAAACAAGGAACCTAATCCAAAATGCGTCACAGTACGTCATCATTGCTAATGACCTATTCAAGCAAGGTTTAGATAATACTTTGCTTAGATGTCTAGAAACTAAGGAGTCCCAATGCGCATTATCCGAGGTTCATGAAGGTGTTTGTGGATCCCATTCGAATGGTCTAACTTTAGCACGAAAACTACTAAGGGCTGGCTACTACTGGCCAGACATGGAGAAAGAAGCTATAAAATTTGTTAAAACTTGTGAAAAGTGCCAACTACATGGGCACCTTATCCATGCTCCAGCAAGGGATCTCATACCCTTTGTGACACACTTGTTGGCATTTTTGATGATTGTGTTGTGATTGTCATTGATGGACACACACTTGCTATGAGATCACTTTTTGTATGTATGAGTTATGCTCAACCGGTATTTGTTTCAAACCGGTATTATGCTATAGTCTTTAGACTATCGGTGTCTTGCAGAAAGTGTTTACCAATCTCAAGCGGCATGAGGACCTCAAGCAGTTCGAGGATCTCAAGCGGAACGGAGAAAAGGAACTAGAAGCGACAGTTATCATTTTCCCAGTCTTCATTTTTGTCAACTGGTAATCTGTTTAATAGTTAAACCGGTATTACTCTGAGTTACCAACCGGTAATCGGTAAAGTTGTATAAACCAGTAATACTCTATGATGAGTTACCAACCGGTTTATTTTTGTGATGAGTTACCATCCACCGACACTTTGACGGTGATTTTGTGTCATGTTACCAAATGTGTCTAGATATAATGAACTTAGGAACTTGCAATGTAATCCTATTGGACCGACATGAAATCAGACTCCTTTTAAGGACATCATGTCTAGGGTTTTAATATATGTGTGTAGCTGTTAAGGTTTTTGGTGGTTGATGAGTTCTTGTATGCATGATCTTAATAGAGAAGATCAAGTTTGTGTGCTATAACAGAGTGTGGATCTACTAAAGACTAAAGTAATGTTAAAATATATTAGCAATGAGCTATCATGGATCTAACCAAGCAAATTGTGTTATTTGCTAGATCATTCACTTGTTGATTACTCACATCTTTGACAAGTTAGAAACCCTTAACTAGGTAGGCCCAGAAAAGCCTTCATAAATCCTCTAACAAGGTGATTCACATCTGTGGATCTAAAATCCTCTCACAAGGTAGTCTTTAATCAGACTTATCTCCTAACAAAGATTGAGATTCCTAACAGGATCTGTTGTGGTAAAGAACATTGTATGACCTTAACCGGTCTAGTTACTATTCTGCAAATAGTTACTTGTGAGTTTCATCTCACTGTGGTTTTATCCCATTTGGGTTTCCATGTCAAAATATCTTGTGTTATGGTGATTGTGCTTCTGTGGGTGAATGCCTTACTTGCTGTTTGGTTTGCATTTGTGTTAACCGGTTTGTTAGTTAAATTGTTATACCGGTTTACTGCTAGACTGATAAAGTGTTTGAGTTCAGTATTTTTTGGTATACTAATTCACCCCCCCTCTTAGTATTCATCAATTGGTATCAGAGCCAACCTTTCTATAAGTCTAACCACTTGGAAAGAGATATGGGGGAATACACTGTGAGGGAACTGACTCATCGGCTCACTCAGACTAAGCAAGCCTATGATGAACTTAAAGTCAAATATAAGGCCTCTCAGGCAAAAAGAAGAGAGCATGCTGAAAAACTGATGGAGCTAATTGAAAACAGTTCTTCTGATGAAGCAAACATGGAAGCCCTAGTTCAAGAAGTTGAAAAAATGAATGAGTCCAATGCCAACCTAAGAAGGGAACTTGAAGGACTGACTATTAGAATGTGTCAAGAGCTTGAGAACCGGAGGAAAGCTGAAGATCTTGTAAAAGACAAAGATCAGGAGATCTCCAAGCTAAAGCAAGAGATCAGTGCACTTACCGCTCATCTCCAAGAGAGAAAAGTAGAAAAAGAGGAAATGCAAGGTGAAATAAACATGGCTATTTTTGAGAATGAAACCTTGAAGGAATCTAATGTTGCTATTACCAAAGAACTTACTGAGTCAAAGGAAATACTTGCCAAATTCAATAAGAGTTTTGTTAAGCTAGAGCAAAAGCTTGAATCAGCTAAATCGATAAAGAATACCAACGGACTTGGTTTCTCTAAATATGAGGAAGGTGAGACCTCTGGAACAAAAGATGGAGCATCAAAGAAGCAACCGACACCAAAGGATAAAGGTAAGCAAAAGTTCAAACCTGTTTGCTTTAATTGTCTCAAGGAAGGACACACTGCTAATGTATGTAGAAGTAAGGATTACAATAATTTTCCTTATTTTCTAAACAACAAGCCTAGATCCAATAGATTCAATGGTAATTGTTATGCATGCAACAAGTTTGGGCATAGAGCATTTGAATGCAGGTGTGTCATGCACAACACCAGAAGGTATCCTCAAAGGAGTCAAGGAGTTTTTTCTAAACCCTCTGGGAACCGGAACCCAAACCGGTTTAATACCTATAATCATCAGTCAAGAAGCAGTGGCTATCAAGCGGCAACCGGATGGAGAGCAACCTATTTGATCTGTCATGGTAGTGGTCACACTGTGGCAACATGCAGAAGGAAGAATGGAAACATGAATAATGGACCTTGGAGAGCACCTGGAATGATTTGCTATCATTGCAACAAACTGGGTCATACAACAAGATTCTACAGAACGAGAAAGAACATATCGGATGATATATCGGTCACTCCGAAAGGAAAGATTGATGTTGAAACTGTTCAAGCAGATATGAAGAAAACCTGAAAGAAGAAGCCAGAAGAAGTGTCTCAAGAAGAACCGGTTTCTGCACCTAGTGTGGAAGTCACTGAACCGGCAAACTAAGCATCAGAAAAGCTTAGGGGGAGAAAACGGTGAAAATTTTTGAACCCCCTGTTTACACCAGTAAAAGACCTTAACCGGTATGTGATACTTGTCAACTGGCAGAAGACCAGAAATGGTAAAAGGCAAATTAGGGTTTATGCCCTAATAGTGGAGCATTTATTATTGTAGGTGAAGAACTTGTTTAAAAGGACTTTTCAAGTCATTTTTCACTTATTAGTTCTCGAGTGAAGAATTTTTTAAGCACTGAGCGACGAAAAGCAATTTGGATTGAGATTCAAAGAATTTTTCAAAACCTTGAAGAAGAATCAGAAGCGAATATCAATTGGTCAAGTGTAGAACACAAAACGGTATTTTAGCAACCGAAGGAGTGTGTGGCAAAGTGTAATTTTCAAGCCCTAAATTCTGATTTACGAAGGTATTTTTCAAATTTCTCTGCTTATCATGTCTTCCGCATCACACTCTAGCTCTAGTGCACCCGTTGAATCAGTAGACTTCATTCAATGAAAGGCAAAATATAATGCCCTATCTCAAATACCTGCTGGTGTTATAGTGGAGGAAGGTATTTCGGACTATATTGATTGTAAAATTGAAGACCTAGGATCTCTGATGATCCATTCTCAGTTAGTCTTATTCTGTGGAAAGGACAAGAAGATCAAACTAGAATTCAACGTCTTGGAAAAGAAGAAGCTTCACAATGCAGTCTATTTCCTTGAAGAGTTTTTAGATGATCACATCCGCATCATTCTGAGAAGAGTATACAGTGATAAAATGTACTTAGAGTGGACGCATGACATCACACCAGAAGCAATTCATGTTGTCACCGGTTTCTGTAATATCGGTGAAGTGCCAGCCCTAAGGAAGATCAGCAAGACGAAAATGACCAAACTCACTGGTTTTGTGAGTGACTAATGGGGAATGACCATCAATCCCATCAAGGATGATCTAGTCAAATATGCCTACATGGTAATAGGTTACCAGACATTTTATGCTAGCAGGATCAACTCTATCTGTGCTGCAGCAATAAATGTTGCTTACAGATGATTAAAGAAGATGCATCATTTGATTTATGCACTTGTATGCAAAGGCAACTTTTGGGGAACCTGAAGTCGATTAAATAGGACAACGCCCTGAGATTTAAGTTTGGACAACTATTGGTTGGGTTGTTCTTCTACTTCCAAGGTTACTTCCCAGAAGTCAGAGATATTCAATGGTCTGTCGACCAACCAGTTACAAAGCAAATCAAGGAAAGCCTTCAAGCGGTTGGAACTAGTTATCCAGAAGTTTTGAATAAATACTTTGATGAGTTCAGATGCAAAATGAGCCAAAGAATGAGAATATCAGGTGATATTGTCAAGGAATATGAAGATGATGTTGAAATGTGGTGACTGATCAACAAAGTACTGTACACTTAGCATGTATCCTGTAAGAAACATTTACCCACTCCCTTGCTCAATCCACTCTAAAGTTGCACCAAGTGGCAGAAGCCATCCGGAAAGCTAAGCAAGAATCAGAAATCAGTCAACCGGATGAAGCGTATGACAGTGAAGGAGTACCGGTCACTGATAAAATGGAACCTATTGATGTTGATGCCTTGAACAGTGAAGATGTTACTCCAGGTACACCAATTGAAGCGACAGGACAAGAAAAATAGGAAGAGGAAGAGAAGAAGCAACAAGAAGAAGAAAAGAAGAAATAGGAAGATGAAGAGGAAAAGAGAAAAGAAGAAGAAAAGAGGAAACATGAAGAGGACAAGAGGAAAGAAGAGGAAAATAAGAGACAAGAGAAGGAAGCAGAAAATAAATGGAAGGAAGAAGAAAAGAGACAAGAGGAAGAGAAGAAGAAGAAGGAAGCGGAGAAGGAAGAAGAAAAGAAACAGGCAGAGGAGAAGAGAAAGAAAGAGGAGAAGAGGAAGCAGGAAGAGGAGAAGAGAAAGGAAGAGTAGAAGAGGAAGTGGGAATAGGAGAAGAGAAAAGAAGAGGAGAAGAAGAAGAAGGATGAGGACGAAGAGAAGCGGAAAGAAGAAGAAGAGAAAAGAAAAACAAAGGAAGAGGAGAAAAAGAAGGCAAAAGAAGACAAGCTAAGAGCGAAAGAGAAGGAGGAAGTGGCGCAGAGCACTCAAGTGGAGACTCCAAAGGCAATTGGTAGTCAAGCCAAACCGGCTGACATTACCAGTCCCATTGACCTCCAATCTGCTAACGAATCGGAGCTGCTACAAAGCATTAAGCTTGCTCAAGAACGCCTAGAGGTGATAAGGAGGAAGAAGGATCAAGACGTGATCCAAGATGCGGTGGACACTCTTACCAATTTGATACCCGGTACCAACCTCCCTAGTACCAATTCCTCTCTGGCCCAACTGAAACTCTTATGCACAGTTGTGGAGGACCAGGTACAAAGCTTGGAAGAGGTTGCTGAAGCGCATGCCAAGAAAGAGCATCAAAAGGCTTTGAACACTGCCCTGGTGAAAAAGTTACACGAGCTCCGGTCTAATCTGCAAAAGACACAGAAGGACATCAGAGATGCAATGGATCAGGGGAAATTACTACTCAGTAAGATATGTCAACCCTATCTATTCTGTGATGATGTGCTTGCCCAAAAAGACAAACTGCAAACTGATTTGCAGACATTCATAAGCACCTTCAAGACCCCATATGATTCCTTTACCGCTTATGGGAAAACCGTTCACCGGTTTCAACTTCAGCCTACAAGAATTGATTTGGAGATCAACAACTAGACCAGGGATTTGTAGGAACTACAACTAGTTATACTACCCAAACTGCAAATACTTCAGAAGTGCTATCTCAATCTAGATGCCTTGATGGTTACTCAAGAGATGAGTACCTTGGACGCCATGGAGGAACAGGTATCCCAGATGCAAATGGAGAGTGAGGTTGCTACCTCATTGCTTGAGTCATGGTCCTTATCCATGAAGCAATTTATGCAGGACTTTAAATCTGCTTTTGACAAATTTCACTCTTTATTGTCATAAACATTTATTCAGCTAATAGAAACAGGGGTTATTCAGTTGTATTTTGTCATTGTTGGCAAAGGGGGAGAAGTATTCTGGTATTTAAATTTTGATGCATGCTATGTATACTCATGTTTATCTCTGTAAGGAAGTAGTATACATTGTATTTTCTGCAAAGGGATAGTGTATATGCTTAGGGGGAATTTTTTTATTATGGCATATTTTTTTTTGTAAAACACTTAGATGTCAAAAATTTTCCTAAGTGTTGCCATCAATGCCAAAGGGGGAGATTGTTGGCATTTTTGATGATTATGTTGTGATTGTCATTGATGGACACACACTTTATATGAGATCACTTTTTGTATGTATGAGTTATGCTCAACCAGTATTTATTTCAAACCAGTATTATGCTATAGTCTTTAGACTATCGGTGTCTTGCAAAAAGTGTTTACTGATCTCAAGCGACATGAGGACCTCAAGCGGTTCGAGGATCTCAAGAGAAATGAAGCAAAGGAACTATAAGTGATAGTTATCATTTTCCCAGTCTTAATTGTTGTCAACCGTTAATCTGTTTAATAGTTAAACTGATATTACTCTGAGTTACCAACCAGTAACCGATAAAGTTGTATAAACCGGTAATACTCTATGATGAGTTACCAACCTATATATTTTTGTGATGAGTTAACATCCACCGACACTTTGATGGTGATTTTGTGCCGTGTTACCAAACGTGTCTAGATACAATGAACCTAGGAACTTGCAATGTAATCCTATTGGATTGAAATGAAATCAAACTCCTTTTAAGGACATCATGTCTAGGGTTTTAATATATGTGTGTAGCTATTAGGGTTTTTGGTGGTTGATGAGTTCTTGTATGTGCGATCTTAATAGAGAAGATCAAGTCTATGTGTTGTAACAGAGTGTGGATTTACTGAAGACTGAAGTAATGCTGAAATGCATTAGCAATGAGCTATCATGGATCTAACCAAGCAGACTGTGCTATTTGCTAGATCATTCACTTGTTGATTACTCACATCTTTGACAAGTTAGAAAACCTTAACCGGGTAAGCCCAGATTAGCCTTCGTAAATCCTCTAACAAGGTGATTCACATCTGTGGATCTAAAATCCTCTCACAAGGTAGTCTTTAATCGAACTTATCTCCTAACAGAGATTGAGATTCCTAATAGGATCTATTCTGGTAAAGAACATTGTATGACCTTAACCTGTCTGACCTTAACTGGTCTATTTACTATTCTACAGATAGTTACTTGTGACTTTCATCTCACTGTGGTTTTTTCCCATTTGGGTTTCCATGTCAAAATCTCTTGTGTTATGGTGTTTGTGCTTCTGTGGGTGAATGCCTTACTTGCTGTTTGGTTTGCATTTGTGTTAACTAGTTTGTTAGTTAAACTGTTATATCGGTTTACTGCTAGACTGATAAAGTGTTTGAGTTCAGTATTTTTTGGTATACTAATTCACCCCCACTCTTAGTATTCATCAACACTGGCCCTTTCAACAATGGACGTTTGATCTAATTGGCCAAATATATCCTGCATCATCTAACAGAAACAAATTTATTATCACTACCACTGAGTACTTCACTAAGTGGGTAGAAGCGGTTCTGCACATCAAAGCAACCGGAAAACAAGTAGCTCTATTTATTCTTAATTATATCATCTGCATGTATGGTATACCTTCATCCATTATAATTGACAATGGAGGATAGTTCAAGAACAAAGATCTAAATGAACTCTATGAGAAATTCAAAATAAAACAACACTGGTCATTAGTATATTACCCTCAAGGTAATGGACAAGCAGAGGCATCTAACAAAAACCTATTGACTATCTTACACAGAACAATGAACAAATCTGGGAAGGATTGGAATCTGCAGCTCAATCCTGCACTATGGCTTATAGAACAAGTATTAGAACACCTACTAGGGCTACACCTTTTTCTTTGGTGTATGGGTCTAAAGCAGTATTACCTATTGAGGTGGAAATACCATCTCTAAGAGTTTCTTTGCAAGGTCTTGTTACTGATGAAGAATATAGAATATCTAGATTGCAAGAGCTCAAATTGTTGGATGAGCGTTAACAAGTGGCATTTGATCATCTCAGAGTGTATCAAAAGAGAATGTCCAGAGGATATAACAAGAAGGTTCGACAAAGAGAATTTCAGGTTGGTGACCTAGTTCTAAGAGAAAATCCTAAAAATCAACAGTTTCAAGACAACAAAGGGAAGTTCGAACCCAACTGGCTGGGTCCCTATATCGTTACTGTAGCTTTTGGCTCTGGTGCCTATCAACTCTCAACATCGGAAGGAGAACAACACCACGAACCGATCAACACCATCCATCTGAAGAAATTCTTCACTTAAATATTCTCTGCTCCAGTAGCCTATATAGCTAAAAAGTCCTGAAGAAATCATTAAAAGTCCTGAAAAAAATCCTAAAAATCAGAAAAAGTCTTGAAAAAATTCTCAAAAAAAAAAAGAAAAAAAAAAAAGAGAGAAAATGCCTTGGTGAAAACTTGGTAAACAGGCACCTCAGTAAAAAAAATAAAATAACAATGAATCTTTGCTAAGCAAGTGAAAACCTGACAAACAGACGCCTCTTGTACTCAAGCGCTCCATCTATTAACGCAACGTTGACATTCTCACTTTCCTGCATATTTGCTTTCACTTGTACATATTTCAGTCACTTTTGTGACATCCTGGTTCGTTGGAACCCTCAAGGCTTGAAACCGATCAATGTCCTAGTCTTAGGTAATCGACAAGAGCACATTACATGTCCTAAGCAGTATCAACCAAGTCAACCTTACATCATTGAAACCTGGTTGTCCACTCCGAGTCAGTTACCTGTCTCCTGACTACTGAAGAGTTTTATCACTGAGTTAACAAGCAAAACAACATACTGGAAAACAATCACTAAACAGTTTGAGCTATGCATAAAAATTTTCTTTGTGTGTTGTGTTTTATATTGGTTTTCGATTATTATCCCTCTGAGTAACTCGAGGAAGTCCATCTTGACTAAGAGGAGAAAGGATTGGGGGCATAATATCTTCTTTGTTTTCTTCTTGTAGGAATGATCCGGGTATGTGCAGGATCATGGTGTGCCAAAACAGGCCCTTAAGTGGCAATGAAATTTCAGAAAAATCAGAGTTATGCAACTTGACATGAAAATTTGAATAAGTTGTGAACATTATTTTTAAAATATGTAAGAAGAGAATATATATAAAATTGAATGTAGTTTCTAAGCTACTAGTTGTTTTTTGGGAAAAAAAAATCCTATTTGATGAAAATTTCAAATTTCAATGCAGTGGTACTAAAATTTTAGGAAAAAAATAAGAAGTAGACGTATGTCTGACCACCCTAATCACAATCAAATCTTAATATTTTTTTATAATATTTATAATAAAAGTATTAGACTCATGTCCGGATGTGACACATATTTGTTTTTAATTTTTTATGAATTAAATAATTATTTATGATTTTTTTACTACAGCTTTTCAGAAATTTAGAAACTCCTACGTCTGACCACCTTAACTTGGTCAAAACCTTATGAATTTTAAATTTTTTTTTTCCCTATAGTAGACGAAACATAGGATGTGATGCATGTTTCAGTTTCAAAAAATGTTATACCGTTTGAAAGTTATGAGTGTTTTTCAATCAGTATATCAATCAGGACTATTGTCAGAATTCAATTAGAAAATAAATAATAATTATTTACTAAAGTCGAAATAAGACAAGCCTTATATTGTTGGAAAGCTAGGGATGTCCTTAAAAAACCCTTTTCGTTTTATCAATTTTGGCTACAAAAAAAGTCGTCAACCACCAGTGTAAAGTCTGGAAAATCAAGGAATATTGAAAAACACATTTTTTCAGTTGACTTTCCAACCTTGTCACTTCCAAGCCTAATACCAAAGAATTCCCAAGCTGGAATTTGAAATTTGAAAATTTGAGTACAAAAATTGGATATTGGACTTTATCCGATATCCGATTTTTGTACAAAAAATTGCGGTTCCCAAAGAATTTCCCTTTGCCGCCATTTATGAAGTAAACTGCCACATGGCAGAAATCTGATATCCGATTAAATTGGATATCGGATTTTATTGGTCATATTTTAGAGAGAGAGAGAAGGAGAGGGAGAGAGGGAGAAAGAGAGAGAGAGAGAGAGGAGGAGAGAGATAGAGAGAGAGAGAGAGGAGAGGGAGAGAGGGAGAAAGAGAGAGAGAGAGATGAGGAGAGGGAGAGAGGGAGAGAGGGAGAGAGAGGGAGAGAGGGAGAGAGAGAGAGAGAGACCATATGACCCATAATGACACAATTTGGTGTCTTAAGGGATCCTATGGTGTTCTTAGGGGTCATATGGTGTCTTGGGACACCATAGGACCCCTTAAGACACCAAATCATGTTGTTAGGGGTCATATTGTGTCTTATGACCCATAACTATGACCCCTAATGATAGTTATGTGATATAGTGTCCCATGAACCCTTATGACCTCTAATGACACCATATCGGGTTGCTTTGGGTCATATTGTGTCCTAAGGGGTCATATTGTGGTCTATGACCCCTTAGGACACCATATGACCCCTAACAACATGATTTGGTGTCTTAAGGGGTCCTATGGTGTCGTTAGGGGTAATATGGTGTCCGTAGGGGTCATATGGTGTCTTGGGACACCATAGGACCCCTTAGGACACAATATGACCCCTTAGGACACAATATGACCCAAAGCGACCCAATATGGTGTCATTAGGGGTCATATGGTGTCCTAAGAGGTCATAAGGGTTCATGGGACACCATATGATCCCTATGGACACCATATGACCCCTAACGACACCATCAGACCCCTTAAGACACCAAATCATGTCGTTAGGGGTCATATTGTGTCCTACGACCCCGTAAGACACAATATGACCCCTAATGTTATGATTTGGTGTCTTAAGGGGTCAATTGGTGTCGTTAGGGGTCATATGGTGTCTTGTGACACCATAAGATCCCTTAAGACACCAAATTGTGTCATTAGGGGTCATATTGTGTCCTACAACCCCGTAAGACACAATATGACCCCTAACGACATGATTTGGTGTCTGAAGGGGTCCTATGGTGTCATATGGTGTCCCATGAACCCTTATGACCTCTTAGGACACCATATGATGCCTAGTGACACCATATTGAGTCGCTTAGGGTGATATTGTGTCCTAAGGGGTCATATTGTGTCTTAAGGGGTCCTATGGTGTCCCAAGACACCATATGACTCCTATGGACACCATATGACCCCTAACGACACCAAATCATGTCTTTAGGGGTCATATTGTGTCCTACAACCTTGTAAGACACAATATGACCCCTAATGACATGATTTGGTGTCTTAAAGGGTCCTATGGTGTCGTTAGGGGTCATATGGTGTCTTGTGACACCATAGGACCCCTTAAGACACCAAATCATGTCGTTAGGGGTCATATTTACACCATATGACCCCGTTGGACACAATATGACCCAAAGTGACCCAATATGGTGTCATTAGGGGTCATATGGTGTACTAAGAAGTCATAAGGGTTCATGGGACACCATATGACCCCTATGGACACCATATGACCCCTTAAGACACCAAATCATGTCGTTAGGGGTCATATTGTGTCCTACGACCCCGTAAGATACAATATGATCCCTAATGTTATGATTTGGTGTCTTAAGGGGTCCTATGGTGTCGTTAAGGGTCATATGGTGTCTTGTGACACCATAAGACCCCTTAAGACACCAAATTGTGTCGTTAGGGGTCATATTGTGTCCTACGACCCCGTAAGACACAATATGACCCCTAACGACATGATTTGGTGTCTTAAGGGGTCCTGCGGTGTCATATGGTGTCCCATGAACCCTTATGACCTCTTAGGACACCATATGACCCCCAGTGACACCATATTGGGTCGCTTTGGGTCATATTGTGTCCTAAGTGGTCATATTGTGTCTTAAGGGGTCCTATGGTGTCCCAAGACACCATATGACCCCTATGGACACCATATGACCCCTAACGACATGATTTGGTGTCGTTAGGGGTCCTATGGTGTTGTTAGGGGTCATATGGTGTCTTGTGACACCATAGGACCCCTTAAGACACCAAATCATGTCATTAGGGGTCATATTTACACCATAGGACCCCTTAAGACACAATATGACCCCTTAGGACACAACAATATGGTGTCATTAGGGGTCATATGGTGTCCTAAGAGGTCATAAGGGTTCATGGGACACCATATGACCCCTATGGACACCATATGACCCCTAATGACACCATAGGACCCCTTAAGACACCAAATCATGTCATTAGAGGTCATATTATGTCCTACAACCCCGTAAGACACAATATGACCCCTAATGTTATGATTTGGTGTCTTAAGGGGTCCTATGGTGTCGTTAGGGGTCATATGGTGTCCATAGGGATCATATGGTGTCTTGGGACACCATAGGACCCCTTAAGACACAATATGACCCCTTAGGACACAATATGACCCAAAGTGACCCAATATGGTGTCATTAGGGGTCATATGGTGTCCTAAGAGGTCATAAGGGTTCATGGGACACCATATGACCCCTATGGACACCATATCATGTCGTTAGGGGTCATATTGTGTCCTATGACCCCGTAAGACATAATATGACCCATAATGTTATGATTTGGTGTCTTAAGGGGTCCTATGGTGTCGTTAGGGGTCATATGGTGTCTTGGGACACCATAGGACCCCTTAAGACACAATATGACCCCTGAGGACACCATATGACCCAAAGTGACCCAATATGGTGTCATTAGGGGTCATATGGTGTCCTAGGAGGTCATAAGGGTTCATGGGACACCATATGACCCCTATGGACACCACATGACCCCTAATGACACCATCAGACCCCTTAAGACACCAAATCATGTCATTAGGGGTCATATTGTGTCCTACGACCCCGTAAGACACAATATGACCCCTAATGACATGATTTGGTGTCTTAAGGGGTCCGATGGTGTCGTTAGGGGTCATGTGGTGTCCATAGGGGTCATATGGTGTCTTGGGACACCATAGGACCCCTTAAGACACAATATGACCCCTTAGGACACAATATGACCCAAAGCAACCCAATATGGTGTCATTAGGGGTCATATGGTGTCCTAAGAGGTCATAAGGGTTCATGGGACACCATATGACCCCTAACGACACCATCGGACCCCTTAAGACACCAAATCATGTCGTTAGGGGTCATATTGTGTCCTACGACCCCGTAAGACACAAAATGACCCCTAACGACATGATTTGGTGTCTTAAGGGGTCTGATGGTGTCACAAGACACCATATGACCCCTAATGACACCATAGGACCCCTTAAGACACCAAATCATAACATTAGGGGTCATATTGTGTGTGTGTGTGTCTCTCTCTCTCTCCCTCTCTCTCTCTCTCTCTCTCTCTCTCCCTCTCTCTCTCTCTCCCTCTCCCTCTCTCGCTCTTTCTCTCTCTCCTCTCTCTCTCTCTCTCCCTCCCTCTCTCTCTCTCTCTCTCTCTCTCTCTCTCTCTCTCTCCTTCTATCCCTCTCTCTCTCTAAAATATGACCAATAAAATCTGATATCCGATTTAATCGGATATCGGATTTCTGCCATGTGGCAGTTTAGTTCATAAATGGCAGCAATGGGAATTTTTTTTGGGAACCACATATTTTTGTACAAAAATCGGATATCAGATTTTATCCGATATCTGATTTTAGTACTAAAAACCAAGAAAAAAGGGTTTGTGGGCCATTCTGTAGATTCCAACGGCTGACAATCTGGGTCCTATGTTTTCTATCGAGGATCACGGGGTTTCAGACAGCTAGAGACAAATTTGTGCTTTTGGGAGATTCTTAAAGTGAAAACTTACATTGTCAATCACGAAAGAGCATATGTGTGGAGGGAAATGGGGAGTAGTAGTAGTCAGAAGTCTAAACGCAAAAGAAAACTTTCAAATGACCAAGTTGAAGTGTATAGAGAAAGAGATAGAGAATGTCATAGGAGGAGAAGACAAGGTATGTTAAATATTGCTAATGTTACTTCAACTGAAGAGGAAATTGAAATTGAAAATGTGCCACAAGTTATTGAAAATGAAAATGTAAATTTTGAAAGTGAAAATATTGAAAATTTTGAAAGTGATAATGAAAATGCTCAACATGTGGAAAATTTTGACATAGGAGGTGAAAATGTGGAAAACTTTAACGTTGAAGGTGGAATTGCCTCTCCAAGTGAACCATATGTAACACCTAATTAATTTAGAAATGAAGACCCTCTCATGGATGAAAGAAAAATTCCAAATCCAAGACCTTCAAGAACCCCAAAATGGTTATTTGAAATCGATGAGAACATTATTGCGAATCTTGAAGGCAAGAGGTCAACAAGAACCATTCAGTTGTGGGCTACATAACTTTTCAACCAAAATTTTAGCAATAAGACATTGACCGAGCAATGCCAAATCTTTGTTCAATTGCTAAAGATGATAAAGATGAGACCATTGCTAAACAAATTGAATATTCGTATGAACAAGAAGACGGAGAGAAATTCTATTATTGCAAAAAATCTATTTGATGCTCTCAATTCTATTGGAAAGAATACCAAACAAAGAGATAAGAGAGCTTCTTGAAGAGTGATTACAACCTCCTTAGTAAGCCATCAATTGAGGAAGGCTCATCAAATGAGACAAACTTGTGTTGATTTTAACATAAACCGTAAAACTTTGGATAGAGCACTTGCACGAAGACAAAGACTTGACGATCCACTTCAACAAGATACATGGGCATTTGGTGGGAGGCTTCCACGTGTTGATAGAAATTTGACTGACAATGTGAAGGAAGTGATTCAACAATTTTGGCACTCTAATTCTAGAGTGTCACCCAATGTAAAGGACGTTTTGAAATTAAGAATCGGCAACCGAGACCGCACACCGCATCCCAAACATTTCTTGGAATCAAGCCAAACAATATTGTACAAATTTTTTTGTGAATTACATCCAACTTTGCAAATATCACAAAGGGCCTTTGAATCTTTGAAACCATTTTATTGTGCTCCTCTTAAGATTCGCAATACCTGTTGTTGCAAGTACCATGTGGAGTTTTCAATGTACCATGAACTTTTATGTCATATTCATTCTACGATGCATACTAATGAGATGTTGCAGGAGTGTGGTGCAATGCTATTTCCGAGATCATCAAGAGACTTGCAAGATCTATTTTTATGCCCTAGAGATGATGGCTTCTATTTCTATAGAAATGATTGTTTGAATGAGAAGTGCTCAGTGTAAGGAAGTTAAGTAGCGGAAACAACTTCCTACACTAACCTTGAGAGGAGGGTAATGCAAAACTTTTTCAGATCGTTACAATAGTTACAGAAAACAGAAATAGATATGATAGCACTCATACCACAACACAGTGATTTACGTGGGGAAAACCCTTTCGGGAGAAAAACCCCACCCTCCAAAAGCAGCTCAATATTTTATTCAGCAATCAAAAACAGATTACAACATACTTGCAGAGCAAGCTCTTCGCAGGAGTAGCACTAAACAGAGATTCAGAGGCAACTCAATAGCCATAGGACTCTTACACACAACCTCTATCTCACACACCTCATAAATAGGAGATACAATACAAGAAACCGTCAAACGGTATTACAAAACCATGGGCTAAAACCACCCAATAAGGTGTAGCCGACCTTATCTCCCTTCTATGACATGTTAAAGCACACATCAACACGTGTCGCTCCCTTTTACAGCTCATTTATGTATTCGATACAAATTATTTTTCCTATTTCAGGAGTACAAACTTCCGGAGGCCATAACTTGAGAACTGGGTGTCCGATTGACGAACCGTTTGAAGCGCCGAAAAGCTCGCGAAGTGCTCTATCACCTCGTAACCCGCTTCGCCGGTTAAGGCCACTTTTCAGGGCGTTTTGGAGCCTCTAAATTCCCCAAAATTAAGTTTAAACATTTTATTGCACCCCTCCAAGACGAAAACTTTAATATCTTCAAAACTAGCTGTGACCTTGCAACGAAACTTTACCGGAATGCTTATCTAGCCAACCAGAAGCTTCAGGGAGAGTTTCGCACCATTTTGTGCTCAAATAAAAACTTACTATAAATAGTAACCTCACATAAATGCAAGGTTGAGACACTATTTTTCCCAACAAATCTCCCACTTGTCGAACACCTTGCATGAGCGGAAGGGAATGTCAACACAATGAATCAATTGCTAGGGGCCATAAGGCCCATAGACTCTGAACACCATCTGAACTTATCTGTGCTCACTGCCTTAGTTAAAGCATCTGCAACATTCATCAAAGTTTCCACCTTAACCAGCTTCACCCTACCATCTTCGACCATATCTCTAACAAAATGATACTGAATATCAATATGTTTGGTCTGGGCATGAAATGTCGGGTTCTTAGCTAGGCTAATTGCACTCTGACTATCACAGTAAACTGTCACTATACCTTGTTTTATTCCAATATCCGAACATAGTCTCTTAAGCCAAATGGCCTCTTTACAAGCATGAGTAGCTGCCATATACTCCGCTTCAGTAGTGGATAAAGCAACCACAGCCTGTCGCTTACTCATCCAACTAATTGCACCACCAAACAAAGTAAACACATAAGCACTGGTGGATCTTCTGCTATCAATATCACCTGCCCAATCTGAATCCACATAACCATGGATATCAAGGGAAGTCATGTCTCCAACTGAATTACCATGATAACACAAAGAATACTCTGAAGTACCCTTCAAATATCTGAAGACTCTTTTGACTGCATCCCAATGAACTCTACCAGGATTAGACATATATCTAGAAAGTACTCCCACTACTTGGGCAATGTCTGGTCTAGTACAGACCATAGCATACATCAAGCTTCCAACTGCACTCTGGTAAGGCACTCTGCTCATGTCTTCCATCTCCAATGGGGATGTAGGACAATCTGAAATAGATAGTTTCATTCCAACTGTAAAAGGAACACTCAATGGTCTACAATTCTGCATGTTGAACCTCTGTAACATTGAATTCACATACTTACTCTGGCCTAGCCATAACTTTCTGTTTACCCTATCTCTTCTAATTTCCATCCGAAGAATGTGCTTTGCTGCACCAAGATCTTTCATTTCAAATTTAGCAGCGAGCTGAGACTTCAGTTCTGAAATCATACCTTTCCCTTTACCAATGAATAACATATCATCAACATACAATGCAATGAATAAGAAATGATCACCATAAGATTTATAATAAACACAGTGATCTGATTTAGAACGTTCAAATCCCAAACTCAACAAATATGTATCAAATTTCTGGTACCACATCCTAGGACTTTGTTTGAGGCCATACAAAGATTTCTTCAATTTACAGACCAAATTTCTTTTGCCTTTCACCACATAGTGCTCCGGCTGTGTCATATAAATATCTTCCTCCAAATCGCCATGAAGGAAAGCAGTTTTCACATCCATTTGCTCAACCTCTAAATCATAAGCAGTAGCAATAGAAAGCAAAAATCTAATGGACGTCATTTTTGCAACAGGAGAAAATATCTCACCGTAATCAACACCCTCAACCTGAGAGTAGCCTTTTGCAACCAACCTTGCTTTATACTTCTCAATGCTTCCATCTGAACCAATCTTTTTCTTGAACACCCATTTACAACCAACAGGTTTTCGTCCTTCAGGCAATGGTACAAGATCCCATGTATCATTCTTTTTCAAAGCTGCCATTTCTTCCTCCATAGCAATCTTCCAGGATTCTACATCATTCATACCTAATGCCTCTTCTACAGATTTTGGTTCATCCACACTAGTATTCAGAGCAAAAATACATCTCCAATCATCAGGTGAATACCTTTCAGGTGGTTGTCTATGTCTTGTAGACCTTCGAACAAGCTGAGTTGGAGGTTCTTCCTCCTCTTCTGAAGATTCAGAGCTAGACGAGCTCTCCTCAAATTCTTGCCTATCTAGGGGTCTCGATTCAACTCTTTCAGGTGTAGAAGGAAGTTGAATCACATCTTCTTTTTTAGTCTGTTCTGGCTGCAATGTAACAGAAGGAGACTTAATTTCTCTAAAAATAACACTTCTACTGTGAATTACCTTTTGTGCAACAGAGTCCCAAAGCTTGTATCCTTTCACACCATAACTATACCCGATGAAGATACATTTCACAGCCTTGTTCTCCAACTTTGTTCGCTTCTCCTTTGGCACATGTGCATATGCCTCGCAACCAAAAACTCTAAGATGTCTCAATGAAGGCTTGTGACCTGACCATGCTTCCATAGGCGTTTTATCAACAAGAGCTGATGTAGGAGACCTGTTAATCAGGTAGCAAGCAGTGGCAACAACTTCAGCCCAAAACTTTTGTTCGAGACCAGCACCACTCAACATACTCCTAGCCTTCTCCATTAGTGTCCTGTTCATTCTTTCTGCAACTCCATTCTGCTGTGGAGAATACGGAGTTGTCTTCTGCCTGTTAATTCCACAGTCTTTACAGAATCTATCAAAATCATTAGAGCAAAACTCACCGCCATTATCAGTTCTCAAACATTTTATTTTCTTTCCAGTCTGCAACTCAACCATTGCTTTAAATTCTTTAAAACGACTAAAAACTTCAGATTTACTCTTTAGAAAATATACCCATGTCCTTCTACTAAAATCATCAATAAATGAAACATAATATGTGGATTTTCCAATCGAAGAGACATCTACTGGACCAAACACATCAGAATGGATAAGGTCCAAAACACCACAAGTTTTATGAGAACTCGAGTAAAACTGAACGCGGTTTTGTTTTCCATAAATGCAATGCTCACAGAAATCAAAGTCAAGATTACAATCATTCAAACCTTCAACAAGGTTTTTATTTTTCAAGGTCCTTAGACCCTTTTCTCCAATGTGGCCAAGTCTCTGGTGCCATAACATAGTCTTCTCTGCAGGTAACTTTGCTTCAGATGAAAGTGCACCCTTAGGTACCCAAAAACTATTTCCATCTGCTGAAGGTGAAACCTTCAAATCTTCTAGTGAGGTATCCACAGATTTACTTTTTACAGAAGTGCTATTACACTCAATAGTGTATGCTTCAAGCTTATACAAAGTGCCAAACCTGACACCTCTAGCAACTACCATAGCACCCTTAATCATCTTACATCCTGTTTCAGAAAAGACTACCTGCACACCTGCATCTATTAGTTTGCTCACAGATAACAGGTTTCGTTTTAATCCAGGGATATGCAACACACCATTAATCCTTTTTATTCTACCATCAGAAAACCTGATTCTAACTTTACCTCGACCAACAATGTCTAAATGTGAATCATCACCCAAGTACACCTTACCTCCATTAAATCCTTCATATTCAGAAAACCAATCTCTATTGGAAGTCATATGAAAAGATGCACCTGAGTCAATTAGCCAGGCATCATTACCTGCATGAGTCGCCAAAGCCGCAATAAATGCATCGCCATCTTCCTTGTCGGACTCAGAATCAGAATTGAACTTTTTCTTTTTCTTCTTCTTTTCTTCTTTGCAGTCCTTACGGATGTGACCCGGTTTACCGCAATTCTAGCAAATGACTTTGGACTTTCCAGGAGATTTCGATCTCCCTTTGGATTTGGACTTGCCGCGCTTCTCATTCTTCTTGCCTTTATCCTTAGGTCTTCCACGAACGGTTAGGGCTTCCTTTGAACTGATGGATACCTTCCTTCGCATCTCTTCACCGAGCAGGGCACCCACCACGTCTTCAGATTTCAAAACAACAGAAGTACTACCGATAGCCATAACAAGAGAATCCCACGAATCAGGCAAAGAACAAAGCAAGATCTGACATTTCTCCTCCTCGTCCATCTTAACACCGACGGATACTAATTGAGCCACAATCATATTGAATGCTTCTAGGTGGTCTGCAATTCGTCCACCCTCTTCCATCTTCAAAGAATACAGTTTCTTTCTTAAGAAAATTTGATTTAATAAAGATTTCACTTGATACATCTCACCAAGCTTAGTCCATAGCTTCTTTGCAGAGTTCTCTTCATGGACATTGATTAGAACAGAGTCTGCCAGGCACAGTCTGATTAGACCCTTGGCTTTTCGGTCCATAACATCATACTGAGCTGCCGCAGTAGGATCTGAGGGCCTTTGGACATTCGCGTCAATAGTATCCCAAAGATCTCGATCTATTAGCAGATCTTCCATCTTTAGCTTCCACATCTCAAAATTACTTCCATTAAATTTCTCCACCTCTATTCTCCCTGACGAACTCGCCATCTGAATATTCCTGCAACAAGATCAAAAAGTGTCTTCTGCACAAGCTCCCACTCAAATCTGGATTAGTTCAAAAAACCCAACTGCCCACAATTGAAACCAAAGGTGATCAGGCTCTGATACCACTTGTAAGGAAGTTAAGTAGCGGAAACAACTTCCTACACTAACCTTGAGAGGAGGGTAATGCAAAACTTTTTCAGATCGTTACAATAGTTACAGAAAACAGAAATAGATATGATAGCACTCATACCACAACACAGTGATTTACGTGGGGAAAACCCTTTCGGGAGAAAAACCCCACCCTCCAAAAGCAGCTCAATATTTTATTCAGCAATCAAAAACAGATTACAACATACTTGCAGAGAAAGCTCTTCGCAGGAGTAGCACTAAACAGAGATTCAGAGGCAACTCAATAGCCATAGGACTCTTACACACAACCTCTATCTCACACACCTCATAAATAGGAGATACAATACAAGAAACCGTCAAACGGTATTACAAAACCATGGGCTAAAACCACCCAATAAGGTGTAGCCGACCTTATCTCCCTTCTATGACATGTTAAAGCACACATCAACACGTGTCGCTCCCTTTTACAGCTCATTTATGTATTCGATACAAATTATTTTTCCTATTTCAGGAGTACAAACTTCCGGAGGCCATAACTTGAGAACCGGGTGTCCGATTGACGAACCGTTTGAAGCACCGGAAAGCTCGCGAAGTGCTCTATCACCTCGTAACCGCTTCGCCGGTTACGGCCACTTTTCAGGGCGTTTTGGAGCCTCCAAAGTCCCCAAAATTAAGTTTAAACATTTTATTGCACCCCTCCAAGACGAAAATTTTAATATCTTCAAAACTAGCTGTGACCTTGCAACGAAACTTTACCGGAATGCTTATCTAGCCAACCAGAAGCTTCAGGGAGAGTTTCGCACCATTTCGTGCTCAAATAAAAACTTACTATAAATAGTAACCTCACATAAATGCAAGGTTGAGACACTATTTTTCCCAACACTCAGAATGTGGTGGGTTGTCAAAGTTTGTTTCATGTTTTCATGAGGGCAGCGAACATGAGTTTGGAAATAATTATGTTGAGAAAAAAAGATACGAGACAGTGAAATATAATTTGAAGAGTGGAGGTGAAGGTTCTAGGTGTGAATTAGTCTCAAGAGAAGTGAGTATTGCTGATTTTATTTTGGATTTTAAGGAAAATCTTTTCTACAAGTATGCAAGGCACACCCATAGGTCTCAGTGGTTGGATCAATAGTTCAGGATGTGTAAGAACTCTTTCCCAATTGGCACTATTGTATCGGTGGTTGATTTTGCAGAGAACTATACATTGCAACCACAAAATGAGGTACAGTCTCAATACTACAATTTAGTCCAAATTGCTATTTTTGTTCACATTACATATAGACATGCTCCTGATAGTACAGAAGAGGACAGGAAGATAATCAGGGAGTATCATTTTTATATGAGTGATGATAGATCACACTCCTCTGAGTATGTGCAACATTCTTTTGAGAAATTTTTTGAGTTCTTGCATGAGAAAGATATTGCAATTGACCGACATATAATATGGTCAGATAACTATATGGGTCAATTCAAGAATGCTTGTATGTTTTATTGGTTGAGTAGAATGCATGTGGAGAGGCATATACCTCATATTTGGTGTTTTTTTGAGGCAGGGCATGGGAAGGGAGAGCATGATGGAGTAGGTACATGTTTGAAGAGAGCTCTAGTTAAGGAGCAATTGAGGATTTAAGGTGTAAATTTCTCTGATGCACATTCTATTGTTGATTGGTGTAGTTCAACATTGTCACATGGAGGTACTCTTGATTCAGCAGTGAGCAGATTTTTTTGGTTGGTTGAGGAGGGAACAGTGGGAGATAGATTGATTTGTCAAACAATTAAAGATTCTTCAAAGATGCATTCATTTCTCAGCTCAGATGAAAGTACATGGACCATTTGGACACGAGCGTTGGCTTGTTTTTGTCAGAGTTGTCTTCGGTATGATTGGGATCAGTGCGAGTCAAGTGAGTGGGTTGATACGTGGGTTCCCCACTATCTAACTCCTTTATCTCAAACAATATCCTTGTCAAACGATGACATGGAAAGTTCACTTGAGTATGATCATCTATTAGATCTTGTACAACCAGGACATGTTTTTGTAGTTCTTGCACTGCAAGGGAATGAAGAGAGATCAGAATATTGGTTGGCACGATGTGTACAGGGAAAACAAAAGCTAACACAACCAGTGACAGATGATGATGGGTTCACATATCCTACAAGTTCAGTTGTTGTTGTGGGAACTTGGTTGCGAACATACATGATTAGAAAGAATGGCATACCTGCATTTGAAGACTATGAGAGACACAAAACCATTATAATGTATTCACACCTTATTATAGCTACAAATGTCAAGTTGTTGAAGCATCAAGCAAAACCGAAGACCAAATAGCTATGGAAAGTGACTACTACTGATCATGAAGCAATACTGGATACTCTTAAACAAAGAGATGACCCTTCAGGCACACTTGAGTAGTAGGTCTTTAATGGTGCCTTATTTTTTTATCATGCATTTGATTTCAAACAATGATCATTAAACCTTAATGTTCAAGTTTGTTACGTGTATATTAAAGATGTGTTCAAAATGCAGGTCTATTGATGAACATTTTTTTGGGGCAACACGGTTTTTGCATGCACATAGAGATTACACTTCATATAATTGGAAGGGACATATTTTTGCAACACCACTTATGTTCATCCATGCAATTTATGTGTAGACTAACAATTCTTAAAAATACAGGTTCATGCTAGCTCATTCGTCGTTGACAAGGCCCTCTCTTGGTGATGGTACATATTCCTTTGTGCATTAATAAGATTAAATTGTGGGTCTTGTTGTGTTTATTATCATGAAGATGATTCAAATGCATGTGGCCAGGACACATCTGTAGTGGATCAAATTGTCATGACAGATGATCTATTGAATCAAACATTTGACATTGACTAGTCAAGGTGGTCATCGAACTTTCACTTAGGTAACCTTGTCTATTTTTATTCATTAATGGTTTATAAAATAAAGTCAGTTAGATTTTGGCAATTGAATAACATTCTTTCATTTTCAGATGCTGACATTAGATGCACCTAATATTCTCTCCACAATGGAGCATGGTGTTCTCTAGCAGTAGCATCTTTGATGCTTTTGACAGTAGTATGAGTCGGATTAGTAAATTTCTATTTTGATGCTTCCCATAGGGCTTTGCAACTTCACATTGTGAGTGTGCCCCTGTTACAAATGAATTGTACTTTAATCGACATAGATGGTCTATGATGGCTTTTTTGTAAGACTATATGGTTTTATTACATATATTGTACTTTAATCGACATATAACAATATCCAAGTGGTGGTTGGCATGAGCTTGAATATGGTAAGTTGTATGCATCTTGAAGTTGAATATGATATGTTGTATACATCTTGAAGTTGAACTTTGATTAGACTTTGTTAGCATTTGATGAATAATAAATGTCATTTCATCATTAATCTTGTGAGTGTGAGGTGTAGGAATAATTAATTGAGAACATCAATTCAAATCCATAATATAGAGGATACTAATTTATTTATTGCAGTTTAGTGTAGAACTTATTTATTTTTTCTAATAATGAAATAGGTACAACTTTATTGAGATAAAATGAAGCTTTTCTCTCATATGAAGATGTCACATTGGCAAATTGGTCTATATTATAATACACAAGATGTAAGTAAAATCAAAATGCTCTCGTCAAATCCTTCCAAATTCTATGTTAACTTGTGACTCATTACTGTATGCTGGGAGAGGGAAGAGTGTGTGGCTTCAGGGTATAGTTTTGGACTTGAACCATATTGCATAAATCTTAAGGCTTCAACTTGATTATTATTAAAGGTTTCTGATTGTTTACAAAATATCCTTTCATATCCCTTCATGGATGTCACATGCGTAGGGTATGACCCCGAGCATTCGATCGAGTGGGGGGGCAAAATAGGAGCATGCATAGGGTAATAATGCCTAATTGGACATGTCGGAGCTGACGGTTCATCATCACGATGAGCAGAACGAGAAATCGGCCACGCGACAACATTCCATTGAGTGAGACTGACGATTTTTTCGCCAACCGAAACATTGTTGCCCTAATAAAACCGTAGGGAAACTTGAAAAACCAAGATAGGCTTTTGTAGGGACCCCTCTCATGGCCTTGTAGGTTCAAACAAATTATTCGGAGGTGCCACAAATTCCGAGTTAGGGCCCATCAAAGTTTGACAATTTCGAGCACTTAGGGCACTCAAGGGACGACGCTAGTAGGGTATGACCCCGAGCGTTCGCTCGAGTGGGGGGGAAAAATAGGAGCATGCGTAGGGTAATAATGCCTAACTGGACATGTCAGAGCCAATGGTTCGTCATCATGACGAGCAGAATGAGAAATCGGCCATGCAACAACATTCCATTGAGTGAGACTGACGATATTTTTGCCAAACGAAAAATTGCTGCCCTAATAAAACCGTAGGGCAACTTGAAAAACTGAGATAGGCTTTCATAGGGACCCCTCTCGTGGCCCCATAGGTTCAAACAGATCATTTGCAGGTGCTACAAATTCTGAGTTAGGTCCCGTCAAAGTTTGACAATTTCGAGCACTTAGGGCGCTCAAGGGACGACGCCGGTAGGGTATGACCCCGAGCGTTCGATCGATTGGGGGGGAAAAATAGGAGCATGTGTAGGGTAATAATGCCTAACTAGACATGTCAGAGCTGAGGGTTCATCATTGCGACGAGCAGAACGAGAAATCGACCACACGACAACATTCCATTGAGTGAGACTGACGATTTTTTTGCCAACCAAAAAATTGCTACCCTAATAAAACCATAGGGAAAATTGAAAAACTGAGATAGGCTTTTGTAGGGACCCCTCTCATGGCCCCGTAGGTTCAAACGAATCATTCGCAGGTGCCACAAATTTTGAGTTAGGGCCCATCAAAGTTTGACAATTTCGAGCACTTAGGGCGCTCAAGGGACGACGCCGGTAGGGTATGACCTCAAGCGTTCGATCAAGTGGGGGGGCAAAATAGGAGCATGTGTAGGGTAATAATGCCTAACTGGACATGTCAGAGCTGAGGGTTCATCATTGCGACGAGAAGAACGAGAAATCGACCACACGACAACATTCCATTGAGTGAGACTGACGATTTTTTTGCCAACCAAAAAATTGCTACCCTAATAAAACCATAGGGAAAATTGAAAAACTGAGATAGGCTTTTGTAGGGACCCCTCTCATGGCCCCGTAGGTTCAAACGAATCATTCACAGGTGCCACAAATTTTGATTTAGGGCCCATCAAAGTTTGACAATTTTGAGCACTTAGGGCGCTCAAGGGATGACGCTGGTAGGGTATGACCTCAAGCGTTCGATCAAGTGGGGGGGCAAAATAGGAGCATGTGTAGGGTAATAATGCCTAACTGGACATGTCAGAGCTGATGATTCATCATCACGATGAGTAGAATGAGAAATCGGCCACACGACAACATTCCATTGAGTGAGACTGACAATTTTTTTGCCAACCAAAAAATTGCTGCCCTAATAAAACCGTAGGGCAACTTGAAAAACTGAGATAGGCTTTTGTAGGGACCCCTCTCATGGCCCCGTAGGTTTAAATAGAACATTCGTAGGTGCCACAGATTCTGAGTTAGGGCCCATCAAAGTTTGACAATTTTGAGCACTTGGGGCGCTCAAGGGACGACGCCAGTAGGGTATGACCCTGAGCGTTCGATCGAGTGGGGGGGAAAAATAGGAGCATGCATAGGGTAATAATTCCTAACTGGACATATCAGAGTCAATGGTTTGTCATCACGACGAGCAGAACGAGAAATCGACCACGTGACAACATTCCATTGAGTGAGATTGATGATTTTTTTGGCAACCGAAAAATTGCTTCCCTAATTAAACCGTAGGGCAACTTGAAAAACCGAGATAGGATTTTGTAGGGATCCCTCTTGTGGCCCCATAGGTTTAAATGAAATGTTTGCAAGTGCCACGGATTCCAAGTTTGGGCCCATCAAATTTTGACAATTTTGAGCACATAGGGCGCTCAAGGGACGACGCTGGCAGGGTATGACCCTGAGCATTTGATCGAGTGGGGGGGGGGGGAATAGGAGCATGCGTAGGGTAATATTGCCTAACTAGACATGTCGGAGCCGAAAGTTCGTCATTGCGACAAGCAGAATGAGAAATCGGCCATGCGACAACATTTCATTGAGTGAGACTGACGATTTTTTCGCCAACCGAAAAAGTACTGCCTTAATAAAACTCTGAGCGTTAGACCGAGGTGGGGGGAAAAATAGGACCATGCATAGGGTAATAATGAATTGTATCAAGTATTGTTCATTAAATGAATTGTATTGTTCATGAAATGTATTGTTCATTGAATGAATTGTATTGTATTGTTGATTAAATGAATTGTATTGTTCATAAATTGTATTGTTCATTAAATGAATTGTATTGTATTGTTCATTAAATGAATTATATTGTTCATTATAAAAACAACACTTACGATGAAATGAATTGTATTGTTCATTAAATAGCCATTATTAACCATTGTTAATTATTGGAATGAAGATTAAAGATTTCCATGATAACACCACGCACAGATGAACAACAATTTATATGATCGAATATCAACTTCTGTATATATAAAAATGTCAAATGATTACAAATGTATGTCCATACACAAATATGGCATAAATGCCAACTGAAACAAAATGTATGTCTAAATACGTGAATGTATGTCCATATACAAAATATACATGCCAACTAGACATGTAAGCATCCTAAAACTATCTATAACATCCTAAGCTATTGATGGATCATCAAAATCGATCCTCTTCGCCACACTACTCGGCTCTGAAGGATCCTGTACAAGAAAAACAAACCACGATTAATATTAGTTATATTATATAATTCACATTCGAAAAGTTAACATAAAAATGAACTATAATTGAAGTATTCATGTTTACCTCATCTCCACGTTTTCTCTTCAGCTTTGTAGGACTCTTGATGTATGTCTTCAGTAGAGGAGGTATGTTTTGAATATTTTCATAAACAACCTACATATGTTCAGAAACATGACATTGATACAAGTTAGCATATAATTGTCACTAATAATAACAAATTATATCTACTAATCAAAAAATAAGATAAACACACATCTACTAGAGGCATCTCTTCTTCTTCTTCAGGTATACTGGGTGTAGTCATCAAGGATGTGAAGCCAAGGATTCTCTATATATATACACAACAAGTATATGAAATTATCAATCTATGTCTAGACATGTATAATCACTCTAAGTTATTTAAACTATTCATTCAATCATATTTGCATTCAATTACCTTTCCCTTGTCTCCAATTGCACTACCAGATCCTAAATCACACTGCTCCACACTCATGCTGCTTGTGCCCTACAAGAGTAAAATAAGATATACATGCAAGTTACTACATAATCTAATTAATACCAATATAAATGATGAGCATGTATGTACAATAAAATACAAACGACTAGGTGCAATAATATATGTACCGTCAAGCTATCAAGGCCAAATGAAATGGCCGCCAAGGTGCCCTCCTGAATTTGTCTCAACTCATCCTCAGTCATCAACTATTAAATAGACCATGTAAATAAAAATTAGTACTTAATATTATCTAATTTATAAATATTTAATTAAAATATAACATGAACTGTGAAAATACAAATCTTACCACTACATCATCAATGTATGATGACGGTGCCTCCTCACCTCTAGCATGTGAGGACTCCCTAGGGTATCCTCCAGTCTGTGTAATAACATCTGGTGCATCATGCATCTCATGCACCTCATAATCTGCACTGTCCACAGGATGATTGATGGGCTGTCCTACTGGACCCAAGCATATGTGCCCACACATGACACAACTATGGGGCACGCATATGTGTGGAGCCGAGGATGACATGTCAACGCCATCGGATGCACCACTACCATCAACAGTAGGCTGAGCTACTGACACGGCCTGAGAAACCAAAAGGCTACTCAAAGAGTGAATAGCCGATATGGTCCATGAAGCCACCTCACGAATGATATCAGGATGCTGCACTGAAGGTGGGGGATCAATAGGAGGAGGGGGGACATACGGGCCTTAGACTACTCTAACTGCCCTAGGTCTATTTTGGGGCATACCTAAACCTACAACCTGGAAAGGTTGGATGTCAAAGTAGTTCACATGTTTGTGTAAAACAAACTCAGGATACAATTTTTTTATAAAATAGAAGGGGATATCAAGATTGTTGTTGGGTGGTTTGTCAAAAACCATCCACCAACAATCCCAAAAGTTTTTCACAATCCCATCATTTGTGCACCATTTAATAGAAAGTTTTTTTTTTTTGGGATCTACAGGCTGACTAGTACGGGGATTGACAAACAATGAGGCGATTTCGGCTTTGGATATCTCAAGATCCTTGATATCCTTATATGACAAGCCAACTGCATATTTTTCCCTCATAGAATCTTGCCACAAAAGGGCGGCATCGTGCTCCTCAGTCATGGTTTCCATACTTTTTATGATTGATGTGAGAGGATCAAACATTGGGTTTAGACGCGAGATCCTACGATATACTTCTGCAATCCCCCTCAATTCATTCAAATTTTGTGTAATCAAATCCTAAATTGAGGGGGGGTTTGGCAAATGAGGGTTTGGTAGTTGCAGTTGTTGTTCGTCAGTGTTTTCATTGTTATCCCCCATTTTTAACCTAATTGAATGTAAACAATTAAATTTAGTTAACAAACTTAAACAATTAGGTATTTGATTTAAAAAAACCTAGCTTCCAAAAAAAAAACCATATTTTCAATGAAAAATCAGATAAACATTAACAAAAAATACAAAAAATGAATGAAAATGATTCAAAACGATAAAATTCTTACCTCTGAATCTATCTTTTAGCAATTTTTTGTCAAAAAACCAGATATTGGATGGAGCGGATATCGAACTGTGATGAAATCGCGCGACCCGTGAGTTAAAAATGACTCACGGGCTGCCATTGTCAAAATATAAAAGTCTCAGAAAATCGGATATCCGATTTTTATACTTAAATTATTTTTAAATAACATATATAATATAATAATATATTATATATATTATAATATAATATAATATAATACGTATTGTATTATATAATATAATATAATATAATATTGTATTATATTATATAATATAATATAATATAATATAATATAATAATATATATAATATAATATAATATAATAATATTATATTATAATATAATATAATATAATATTATATTATATTATATTATATTATAATATAATATAATATTATAATATTATATTATATTATATTATAATATAATATAATATTATAATATTATAATATTATATTATATTATATTATAATATAATATTATAATAATATATATAATATATTATAATATTATTATTGTATATGGTGAAAATGGATAAGAACAACAATGTTGAAAGGCTATAATGAAATCAACCACAAAACCCTAGCCTAACAACAACAAAGATCCACCATAACATATGAAGATTACCTAAGACAATGCAAATCAAATGAAATTACAAAGATTATACCATCACATGTCCAATAGGGTTTGGATCTTCATTCTTCCTATCTCCATTGATCTTGCTTGATATATTTGCTCTCAGATTTTATGTGTGCACAAGAGCTCAACAAAGAATGGAAATGTGGTTGCAAGTGGGCTTGATTGCATATGCAAGTTTGAAAGCGTAGACGGGGCTGAATGCATAGTGAGGGTAATCAATTGATTAGGATGCATAGATTGATTAGGGTTGATAATGAAGGAAGCATCTCCTTATATAGAAGACACTATAAGAAATGAAGAGATAAGATTAAGAGGTGTAAAAGAGGTCGGCTATGATTAGAGGGTAGGAAAAGGAAATAAGAAAATAATAAGAGGGTAGGTAGTATATGAATTAAGAGATGAATGACATGTGTCATGGGTAGAAAAGGTTAATGAATTAATTTAATAAATAAAGATTTATTTAATTAATAGAAGAAGTGGGATAATTAAATAAATAAGATATTTATTTAATTTAGGAAAAGGGCAATTTAAATAAATAAATGTATTTATTTAAATGAGAAATAAGGCTAGAAGAGGATAAATGAATTAATTAAATAAATAAAGATTTATTTAATTAATAGAAGAATTAGGCTAAAATAATTAAATAAATAAAATATTTATTTAATTAGACATGACAATTTTAGGTGTCTACATTTTGCCCCTCTTTGAGACAATGTAGCTTGTTGCGTTGTTTCAAAAAAGATAAGATGAACTGATACAAAGTTGCCCCAAGATGGGAATAATATGCCCCCCCGAGAGATTGGATGAGAATGTCTGGAAAGATCATAGACAATCTCTCGATAAGAAAGAAAGGCTAGAATGGATTGACCAGATAGAGTAGAGTGACAGAGTCATGAGATGATGAAGACTAACTCGGGAAATGAGGGCTAGGGCTAGGGCTAGGGTAGTCTATAAGATAGACTACAAGGGAACACATCCTCATTGTCATCCACACATCCAAGAGATCAGAGTGCAGAGAGAGAATTGAACAACAATAGTCAGCAGCAGTCAGCAGCGATGGCATTGGTTCACAGATTCGATCGCGTTCATCGATTTCAGAGGCCAGCAGATGCAGGAGAGCCGGTAAGTACCACAAAACCTCCTTGTACTTTGTCGCAATAAATGTTGTCATTAATGCATGCTAGGTAGTGCAATAAATGTGCTTTAAGATAATGTCAAACAAGGTAAAAAAATGCTTAGGCGTGTCTGTGTTTGTGCCAGGCGCATCTGTGCAATATGTAAGCGCGTTTATGTAATGAAAGCGCATTTATGTCTTCTAGGCCAAATCAACAATTCTGTGATGAACATACACTGTCGATTGGATAAGCTGCTGAGAGGATACACTCGAGCAGGTCCTCTAGGGAAGATTAAAATAGCAAATAGGGCCAGGATTGACAATTCTGTGATAGAACATACGTTGCCAATTAGGAAACTACTTAAGAGGATACACTCAAGCAGAGGCCCTAGGATAAGATAGATCAAGGCACTTTGTGATGAATAGGGAGTACCAAGACAAAGTACTTTGTGATGAACATGGAGTACTAAAAAAAAGAGCAGCACCTTGTGATGAACAGTGAGTGCAAATGTAAGCAGCACTTTGTGATGAACATGGAGTGCAAAAACACGTAGTACTTTGTGATGAACAGGGAGTACCACTAGGATAAATAGCAACACTTTGTGATGAACAATGAGTGTCACTAGGATAAATAGTGCCATATGATAAATATAAGCACTAGGATAAAGAGCAACATTTTGTGATGAACAATGAAAGCCACTATGACTGACATGATTGATTTGTTTGACTGCAGGAGTACCTACCTTTGCTGGAGTCATGAGAGAGATTCCCATCAACTCAAAGGTTACGACCAGAGCTGATATTTGAGGACAGAGCCGCGATTGAGGTTATGGGTCTGCGATTTATTCTCTATGTTCCTGAGTTTCAGGCGAACATGGGGTTGCTGACTGTGCTGGCTGAGAGATGGCACTCAGAGACTTGTATTTTTCATTTGCCGATGGGTGAGATGACAATCAACTTAGAGGATGTATACATGATTTTAAGGATACTGATCGATGGGGAGTTGATACCCTATGATCGAGACGGAGATAGGGATGCATTGAGATGAGTGTTCCAGGATCCAGGATTGGAGATGAGGGCTGGACATGTGGCATAGGACACAATGACATAGACTGGATTAGCATT
This sequence comes from Cryptomeria japonica, assembly GCF_030272615.1. Taxonomy (NCBI): domain Eukaryota; kingdom Viridiplantae; phylum Streptophyta; class Pinopsida; order Cupressales; family Cupressaceae; genus Cryptomeria; species Cryptomeria japonica. Next base: position 975,823,661 of record NC_081407.1, read on the forward strand.
ACTAGTAGTACTGGTAGGAGTGATCAGTGGGTTCCTCTGTCTGGGTAGGGCGACATGAGGGGTGGTTGTAGCCATATGTATTTTGACATCATTGTATCATGACACTTATGTTTTTGATATATATATATATGAGATGATTCATCTTTGCGGTAGCTATATGCATGCGTATCTATGTGATGAGATGTTCTTATGTGATGCTTATGATGTATGTTTCTATGTGATGCTTATGATATGGATGCAAAATATGTACATGAGGAAATGCAATATTTTTGTTCTTTTATGTTTTTAAATGTTATGCATATGCAAACATGAATGTATGAAATGCAGATGAATATGATAATGCAAATTATTATTTACATGATGAAAATGTAAAATGTGCTAAAATGTGTTGTGTGTAGGATGTGATGTAATTGTGATATCTATATGTATGTATGAAATGCTTATATTTGGTAATGCAGGTGCAACTACATGAAATGCAAATGTTTTTGGTGTGTCATTATACTCAGTCATGTGATAGTAGGCTACATGGACTCAAGAAGGATGATGAAAGTCAATCAAGAATGGGGGATGAAAGACAAAAGATATGAAAGTGAAAGTGCTTCTTGTGCGTTATCATCATTGAGCTTTATTATGGCAAGTAGGTTATGACAATCGAGGCATATGTTCGACCCAAAAAGTCATTGTACCTGTTTGCATGGAGATAAGACAATTGAAAACAAGGAATTCCCCAATTCATACTAGACTCACAACGTCTTCATATCCTTGGACAAGTCATAGCATTACTAAGAAACAATCCACAGACAGCAAAGAAAAATAGGTGACGATACCCCATCCTCGCTTTTCTAGTCAAAGACATCCTGGAGATAAAATCTCTAGTCAGAGACATCCTGGAAGAGCTAAAAGACATGTCACCAGAAAGATAAAATCAAAAGAAAACCAAGACTTGACACCAACATCTACTGAAGTCCTCAAGTTTAGTGTCTCTTGTCACTTGTATAAGTCTATTTGATTGTGGTCACAATGTTTACTTTCACAAACGGATAGATAGCACTGAACCATAATGTTGTCTGAGTCTGCTGAAAGATTTGATTTGTTGAAGCCCATTGTTGCTGTTGTGTCTCATCTGAAATTGACTGAACCCATGAAACTGATACTTTATTGCGGAGAAGATGAAACTTTATTGTGGATTGGCGATGCAGATGTTGCTTTATTGCGGATTGTGTGTGGATAGACTAAAGAAAACTGGAAGAAACTGTACTCCTCAAAACATGTGATGTTCTTAGTTCCACACCCAATACTAAATGTAGGATTTGCCTTAGCCATAGATAGGAGCTGATTTATTATGGATTGAAACGAGTGAAAAAGAATGTTTATTATGAATGGCTCACCAATCTTAGGTAGATCAATAACAAGCCATGATGGGAATGGGTAAGTTTATTATGAATGAAGAGGTTGTGAGTGTGTGCAAAGTGAAGGATGAAAGTGAATCCTGAAGGAGGGAGGAGCAAGTCTCTATGCATGGCGCTGGTGACCCATTTTTCACCATGGTACTTGCCCAGGGTGCCACCGAAGTGGTTTTCACTGTTGGATGAAATGTTTTTCTATTTTTCAATTTTTTTTGTGTCACAAGGCTCTTGTTTGCCAGGTTTTCACCAAGTAACGATTTCTTATTTTTATGATTTTTTTGTATTTTTGAATTTTTTGATTTTTTTGTATTTTTGAATTAGGATACTCTAAAGAGCTATGTGTAAAACCTGCGAAGGTGTATGCTATTGATAGGATCCTCCAATGGTTCACCCTCTATGGTTGAGAGCTGATATGCACCAGATCCATATGCTACTGTGATGATGTAAGGACCAAGCCAATTTGGTTCGAACTTGTCCTTCTTCTGTCTATCTTGCTAATTTTTAGGATTTTCTCTGAGAACTAAGTCACCCACCTCTAATGTGTGAGGCTTTACCTTGTGATTGTAGCTGCATTGTTCCTTGACTGAATGATGTATAGCTTGAGTGACTCTCTTCCTTGACGAAGGAACTAGGATAGAATTACTAGTGTGTGGACTGCATAGGTCCATATGCATGTCACCTGAAGAAGTTTGGGCATCCCTGATAACAAAGTCCTTTGAGGAAGCTCCATTAAAGGTCCATGATGTAATGCCAGAAGGGAAAGGATGTGTGGAACAAGTAGATGAGTGATGAAGGCTTATGATTGTGAAAATAAGTGAAAGTAGGATAGCATGATGGAGACTTAGGATCAACAAGTGTGCTTTTTGACTTAAAATTTTAGAACTTTTGCCCCCAGTTAATTTTATATTAGGGGAGATCATCTCTTTCTCTTGTTTCTTCATAAGATTTTTATCCTTGACTTTGATTTTTGCAGAGTCCAATAGCTTGTGATTTTGATTTGGACTAAAGGACTTCTCTTTATTTTTGACTTTTAGTTTTTTCTTTCCAAAGCTTGATTTTTGATCCCCAATGAGTAAGGGCTTTTGTAATTCTTGTTGATCCAAGTTTGGAAGTGGAGTGGAAATGGAAGGAGTAGATGAAATGGTAAGGATATGTGAATTATCCAGAGGGTTGGCGATACGCTCAATAGATTCTTTGTTGGATCCACTCTTAGGACTATTGATATCAAGAGTTGCTTGCACCACTAGAGGAGATTTGCATTCAGACTCAGTAGCCACAACACTAGGTGGTTCACACCCAATTCCTTGCAAATTGTTTATAGATTGTTCCTGTCGACTCAATCTCTTAGGAGATAGTGGGAGTTGATCAACATGAAAGATATACTCACCGCATCCCAGGTCTTTAATCTTGAACTTTTCTTTGATCTCTGCTTATTTTGATGTAAAAGCTTTCAAGGATTCTGGATCCACATATGCCAATGAAGGAATAGCCTCTCGATTGGCTGGAATTGTTATTTTTGATCTAGGTTGCAGATTGTTGCAATATATGAATGGATTTGGGTCAGCTTTGACGGTCACTTCAACTCCATTGTGTGGAAACTTGATGCATCAATGATATGTAGATGGGATTGCACTCATTTCATGAATCCATGGGCATCCCAAGAGTATGTTGTATGTGAGATCGAGGTCTAGGACTTGACAAATCACATCCTTCGTAACTGGCCCAACTCTTAGAGGTAAGGTGACTATTCCCTTGGATGAACGCTCTTCGTCATCATATGCCTTGATGGTTATTTTGTTTGTAGCATTCACAACCCTTTTAGGATATCCCAATTGTTTAATAGTGTTCAATGTACATATATTGAGACCAGCTCCTCCATCTATCAAGACTTGTTTTATTCGATGTTTGTGTAGGAAGGCTTCAATGTGCAAAGGTGCGTTATGTGGTTGGCTTATGGAGGCATTGTCAGCTTCTATGAATGTAAGGGAGTGTGAAATGGAAAGGTATCCCACCATGGCTTGAAACTGGTCCACATTCAGATCAGTGGGGATGGAAGTGTCTCTCAAAGTTTTATCAAGAATGGCTTTATGTGTGGGGGATATGCGTAAGAGCTCAAGGATTGAGATAAGCGTGGGTGTCTTCCCTAACTGTTCTACAAGGTCATACTCAGGTTTGGTTGACGAAGAAGTGGTGTTTTTAGCTAGAGAACCTTGCAAAGTGAATTTATCTCGATGAGTTGTGACATTACATTCAGAGGTTGGTTTGGAAGAAGGTCCAATGCCTTTCAAGACAATTTTGGGTCTTTGGGTATAATTTTCAGGTGTTTTGTCCTTGAGGATAATGGTAGAGACATAATTGTCCATTGAGATGTGATTGATAGTTGAATCATAGTTATAAGATGCTCTGGTATAGCTAGTCTAGTCATCTGTGGCTTTAGCTTTTCCCTTTTCATGCTTTGGGAATGGTTCCTTAAACATCTCATGTTCTTGATTGGATGAGTGTCCTTCAATCTCAATGTCACCTCTATCAATGAGCTCTTGTATGATGTTCTTCAGTCGATGAAAGTTTCTTGTTTTATGTCCTTTGCTTTTATGAAATACACAATACTCATCATCATTCCACCAATTTGGTTTAACCTTTGGTTCATATGGAGGCAAATCTGGAATTGTTATTATCTTGTTTGCCACTAGCTTCTTGAAAACTGACTCAAGTGGTTCTCCCAATGGGGTTTACTTCCTTCATGATTTGGAAGTTGTTTGAGTATTCACTTGATTGTTTGTAGAACTTGATCCAGAAAAAATGATTTTGGGTCGCACTGTATTGGCATTAACAACACCATCATTGACTGTGTTCTTGTTTTTATTCCAAAATCTTGGCTTGTCTTTTCCTTTATAGTCCTCTTTGTTTTCTTTGAATATTTTGACGATGCCTTGCTCAATTAGGAACTTCTCTGTTGCTAATCCTTTTTCAATGACGTCCTTGAAGGTGGACAAACAAGCTTTTCTCAGGTCATAACCAATGTCCTTGTTAACATTCTGGGTGAACATCTCTACCATTTGTTTTTGTGGAATATCACAAGAGCATATGCTAGCTAGATTTCTCCATCTTTGTAAAAATGATGAAAAAGATTCTCCATCCTTTTGCTTGGTGTTGCACAGATTAGTGATTGATATTTATGTCTCTATTTTATATGAGAAATGTTGTATAAATGCCTCTGCTAAGTCACCCCATGACTTAATTCCAAGTGGGAGTTGGGAGAACCATTCCATAGCTTGATCACCTAAGCTTTGTGGGAATAATCTCATCAAATATGTCTCTTCTGCTGCTACCTCAATGCAAGCTGTGAAAAACTGTCTTATATGTGCCTTAGGATCCCCTTTGCCTCTATACTTATCAAACTTAGGTGTCACAAACTGTGTAGGAAATGGAGGCATTGGAATGCTTTTGTCAAATGGATAGGGACATATGTCTCTCATTGTGTAAGTTGGTTTTGGTGTATTTATGTCCTCCATTTTCTTTTGTAAGTCCTTAATTTGCTGTTCCAAATTGTTCTTTGGTGGAGACCGTCTTCTTGGACCATATCCCATGCATGAGCCACTGGGTGGAGGAGCATGTTGCATATATGGATGGTATTGATCATACACATGTTCATATGGAGGAGGTCTATAATGATGTTGCGTATGCGTATAAGGACCACTTGGTATAGAGTCATGGCGAGGAATGGAATATCTGCCTTGTCCATGTATACCATACTCTATAGGCATGTCATGAGTTTGTTCTAGTGTGTTTCCCCCAAATTTGACACAGGGTTTCCTTGTGTCCAAATTTTGAGCATGCCTTTGAATATCCAATTGCTTTGGTGGTTGATCCTTAGCATTCGTATGTGATTAAGTATATTTTTTTGCATAAGACTTCCATAATGGTCTGCGAAGGTGAGTATCATATGCTTGACCATGTGTGTATGGGACCTCTGGTTTTTGAAACAAAGATGATGGTGATTCAGGCACAAGATGTGGTCCTCTATTGCCTCCACTATTAGGTCTCCTTTGATCCATGTTGGAGTGAGTTTGTTGCAAAGGTCGATTTTCCATTATTTGAGACATGTCAAAATCATGAGGGATCTTGGCTCCACTTTGTGCCATCACTTGTAAGAAGTATTGTCTATCTCTCCTCATTATTTCCTCAACCAATCAATTGAAGCGGGGATCCATAATGGTGTCTTCCACTTCTGCTGAATGTATTGAAAAGTTGTCCAGATTGTCATTGTGTGTATCATTGTTATTTGTAGTGTCCATGTGCTCAACATTTGGAATGTTTCTATAAGCATCCATGTCAGGTAATGTAGTATGATCAGAATTGAAAAAGATATCATTGTCATATTCATAGGAACTCATGTTTGCGGACTCTTGAGCCTCTTTAGTTTCTCTCCTAGTTTTTTGGGAACGGGTTTCAACCATGAACTAGGTATTGACCAAGATGTGTGAGACTAGATGAAAATGGAAAGAATGTGGAAGACCAAGAGTTGGATGGAATGTAAATGAATTTGAGGTTTACTTGTAATGTCCAAACTGTAAGACCAAGTATGTATGTAGTAGAGTAGGTGTGACTTCCAAAGAGATGATAGTTTCTCTTGATGAGGTAAGTTGACCTTGACTCTAAGTAAGACCAAATGAGACCCAAAGGTGATAGACCTTGATGAGGGACCACTTAGCAAAATGTTGTTGTATTTAGTGTGTTGACAAAGTATGATGAGGACAAGCAAGTGACCTTTTGACTCAAGTTTAGACAAATGTGAATGTAATGTAAGGTGTAAAGCAATGATGGACTTTGTGAGACCCAAAGATAGGTTGAATGCTAGATGAAAACCTAAAGAGATAGCTTAGCAAGCTCAAGAATTCTGAAATTGATTGCTCTTGTTTGTTGGACTGTAAATTTTTCCAATTTGTGAAGTTGTTGTGACCAAATCTGATTTTTTCACTGTTTTCCATGACAAGAGGACACAATGTTGATGAAGACTCAATGTTTGCAAGTGTTTAGACTCAAAATGACTCCAAGAAATGTGTGTTTTTTGATGTAAGAATGTTTTGCATACACTTGAAGACATAAAAGACACAATGTTTTAATGTTTGGTCTTGAATGTTTGATTGTTCAAAATAAGATAAGCACAATTCTTATGGTTGGCCAGGACAATAGTTGTTGATTCCCACATGAGGCTATGCTATTCAGAGCGGATACTTAGATGCTTGACACCACTGGCTCCACCCTCGGTACTCACTTCTCGGGGCAACCAAGCATCAGTGGCCACAGAAACTCCCCATGGCGGACTTTGTATTTCTACTAAGAACCGTATGTGTGTGGGCCGCTTCAGAGGTCTGACCTCCTGCCCCAACAACTAGGAGGATTTTGGCTTCTAAAACCAAAAGGTGCTAGTAAGGGCATCCACTTGTGTGGCCATACATGTGACACTTTTAGCTCTATAGATATAGAAGGCTCCCAGCTGGTAGGGGTTACGCCCTACAACTAATCAAATAAATTTGATCAAACAGGTTTATGGGGAGACATAGTGTCGATATGAACTAATCAGCACACGTTATCCATAGTTTTCACCATGGATACAGTTATTTATAGTGGTTCGGAAGAGGTGGGTTTTCCTCGCTACCACTTGGGTCATTCTCTCCTCACTAGTAGTCCTAATGACCAAACGGGGAGACATACCCTCTAAAGATTAAAAAAAAAGAGCCTATTGCCCAAGACACAAAGGACACTGGTTCGATTTTAGTGCACCAATTGAAGTGTTTGATAATCTATGAAAACAAGGCACACAATAAAGATCAAAATAAAATCCTTGTCAAGGTCCTGCAACAAAGATCTATTAGTAGTTTGGATTGTTTCAAATGATCACCCCTTCCTACAAGCACACAAGTTAGGTAAATTTTAGATCCAAAAGACTTTGTGAAATAGGGGCCTTCAACAATGCGTTTTGTTGACCAACTCAAAGATCTGATTCATCATAAAAAAAGACCAACTGTAAAATTTCAAGAGATTTCTAGAAATGTAAGAAAATCCAAAAAATTTGCTAATTTTCTCCAAAAATTAATTTTTATGAAAAATCATAAAATTTTTATGTAAAATGCAAAATCGATCCAAAAAATCTGAAATTTTTACTGGACAGTCCTGATGGTCTTCCAAACTTGCATAAAAAAATTGCTACAACAAATCCAAGCAGTTTGTGAGATATGAGTAAAATAATGCAAAGCCCTAATTTTCAAAGATCCGATTTTTGAGGAATGATTTTGCATCAAATTTAAAATCACAAAGAACAGATCCTATGTATAATTTTGAGTTATTTCCAAAAATGTAAGAAAATCCAAAAAATTCACTAATTTTCTCTCAAAATTAGTTTTTCAAGAAAATACATAAAAAATTCATAGAAATTTCCAATATGCTCCAAAAAATATGATTTTTTTATTTCTAATCTCTGATAATGTTCTGGACCTGCAAAACAAATTTGATGCCAAAATTCAAAGTTGTTTGTGAGATATGATCGAATCTCTCCAAGATCTTGATTTTGTGTCCACAACCCTAGCTGCACAAGGTTATTCTCCAAATTGTTTTGCAAAACAACAATATAGGGTTAGAAAAACCTGCAAAAAACACAGATCTAACAAAAATCCATGTCCCACCGGGCGTGCCAAAATGTATATGGTGAAAATGGATAAGAACAACAATGTTGAAAGACTATAATGAATTCAACCACAAAACCCTAGCCTAACAACAACAAAGATCCACCATAACATATGAAGATTACCTAAGACAATGCAAATCAAATGAAATCACAAAGATTATACCATCACATGTCCAATAGGGTTTGGATTTGCATTCTTCCTATCTCCATTGATCTTGCTTAATATATTTACTCTCAGATTTTATGTGTGCACAAGAGCTCAACAAAGAACGGAAATGTGGTTGCAAGTGGGCTTGATTGCATATGCAAGTTCGAAAGCGTAGTCGGGGCTGAATGCATAGTGAGGGTAATCAATTGATTAGGATGCATAGATTGATTAGGGTTGATAATGAAGGAAGCATCTCCTTATATAGAAGACACTATAAGAAATGGAGGGATAAGATTGAGAGGTGTAAAAGAGGTCGGTTATGATTAGAGGGTAGGTAAAGGAAATAAGAAAATAATAAGAGGGTAGGTAGTATATGATTAAGAGATGAATGACATGTGTTATGGGTAGAAAAGGTTAATGAATTAATTAAATAAATAAAGATTTATTTAATTAATAGAAGAAGTGGGATAATTAAATAAATAAGATATTTATTTAATTTAGGAAAAGGGAAATTTAAATAAATAAATGTATTTATTTAAATGAGAAATAAGGCTAGAAGAGGATAAATGAATTAATTAAATAAATAAAGATTTATTTAATTAATAGAAGAATTATGCTAAAATAATTAAATAAATAAAATATTAATTTAATTAGACATGACAATTTTAGGTGTCTACAATTATATAATATAATATAATATTACATTATTATATTATATATAATATAATATTATATTATATTATATATATTATTATATAATATATATTATATAATATAATAATAGATTATATATTATATAATATGTAACATATAATATATTTTTTAAATTAAAATTACAAATAAAAATCGGATATCCGATTTGCATAGGTAATTACCAAGCCAAGGTGTACTGACACCCAGGTCAAGCAAAAAGTCAACATGGATTTTCACGTTTTTAGGCGAGTGAAGAAGGCTATTTTTTTCACATCGCCACTTTTTGGCCCCCCTTGATCCTGCACTAACCCATCCCAATGATCTGGAAACATCTAAATTAGCTGGGTGTCTGCGATAAGAGCCTTCACATCAAGGTGAAATCGCCTCCCATACCTCGACTCTGCTTATTTGAATGTTACAAGGAAGTTCCCATCATTTCTTTGTCTGTTTTGAGGGAATTTCTTTATTGTGCAATCCAGATCCCTGCGAAATCTGTCCAAGGATATGTACAAAATGATGTCCAATGACATGAATCGTATAGGCTACAAAAAATGGGTGTGTCTACAAAAAATATCACTACTACAAAAAGAAATATCTAGCTGGCACCCTCTTCCTCATTGCCAGGTGGAGGAGGAGGAGCCTGATGACCAGGATTCTGACGAGATGCCCGTGCTCCCTCAGACCGTGCCATATACTGCGAATAGGGGACAACCTGCTGTGCAACTGGAATTGCCACGCTATTTGTTGTAACATAGTAGGTTGCCCTGCTATTCTGATGCAAATCCTCCTGCTGAAGGGTGTCTCGCTCTGCTCTTAGCTTAGCCAGCTGACGATCTCGCTCAACCCTCACCTCTACAAGCTGCCAGTCTCGCTCCACCAGTAGAGTCTGAGCCACTGTCAACTGTGATTGCAGCTCCACTAAACGTGCTCTCATCGACCATCCAACATCCGTCCCCTGCTCTCTCGCAGGCTCTCCACCCCCATCTCCACCTCCAGCTCCACCCTACTCCTCTTGTCGTTGACGAACCTATCTTGGAGCTGCTCACTCCTCTCCAGCCCCACCCAATCTCACATATATACCCCCAACAGATCCACCCTCACCCCTCTACTGTCCCACATCAGCTGGAACCCTACTACTACTAGCACTAGGATCATCACCTGTCTGCCTCAGAGCCTCAACTCTCTGTCCCTATCTCTGGCCCTACCTCTGACCCTGTCCCTATCCCTGTGTGGGGGCATCATCCTCATCCTCCTCAATGCGAGGAGCCTTCTCAGCTAGATCCGTCAAATGAGGGAATGGATGCTGCTGAAAAAAATCTCTATATTGGGGGAATACCCCTACATCTGTGATATCACCCACGTAATCCCATCTCAGTCTCTGTAGACCAATCAACTCTTGCATGGCCAAGGCATACGACAACCTTGGTGACCATCCCTTCCTCTCCTCATCAGCATATCGGGCATATGTTGTAAACTCCTGTGATATCCCCTGAGGCCAGCCATACTGCCTCATCACCCTGATACTACAAACCGCTCCACTATCGTCTGTGATCTGCCAATAAGAGGTCGAGTAACAAAAAGGTTCTTGCATACCAGCCTCCAGTCATCCCATGGCTCTAAGCCTTTGTAAGGTCTCCATACCACGGCTATCAGGTCATCCAACTGCCACCCCAAAAATCCATTTTCCCCAGATGGGGCTGTGTAATGTAACTGACATACCTATATACAACTGGCTACCTAGGCTCTCTGCTATCATCAACAATAGGCCGACAAACTGGGAGGTGCTCCCAAGCCCAAACCTGTAAGATCAAAACACCAACGGCCATGCTCTTGCCCTCCCTGTACACTATCTCATGCATCTCGTGATACATGTGGGCCAAAATGCAAGAACACCAGCCAAGCCTCTGGGGGGTCTCCATCAATCTCTCCAACATCCGGCCCCATCCACATTGAAATCCATGCTGACCTCTATTCAGCATCATAAAACAACTGATAAAACCTGCTAGGACGCAAGCCAGAGGAAACTCATCACTGTACCTAGTCATCATGATGTCAAAACTGATGGAACATGTCAGGATATTAGGATCCCTGAAGACATGCTTCATTGCTTGTAATCTGGGAAGGTGTCCTGAATCATAGTCCACCTTATCCCCAACAAAAGGGATACAGAGGATCCTATACACATCCTCAGGAGTGATAGTCATCTCCCCAACTAGTAAGTGAAAGGTATTATGCTCATAATGGAATCTATCTACCAATGCTATGAGCATACCGTGATTCACATGAATATTGAGTAATCTCAACAAATGTGTCAAGCCGCACAAGTCAATATGAGCCTACTCAACCTCTGATAGCTACCGAACTAAAGTCATGGTAGGTGGATAAACACACCTGAAGAGCACATGAGGCAATCGAACCTGCAAAATCAAATAATGGAGTATCAAAATACATTCCAAATAAGCCTACAAAAGGAGTAAAACATCACGCAAATCCAACTACGTCAATTGCAAAAAACAAAATTTCAAGTTTAGACCTTTCAAAATGCTCACTGTTTTCCAAACGACAAAACACAAAAGATTAGAAACTCGTACGAGTCAGGATTGAGCCCCGCACAACCAAAGACTCCCAAATGACAAAAGATTAGACCCCAGATGACAAAATGGTCTTTCAAGAAGGTTGTCGTATGACACAAGGGTGGCCCTAGAACAAAAAATCTAATGGTTTGAAACGACAAAATAAAATTTAGCAGTTTGTTATACGAGATAGGATCCTGTCTCGCATGACAAAACGAGAAAGCTCGACTCAACATGCCAAAAAACTTGAAAAATCAACAAAAAAAATTCAAATTTGGAATGAATAACAAGCTTAAGATAGATCACTTACTGGTGGCTCATAGTATTGCGGTCGATTATGTCATCTCTGGCGCTCGAATCGATGCTCACGAGTAGGGACCACCATTTTTCTCACAGAAGGCTTTTTGAATTTTCAAACTTTGGAGGGTTAAAATGAATTGAAAATGACACTTTTGTCCCATATATAGCCAAAAAACTAATTTTTCAACTTGCTCCGATGGTCATGAAAATTGTACCCTTAGCTAATTTGCCCGTTCTGACTCCATTTTCGGGATCAAAATCAAAATTCGAGATCATTTTGCTAGTCAATTTCACAAAGTATGGACCAATTAGTGCTTTTCATCAAAGGCTCATTCTCTCTTCTCTAATTGCGCTCGATTTCTCAATCAATCAACGATGAATCTCAATTTATTCTACAAATCAACTTTGCACTCAATTTCTTATCAATCAACGCAAAATTTTCAAAAAATTCCTTTGAATCAATTTGTGCTCAAACAACTTATTATTGCTCAAAAATTGCCTACAATCATTGCGCAACCCTTGCTATCTGTCGATTTCTCTCCCGAGGGGGCATACTTGTGACCTTATGACATCACATCTTCAATATCAAGAAATTTTTTAAATCTTCATCAAAAGTCAAGAAAAAAAACTTTTTCAACTAAAAGAAAATCAATCAAATTCTTATTGCTAGGGGCATCTCAACTTCATTGCTTTATATCAATTTGAGATCTCTCAATCATCTGAATCAAATTAATCTCTAGGGGCATATTAGTTTCATTGCTTCAAATCAAGCTAATATTTGTCTTTTATCTGAATCAATCTCTTAACGTTAATCAGTTTCATCGCTTTTCATCAAGATGATTATTCATTTAAACTCAATCAAGGGTTTAAAGAGTATCTTTGATCACACTCAATCTAAGCAGGGGTTCAATTTCGTCGCTTTGAATCAAGCTGGACAGTTTATCTTCACTCATCATATCTTGATCAATCAAGTTCAAGATCGATTTATCTTCACTCACTGTGTCTAGATCAATCAAGTTCTAGATCAGTAAGATCCTCTTCTTGATCAATCAAGTTCTAGATCAGTAAGATCCTCTTCTTGATCAATCAAGTTCAAGTTCGGTATCTTTTGTTTTCTATCATTCCTAAGTTCAATCAAGTTCGGGATCGGTATCGCTTTAATCAGACTTCATTCAACTTCATTGCTTCGAATCAAGCTAAACACCTCACTTTCATCTAGTTCGTGATCAATCAAGTTCAAAACTGGTATCTCCTAGACATCAATTTTTCTTTGAACCAACGCACTGCTCGCACATTAATTCAAAGAGAGGAAAATGTAATACCCTAAAAATGGTCATCTAAACCATGGGCCCCTAATCTCGACAATGTCACCAAGATCCTAACCAAGGGCAATTAAATCAATCTTGAGCACACAATTAATTTCTTAAATCATCAATGTCACATGGCAAAATTAATCAACTAATATTAATTAAATATTTATTTAATTAATTGATCATTCCAAGTAAATCATTTTTAAACAATTATCTTATTTATTTTATTAAATATCCTAGCATATTTAATTAAATAAATCAATTTGCCATAAATCTTCAAAAAAGGAAACAAATCAAGAAAGAGGAATTGGAAATTATGAGCACAAATCTTCAAAAAAGGAAACAAATCAAGAAAGAGGAATTGGAAATTATGAGCACAAATCTTCAAAAAAGGAAATAAATCAAAAAAGGAATTAATTGACCAAGAAAGAATTAAAAATTGATGAATAATCTCAAAGAAAGCAATTAACAAAATTAAATATTAAAATTGAATGAAATAGAGAATAAATCAGTTTTTCCTAATTTTATCTTAATTTTAGTTCAATTTCCTTTAAAAATGAGAAAACCATCCAATCACATCAATTCACCTGGATTGTGCTTCCTCTTGGAAAATCTTGTCCGCTCATCATCATTTGACCTCAGCCTTTGGTTTCTTTCTAAATTTTCTATAAACTCAGGTTCTCATCTCTCATTCAAAGATCCCGGAGAATATATTGTTATTATGTTGTTTTTTCTCTAGGTTAATTGAGAATTTGCATTGAGATATTGCATATTAGTTATTTCATATTTCTTAAATCATGTTAGATTAATCTTGCATATCTTACATTCATATTGCTTAAAATCTTGTATCCATCTAGCTTAAATTCATTTCATATAGATTTAAAAATCCTTCATTTACGTGTTGTCTAGTCACTGGATAGCCTAGCAAAATGAGAGCAATCTAAACTCGCATATACTAGAAGGAAATGGATCGATTTGTTATGGTTTTATTATTCATGCTTATATCTGTCTAACCATACATGTAATGACTTAATTGAAGTGTTGTGTATTTCAGATACAGATACAGGTCATCTTTTCACACACACATTAATTTGGGGGTTAGATGTGGAGGGAGTGAAGGTCATTGGAGCATGGTCGGCTATGCCCCTTCTCCTAGTGCGCAATTACTTGCCCACTTATGCATAAGTATTAGTTCAATTGTACAGATTTTATGGTGGTCAAAGTATCAAGCTTAAGGTGCACCAAACTAGCTATAATAGGTATGAAGAGTATACATCCATATAAAAAGGTTTTTGAATGTGGGATAGGAATAAGAAATACTTATTATGAATTGTTTTTATGAATTTCTTTATGGATACATAAAGAAAGTTGTAAGTTGAACACAAATAGATTACAGCAATATTGTTAAACTTTATACAATGGATTGCTATCCTAAACTCTATGCTTCACACACATTTTTTGCATAATCATTTTTATAGCAAATCTCCATGATAGTCAAGCCAATCCACTTTTTGAGACCCCAAATAAATTAAAGATCATATGTTTCCTTACCAAAAAGAAACAAAAGAAGCTAAATGCGATGCACAAGCATATCATTACCTTTACGTGAATTGATTTTCTATTTTTTCCTCTGTACATCCTCCTCCACAACATTCTCATTGGTTGCACGAAAAAATCTAGACCTGAAATCAATGTAAAAATTGAACCTTGAAACCCAAATAAACCATTTTAGAAAGAAAAAAGATGATTATGATTTCTACCTGATGTTAATTTAAAACAAGAAGAGAAACAAAATAAAAAACAACTAAACTAAAATGAAAACAAACATAAACGCATAGCACAAGTTTTACTATGGTTCACCATAAAGGCTACATCCACTTAGAAGCATGGAGAATCATCTATTAATCAATATCAATACATGACTATACACATCTATTTATACATTCACATTCAACTGTGAAACCAAGAGTGAGGAGAAAGCAAATGATCATGTGAACGTTGGGCTTCACATTCCCAACAATCTCCCTCGTGAAGGCCAACCGGTACAACCATGCAGTATGGCATCCCTGCTTCCATTTCTAAACTCACTTTGCACCTAGCCTACAATATTTTACTTCGCAAACTTATGTTCATATACAATCCGGATAAGCCTTCTCCAAATCAAATTGAAATAATAAGTATCTCCTCTTACTACTTCACCCATTAAATGATAGCCATGAACACCATTTTTAAGAGGTTCAATATACACTCCATCATGATCACCTGCTCCTATGCTCCCCCTTAATTGAACATCTAAAAAAATCTTATCGTCCTTAGACGCCATGGGATTTACCTCAGGTTGCAGAAAATGAACACTACAATAGACTTCAAATCTGGCTTAACTTCTCCTATTGTCTGTGATGAGCTCTGTGATAAGTGCAATGTGACCCAAACAGTCAGTTGTGCCACAAACCCATAACTTAGCACCCTCAATGCTCAAGTGGAATGGATGAAATCCCGATTCATTGAGGTTACTAGGCATGACGTCCATGTGGGAACCAATGAATGAAATAAGTTTTTTCTTTGTCTCCGAACACTCCACAATAATATTCCTTTTGAAATCATCAATGTCATACATATCCCTTTCATCGTAGCTAATTTGCTTTGCCTACCTCAACACAAAATGGTTGAATCCATTGTAGAGCCCTGGCTCACTGGTCACCACCTCTATAGAAACGTACCTCACCTCCATCTGCAATGATTTGTTCAAGTTGCAGAGCACCTGCACTGACATTTTATCAGATATTTCAGAATATATTTCCATCATGTCTAGAAATCTATTGTTTTCTTGAGTTGGGCATCTGGGATTTTGGATTAGTATCACCTATGTTTTCTTCAGACTTCTACTATGGGAAAAATGATGCTCCACATCCTCCATCTCTTAATCTTCCTCAACAGATTTAACTTTGGTCTTCTTGTGATGCTCAAGCCATCACCATTATAGAGTCTGTTAAATAGATCACTTTTGTTAAGGCCTCGTTATTGCCCTACATGGACTATAAATACAGAGCTACCCCAGTCATATGTCTCTCCACAACACCACCATGTTGCATATACCATGGGCTCACACATCTATTGCACAACAACACATCACAATCGGATGGAGCCACAAAGTAATTGTTCGTGGGGACAACACACAAACATAGGCCCCAACTCTCATCACCAACAAGATGAGAAATTCTCGCTTGCATTTTATTCTCTGACGCATTGATAGAAATCTCTGTATCTTTCTTTTAATTCATGACATGACCATCAATAGTCTTGTTAATCTCTAGCAAAAATATCCTTTTAGTTTTGCAGTCACTTTTACACTGCAATCCCCTAGACGAAACCTTCGCATCCACTTTGCTAAAGCAGTTTGTCATCACCTTCTTCTTTCTAGAAACCAAACCCTGCTCCTGCCATTCCTTCTCCAACAAGGTATCTGACATATATACAAGGTTCCCAGAACTCTTCTTATGCCCCAATCTACAATGGCCTCTTGTGGAGGTTCCTCCTTGTCTTCTATAGCCTTGACCGCCTGTGGTATCTTTTCATCAAAGAAAATCTTCTCTATCAACAAGCAATACATTTCTGCAAGGAAAGAGTTCTCTATCAAGTTCCATTGGGCCTTCCCATCACTTTCCTCTACCCGACTCAAGGTCTCTTAAAAAAACTCCCACTCTTTCTCGAAGTTGTCTTTTTCCAAATTCATCATACGACACAAAACTTCCATTTCTTGTTTCATACAAATTAGTTGGTCCATGAATAATAAATTCTTTTCCTTCAACCTCATAATTTGGTTGTTTTTGTAATCCTCCAAATTCTCAATCTCATCTTCCTCAACTTCATCTTCACTTGCCTTGGCTTCCTCCACCTCAGCTGAATCTAAATTGTCAAGAAATTATTCAATAACAAAATCAATCTCCTCATCTTCTTCCATCTCTGCTCAATCATTCACCAGGTTCTGATACCAATTGTTAATTTAAAATGAGCATATAAATAGAATAAAAAACAACCAAACTAAGATGAAAATAAATATTAATGCATAACAAGAGTTTTAACGTAGTTCACTAGAAAGGCTACATCCACTTAGAAGTAGGGAGAATCATCTATTAATCAATATCAATACATGACTATACACATCTATTTATACATTCACATTCAATTGTGAAACCAAGAATTAGGAGAAGGTAGCTGGTCATGTGACCATTGGGCTTCCTATTCCCAACACCTGATTCCATCAATGATATTCTCCATTTTTGCAATTCTGAGAGATGGTTCGAACAATCTATCAAGATAATCAATTCAGTAAATGCCCATTCGAGTGACATATTCAAGCAAAATTATGACACCCCTGGTTAGGCATTATAAATATGTTTCTCCTAAGTTGCATCCCATGCAAGTTATTCTCCAACTCGGAATATATATGTACATTTTTTTCCGACCTTCAACCGAGAGAAAAGAATATGTTTTGTTGAGTCAACATGAATTATATAAAGCCATCTCTTATCTTGTTTTGCCATTGTTTAGCCTTCACTATCAATCTTACTCAAATTTATAGAAGCTCGAATGAAGAATAGTTGGCTACTCCAGTTGCTCACTGGGAAGTTGATGGTGTACACCTAAGTTTAGGAATTTGTGGTCTTTGTGTTGTGGAAGAGTGAACTGTTTTGATGCTCTTGCTGAATTTAGAATTGTTGTCTCATCATATATAAGATGATAAAGTTGATACGGTTGACCCTGCAATCTTAATCAATGAGGTTAATTTGTCTAAAGGAGTTCTTGGTGGCCCATAAGTATATTCATTTACGTGTAAAACTAGGAGGAAAATTTCTCAATGTGTTATCCACTCATTAAATAAATGTTATTAATAAACAACAAGAATCAAATTCAAAATAAAGATTAAGATCCATGTATAAAAAATAATAATAATGAAATATTATAACATAGCAAAGATCTTATATTGTTCTATTGGTTTTTGATATTTGCTTGAATGTTTTAAATGAGAGTTATTTTTCAATTCAAAATAACATAATTATGGAGATTGAGGGTTTCTTGCATGCTTGCGTCTACTACTTGCAGGGATACTTTTAAGAAACCACCCCTACGGAAAAAGTGTAAAGTCCTAGCGAATCAGACATTATTTTTTTGGGGAAATTTTCATATTGATGTCGAATTTTTTTTTCAAAATAGGAAAAAGATTTATTTTGTATTGGTGACTTTTTTATAGGGTATGAAAATTCCATTTAATTCTAGCAAATAATACCTTGTTCTGTGGGGAAAATATATATTGTAGGAGGCAAACATTTTTTGTTTAAAGGAACAAATATATAATTATATGGGCGAAAAATTTTAGTCCGAAGAAAAAATTACTTAAAGGTATTGGCGATTTGTATCCCCTGCTTGAAAAATTATTTAATTTGTTTGGCTAATATTTTGTTTTTTATGGAAAAATATATATTTATTGGTGATTTCATGAATTCGTTGTCATTAATAGACAAGGCACATCACATCACATTGAGTCTGGACTTTGCACGATGTATCAAAAAGTGCGACGTCTTTGACACGTGAAGGGTGACACACACCTAAAATCTATCAATGATTTTAAACCGTTCAATGATCGTAGATCAATCATTGAAGTTTTATTTCGGCCCAATTTTCTGAAGAGAACATAGTTCACCAGAAAGTGCCTAGAATGGAATTGGATTCAATAGACACGTATCAAATGTCATGATCGATAATGTTTGTCATTTAATATATGTCTAGTCACTAACTGTAATCCACTTTGTCCCCATGACTCTCCAATGTGGTACTTGCCAACTTGGTACTGGTTTATAGTTGCTTCTAGTTTCGCACACTAGTGCATTTATGGGAAATATTTGTAGAGATATACGAAAGATTTAAATTTTTTTAAAGCAATTAATATGGTTAGAGAAGGTATTATTACAATCAAGAACTTCAGCTATTTATATACGATCTCTGCTTCTTTCATCTTCAATTAGCCTTTTCCATTTGGTAGATAAATCGTCGAAGCTCACAGTATTTAAATTCTGCCTATTGTTTAGGTCTATAGGCTTAGGTTGTTTAATTTGGTAATTTGATTTGTCAAGATAGACACTCCTATTTGCTCGAGAAGCATTTATGCAGAGGACCGGAGGGCCTTTTTGGGCTCCGTTAAAGACCCAACCCTCCAATCAGTTTGCAAGGAGGTTGGGATGTTCACCAATGAGGCTATGAGGATGGTACTAGGTAGAGACTTTCTGCGTAACGAAAATAGATACCGTGTTAACACAGACATTACATCTCGGTTCTTAGCGTCTCTTCTGGACCTCAGAGGAGACAAGGTGGATATGTTGATGTTGATATGGAAGGTGTTTAAGGAAGACTTCCTTGGAGATGACGTTACTGTTGTCGTCCTTGCAGAAGTAGGGGTGGGGATCCCTTGGGCTAGTGAATTAACCAAGCTTCTCCTCCCTGACCAAACAATGTCAGTGGCCAGGCAATCGTTTCTTTTGAGCCTGAATGCGGAGCAGTTGACAGGAAATTTGTCCATAAATGGTTGCTCTTGGATGACTTTCCAAACTACAGTTGGCTTGAAGAATTCTCTCAGCTTATGTTGTCTGAAGAATTCTACATGGAGGGAGGGCCAGATTCTTTGGGTAGACCATCCACTACCCGTGCCCTAGCCCCAACCCCCTAGTAGTTTTTTTTTTTGGCTATGTCCTCGTAACCTGAACCTCATAGGCTTAGTGGCTCACTCATTTTGGCTTTAAAGTTTTTGAGGGACTCAAGTCTCAGACATGTTAAAATTGTAAATTTCCAAAACATAAATATTAATGATAATTTTGCAAATTCCAGTTCGTTTCAGTTTGCCTCTTATGGATATAAAAATGATTTCTATTTCATTTTATTAATGATAGTTTTGCAAATGCTTTTTGTCTATGAGCTACAGTATTTCAATATTTTGTTAAACAATGAAAATAAATTTAATGCTGTGATCTTTTTTATGTAATGCTTCTTCCTCTATATTTAATATATATATATAAAATCCAATTCGTTCCATTAATTATTTGTACATTTATTATGGTTGATTATAATTTTATAAATATAAAAAAAAAGATGTTTATCTCACGAAAAAACAAGTGAATTAGAAATTCCAACTTACTTGTTGTTGAAGTTTGGAACTAGTGTATGTGTGGGTTGGTACATGCTATGATTTATAGTTAAGATTTTATCATTATGAAGAAATTTGAGACATTTATGAACAGTAGATGGGATCGCTTTCATGGAAGAGAACCAAGGATGTGAATATATTATTAGAACAGTTTCAAAAAATAGAATTGAGAAGCGAATATATTTTATCATTTATATGTATCAATATACAATGTGGTAATTGGTCCCATTTGTTTTGTATCAAACAAATTAAAGTAATTAATTACTTTAAAAAACACCCAATGAATTAGGTATTTTACGAAGAAAGGCACGCCCGCTTATTTGGTCATGTCACTCATTTGATCTTATAATATATCTTTGTAATATAAAAAAAAAGACTATTTAATATACTCTTGATATGATAATCAACTTTGATATGACAATCGACAACTTACCCTCTTTTTTAGTCCCTTTGGTGGGCTTGTTTTTTCGAGCAATTACAATGCTTTTTCTTTTTTTCTAGATTCAAAATGAT
The DNA here is from genome assembly GCF_030272615.1 of Cryptomeria japonica. Lineage (NCBI taxonomy): Eukaryota > Viridiplantae > Streptophyta > Pinopsida > Cupressales > Cupressaceae > Cryptomeria > Cryptomeria japonica. The sequence continues at coordinate 975,844,484 of NC_081407.1, forward strand.
GAAATTTTAGGAATTGAACGTTTTACATTTAATTAAATATAATTAAGTCTATAAAGTTCTATTTTAGGCGGAAGTTGAAAATGATTAAACAAACTTAAAAAATAGTCTGGAAAAGTGACTCGAGTGTGGTGACGTGCCCGAAAAATGGCAAAAGTCATGGGACCCATGACAACTGGCAACAGATACCGTCATCCATTGGATGAGCACAGATCAATGACTTAGGGTGGATTTTGGCCCGAATGTGGGAAGTAAACACATTTGTGAGAACTTCACCCAGAACTGAACGTTTTACATTTAATTAAATATAATTAAGTCTATAAAGCTCTATTTCAGGCGGAAGTTGAAAATGATTAAGCAGACTTAAAAAACAGTCTGAAAAAGTGACTTGAGTGTGGTGACGTGCCCGAAAAATGACAAAAGTCATGGGACCCATGACAACTGACAACATATACCATCGTCCATTGGATGAGCACAGATCAACGACTTTGGGTGGATTTTGGCCCAAATGTGGGAAGTAAACACATTTGTGAGAACTTCCCCTAAAATTGAATGTTTTGCATTTAATTAAATGTAATTAAGTCTATAAAACTTTAATTCGGGCGGAAGTAGAAAATGATTAAAAAGACTTTAAAAATAGTTCGGAAAAGTGACTCGAGTGTGGTGACATGCCCAAAATATGGCAAAAATCATGGGACCCACGACAACTGACAATAGATACCATCATCCGTTGGATGAGCACATATCAACGACTTAGGATGGATTTCGTCCCGAATGTGGGAAGTGAACACATTTGTGAGAACTTCACCCATAATTAAACATTTTACATTTAATTAAATATAATTAAGTCGATAAATCTCTATTTCTGGCGGAAGTTGAAGTATTAAAAAGACTTAAAAAATAGTCCGAAAAAGTGACTCGAGTGTGGTGACGTGCCCAAAAACTGGAAAAAATCATGGGACCCACGACAACTAACAACAGATACCATCGCCAGTTGGATGAGCACAGATCAATGACTTAGGGTGGATTTCGACCCGAATGTGGGAAGTGAACACATTTGTGAGAACTTCATCCGGAATTGAACGTTTTACATTTAATGTCCTCATAATTTATACTGAAGCAATGAATGTTTTGTCCTTTGGCGGTGAATAGATATTAATAGAAATTAATAAAATTACAACAGGCTTCTAGATATTTTGCCTTTTAGGTATTACTTTTGTACTTTTAGGTGTTTTCAAAATAAATGACTCATAAATCATAATCGTATTTCATTTCATGGAGAAACCTAAAACTAGTAAATCGAGGGAGATTCAGAAATGACTACTAGATTGAGGAATGCAAGTTGCAACAGAGACTGTCTGTGCCAATCTTGTGAAATAGAAATTACGGATAAAATCTAGAGCACCTACATCCCGCCTTTTTTACTTTTTTTTAAAATCTCATGGTTCAATTTGAGGGTTAACATGTTCTGGCTTGTATCTAGCATTATTTTGAATTATTAACAATAACAACGATGGGGAAAATGGGAGGCAGTAGTTCAACAGGAAGCCAAGTGAAAAAAAATGTACCTAACCGAACTGGTTAAAACATTAGGTTTCACTAATGAATACCATGATATTTATGACCTTGCTATCCATGGTGAAAAGCGTATCATAGATATTAGGTATGCATTGTCTATTAAGGTGACAGATCTAACCAGGGAAAAATTTAATGTTTTCAACACAATGTCAAAACAAAGAACAAATAAAATCACATCATGGGATGCTGGATTAGGAAGCATGGTGTTACCTAAAGTATTCCCTTGCCCTGATTTTGTCATAGTCTACACCGAGAACTATGATGAAGATAAAAAAGCAATTGTCAATAAAAATACAAAAAAGGAAATTCTATCCATAAACGTTGGAGAACTTGCTCATTTGTTGAACCTAGGGTTTGAAGCACAAAACTCAAACGTCCACATTGACCTAGGAAAGCTAGAATAGAATTATGAGAGTCTCGATCCAATTCACAGAGATTCATTTATCAAAGCTCTAATAATGCGCGGTACTCTGTTGGATCAGAATCATAAGCCTCCTTATGATTCTAACATTTCTATTCCATGGGTTCGGGATTCTATTTCCTTGCTGACATTTTGCCTAGGATTGGAAAATGATAGGGAAGTGGGTGCTAGCCTTCTTGAAATGATTTTTAATATCCATTGTGTATGTCAGTCAGTAAGATATAATTTTGTTGAGAACGTTGTTCAATCCATGCAAAAACAATTACTAATGATAAAAAAAGGTTCTTGTAAGACATTTAGGTTCTCATCCTACTTGTGCTATCTCCTTCTATCCAAGTATCGTGCAATATTCAAGACCAACAATCTTCAAATTGTGAACTATAAGATTGACGAGAAGACTCGGAACAAAACAAAGTGTCCAATATATGAATGGACACTAAAGATAAGGATGCATGATAATAGAAAGAACTACAACCATTTTGTAGACTTCTTTTTGGCACCAATGTATAATGAAATTACCAACACTCCAATGCCTAGATTGCATGTGTCTTGTAGAGATTGCATTCAAGTCGGAAGTCAAATACAATTGGCTGACTAGTTCTTCATGGAAGAATACACTGTGTTAAGGTTTTATGGATCAACAATAAAACCATACAAACTTCCAATACATGTGACAGAGAGGGTATTTACATTGAATTATGTACGACAGTTGGAGAGAACAGATAGGCATTTCCATGGTCAGCAAAAGAAGAGCATATTTCCTTCCTTGCCTTTCTCATGTCGAGGGTTCACATTTGAGAGAAAAGCATTCAATGTGGCACATGATTTTTTGACAATTTTTAGCTTTGGTGATGAGGATCTCTGGTAGTATGATCCAATCGGTGTAGTTCAAGCAAGGCTTAAGAAAAATGGGAACTCTTCGACGTTATGTCAACATGAAAGTAAACCATTGCTAGAAAATCTTAGAAACATGGACTCCTAGGATGAGGTAAAAAAGGAGATGGAGAAAATTGTTGCTGACAATAACATTTCAATAGAATAAATGTCATCACAAATTATGACACTACACACACAAAGGACACCAAAGGAGGGTCAAAGCATCCAAAATAGGAGGTCCTACAATTTCTACCAAAAATCTGCTAATCCATCTAACAAATCTATTCCCAAAACAATTCTACAAGAATGTAAAGAAAGTTATTGGACTCAAACCAAAATAAATGATTTTTGGACTATGAGGAAGAATCTCGGTGAACCAAAGACCAGTGTAGAATTTGAGTCCATCAACGAGAATGAAGAGTTTAGAAAATTATGGAATATGGAGCATCCCACAACAACATATGACAAAAGTGAAGATGATAATGCATATGAGGTTGATCCCACTCCAACAACTACTATAGTCCCTAAAATATTAGGTGGAGTCAATGAGTCCATGAAAGAAAAATATAGCAAAGGGGCAAACATTGTGAAAAAATGGGTTTTGAAGGTGATGGTCTAGGTCCCATAGGAGAATGCATTTGGTATCCACTTGAGGTACAACTTCCATCAAAATCAAAATCAAAAGCTCATGTTAAACCAGTCATTGGACTTGATTCTTCATATTCATCACGAAAGGGTACTACTCATTACCCTCAGGGTCCACTTGCATTTGTTTCAGGTTCAAATCCACAACCACCACCACATCATGGTATTCCCATTGGTGGTGAATCAAGTGCCACTACCACTCGTGGGGGATCTGGGGATAGTATTCCTATTAGTGTTCAGTCAAGTGTCATTGTGATTGGTGGGGTTGGCATGGGTACTACTACTAAGACTAGTTGTCTTGGTGTTGGACAAGGGAAACAACAAAATATCTCTCGCAAGAGACCACTAGTGGTAGATTCTCATATTATTCAGAATCCTATATCAAGTGCCACTAACACTACAAATCTATCATTTGCAACTTCAGATCAAACCCCTCAAAAGATTATAAAAACTACACATGAAAGTGACAGTGGGATAGGATCAGGAATGGTTGTTGGTAATCCTAGTAATGCATTAGTTAAAACCATAGGCATAGGTGGAACTGGAGCCTCTGCTATTCCTATTTCACCTTTCAAACATTCAGTTGCTTCAACAAGACCAAATTTTCAATTTCGTGATTGCTATGATAAATTTGAACACACAACAAATGCAAATAAAGAAAAAAAGAGAGCATTTCATAGGGTTGCCCTGACTAAAGTTTTAGACGAACAACCTGCAAGGAACAGGGTATTTCCAACATATGACCCACAGAAAGATATGATGGAGTTCATGGTTGTTATTCCACCAACTAAAGATAAAAATCCACCACACAGTCAGATAGATCTCTCTAAATTTCAAGTTAGCACCCTCCAAATGGATTTTTCCAAAGTACATAATGTGGAAAAAATTAGTGTGTCAAAAAGGACTAACGAAGTGGTCTACACTTCAATGCTAAAGGTCGAGAGAGGGAAAAAAAATTGGAGAAACAAATAGAAAAGTTACAGGCAAACCCGACAAATGAAAAATCAAAGAGGAAAGCAACAGATAACAAGTGCAATGATTTACAGAATGGATGCAGAATTGAAGGTCCTGAGAGAAAAACTAGCTAAAATCAGTAGAAAATTGATGAGGAAAGAGGCAGTTTTCAAAAATTATACAAAATTTACGAGTCTATTGCTGCCGAAATAAGAAAAATATAGGGCCTACTAGATCATGAGAAGGAAAAAGCAAAACATTTGGAAGAGGAAGTAGAGGAAGAAAGGAAAAAAAGTGCACAAATGAAAGAAGACCTGCATAATGCAAATGATAAAATTAAAACTTCGGAGGATAGATAGAAAGATAATATGAAAAATACAACAAAGTATATACAAGAAAATATTTGGGGGCAAATAATGTAGAGGAGTGACAAGTTGTGTGAATGGTTTGAATTGAATGAAAGTGAGAATAATTTATATGAAAATCAAAGGGCACATTGAAAACAACATACACGTTTATTCAAAAGAGGATATGTCAAAACAAACTTTGCAAGTAGTCTATAGTACTAGTGAAAACTATTTGGCATCCAAGGGAATTAAGAGCCGCATTGATGCCACAGTTAAGACATCATCTATCCTTAAAAAATGCCAGAAACTAAGGGAAACATCAAAAGTTATGGATAATTGTGGCAAAAAGATATTGAAGCTCCAATAAAAGAAAACTACTTTGATTAAACTTGGTTTGCCTAAGACCGTTGACCCATCAAATAAATTCATTGGAAAAGAAGCTTACAAAAAAAATATGGAGATAAAAATGAAGTCTGATTTAGACTTGCTTCCTAAGAACACAACTCCCCAAAGCTTTTTGGAATTCATCAAACCATTTACAACTCTGAATGCGGTGTTGGGTGAAACAGTGATGTCAATTCACTCTTCTAAATATGGATTGTTGATGAAGTTGTAGTTGACTTTCCATAGTTTAAAGAATATTGACCTTCCATCGGATGAAGAGTGGAGCACTCTTAATTTCAAGGTTTTATGTTTTTTTCTGTTTGGAATTTGGCATCACTTGAAATAACTCTGTTTTATGAACAAGAAAAACCAACACTCACTATTGCTAATCCAGTCTATGAATCCATAATGCACAGTGCAAACCTTCAGCCTGTAAATTTGTATTCTCAAATTCTCCAAAGTTTTATCATTTCTGCATTTCTCTATTTTTGATTACTAGGTTTTGGGCACTGCTATTATCTATATTTAATCTGTCATGGCTTGAATTAATATTTAATTTTGAACTCTATTTTTTGAACAAGAGACATCAGACATGTAGCAGTTGTTAAATTGCTAATCTGGTCTGTGATGGCCATGTAAAACTAAATTTGTGCTGAAGACTGAGTTTGTGATTTTGATGTTGAGTCTTCACATGTTGCAAATCGATCTGAAGTTGTTGTTGCTCCCTTGTTTCTATAAAAGGGAATTCAGGGTCATTTGCAAAGGGTTCTGAAACTTTGTATTGATTTTTTCATGGAGAATCACACAGAGTGGGGTATTGAATGAATTGTATCATATGGATATATTTTGAAATAATTAATGAAAATATAAGTTCTCAAACATGTCTAAATAAACATCTATGTATCAATAAACACATTATGGTCTTTTATTATGCTATTTTAAATCTGGAAATAGAAAGTTGAAAAATACAATTACAAATCAATATTAAATTCTAGTTGCAAAAAGTTGAGACTCATAAAATATCATCAAGTTATCAACCATAATAATATTCTTTTGTAATATGAATGATGAGATACAGTAATAAGATTAATAAATACCAATCTCTTATAGTTTCTATTCATCCTCATCAAATTCAGAGCTTTCTTGATTTGTGTCTGTGTTATCTTCACTCTAAGTCTGCATACCTTCGTTGAACTGCATCTCAATGCTACCAGTAGGTCTAGTACATGAGTCAATAGTCCCACTGGCACTTTGGTTTGAAGTGCTGACCAAACCTCTTCTTTCACATTTGGACTTCCAGATTTGCAGTGCCCTATCGTAAGGAAAGGTGTGGACATCATACCTAGATGTATAAAGCCTCAAGCAATTATCCAAATTTTTGTTTAGTTTGTTTCTTAGCTTTGATTTTAGGAACCCCAAAGCACTAAAAACTATCTCATCTTCCATCGAACCCAATATCATGGTAAGACATAAATCAGAAAGCTTCAAATATTCTGGCATTGAATCACGCAATGTTGCGTTCTTAGCTATATGTTTCCAAAGCCTTGTTACTGATCCTTCTTTGCGGGGGTTCTCCATTGTGCCATATTGTTCCCTCATAGTGTATGCAAAATGACATGATTGCTCTCTAAGAAGAGTTTCGTCTAATATTTCATGTATAGTTACTCCATTCAATTCTTTGGATATGCAAAATTGTTTTATCAAAGTTAGTAGCTTACTTCGAAAACCAGCTGCACTGTTGAGGCTCCAATATTGAGGAAAAATAATAGACATGGCTTCGAGTAGGTTTTCAGGAGGGAATCTACTTCTAATTTGTGAGGAAATATCATAGGCAATTTTCTTCACAGAAGTAGTTACAGACTCAACAATCTTGTCAAAATATTCCCTTGTAACTCTTGCTAGTTGCTTCCTGGGGCGCTTTCCTGGTTCCTCAGGGTCGATTGTGGTATAGAAGTGCATTGGTATCTCAACTCCCCATTTGCATCAATTTGTAAAAAGTTATCACGATTGTTCAAATCTGTGAGTGTCTGCCACTTAACAAAATTTTCATCAGATAGTGTTGGTTGATTTCGATAGAGATTATCGAGGGTCATGCATGTCATCTTATGTAACGTAGCATATTTTGCAATATACAAAGCTCTTTTTTGGGAAGCCTTCAAAATATTCCTCATTTCCTCTAGCATGGGCAGAAGAGCTGCTAAAGTTAAGAGTGTCTCTAGATTACTTAACCTCCGAAGAAGGTCAGGAAATTTAGGTTGATTTGATTTGTTGTGAGTTGTGTGAAATAGTCCAATCAAGGATGGATATTCTTAAAAAACTTGATGCGCTGGAACATCCAAAGAAATCCATCTAGTATCATTATCCTTGATAATCTTGTTGCCATTGATGGTATGATGAAAGTAAGTATCCGGTATAATACTGAGAGGGGGGGTGAATCAGTATATTGAAAAACTAATACAAAGTTCCCAAACTCAAACAAAGTAAATATATCTCAGTCAAGATCAATATTCCTAAGAATACTTGACATCAACCAGTTTGACTATTATGACAACTTTAACAGTAAACAACTTCAATCTTGTAAACATCAACAATGCTTAATCATAACTCAACATATTCATCTCTCAATGCTTCTACTTAACATGTCTTATCAGAAATTAACCATATCAACAAATAAGATCACAACCACAAAAGCATTCACCACTTGACACAAATGTTTATACGTGGAAAACCCAAATAGGTAAAAACCATGGTGAGATGAGACTCACAAGGATAGCTATTTAAACTCTTCTAAAGTTCACCCTGTTAGGATCCAAGCTTGTTAAAGCTTTACAATAAGTCTTGTTAAGAATTAATTTCGGTTAGGAATCACTCGGTTAAGGGATTTACAAATATGCCTCGATGAAAAACACAATACCTTGTTAGGAGTAACCTCGCTGGAGGATTTAAGAATCCAAGCTAATGGACCACCTTGTTAGAGGATTTAATGAGTAACCAAGCTTGTTAGAGCTTACCCAGTTAAGGGATTTCACTTCTGCTGTAATTGTTAGAAAACAATAGGTTTTCTCGATCTGTCTGAGTAGCACTACATTTGCTTGATCAGATCCTTCTAAGCTTCAATCTACCTTCACTCAAAGTGTAGATCCATTCACTGGTTAGGCAACTACACACTCAACGGGTTTTCATCAATCTTGCCAACAACCTTTACAAACAACTTCATCGACCTTAAATAGAAATCAATTAGGTCGGTAACACAACAAAAACCTAATTCTCATCATCGAAATTACAAACAAGTCGGTACAATTTTGAACATTAGAAATCATGACAATCTCTTCACATTCTTCAAGAAACTTCCAACTGCTCCATGATCACCTCTTCATCGGACTTTGTAACTCATCACGCGTTGTGCATTAGATGCAATCCACTTTTCTCCTTCCCTAGACAAAAATCAAATGCGCCAAAACAATTTGAACATATCCTCATTCAATGATCACACATGTCTCCATCATTACCACTTATCAAATAATAAACCATCAAACTTGATCGGTTAGGGTTTAACAATTGATAGGGTTTACCTGTTACATTATATAGAAAGGTTTAACCCTTTACACCGGTTCACTGGTTCAACTCACAAACTTTACATACCGGTTTACAACATCTTCCACAAGCTCTACTTACCGGTTACTAGCCAATATAAAAAACAACAATATCAGCAATAACATGAATACCATTACCGGTTCAATTGACATCAATGACAAAATATCATTGATGCAAAATACCAACAAACTCAAAATTCCAACAATCTCCCCCTTTGGCATTGATGGCAATACAAATATCAATGCCTCTAATTGTTGTTGAGATTGGTGAATAGGAATCCTGGTTTACGTTACCAAGTATTCACCTTACTCTGTCTGTCTTCAACCTATCGCTGGTTCACCTAATTAGACACATAATTCTTCTCCCCTTTGACAACAATGCCAAAGTGAAAGTAAAACATGTAATTCTGCTCTCACTATGCATCAACATCATTCTGCAACTTGATGCTCCCCTTGTGGAATACATCCACTTCTTCATCAATCCATGTAAAGTTTTGCAAGTGGTTCAGGGACTAATGCAATCAGCATCATGCTCAACTAACTTCATGAAGAGGGACAACCCCCAATTGACTTCTAAGATACTCGAAAGTGGTCTTAGGTAGAGGTTTGGTAAAGATATCTGCAAGATGCTCCTTGGTAGAAACATGCTCCAAGATAACATCTTTACTTTGAACTTTTTCCCTCAAGAAGTGATATTTCAATTCAATGTGCTTAGTCCTTGCATGCAAAACAGGATTTTTAGAAATGTTTATTGCACTTGTATTATCACACAAAATCTTTATTGGTTCTAATATTTCCATCTTCAAACCTTCCAAAATGTGCCTCATCCACATAGCTTGCGTGCAATTCATATAAGCTGCTACATACTCAGCTTCAGTGGTAGATTGTGAAGTGCAACTCTGCTTTTTACTACTCCATGAGACTAGCCTTCCTCCTAGAAAGAATGCTCCACCGGTAGTACTCTTTAGGTCATCAATATTCCTGCTCAATCAGCTTCTGTGTATGCTTTCAAATTAAAATTTCCACCATATGGATACCATAACCCATAGTCAACAGTACCTTTCAGATATCTAAAAATTCTCTTGGTTGCCATCATATGTGCCTCTTTTGGATTCTTCTGAAATCTAGCAACAATACCAACTGCATGGGCAATATCTGGTCGACTATGAACAACATAGTGTAATTTTCCAATCATTGACCTGTATTCCTTTCCATCTATAGACTTAGATGCATCTTCCTTGGACAATTTACAACCTGTAACCATTGGGGTTCCAACTAGTTTACAGTCACTCATACCGAAAGTCTTCAAAACCTCTTTCGCATACTTGGATTGAGTAATGAAAATACCATTCTTCATCTGCTGTATCTGTAAGCCTATGAAATTTTTTATTTCCCCTACTAATGACATCTCAGATTCATTCTTCATTTCATTTGCAAAACAATTACTCATGTCATCGTTACCTCCAAATATAATATCATCTACAAATACTTCACTGACCAGTATTTCATCTCCTTCAGACTTGAGATAAATGTTGTTGTCATCAATGGTTCTAGCAAAGCCTATCTTTATCAAATGAGTATGAAGTCATTCATACCATGCTCTAGGTGCTTGCTTCAATCCATACAAGGCTTTATGCAATTCACATACCATGTCTTCCTTATCTGTCAGTGCATAACCATCAGGCTGCTCTATATAAACTTCTTCTTCCAGTATCCCATTCAAGAACGCAAACTTAACATCCATCTCGTATACCTTGAACTTCTTATGAGCTGCAAATGCAAGCAATGTTCTAACACCTTCCAGTCTTTCTACTGGTGCAAAAGTTTCTCCACAATCCTCTCCTTCTTGTGCATAACCTTTGCATACTAATCTTGCCTTATTGTGAACTACAACACCATCTTCATTTAATTTGTTTCTGAACACCCATTTAGTACCTATAACATTCTTGTTTACCGGTCAAGGTACTAGGGTCCAAGTCCAAGTGATGTTCTTCTCAATTTGGTCCAACTCCTCCTCCATAGCTTTCACCCAATGATCATCACCAAATGCCTCCTTAGCACTTCTAGGTTCAAAGGTGGAGATCATGCAAGAGTTCTCTCTTATTCTCCTTCTAGTTAGTACACCGACATCCTTATCCCCAATTATCTGTTCAGGACTGTGATTAAGTCTCACATACCTAGGAATAACATGATCATTCTCTTTAGGTTTAGCTTCTTCATTATCATCTTCCTTTAAATTTATTTGTTCCAGTTGAACAAGTACATCAGGATTTGCTTTACTGGTTTCTGATTTAACAGTTTCAGGTTCCAAAAGAAAACTGCAAGGATCTTCATCCTTCTTCTTAGAACTAGTTCCTTTTGAAATTTTAGGACATTCATCTACATGAACATCAACACTTTCAACAATTTTGTGTGTCTAGTTGTTGAAGCATTTATAGGCCTTACTCTTGGTGGAATAGCCAAGAAATATGCCTTCATCACTCCTAGCTTCAAACTTGCTTATGTAATCACCTCTTTTAATAAAACATTTGCTTCCAAATATCTTAAAATAGCTAACATCAGGTGATCTCCCATACTAGTACTCATATGGGGTCTTGTCCTTACCGCTTTTCATCAGAACTTGATTCATTGTGTACACAGTTGTACTTATAGCTTATTTCCAAAATGTTTTTGATACACCTCCTTGTATCAACATAGTCCTAGCAGCTTCAACCACTAACCGATTGTTTCTCTCTGCTATACCATTCTGTTATGGTGTCCCTTGTGCAGAAAGCTTCCGCTTGATAACATTATCATCACAATACTTAGTGAACTCCACAAAAGTGAATTCACCACCTTGATCCATTCTTAGACATTTTATCTTTTTGCCACACTCTTTCTCAGCTAAGGCTCTGAATTCATTGAATTTACCAAAAGCTTCATTCTTATCCTTCAAGAATGTGACCCACATCATCCTTGAACAATCATCAATGAAGATCATGAAGTATTTGTCACCTTGAATGCTTCTTGTTCTTATTGGTCCACATAGGTCTGTATGAACCAAATCTAACAAGTGCTCTGCTAAGGACTTGCTCTTAAAAGTTGAAGAAGTCATCTTTCCTAGTTGACATTCTTTACAAAGAGCATTAACCGGTTTGTCTAGCTGAGGCATACCTCTTACTGTCTTAGACTTGCTTACTTTAACAATATTGTGAAAATTTATATGACAAAATCTCCTATGCCAAAGCCAACTATCATCATTTTTTGCAATCAAACAGTTGCTAACTTTAGGATTTAGATGAAATAGATTACCTCTGGTCTGTTTCCTGATTGCAATCAATTCACCTTTGTTGTCAAATATTTTGCACATTCCATTTCTAAACTCCAGTGGGTATCCTTTGTCATTAAGTTGTGCCACACTTAAAAGATCATGCTTTAGGCCTTCAACCCAATAGACATCGTCACCACTGCTCTTCACATTAAGAGAAATAATTCCCTTACCTTTAACCATACAGGGTGAGTCATTGCCAAATCTGACAACACCACCATCAAAATCCTTTAGGGAAAGAAATTTGCTCCGATCATCGGTCATGTGATGTGAACAACCACTATTAATGATTCAATCATCAGAGTTAACCATTCTGGGTACTAGTTCCTTCCAATCTGATATTTCTTCCTTAATAGCTACAAACACAATATCTTCACTAGTATCATCATCAGATTCTTCATCAGTAATACCACTGTTAATAGCTACAAGACAATCTCTCTTGCCTTTACCCTTGTATTTCCTAAATTTGTCTCTCTTGTATTCATTTTCACCATTAGGGCAATTTGCTGCTATATGACCAATCTTGTTGCATGTAAAACATTTTAAAGGTAGCTTACCTCTATATTTACTAGTTCCTCTAGGTAGTCATTTTGCCAACAATGCTTCAAGTTCCACTAAGCTATCTTCATCTTCAGCATCTCTGCTAGATTTAGATTCATAGTTATGGCCAATATCTCTACTTCTTCTCACAGATGGGTTAGAGACAAAAGCTCTAAATGTAGATTTTGATTTCTGTACACTACCATCATAGCCATTTAGTTAAAAAGTAGTAAGTTTGCCAATAATAGAGTTAATAGTTACCTTTGTCTTGTCAATGGATTTCAGCTCCTGAATAGATGCAACTTGGATAGCATAGACCGGTATCAGGGTTCTCAGTACCTTACTGATTACTGTGGCATCTTCCACTTTCCCTCCTACACTATTTATCTCACCAACTATCTCTTTAATCCTTTGACCGTACTGCTGAATATTCTCACCTTCAGACATTCTCATGTCATCAAACTTTCCTCTTAAACTCTCCTCTTTGGAAATCCTAACATGTTCATCACCACTATAAATCTCTTCTAATTTCTTCCTTACTTAATATGCAGTTTCAAGACCATGAACATCTACATATTTAGCATCAGACAGGGAACTGATAATAGCTTCTAATGCCTGGTGATTTTCTTGTTGTTCTTTCTTCTGATCATCAGTCAGGGGTCCAGTTGGTGTAGTATGCTTATTTCCAATATAATCCCAATACTGACTACGAAGACTCTTAATGTGAATCTTCATTCTGTCACTCCATATTCTATACTTATCTTTGTTGAACTTCGGACCTTCTTTCTTCATCATGATCTACAAGATCTTTTCCTCAAGCAGTTAGGCGTTTAGATTAAGAGGACCTGAGATGCTCTAATACCAATTGATGGTATGATGAAAGTGTAAGTATCCGGTAGAATACTGAGAGTGGGGGGGTGAATCAGTATATTGAAAAACTGATACAAAGTTCCCAAACTCAAACTCAGTCAAACAAAGTAAACATATCTCAGTCAAGATCAATATTCATAAGAATACTTGACATCAACCAGTTTAACTGTTATGACAACTTTAACAGTAAACAACTTCAATCTTGTAAACATCAACAATGCTTAATCATAACTCAACATATTCATCTCTCAATGCTTCTACTTAACATGCCTTATAAAAAATTAACCATATCAACAAATCAGATCACAACCACAAAAGCATTCACCGCTTGACACACATGTTTATACATGGAAAACCCAAATAGGTAAAAACCACGGTGAGATGAGACTCACAAGGATAGCTATTTGAACTCTTCTGAAGTTCACCCTGTTAGGATCCAAGCCTGTTAAAGCTTTACAATAAGCCCTGTTAAGAATTAATTTCGGTTAGGAATCACTCGGTTAAAGGATTTACAAATATGCCTCGATGAAAAACACAATACCTTGTTAGGAGTAACCTCGCTGGAGGATTTAAGAATCCAAGCTAATGGACCACCTTGTTAGAGGATTTAATGAGTAACCAAGCTTGTTAGAGCTTACCCGGTTAAGGGATTTCACTTCTTCTATAATTGTTAGAAAACAATAGGTTTTCTTGATCTGTCTGAGTAGCACTACATTTGCTTGATCATATCCTTCTAAGCTTCAATTTGCCTTCACTCAAAGTGTAGATCCATTCACTGGTTAGGCAACTACACACTCAACATGTTTTCATCAATCTTGCCAACAACCTTTACAAACAACTTCATCGACCTTAAATAGAAATCAGTTAGGTCGGTAACACAACAAAAACCTAATTCTCATCATTGAGATTACAAACAAGTCAGTACAATCTTGACCTTTAGAAATCATGACAATCTCTTCACATTCTTCAAGAAACTTCCAACTGCTCCATCATCACAGCTTCATCGGACTTTGTTGATAGTTTTGATACTTAAAGATAAGTACAGATGCCAAGCTAATAAGATGAGAGGGGGGGGGGGTGAATCATACAAACTTAATCTTCCATAAAAACATCAGATTCAACCTTGGTAACATATACTTTAGTAATATAACCAAAACTGCTAAACATGCAAACTCAAAAGCATATAAACATCATAACACTCATAACACCAGATTTAACATGGAAACCCAAATAGGGAAAAACCACTATGGGATTTTGGACCCACTAAGAAATATACTCTTCTAGAGTATGCTTGGTTAAAAGCAAATCCTGTTAAAGATTACAAACACATTGCTAGATGTGACCCGGTTAAGGGATTTCCCTCAGATCTGTTAGGATCTTCACCTTGTTAGAAGTGACCTTGTTAAAGGATTTCCAACACTCAATCAGAATGTCACCTTGCTAGAGGGTTTTACAAATAAGACTGTTAAGTCCACTCGGATAAGAGATTTTCTGTCACTTCACAAAATAACAGTAATAAAAATCTATCTGCAACTTCACATCTAAAATGCTAAAGTAGATTCTTATTTGCTCAATACAATATAGACATAGAACTAATCTTGTCCATCTGCTGGGCTTTATACTCTGTTATTCAAAATAGATCTTCAAGCTTCTGTGCTTAGTAATCACTATGTAGCATCCTTGTGCATACACTTGCCCGCATACATTGTTTATCAACAGTTCGCTATTTATAAACAATTCACCAACTGCTTAATCTCCTTGATCACATTTCCCATGTGATCAATCATAGCCATCAGATCTTCAAACTTTGACCAGGTTCAGTGTATCCTTAGGTCTGAAAATGTTTTACCCTGCCTTGGAACTTGCATATATTTCTTGGAACTTGTGCTAGGGTATTGCGGTTCAATCTGAGCTGTAGATCTTCTTGTCAATTATCCTTTGCCATAGATTCTTTAACAAACTTCATTGACGACATACCAATCATTTAATCATAGCTATCTCATCAGCTTCCTTCATTAAATAATGCTTTTATTCATTCAATGCATTCTGTTATTACTCGGTTGCAACTCGGTAAATACTAAACTTCACTCGGTAGACATTCTGCCTTCATTAACCGATAGCGATAACCTTAGGGTTTGCCGACTAGGTTCCTTAGGGTTTACCAGTTAGGTTCTTTGCTCGGTAACATAGTATAGTATTAACCTTTCAATCAATAACATATGTAGGGTATCAAAACAATCTAATCATCATGATCTCATCATTGTCTAACTCGGTAATAGTTGCCCATTGAATAACTTATTTCTCCCCTTATCCATCATATTCTTTCTGTTCCTTTTACTGACATCTTTATACTCATCAAATCATACTTCTCAAGATATGGCAGCATCATACTGAATTAGAAAATCAATTTCTTGATATTAATGACAAAATAATAATATTAAGATAGTAAACATCCTTAATCAATTTTATCCATAATCATCAACAATCTTCTCAATATCCTTATAGAAATGCCAACAATCTTTCCTTGTTTGTTATAATGCCAAATATCAACAATCTCCCCCTTTGGCATTGATGGCAAAACCAATTGATTTGACCTAGTTGATTCGGATTGCTGTGATATTCTGAAATGCTGAAATGCTCTCCCCCTGTCATCAGAATTCTCCCCCATACATTAGTCTTCTCCTCTTCTTCAGTCTTCTCCTCTTCTCTTCTATCTTCTCCCCCTTTGACAACAATGCCAAAAAGTAAAGAACTAAAACATAAATTCTTCCTGTATGAAGTGATTTCCTGTTGTTATGTGTCAACTTAGTCTCGGTCAGAGCATTATGTCTTCAATTCTTGTTCCCTGTATTATTTCCTGTATTGTTTCCTGCACACCTTTAGAAAACATCCTAAAGTGTGTAAATCAGCATCAACTCCTAAAAGATATTCTGTAGAGTCATTGAATTGATGCTTTCACCGAACTCAGTCAGTGAGTAGAAGATAGGGGTAAGACCCCTAACTTACTTCCGAGATACTCAAAAGTGTCTGTTGGTAGTGGCTTGGTGAAGATATCTGCTATTTGTTCCTTTGTGCTAACATACTCCAACACCACTTTATTCTCTTGAGCTTCTTCTCTAAGATAATGATATTTGATAGAGATGTGCTTTGTCTTAGAGTGCATAACAGGATTCTTTGAAATGTTAATGGCACTAGTATTGTCATAGAATATAGTTACTAGCTCGATAAATTTTTTATTTATACCTTCCAACAGTTGTTTGATCCATGCTATGTTGGTACAATTCAATGCTACAACAACGCATTCAGCTTCTGCTGTTGACTGTGAAACACATCCTTATTTCTTGCTAAGCCAACTCACTAGTCTTTCTCCTAAAAAGAAAGCTCCTCCACTTGTGCTTTTTCTGTCATCAATGTTGCCTACCCAATCAGCATCAATATAAACTTTTAAATCAAAATCATTTCTTTTCTGATATACTAAGCCATAATCCTCAGTGCCTTTTAAGTATCTAAAAATTCTCTTGATTGCTGTCATGTGTGTTTCCTTAGGATCTACAGAGAATCTTGCAACTATACCTACTGCATGTGCTATGTCTGGCCTGCTGTGAACAACATATTGCAACTTTCCAATCATGGATCGATAAAGTGTCTCATCAATAGATGCAGTTTCATCATTCTTTGATAGTTTAGAGTTGGTAGTCATAGGAGTACTTACTGGTTTTGAATCCTCCATTCCAAATTTCTTCAAGATTTCCTTTATGTACCTGGATTGAGTAATGAAAATCTCATCTTTCATTTGTAGTATCTGTAAACCTATAAAATACTTTATCTCACCAATTAATGACATCTCAAATTCTTTGCTCATTTCATTTCCAAAGTTCTTACATAGAGAGTCATTCCCACAAAATATAATATCATCAACAAATATGGCTGAGATCAGTATTCCATTTTCATCATTCTTCATGTAAATATTGTTGTTTTCACTTGTTCTTATAAAACCAATCTTGATTAAATAAGACTGCAAACTTTCATACCATGCTCTAGGTGCTTGTTTCAGACGAAATAAAGCTTTGTTCAATTTACATACCTGATCTTTATTATTGTCTTTAGCAAATCCTTCAGGTTGTTCAATAAAAACTTCTTCTTCTAATATACCATTCAGAAATGCAGATTTGACATCCATTTGATATACCTTGAAATTCTTGTAAGTAGCATATGCCAACAATGTTCTTACTCCTTCAATTCTTGCTATAGGTGCAAAAGTCTCACCATAATCAATTCCTTCTTCTTGGGCATAACCTTTGCAAACTAGTCTTGCTTTATTTCGAATGACCACTCCTTTTTCATTGAGCTTATTTCTGAAAATCCATTTTGTACCGATTACATTTTTGTCCTTTGGTCTTGGGACCAGTGTCCATGTGTCATTCTTCTTGATTTGATCAATCTCTTCTGTCATAGCATTTATCCAATCTTCACTGTTAAATGCCTCTTTCACTATTCTCGGTTCAAATTCAGATATCAGACATGTGTTTTGTCTCAGTTTGTTCCTTGTCATCACTGGATAATCCTTATCTCCTATAATCTAACTTGGTGCATGATGTCTTCTGACATATTTGGCTAATACAGGCTCGGTAGGTTTTGTATGATCTTCTTCATCACTCGGTAACTGGATATTCTCTTCATTTCCTTCTGTCATTTTCTCGGTAGGACTTATCGGTTGAACATAGACAAATTCATCATAATCTTCTAGTTCCTTGGAATTTCCTTCATCATTTCTTTCTGCAAATTCATCAATTTTCACATTTGCACTTTCTACTATTTTGTTAGATGATTTGATTAGACATTTAAATGCTTTACTTCTAGAAGAATAACCAAGAAATGTTCCTTCTTCACTTTTCTGATCAAACTTGCCATTTCTATCATCCTTGTGTACATAGCATCTACTTCCAAAGATTTTAAAATAACTTACATTAGGTTTCTTGTCATACCAGATTTCATATGGTGTCTTCAAAGTACCTTTCTTCAGTTGTACTCGGTTCAGGGTGTAAACTGCTATTCTTATTGCTTCTCTCCAAAAAGTTTGTGGCACTTTCTTTTCAATCATCAGGGTTCTGGCACAATCCACAATAGATCTGTTTCTTCTCTCAACAATTCCATTTTGTTGTGGAGTTCTTGGTGCAGAGACTTGTCTTTTTATACCATGATCATTGCAGAATAAGTTGAACTCATCAGATGTGAACTCTCCTCCTCTATCTGATCTAAGACATTTCAGTTGTCTTCCTGTTTCAATTTCATCTCTTGCCTTGTACCATTTAAACATTTGAAAAGCTTCTGATTTTTCTTTTAAAAACATTATTGACATCATCCTTGAGTAATCATCCACAAATAATATGAAATATTTATCACCATAATAACTTTGAACTTTCACAGGACCACAAAGATAAGTGTGCACAAGATCTAAAATTCCCTTGGAGGTGTAGGACTTACTTGTAAAGCTTTATCTTGTCATTTTACCCATCTGACATCCTCGGCACATAGCATTCTCAGGTTTTTCAAGACTCGGTAGACCTCTTACTCGGTGCTTCTTGCTTATTTTGATCAGACTATCAAAATTTACATGACAAAACCTTTTATGCCATAACCAGGTATCATCTATCTTTGCATACAGACATTTATTCCGAGTTGAGTCAAGGTGAAATATGTTACCTTTTGTTTGTGTCCCGGTAGTAGCTAACTTTCCATGCTTGTCATGAACTTTGACAATTCCTTTCTGAAATTCTATTCCGTATCCTGTATTGTTTAGCTGTGCTACACTCAACAAATTGTATTTCAAACCCTCAACCCAATAAACATCATTGCATCTTGCATTGTCAAGAAGTGTTATGGATCCTTTACCTCTTACCGGACATGGTGCCTCATTACCAAATCTTACATAGCCTCCATCATAGTCTTCTAACATAACAAACTTGTGTTTATCACCTGTCATGTGATGTGAGCATCCACTATATATGATCCAAGAACCATTAATATTTATGTGAGATATTAGGGCTTTTTCTTCATACCTTTCTTCATCTGATCCATCTTTGATAGCCACATAAACTACTTCCTCTGTATCAGTTTCATCTGATTTATCATCATTGGATTCCTCATCAGCTATTAAGCATGACTTTCTATCTCTTCTTCTGAAGTCTCAGTGTCTTCTGTAATGATTATCTTTCTGTCTCTCATCTCGGTAATCTCTCTTTTCAGTAGAATCTTTGTCAGGACAGTTAGAAGCCATATGTCCTATCTTATCACAATTTAAACTTTTCAAAGGTAGTTTTCCTTTATACTTACCTTTGCCTCTCGGTAACCTTCTAGCTAATAGTGCTTCAAACTCTTCTTCCTTTCTGATTTCCTCATACAGTTTGTGTACTTCCTCCATGTTCTTGTGGAATCTTTCACTTGCTCCACTGTGATCCCCTTTAGTGTAACTCATTCTATCATTGTAATCATTAGATTCACCAATATGAAGAGAACTAAATGCAGATTCAACTTTGTTTACCGATGACCCACTGTTATCAAAGTTACTTAACTCAAATGCATGTAGCTTACCAATAGTAGCATCTAAAGAAACTGACATATTAGGTATAGACCTCAATTCATTGATTGCAGAGACTCGGATTGCATAAGCCGGTAGAAGGGTTCTAAACAACTTACTTGTTATATCCTTTTCTTCAATAGTTCCACCTGCTCCTTTGATTTGATTGACAATCTCCTTTAGTCTTGTACTGTACTGGGTTATGTTCTCACCTTCATTCATCCTCATAGATTCAAGTTGTCCTCTTAGACTATCCACTTTTGCTCTTTGAACATTTTCATCTCCACCATACACAGATATGAGCTTGTCCCACATTACCTTTGCATCATTGCAGCCTTCTAGATCATTAAACTCTGAATCGGTCAATGCAGATGTTATTTCAATCATTGCTTGAATATGTTCTTGCTTTGCCTTTATCTCTTCCATTGTCAATGGATAGGTGCTCCGTGTGATGAAATCATTCTCCATATAATATACAACATATTCTCCAACTCTTGATAGGTGCAGCTTCATCCTTTTTTGCCATATAGAGAAACTTGACTTGTTCAGCTTCGGTGCATCCCTCTTATACATCTTTGCATCTTTTCCTCAAGTACTTGTAAACTTTTCCTTCCAGAGTCCAAAGCTCTGATACCAATTGATAGTTCTGATACTTAAAGATAAGTATAGATGCCAAGCTAATAAGATGAGAGGGGGGGGTGGGGTGAATCATACAAACTTAATCTTCCATAAAAACATCAGATTCAACCTCGGTAACATATACTTTAGTAATATAACCAGAACTACTAAACATGTAAACTCAAAAGCATATAAACATCATAACACTCATAACACTAGATTTAACGTGGAAACCCAAATAGGGAAAAACCACTGTGGGATTTCGGACCCACTAAGAAATATACTCTTCTAGAGTATGCTCGGTTAAAAGCAAATCCTGTTAAAGATTACAAACACATTGCTAGATGTGACCCGGTTAAGGGATTTCCCTAAGATCTGTTAGGATCTTCACCTTGTTAGAAGTGACCTTGTTAAAGGATTTCAAACACTCAATCAGAATGTCACCTTGCTAGAGGGTTTTACAAATAAGACTGTTAAGTCCATTCGGTTAAGATATTTTCTGTCACTTCACAAAATAACAGTAATAAAAATCTATCTACAACTTCACATCTAAAATGCTAAAGCAGATTCTTATTTGCTCAATACAATATAGACATAGAACTAATCTTGCCCATATGTTGGGCTCTATACTCTGTTATTCAAAACAGATCTTCAAGCTTCTGTGCCTGGTAATCACTATGTAGCATCCCTGTGCATACACTTCCCGCATACATTGTTTATCAACAGTTCCCTATTTATAAATAATTCGCCAACCGCTTTATCTCCTTGATCACATTTCTCATGATCAATCATAGCCATCAGATTTTCAAACTTTGACCAGGTTCAATGTATCCTTAGATCTGAAAACATTTTACCCCGCCTTGGAACTTGCATATATTTCTTGGAACTTGTGCTAGGGTATTGCGGTTCAATCTGAGCTGTAGATCTTCCTGCCGATTATCCTTTGCCATAGATTCTTTAACAAACTTCATTCATGACATATCAATCATTTAATCATAGGCAACTCATCAGCTTCCTTCATTAAACAATGCTTTTATTCATTCAATGCATTCTGTTATTATTTGGTTGCAACTCGATAAATACTAAACTTCACTCGGTAGACATTCTGCCTTCATTAACCGATAGCGATAACCTTAGGGTTTACTGACTAGGTTCTTTGCTTGGTAACATAGTATAGTATTAACCTTTCAATCAATAACATATGTAGGATATCAAAACAATCTAATCATCATGATCTCATCATTGTCTAACTTGGTAATAGTTGCCCATTGAATAACTTATTTCTCCCCTTATCCATCATATTCTTTCTGTGTCTTTTACCGACATCTTTATACTCATCAAATCATACTTCTCAAGATATGGCAAGATCATACTGAATTAGAAAATCAATTTCTTGACATCAATGACAAAATAATAATATCAAGACAGTAAACATCCTTAATCAGTTTTATCCATAATCATCAACAACCTTCTCAATATCCTTATTGAAATGCCAACATTTGTAACTCATCACTCATTGTGCATTAGATGCAATCCACTTTGTTCCTTCCCTAGACAAAAAACAAACGTGCCAAAACAATTTTAGCATATCCTCATTCAATGATCACACATGTCTCCATCATTACCACTTATCAGATAATAAACCATCAAACTTGATCGGTTAGGGTTTAACAACTAATAGGGTTTACCGTTTACATTACATAGAAAGGTTTAACCCTTTACACCGGTTCATCGATTCAACTCACAAACTTTACATACCAGTTTACAACATCTTCCACAAAGCTCTTCTTACCGGTTACTAGCCAATATCAAAAACAACAATATCAACAATAACATGAATACCATTATTGGTTCAATTGACATCAATGACAACATATCATTAATGCAATCTTTATGCAAAATACCAAAAAACTCAAAATGCCAAAACCCATCAATTATTCCATCAGCAAAGTGTTGAAATTCCATAAATCGCTTAGGACTTCGATAGAAGTGTGAGTAGAGCTCTTTGATTAAAATTTCAATTTTTTTTACCGAAGCATACTTGCTCACAATTCCAAAAGCTAGATTCATTATGTGAGCCATGCAGTGAATTGTAGTAATGTACAGTGCAAATGAAGTTTCAATCTTTGTACAAAGACCATTCCTGTGACCTTGCATTATTGAAGCTCCATTTGTTCCAACACACACCAATTTTTTGGCAACCGTCATGTCATCCATAACTCCATATTCAATTAAACTTATCTTTACTAGTTGAAATAATTTTTTTTCGTTGTCGCATTCTCTTTCATTTTATAAACAGATAGTAGCTGAGGTTGGTAGGCATGATTCTGTACAGTATACACATGCATGCATACCCATGAAGTATTGTCTACTATTGTAACTTCATCTAAAGAAAATGCAATAAAGTTTGACTCTCTTATTTTCTCCTTTACATCTTCTTTTTCAACCTCAGCAAGACAACTTTCCCATTCCCATCCACTATTTACTGACCAGTGTCTATTAGGATAGTTAGGAACTTTCAAAAAGTGTAATAAACCACTAATTGATGGGAATTCTGTGATAGCACGCCCTCTGCTCAAAATATAAAAAAACAATGCTTAACTGAACAACTTTTCCTAGTTGTTCTATTTGCATTGCTTTTCCAAAACTAGCTTCAATAGAACCTTTAACTTCAGCAGGCTTCGTCTATATTTTCTCGTGAAAATAATACTCTTCGACATTCCTCACATGCTTACATTCCTCCTTTCTTTTCCATCTTATCACTGATTTTTCAACTCCGTCTATCATTTGTTTTTCATAAACTTTACCCGTATGCTTTTCTATGGTGTCAAATTTTAGTTGCAACCTAATTTCCTTGTTATGTTTCCAAGTGCAAATCTTACACCTGCATTCTATTGGAGGCTCGCCTTCAATTGGATTCTCCATTGGTTCAATGAATGGATACTTTGATGCCCAATTAATTTGAAAATTCCTCACTAACATATCCCACTCCGGATCCTTTTTTTATTGTGATTGATCCATTTTTTATTTGGCTTTTCTTTTCCCCTTCCGTGCATTATCATCAATTGCATATCACCCAATTCGATTATATCATTCCAACTAACTTGGGTATCTACCAGATAATCTTCTTCAAGATCATCCTAATTTGAGATATCAGGTTCGCCATCGTCTTCAACATGCGGTGTAGGTTATGAATTTTGTACTTGTACTTGTGATGATGTACCTTCCTTATTTTCACCACAATCTTTTCCAAAGAAAAAGTACGAAGACAATGTTCTGCTTTTTGTTGGTCTCTCATGGCCTTCCCCACATTCAGGTTTCCTACCCTTCTTCCTATTCGACATCTCCAACGAGGCTGCTAAAAAAATATCAATTTATTGAAGAAGCAATAATAGACTATAAAGTATAAGATATGTTTCATTGGCCCTACGACCTACAATCGAGATGTCTAAGGTCTGAATCTCCCAGATGACCACTTGGCACTAACGGGTCCCCACTGAATAAGAATGAGCTCAATAGTGCAAACAAATATAGATAAATTCTAGAATAATATTATAACATGTATCAAAAATATGATCGCTCACCTTTAGGTCACCAATGCAGTCAACAACAATGATTTTCTTTGGTTTGAAACTTCGCTATTGATCAAAATTGAGAGTCTAGAACCCACCAGCTTGTGTAAAGAGAGATCTGATCTTTGAATGTATTTATACCAATCCTTATATGGTAAATTCTGCAGGAATTTTATATGGTATAAAAATATTTGGTGAATCTTGTGTAACTATAACATGACTTATGTAATTTTCGAGGCGATTATGGGTCGTCCAAATAATTGTCAAATACAATATAGTTGGAAAAAGTTGGGGTGAATGGAGACACGCGTCGGCAAAATGCCAGGAAAATTGGGTCGTCCTGGATAACAAATCTTCATATGCCTATAGGCGAATTATGGTCGTCTATTAAGGCAACCTTGAAGAGTGTAGGCAAAAAAATTAAATTTACCGTGTGTCCATCATATATTGTATTGGCAAAATCCTCGCATAGAAACATTTAATTACATACAACATATGGCGATCAGGCCGTGAATTTGATGGAAATTGATAATGTTCTGGCGACATGACCACCCCCAGTCGGTACACAATATTCGCCATTTCCCAGGTCACCGACGTGAAAAATTCACCATTGGCGAATATTTGCCACTAAAGTAATCTCTGACTACCTATAATTTGTGTTGTGTCTGTTGTCATACTACATTTATTGTGGGAATTAGTGTTTTATGATGGCCTCGACCGATGTCAACCCAACAATTGATGCTGGTTTTGGAATTTTGTCATCGGGCAACCGTGGCACCCCCAAACAAA
Source organism: Cryptomeria japonica (assembly GCF_030272615.1). Taxonomy (NCBI): domain Eukaryota; kingdom Viridiplantae; phylum Streptophyta; class Pinopsida; order Cupressales; family Cupressaceae; genus Cryptomeria; species Cryptomeria japonica. Next base: position 975,869,552 of record NC_081407.1, read on the forward strand.
TGATCCAAGAAATTTGTTCCCAAGGTTTTTCACAAGGTACGTTTTCTGGTACCCCTGATGTTATTTTGTCTGTTCAGGTTTTTGATAGTGCATGCCAATGGCTTGAGCAATTTACTTTAATAGGATATTTTGTAGGGAGGGTTCCACTTGAAAGTATGCTTCATGAATGGGTTTCTAAGTCTTGGGCCCCTCATGGGGTCCACCTTAACAGTGTCCAAAATCTTATTAAAAAAAAAAATTGTTTTGTTTTGCTGAGTCCAACCGTATACATCCAAGTTGTTCTTCAGCATATGCCTTGGTATGACCAATCATTTTTCTTATCTTTTAGCCATGGTTGTGTGAGTTATCTGTTTCAGATGAAAAGAAACTCAAGGTCCATGTCTGGATTGAATTTCCAAGCCTCCCTTTACCTTGCTAGTCATTTTTACAAGTCATTGCTTAATCCCTTGGGAAGGTGGTTTGTGTTGAGTTTTACCATTTTTATCGTGCATGCCCTAAACAGAGGGTATGTGTTGTGATCGATCTTGCTCGTGATCTCAAAGATACTATTGATATCCAGATTGGTGGTCTTTGTCACACCCAGAAGGTGCTTTGTTTGAACTTGTCGAATACTTGTTTTCGTTGTCAATCTTTGGAACCTAAGATTAAGGACTACCCTTTGGTTTCCCCTAAGGCAAAGTTTTCTCCAAAGGAGCTTGAGTAATCTTAGCCTTCAAATCCCACCAAATTTGATGAGCATTGGACTACTGTTGGTTGTAAAGGGAAGCGTAATGTGAGTTCTTAAAAATAATCGACTGTAATTGCTTCTCAACCCTAGTTGTAACCATAATTGCAGCCATGGTAGTCACATGCATAGCCTCAGCCCCAACCATAACCTTAGTTTACTGTTTCAAACCATGTTTATTAGGGGAAGGATTTGACTGGTGTTAGTGTTGCTTTCTCTATGTGGGTTCACACCCCTCTCCCAGTGGCGGCAATTTCAGGTCAACCCACTACTCTCTATCACTCACGCAACCCTTGTGGGCACGATGTGGATGGTGGCCGTGCTCTTGAAAAACAAAGAGTTCCACACTCTGGTCTCACATAATAGTTTCTCCTCTCTTGAGGATGAGGATAACATGCAAGAAATTTATTCATGAATTTCTTATCAAGGAATGTTCATAATCTTATAGACCCCACTAGGAAATATGCTATGAGGAATGCTTGGCAGAGATTTCCGGGTTTAGATATTCTTTGTCTTCAAGAAATTAAAATTTCTTCATTTCTTCTCAATGTTGCATGTCGTGTTATTTGGCCAGCTGGCCTGTTTTTTGCTTCTAGCCATGAAGCGGGTCGAGGAGGTGTTGTTATTTTTCTTGCACCATGTTGGTAGTCTTGCATCGTGACAGATGGTTCAGATCCTACTCAGCAGGTGGTTTGGGTCCTTTTGTCTATTGACAACCATTCTTTTGGTATCATTAATGTTTATGATTCCAATGATGTTGTTGAGAGATATTGTTTGTGGTGGTGGCTTGCAAATTCTCTACCACATCCTACTTGGGTTTTGTGCGGCAATTTCAATATGGTGGAAGTTTCTTTTGATAAGGTATTATTCCTTTTCGCTAGACAATTGGTGAGCGGGAAGCGTGATTTTACATGTGAAATAAATTGGTCCTTTATGACCCTAATACATACCGCTGCTACCCTAACTATATTTGGCATATGTGGAGTAATTTTTGGGTTGGCTAACATAATTTTAAAACTGTTTGATCGTGCCATGATTACAACTCAATCTTTCTGTTCTTTTGAAAATTGTCATGATCTGCCAGTTATGCCTATGCCTAACATCACCTTGTCAAATCATTTTCTCATTCAATTCAATATTGATTGGCAAGTTGGTACTATTCACAAAGTAATACTTAGATTTTTTCAGCACTTCTTTGTTGAGTCACTCTTCCACGTTGGCTCACATTCAACAGGTTTGAAACCTTGAAGTCATACATCTCAGTCTCATGGATGGATTGATTGGTGGAATGGGGCTATCTAGTGCACAACTCGTTTCCTTAGAATTTATGGCTGGCAACTTGTCATTTTTCGGAGATGGCCATATAAAGCCACTATTTTCAATCTTTGTCATGTCATGGAGGATTTGTCTACCAACCCTTCTCTCCTTCTCTTTAGGTTCGGGTCACAAAGCTTCACCATCAAAAGCAAGTTGTTGCCAATTATGTAGCCCGTGGTGCTTAGATTAAGGCCAAACTTCACTGGCTTAAGGTGGGGATCAGGTCTCAAAAGAATTTTTTTCAGCCCTTCAAGCTCATTACTCCTCACTTGGCATCAAGTTCATTAAGGAAGACCACATGATGCTCTCTGAGCTAACAAATATTTTGTAGGATTTTGTGCGCTATTATGAGAAAGTTTTTATTGCTCAGGCCCCTTCTTTGGAAAGTGACAAAGCTCTTCAAGATTGCCTCTCCGTTGTTCCTTCTCGGTTGTCAAAGGCCCAAAGAACTTTCTGTGATAAAATGCTTATGATTGATGATCTCATGGAAGTTGTTTTTTCATGGCTAATGACAAAACTCCTAGTTGTGATGGCTTTCCTTGTGATTCTAATTCTAAATCCAGCTCGGTGGCTCAGCGCAAGATGCGTAGATATGCGAAATATGCTTTGAGAGTTGAAATTAGGACAAGATTAAGGAAAAATCAGCATAAAATGATAAAGGGAACAACTAGAATTAAGGGCCCAAATAAGAGTGTGATGATGCAATCAAGTGGAATAAGACCCATAATATTGAATTAAATATTAATTAACTACAATAAAGGTCCTATAATGCATAGAGGAAAGAGAAATACTAAAATAGGGGCTAGAAGAGTGTGAAATTGGACACACTAATAAAGGGTGTACAATTTAGGATGCTACAAAAAGAAAGTGAAAATGGTTCCTAGTTTGCATTTCTAGGCTAGAGAACATTTATTCCACCACATTTCAATTACAACATCATGTGAAGATTGGTCACAATATGACATCATGTACATTGTTGATAATATTACATGTATCATGTAAAACACTATCATATTACCACATTGCATGAAATTAATCACATGACCACATCACATGGATTCATATCATGTTGCTACACTATGTAGGATATTTTCATCACTTTAAATATAGGTAGAATTGTCTATCCTTTCTCTCTCAATCTTCTCATTTTTTATGAATAGGTGTAATTGCTTGTAGTTTATGGTTATTTATATTATGAGGTAGGAGATACTCATTATATATATTTCTATTATTTTAGAATTTTGTTGTTCACTCATATGGTTCATTCCTATTCACATCATGATATTAAATTAAGTTGTTGTGCATAGGAATGCACCTAAAATTTAATATTGAATTCAAATAATAAGATTTTTTTACCCCTTATACTACCCATTATGTGTCAACATGACACATGTCTATGTGACATATTATACCATGACATTTAAAGATATTCAATTTCTTACTTAATTTGATGTAAAATGTACAAATACAAGAAAAACCAATAAAGCAAACTTTAATTTTTGAAGGAACAAAAGAAGATCCACATCATATGTACACTCACACATATATGTATGTATGTATATGTGTACACACACACACACACACACATGTACATACACATATATATGTGTATATAGAGGTTAGGTTAATGACAATGAGAAATATTGAAGACAACATTCACCAACATGTAAGTCGCTATATGTATATGTACATGTGTGTGTGTGTACGCGTGTATAAGTATGTATTGTATATATGTTTATATATGTGTGTGTATATGCATATGTGTGTGCGTGTGCGTGCGTGCTCGTGTGCATATATATACATGTACTATACACATATATGTACATGTATATATACATAGATATACGTGTGCATACATACATACATATACATACATACATACATACACACACACACATATATATACACACACACACACACACACATACACACACACACACATACACATATATGTGTATTGTATATACATACACATGTATACATATACATATATATAACCACTTAAATGTTGGTGAATATTGTCTTCAATATTTCTCATTGTCACTAACCTAAATGATTACATATATATAACCACTTAAATGTTGGTGAATATTGTCTTCAATATTTCTCATTGTCACTAACCTAAATCTCTAATCATTGTCATACAAAATATGTACAAACTCTCACACATTAATCAAACAAGAGATATTAATTTCTAGATAAAACTGTATAAAATAGACATTCCATTAACCGCAATGTCTATCCAACACCCAAAATTTATCATTGACCGTATTTAATAATTAGTTGAAAAAAACTCATTACATTTTAATTTTTAATTATTTAAAATACACAATCAAATAATAACTTTGAATGCTGGATACACAATGGCAACAATTTGTGCAGGTTTGACCATCATTTTAAACAAGTTGTTTACCTTTTTAAGACAGAGGAATGTGGGGCCCAAACACAAAAATAAATCGTTTAGTAATTATTTACAAAAGCAAAGTTCGTAAAGATTGTCCCGAAGGTCTTTAACTTAACTCGGGCAAAGAATATGGAATATCAAAGAGAAAAAAAAAAATTTCACGTTACAGTTGTACATGAATAATAACAAAGCTTAAGCTTTGGTGGGTCTCATCTGATTCTTTCCTTCCCAACGTGGTGAAGTAAGTTATGAGCAGCAGTTGGTGGACATCCTGCCACTTCTACGAATTTTATCAGCTTTGTGTATCACCACTGCCATTTCAGTCTCTTTCTTGCCATTCAATTTCGCTTTCTTTCGCTCTGCTTTATTGTGAACTCTCTCCAATTCAATTTGGAGCTGCTCAAATGCTTTCGCCCTCTTTTCATTTAATCTCCTCTGTCAATGAAACAAGTTTCCCTTAGCAAATTACATACAAAAATATTATTATTAACAAGAGGGTGAGCGTTTTGTTTAAGTAACAAAATATGATATAATTTGAACATTACATTCTAAGTTTTGATTTGTTAAGGTGGTTCATCTGAGCGTTTTGTTTAAGTAACAAAACATGATATAATTTGAACATTACATTCTAAGTTTTGATTTGTTAAGGTGGTTCATCTGAAACATACTAATAGTTGAGTTTTATTGAACAAACCAATATGATTTCAGATGAGCCACCTAAACAACTTAAAACTTAGAATGTGCTGTTTAAGATTGACTCTCAGTGTGGAGATCTCACCTCAATTTCTTGGAAAATCATGTTGACTTCATTCCTTCGCTTTTCTTCCCATTCTTGAATTACACTATTCTTCTTGCTGTACCTACATATAATATATTCAATCCAAAAATGAACAGAAAGTTGTATTATCAAAGTCATTTATGAGATCAGAAAATTGCATTTATTCTTCAAATTCTAAAATTTGTAGAATAGGGTTCATCCTATAGTGTGTTGGTTAAGTGGCGGTGGTGGTGTTGTATCAACCGAATTTCAAACTCTCACTGAGCTATTGTGATCGTAGGCTTGAGCCTTCGTTGATCCAATATGTTCTCTGTTTGTGACCTCACCAGTTTATATCTCTGGATCAAAATCCAGATTGTACAATAAAAATACTTTGAATTCATTATGTATAATTTTTATACCAAAATTATAAATAACACTCAATTATCCATCATAAAATAAATTTTTAAAACATGTAGAATTAGCTGAAAACTTGTATCTTTCTTAAATGTTGTTTTATAGTTTTCCTTTTTGACTGATTTTGCTTTGAATTTTGAAGTTCTATAGACTTTATACCTGTAAGCTCAATCACAAAGATGTTGTAATGCTGGATAGAAGTTGGATTTAAGATGATACCTGCTATCAATCTGGTCTAGTTGGTCCTCCAACCAAGCAGATGCCTTTTCCTCCACCTCGCTTGACGCCCTGTGCCTATTGCTCTCCTTCTCCTCTCTGGCTTTACCACTTGAAGCTCTAGATGCTCTGTTTGACCCCTCTCTGTCATCAAATGAATGGGACCTATAAGGAACCATCTGCTTGTCCCAGCGAGAAGACCCAGAATCTGACACAACAACAACAAGTGAAACCAAATAAGAAATCAATGGAATTCAGAAAAAGCATGAAGTTGGATCTTTGAATCAAATATACCAGAAGTTTTTGAATCTTTTCTTGAAGGCACAGGCACAAGGGCCATGGAGTCCTTAGCCTGTGGATTGGCAGGGCGCCTCCTTTCCATGGAATCCTTAGCCTGTGGATTGGCAGGGCGCCTCCTTTCCATGGAAGTGGAAGGCACCAAGGCCTTTGAGTTGGCGCCCTCATCCAAGTGTCTCCTGCTGCCAAAAGAGAAAGAGCCTTCTGAAATTGGATCCATGCGACCTCGGGCTCTGGTGCGACTGGAAACAGGGCTCACCTCTGGGGAGCTGCTGGAACTGTCGGCGGCTAAGCGTGTGGACACAGCCAGTGCAGCTGCTGCCACCACTGCATCAATGTCACTACTATCATCGCTCGAATAGGAGGGCCGAGATGTGAAGAATCGCCTCACCTTCCCTCTGCCTCCTGACCCAGATCTCTGCTTCTCCATATGACCTTTGCGCTCTGTAAAACTTACACACAGGATCTCAGAAAGCCCACTGAAAAATTATATGTTGGGTCAATAGTCGCTCACTTGTATACTGAGAAAAGTTTCTAATTAAAAAGAATTTGATATTGGTAAGTGAAGAGCATGAACTTGTATACTCAGAGAGAATGATTAATTAGAGGAATTTGATACTCATAAGTAAAGAATAGTAATTTTATATTCAGAAAAGAATTGCTAATTAGAAGAATTTGATACCCATAAGTGGAGAGCACCAACTCAGAAAAGAGTTATTGATTAGAGGAATTCGATAGAATTTGATACTCATAAGTGAAGATCACCAACTTGTATACTCAGAAAAGAGTTACTAATTAGAAGAATTTGATACCCATAAGCAAAGAGCACCAACTTGTATATTCAGGAAAGAGTTACTAATTAGAGGAATTTGATATCTATACACACAAGTGTCAAAAAATTGTTATTTAGAAGTGACTCATATCTAGTTAAAGATGCCCCAATAACTATGAAAATTGTCAATACTTATGCACAAATACCTCAATCATGAACTATAGGTACCAATAAAGTTGCACAACTCTTCCAATTTACAAGTGGATAGCTATTGATACATGTGAAATTTATTAATGGGTTTTTAATTATCAGTTTTTAAATTTATTAATGAGCTTTTAGTTATCATTGTTTCTGATTTCTTTAAAGTTAGTAATTGGAAGTTGGATGAGCAAAGAGTGAAGGGTCATTAGAGCATCTATGCCCCTTCCCCTAATGCATAATTACTGGCCCACTTGTGCATAAGTATTAGTTCAATTGTATAATTTTATATGATTGTCAAAATGAATGGTAACATAGCAATATAAACTTAAGGTAAATGAAGCTAGCTATAATAGCTATGAAGAGTATACATTCACATTAAAAAAAACTGAATGTAGAATAATAACTTATTGTTTTGTTTTTATGAGTTTCTTTACAAATACATAAACAAGTTGTAAGTTGAACACTTTATACAATGGATTAATATCCTAAACCCTATGCTTCACACATTTTTCCCAAAATCATTTTTACTGTAAATCTTCATGATAGTCAAGCCGATCCACTCTTTTAAGACCCCCAATTAAATAAAGATCATATGTTTCTTCAGCAACAAGAAACAAAAGAAGCTAAATATGATCATTACCTTTACGTGAATTGGTTTTCTGCTGTTTCCTCTGAACATCTTCCTCCATAACATTCTCATCGGTTGCACGAAAAAACCTAGACCTGAAACCAATGTTAAAAATTGAATCTGGAAACCCAAATAAACAGTTTCAGAAGAAAAAGAAAAAAGATGATTGTGGTTTCTACCTGATTCCCTCAACGATATTCTCCATTGCTGCAATTTTGAAAGATGGTTCGAACAATCTATGAAGACAAAGAATTCAGTAAATGCCCATTCTACTCACACATATTTAAGCAAAACTATGACGCCCCTGGTGGCATTATGAATATGTAGCTCCTAAGTTACATCCCATGCAAGTTATTCTCCAGCTCAGAATATATCTGCATATTTTTTGTCGACCTTCAGCCGGGCGAAAAGAATATAATTCGCTAAGCCGCCGGAATAACATAAAGTTTACTTTTTTTTTTTCTTGTTTCGCCATTGTTTAGTCTTCACTGTCAATCTTACATGTAGCTTTACAACACAAGTATGAATGAAGAATCTGTGGTCTGTGTGCCGTGGAAGAGTGAATTGATTAGATGCTCTCGCTAAATATAGAATTCTTTCATATGTTGCTGTCTCATCATATACAAGGTGATAAAGTTGATATGGTTGACCCTGCAATCTTAATCAACGAGGTTTATTTGTCTAAAGCACTTCTTGGTGGCCCATAAGTATATTCATTTACGTGTAAAACGATAAGTAAAATTTCTTAATGTGCTATCCACTCTCATTAAATAAATGCTATGCAAGAATCAGATTCATATTCACGCTCATTCAAGAAGTCTTTAATCTATAAATAAAATAAGATAATAATGAAATATTATATTATATTATATTATATCAAAGATTTTATATTGTTCTATTATATTTTTAATATTTGTTTAATGTTTGAAATGCGAGTTGCTATTCAAAATAGCATAACCATGATAACACAACGATAGTATGAAAGCTAGATATTTGATAAATCTTCAAAGATAGAAGATTGATAGGAAAGCTTGCGTACTTGTGTAGATAGATAGGAAAACTTGCTTGTTTGTGTAAATAGATAGCTTCATAATGATACTCTTGCTTGTTGATAAAGCTTGCTCTTCAAAATAGCATAACTATGATAACAGAATGATAGTATGATAGCTTGATACTTGATAAATCCTCAAAGATAGAAGATAGATAAGAAAGCTTGTGTACTTGTGTAGATAGATAGGAAATCTAGCAGCTTTCTTGTGTAGATAGATAGCTTCAAAATGATACTCTTGCGTGTTGATAATGCTTGATAATAATGTTAGCTCTAAGGGAAATGAGTTGATGGAGGGTTTTATTTATATGCTTCACTTGACATTTGATCAACAGATAAATCGGATTGATCAATGGATGTGAACATTTGAGATATGGTAGGAGCTAAAATTAGTACATGGATTGATGAGGTGGATTAGTTGAAAGAATTAAATAAATAAAATATTTATTTAATCGCAAGCATGGTTATATATATATATATAATTTTTTAAATTTTAGAGGAAAAAATATAATGAAATTGTGCAATGAGTTTTAACTAATTAAATAATTTTAAAAATATTTGATTATAGTGGATCAAAAGATGAATTACTTAAATAAGATTTAATTAATGATAGAGGAAAAAATATGGATAGAATTAATATGGATTTAATCAACATGGATAGAAGAATTAAATTATGGATTTAATCAATATGGATAGAAGAATTAATGAGAAAATGATGAAACAATAAGATGAAAATGCATTACTCATATTTAGATGTCTACATTTTGTCCCTCTTTGAAACAATGCATTTTGTTGTGTTGTCTCAAATAAAATGATCTTGATACAAGAAATATTTTGTTGATGATATAGCAAATGGAGGTAGGATGTCCCCCCATGAGATTGATCATAAAATAAATAAATTTTAAGTCAATTTTTTTATAGGAAAGATATGCAAGGTTGTGGATTAGGGATGAGTTAGTAAGGAAGAGGAAATATGATGAAATGTAGGAAGATGAAGAATACGTTACATTGTTGATCATATATGAGGTGAAACCTATAAATGAGTGTATAATGTGGAAATAAGGATTCATTAGTTTAATGACATAAACAAGGAATGAAACTTATTTCCAACCAAAATACATTAAAGGGGGATTAAGATCAATAGGTTCAGCCTCAAATCTATGATTGAAAGGGCTAAACATACATTGGATTTCACTCTCCCTTTTTTTAAGTTGAAATTGAATGATTGAATATGGGAACTAGGGCTAATGATGGAAAATTGGAAGTGATCAACATGCACAAACAATTTCAGAACAAATATGTAGACATCAACTATAGATTTGGAAATTGGAAGCAGAGAAGAACCCGTGGTTAAAAAATGGACTAAAAAATGTGGGTCAAGGATGCTAAGTGACCTTGACCTAGAACTATCAAATACGAACAACTATTTTTTTTTGGAATCGGGATGTCGCTCTGAGTATCTCCCCAAAAATTCATCTAGAAAGCATCAAGCATTGATGTTAGGCAACCTTCTTCCAGTACTAAAATTTCTACAAATATGGTTCTATGTCTGTATCTTCTCTTCTCATATCTATAATTTCTACCTCCAAATCCTATCACTTGCACACATGAGAGAGGAAAAAAGGTGTTGTGTTAATAGGGGTTTGCCTAGGTCAAACCTCGAGTTGGAATTAACCCTTCAATGAAATAGATAAATTGAATGGAAAGCTTTGAAGTAAAATACAAAATGTTATACCTCAAGATTTTTGTAGTTGTTAGTGGTGATGGTGTGATGCTCTTTGAATGTGACCCACAAATATTGATACAATAACATAACATAACAAGACACAAAAGAATAAATCATGAAAAAATTCTTGCATGAAGATTAATGGAATTTGTTGCTCCATAATGCTCAGATCTTGAAGGATGTGCTAGGATAAAATGCTTCTTGAAAGATGCTTATAATGTGTGTGGATTCTTGTGGTTGTGGATTGATGGATGCACGGAAATGAACTGAAAGTATTTTCTTATATAGGATTCTCAAGTTATTTCACAAATTAGGTTGACCTCCAACGGTCATATTGAAATATAAAAATCGGGGATCGACTAGCAAGTGCTAGCCATTGACATATTTAAATATGGGCCTTTTTTGGAGGTAAAAGGGCACCTAGTACCCTTGACCACTAGAAAAAAGGCACATAGTGCCCTTGTCCACCCAAAAAGAGGTGAATCAAGGATGGCTTTGGTGCACTCAATCTTAGGATAGAGACCCAAATAAACATGTGATCATATGACGATAATTTTGCAATACAAAGGCCAAAATAATGCTTGGATAGGAGTCAAGAGAAAACACACTAAGACAAGGGCACAAAAAGGAGTGCAAAATTGTAAGGGTTTACAATTTACAGCATTACATTTAGCACCCACTTTAGTGGGAGTATGAGTCTACACTCATAATCATAATAAAGGAGGAGAGAGAGAGAGAGAGAGAGAGAGAGAGAGAGAGAGAGAGAGAGAGAGAGAGAGAGAGAGAGAGAGCAACTAGGAGACAAATTACAAAGAGATAAGACACCACTATATTTGAGGGAGAAAGCCCTGAAGATTATGATCTTAACTCACTTAATCACATACAAGGACACACAAAACAAAGAAAAAACAACAAACAAAGGGAAAAGGACAAATAAAAGACACACAAAAAGGTGTTAGTACTAAAACAAAGGCTCCAAGTCAACTAGTTGAAGAGATCTCGATAATCAAAATGTTCCAACTATTAATATCATTCCTAGAATGTTATTATGCAAAAGAAGTTACATGAAAAGAGCAAGAGAATACATCAATTGATGAGACAAGAAACCATGATCCAATGAATAGGAAGGTGTCTTATGTTGTGTGTTCATGGGAGAAGGAGAAAGGAAGCATGAATTCCACATGCTAACAAGATGTGTTATGCTAGGTGATCCATGAAAGCATGAATTCCACTAGACAACAAGTTGTATTATGTTGTATGATTCGTGTGGAAAGGAAAGGAGAGTCAAAAGGTCTAACAAGTTGCATTATTCTAGTTAGCCCATCTTGAAGAAGGAAAGGAAGAGTCAAAAGTTCTAGCAAGTTTTGTTTTGCTAGTCAACTCATCCTAGAAAAGAGAAAGAATGAGTCAAAAGGTCTATCAAGTTGTGTTTATGCTAGCCAATGTTAGGATTAAGGTGCCATCGACCTTGTAAATTATATGCAATTTATTACTCCTAATATTGTTTATAAACTATTAATAAGGGGTGGAAGTTTCACATGAGGGCTTCACCCGATAGGCAATATGATATCACCTACATTCATATTGGAGGTTTTAATATCCCCAAAATCCAAAGCAATATATTGCTGATATATTAAGGACGTAGGGGTTTTATAAATTGCTATCCTAAATATGAATATTCAAAGTTATTTTTGTTCATCAAATGTCATAAGTAGGGGTTGGACATAGGACTTCCACATGTGTCATCATCAGTGGATTGTGGGAGTCAAAAATTTGAAAGCATTAGCTATAACAAAATTTTGCCGATAGTCATCCCTTCTGATGTGTGCCTCCACGTATACATCATCAAGTCAATAAGATGAGATTTGATATTTGTCGGAACTCAAAATTTCACTGATGAGTTTCGTTTTGTTGAGTATATTTCACTCCAAAAAGTGAGAACAATCTCAACATAGGCACAAAATGGCACTGCGAAGGACAAGATGGATGTAGTAAATGCGTTTTTGAATTTAAAGTATATTCATTTTGAGTCAAACGGTGCTCATTTAGAAGGTGGGGAGTAAACCTCATGGAAACCTGCAACTTCAAGCCCTTATCAAGATTTACAGTTAAAGAGGACCGAGGAATCACTATCAAAGAGGATTGAGGAACCACTAAGGGACAATACTTAATCAAGTATTTAGAAAAAAAACTTGTCCCCTCCATTTAACTATTATTCTCATTCATTTGTTTTCACTTAGTAATGTTGACCATGGAAAGCACTACTACATCCATTTAAAAAAATAGTAAACTAGGGTGAAGAACACATGAAGAACCATCATTTGATCTGTAAGTAAGAGCTAGTGAATAATGATTACAGTTTACAATAACTAACAATACTAATAGAAAAACACTAGAAAAAATGCCCATGAGTGAGTTAGGAGATCTCAAATAGAGCAAAAGAAATTGTCACAACAACACAATATATTAGAAAATTATTAATTTTTTTACATAAGTACTGCCATAAGAGGGTAGCTCCCATATGTTCAAAAACTGAAAAACAAGAACATAGATATTAAGAGGGGGGACACCACGAGGACACAAGGGGATCATTGATAAGAGAGGGGACACATGGGTGATTAGTGATATAGATAACCAATCCCCTTTCCAATCACTTTCAACCTTTCTACGATCTTTGTACGGAACAAATCACCATTATCATTCATGAAGGCCTTAAACTCATCCAGGTTGTATTTCTAGCTTACCCCAACTTTAAATAACTTCCATGCTTTATCCATTTTGGTCTTTTTCCCTTTTGCATTAAGATCAAAAAAACCAAGCATGATCTTTCATTGTGGCACAATCTCAAGGGTCCCCAGTGCAGTCTTCATACTTTGAGCATTCTCCTCCTTCACTATGCAATGTACAATACCATAAGGGTCAAGGGCATATCCCAAAATTTGGATGATGGGGGAGAACAAGTTCTCACAAACAATTCCATCATGTATGTGCCCGTTAGCCGAGAGATACATCCCTAAGATGTTTATCATAGACATCTTCTCGTCATCATTCCCTTTATTCAATAGGCGAGAAATCTTCTCCTCTAGGGATTCTCTGAGATTGTTCGTGCTCTCACACAAACACTTAACACCAAAGGAATTGGCCATTTTCTATACACAGTCTTGATGAAGGAATAACTGCTTTATAGCCTTCATAGCTTTCATATCCTAATGATAGAAACAAATCTCAAAGCAAAGCTTTTTAGGATTTGTTTATGAAATTATTTCCCAAATTTTCAGTTTGCTATAGATCATCGTTGTTTTGTTGAAAAGGATAAGACCCTTTCATCCATCTATCACCTGTTACGTTCAAACCTACATATTGTACCTTTGACTACAAAAATAGACATGGTTAGATAATACGACCAATTGTGGATCAATTACTTTTCCTTTCTGGTAGAAAATCAACTCATCAAGTTCCAATGTAATCTTTGTTTTATCCTTTCTATGGCCTCACGGATGGCACTCTATTGCCAAAATGGAGATTTGCAATCTTATGGAATGCAATTCCAGTTCCATGTGAAGCCATGCCATTTTGTCCAAGTAACAAATATTGACTTGCACTTATTTGAAACTAAAAGATCTCATAAATCATGCTTTTGTAAGCCCAATTGGAATATCAAGGAAAAGAAACAGTTCCTCGAGGCAAATGCCAAGGTAAACAAACACCTTCATTGACTCTTAATTTTTCCATTTCCAAATTAAACCCTTCATGTGTAAACTTGACTTTCTTTTTTCATTTAGTTATGGATGTACCAGGATGAAAATACACACCATTTCATAGCAATATTATAACCAGACTTCTAAATTTTTTATTATAATTTTATCCATTACTTAACCAACTAATAGGTACGTATGGAAAATAATGCAGATGGATCCAATTGTAGAAATGAAATATGTAATTTTTACCAGTGAAGAAAATTATGTTTTTGGCACAATCATTTATAAAAAAGGTTGTACACTTGCTGATATCCGTCATGAAATTATGGATGATGAACTCATTGAATATCCTTTCGATTTTATTAGTGGGCTTTGGCATCCTTTAAATATAAAGCAAGAACAAAAGAGGAAATCTACAACAACACTTATAAGCATTGAAAGGAAACATGACACAGTGTATTGTGGTACGATTGAGTCAATTATAGTGGAAAGTACACCAAACCCTCAACACAATAGAGATAATGTGGAGATAGGTATACATAAATAGCCAAGAGTTGGAGATGGGTTTGAGTCAGTGGAACAAACCATAGTTGTTGATCATGATGTATTGGCATCTTAGAATCAGAAAGTGAATGGTTTAATGGAAGAATTTGTTAATGAGAAGCTCACTCTCAAAGTATATTTAGAAAAGGGAGAACCTAAATTAAAGATCCATTGTGAAATTTGTGGCATTGATTATGGAACAGGGGAAGTATCCATGACAACACGAATAGTTTGTAACTTCAAAAACAATCATACGAAAACAATGCCCCATCGACGTCACATTTTAATGGAGGGGAATGGTGAAAATCATTCAAGTAGCATAGAAAAGAAGACAATCATGGTTAGAGAATGATTTGAAATTGGTGCAAGGGCACTCAAAGGTGTTCTAGAACATGTATTTGCAAGCAACATGATGTATTGCCTTGAAGGTTTCTTGTGTAGGTCCTAAATGGATATGGTAGGTCCAATGCTACCAATGCTATGTAATAAGCCCTAAGGCTCCAAAGTTGTATACTTGGTCACAAGCCTTGTCTAGGAATTTTATTTATGTTTTTGGTGTCTAGGGGTCCTTGAGATGTTGTGTTTCCATTTTGTAACCTTTGATATGAAGGCAAGTGTGTGATGTCATAGTTTGTCAAAAGTTGTTATGTTGTCATAAGCAATTTTGCAAATTTTTGAGTTGTGGTTGCCCAACAACTAGTTGGTTGCATTTGTACACTGGGAAGTGGTTGGAAGGATTCCTTGGCCTTATTTAAGCTTGGGGAATGATTCCCAAAGGTTAGATTGAGACTTTGAATGAAATTTATGCTTCCTACTAATCTGAAACTGTCATTTTTACTGTTTTTTTCTTGTGTTACTTGGCTTTGGTACGGATTTGTATGGAATTATGGAAGGGCTAATGTCTTGAATCGGTTGTAGAAGTGAATCGACTTTCATTTTATATAGGTTTTAGGTCTTTAAGTTCTGTGGTTGAGGAGTAATTGATTTTTCTTTCTCCCTGCCTAGTAAAACCCCAAAAATCAGGGTTTAGATGCAAAAGGAGCCACCATTCAACTTTCTTCAATGGGAAAGGTCTGAAACCATGGGGAATGTTGGATTACCATGTATACTAGATGATTTTTTTTGGTTTGGGGAGTAGAAGGTCTTGCCTTGTATTGTTGAAGTGATGCCCTAGACTTGACATTTTCCATGTGGCAAGTCTGTGCAGTGAAGGATTGATTGAATCCTTGGGACAATGGACACAACGATGGTCAAAAGTTGAATAG
Source organism: Cryptomeria japonica (assembly GCF_030272615.1). Taxonomy (NCBI): domain Eukaryota; kingdom Viridiplantae; phylum Streptophyta; class Pinopsida; order Cupressales; family Cupressaceae; genus Cryptomeria; species Cryptomeria japonica. The sequence continues at coordinate 975,885,565 of NC_081407.1, forward strand.
GGGGACCCTTAGACATGTGAAGACCCTCTCCAACATCCTTGAATTTATTTCCATCTAACTGGTGAAGTTTTTGAGGCCTATAACCCTATACTGGCTAATTAGACCAAAATAGGCCCAATAGGGTTTGAATACTTGTACTCAAAACCCAGATGCAAAAGTTTGAAATATTTTAGAATGCCCAAAAGGGTATTTGAATATAAAATTTTTTTAGGGGTTTCTTCAGAGAATTGGGTAGATAAAGTGATAAAATTCCAAATGGAGGCCTAAGTGCTTGTAGCCCTATTTCATAGGTCCCTAAGGACAAAAGGCACAAAGAACTTGTAAATATCGACCAAAGGGGTCAAGGTCAATGAAAATACGATGAAAAACATGTACAAACACCCACACATGATAAATTCCACCATTTGAGCAAAAGGTCATGTTGGCAAAGGGCTTGGGGTTGTGAGGTGTCTTGGTTTAGGGGTTGAGTACATAGGAGTAGGAGTCTCCTAGAGAAACTAAGTTGTCCTGAGTAGATTGATCCTTGAGAAGGATCAAGGAAATGCTTAATAACCTTTGGAAGGTTGGAGAGATTGGACCATTGGATGGTGCCAAGTGTTAACCCTTAAAAGAACCCAAATAATTTTCTAATTAATACCAAACCCTCTGCATCAGAAATTGATCAAGCAATTAAAATTCTAGATGATTTCAACAAGACACTAGAGCCTAATTGAAGTTCAAGGTGGTGGAAGCAACACTTTCAGGCTATGAGGATAAGAAAAAAGCAAGAGTGGAATGTACATGATGCAATAAACGGTTTTGTTTGGTATCAACAAGTGGTAATATTGTCAGTTCTCTAAATGAACACATGAAATCAAAGAATCAAACCACTACTACATATGAGGATTCACATGATAGGATTTTTTTAAGGATTGGCATAATCGAGAGACCCAAGAAGCCTACCAATGATAAGTCCCAACAAATTTTGACTAGGTTCTTGGTCCCATCATCACCATCTATATTACACAGGGGTTCTACAAGTGCAGATCCTTCTACTTTAGGTGTGTTAACCACCCAAATTCAAATTTATTTTGAATATGATCTATTGTAATTTATTTATTTTTTGTTTTATCATCTTATTAAAGGTCATTCATCCCCATTGATGCTACAATGTTGGGGGTATTGGTATTCCTATATTAGTAGAAATGGAGAGAGATTAGACACAAACGTCCTAATGGATGATCAAAGGGGTGGAAAATTACGAGTCATAGAGAAGCATACCAAGATGATGCTATGTTATGAGGGTAATGAATATTGTATTGATGGCACATATAGGCATATTCATTACAAGAGAGCTTATGAGACAGGGATCCCATTTGAATCATTGACATGCAACTTTTGTAAGATGATTCCAGAATGTGATAATTTTAGGATGCGTTTATAGCGTGAATCAAAATGTGCCAATAAAAGACATGGAGGGGGGGATATAGGGAGATGGAGAGCACTAGACTATCTGACTCAAAATGAACTCAGAATAGCTGCTAGGGTTTCAAATGATAGCCAAAGATCAACAATGTGAGCTCTTTGGTGGGAAAAGACAAAGGTTGCTATACTCTCTATTAGAATGAGATCACTAAAGGAGAAGTCATTTGAATCAACTGAAAGGAAAGATATCTTTAGGTTTTGCAAAGTTGTGTGTGAGGTACGTAAACAAGGAAAATTACAAGGTAAAGATGTAGTTTGGGATTTTGTCAAGGATATCTTTCTCAGCCTAATGCAGGGAGAAGGTAAAGTACATCCACTAAATCACTTTATGAGATGATCAAGTTATGGGGAGGTCCTAGATTACATAGCTTTATTAGATTGAATCTAGATGGTCCTTCAATTTTTGCAACTTTGAGGCAAGTTAGAAAGTCATTAGCATACATCCCGGGGGAGAACGACTACATTTTTGAGGCACTAGGAAAAGTTTATGCTTATTATAAAACCAAAACATGGTATAGATGGTCCAATTCCTATCTACCTTGCGGAAGATGAAACTATTTTGAGAAAGTATGTTAGGTGGGTAGTAAAAAGTGATACATTGGTGGGTTTTTGTGGTAATAATGAAGAACATCAATGCCACTCACATTTCTTGGTGACAATTGGTGAGGGAGTTGCGGGATTTGATATCATAATAGATTCTTTTAAGAATAATTTTATTGGCCACTATCCACGTGTTATTATTGCAAACCGATTACATGAAAATCTTCCTTGTTTGGTTGTGGTTGCTCATCCAACATGCCATAGGTTCAATGCAAATTGTATTCGTCAACAATGGGAAATGATAGAGTTTTTGTGGAAGAGACATGTGGAAAATAATTTGGGACCTATTGTTGGTCATTCCTTACATGGGGATAGTAGAAGAAGACAACTTATGTTGATGGACTATTGTTCAACATAATGTATTTGATATCAAATTCCTTGGGAAGGGTGGAGACTAAGTGGGTTGTCCAATGGTTGCAATGTAACAAGATTGCATGACCAGGACTACATCCACAACGACAAAAAGCTAGTGAATCCTTTATTTAGTGGTCAGCAAGATTTGATTTTAGGAGAAGAGATGACAAGTTTTAATCATGGTAGGATGGTTTATAACACTTTTAAAGTGCATGATCACAATCTTAAAAGTGAAGATATAGAGAGGATAGATCGATAGAATTGGGGTTCGACACAAAGAATTGCTTCGAGCATGTTCATAGTTGTTTGAAAGAGATGAGAAGCACATCCATTGGAAGGGTAGAGAGGACACTAGGTACAGAGACATATCTAATGATTGTTGCTAGCTACATTGACATTTTTATGTCTCGGAGTTTGACTCTTTGGGAAAGAGTATGAAATGCTTCACGAGTTCATCATTTCTTCACGTTGTGGTTATGTTGGCTACAAAAAGAATCTAATAATAATGTCAACATAAATTTCATCAGTAGAGAGGCATATCAAGACGCGAAAATTTCTTGCCACTTTGTAGTTTTGTTGTTGAGATTGTTTCAAGATCAATACTCTCACTTGCCATGTGTTTTACACCTGATTGGGTCAGATGTATGTGAGAATTTCTTTAGCAAATTTGGTGGGATGGTTAGAATAGAAAGGGCTTGTGATTTCACCGACTTGCTTCATGTTATTGGAAGCCTAAATAGAGTTGTAGAAGAAGAATCAAATCCCCAAGGGATTCATTTTAATAAATCTCATAAGAAGCAAGAAAGTATCTGGAATAGATTGCACCAAGAAAGGATACTAAATGCAAACATATTGTCAGAGTGTGATTCAATATCTATAGATGATAAAATTATAGAAGCTCTCAAGGTAGGATTGAAGGATGCACAAGATATTTTATCATCTCTTGGCATGCAATCGGAGAATCCCACAAAATCTTATTGGTGGACTAAACCATGGACAAAGGACCAAAATTATCGAACATTACAAGTTGTGGATGAAGTAGCTGATGAATTTGCACCAACTCATTCCAAATCTATATTTAGTCTATGTATTCACTAGCACACAATCTTGGTTAATTGAAAGTAATGGAAATTGAGCGGAGGCATGAGTTAGATGAAGTTTTAGATTCCATTGATGAAAATATTACCAAAAACTGAAAAATGAGTGGTAGAGCTTGATGGTAAGGATATGTTCAAAGCTTGCTTGATTAGTCAGTTGAATGAAAATCTGAGGTTATTCAAAGATAAGTTGACTAAATTAAGGAATGGGGTCTACTTTAGCCGAGATGGGAGGGTCTCAGTAAAAAGTGTTTCAATTAGTTTTGGAATTGGATCATATTGTAGGGTGTTGTTTGAGAGCAATTCAATACCTCCCACTAAATGTGCTACAAGAAAAGGGATTTCTCAAAGTAAAAGACAAGGTGTTTCTTGTGCAACCTGATACATTGGAAGGGTTCAAATAATGGTAGAAGGATGGTAATAGGGTAGTTGATGACCATAATGACATTGACCTTTTCGATAGGCCATAAGGCTTCGAGCTTAAATTATATTGGGGGAAATGCATGTACAAGTTGTTGGCATATGTGCAGAGTGTGATGACATGATGATATTGTATGTTGTCATTGATGTCAATATGTTGAAGTATGAACCGGTATATTGAAGTAAGCAAACTGGCAAGAGAACCGACATGATGATGTGAACCGATATATGTGAAAAAGTGAAGTGGTATGTTGGAATGTGAACCGGTATATGGAAAGTTTTGTAATGGGGTTTTATTTGGTATGACTACCAGTTGGTTTTCTCAGCTTCAAGGTTTCCAATTGATACATTTCAAGTCTGTGTGATTCAACCGACGATATCCTATGATGGGTTAGAATTGAAATGAAGATCAGATCATGTTGCCACGTCAACACTGTGCACGTGAAGGATTTCCTTGAGGATCTTGCATGAAGAAGATTGATCCTGTCTACCTCATGAATGTGCGAAGTCTCAGTAAATGGTGGAGAGCGCGTGATGGGTTATCAACTTCCTGAAGTGGAAAAGAATGAATGATGGAGAACATCTTGAGATTTGTTCAAGATCATTTTACACTATGCAATGTGATTGAATGGTCAGGATTGGACTGATTGTATTGATAACCTAAATATTTAGGGTTTAGTGTTTATGCCACTGACCTATCTATTGTCTATAAGGTTGATGATGATTTGCATTGTGAAGTTGTTGGCAAATGTTATGTGTGTATCCAAGTGAAGAGATACTTGATTCTTGCTAGACCGGAGAAGTGTGTTGATACCTGTAGAGTGTGATTGCAAAAGCAAAGGAACTAAAGTGGATCTGCATTGGCATTGAGTGTTGTTATCAGATCAGTGTATTACTTGTTGACTTCTAATCATTTCACTAGTTGGAAAATCCCTTAACCGGGTAGCTTTAACAGACTTTCTGTAAAGGCTTTAACAGGGTGACTCAAATTTATTGAGTTCTTCAAATCCTCTTGCAGGTAACCTTTAACAGGGTTCTAACCTTTAACCGGGTATTTAGCCATCCCTTAATCAGGTGATCCCTAGCAGGATCGGTTCCTAGCAGAACCTATTGTAAAGTCCTTAACTGAACTAGGCTCCTGATAGAGCGTACTTCAAAAGAGTTCAAAGAATAACTTGTGGGTATTCATCCCCACCGTGGTTTTTCCCAGTTGGGTTTCCACGTTAAAAATCAGTGTGTTATGTGTAATGCTTTTTCATGTGATGTCTTAGTGTTTTCTGTTAAGTGGTAAAGCATGCTGATCCAGTGGTCATTATATTTTTGATGATGTATTACTTGCTTATGCATATGGGTGAAGTGGAAATGAGTTATTAGGTTTTGTGAAGATCTAAGTGTTACCGCTTTATGTGTCTCACAGTCTCTCTGTGTTTTACCGGTAGTGCCCTGATTTAGATCGATGATCTTGTTTACCAGTTAGTGCAGTCTTTATAGTCAAAGTGGTTTAAGGAAGTTTTTGTTGATACTGATTCACCCCCCCCCCCCCTCTTAGTACCTATTGAGTAGTTACTGTTCATTATTATTCATCAATTGGTATCAGAGCCTCCTCCAGGTCCTTTGTGTTATAAGCTTAACCACTTGAGGAAAAGATCCTATTCTAATGATGAAGAGGGAAGGTCCTAAGTTTAACAGAGATAACTTTAAGATATGGAAGGACAAAATAAAAATATACATTAAAATCATGGGTGCTCAACATTGGAGTTATGTTGAGAATAGTTATGTTGTCCCTACCGGTACTCTCACCGATGATCAAAGAAGAGAAATTCAGGAGAATGGGAAAGTAATGGAAGCTCTTATCAACAGCCTATCTGATGTTGAGTTTATAGATGTTCAGGAAAAAGACAATCCCAAAGATGTATGGGACACTTTGGAGTCTATCTATGGTGGTGATGAGCATGTGAAGCAAGCTAAGGAAGAAAGTCTTAGAGGAAAGTTTGAAGACATGCGGATGGTTGAAGGAGAGACCATTCAACAATATGGGATAAGGATTAAAACTGTTGTTGGAGACATCAAGAGTGCAGGAGGTACAATGGATGATTCCACCATTGTTAGCAAATTTTTGAGAACCTTATTACCGGTCTATGCAATAAGGGTTGTTGCTATTCAGGAGTTGAGATCTATTGACAAGACAAAGGTGTCCCTTGATTCTATCATTGCTAAGTTGACCGCATATGAGCTAAATAGTTATGATGGCAATGTTCTGAAGACTGATTCAACCTTTAGAGTATCTGCTGCACTATCCAGAAAGGGTAAAGAAGCTAGTACCAGCTGTGAACCTAGACAAAGGAGAGATATGGATGATGAGGAGATCCTGATGGAATTTGAAGCTCTTTTGGCCAAGAGACTTCCTAAGGGAACTGGAAAATACAGAGGTTAGCTCCCTTTGAAATTCTTTTCTTGCAAAAGGATAGGACACGTTGCTATAAACTATCCTAATGGTGATAATAAGGACAAATCGGAGAGGTTCAAAAAGTTCAAAGGAGGAAATAGGAGAAACTGTCTTGTTGTAGTTGATGAAGGTGTCACTGATGATGAATCAGAAGATGAAGAAAGCGAAGACATAGTATTTGTAGTTGTTAAGGAAGATGTGTTAGACAAGAAGGCTCTTGTCTCCCACTTTGATAATTCAACTGAGTGGATTATTTACAGTGGTTGTTCTCACCACATGACTAGTGACCGCAGAAAGTTTTTGTCTCTGGAAGAGTATGATGGAGGTGTAGTCCGATTTGGTAATGATGCACCTTGTATGGTAAAAGGAAAAGGGTCCATCTCTTTAGATAGAAAAAGCAGTGTTGATAATGTGTATTGGGTAGAAGGTCTCAGGCATAACCTTTTGAGTGCTACTCAGCTGAATGATAATGGGCTCACTCTAGAATTCAAAGATGGAGTATGCAAAATAAAAGGAAAGAGTGGTGAACTGATGGCCACCGGTATGCAAACCAAAGGTAACTTATTTCAGTTAAATGCAAATATCAGTCAATGTCTAATGGCTAAGTATGATGATAGTTGGATATGGCATAGGAGACTCTACCATGTAAATTTTGATAACATTGTGAAGGCTAGTAAGATCAAGGCAATTAGGGGATTGCATGTGCTGAACAAACCAGAGAATCCTTTGTGCAGAGAATGTCAACTAGGGAAAATGTCTTCCTCAACCTTCAAAGGTAAATCTTTCACAATAGATAATTTACTTGATCTCGTGCATATTGATTTGTGTGGTCCTATGAAAACTAGGAGTGTTCAGGGAGATGGGTACTTTATGATTCTTACTGATGATTGCTCAAGAATGATGTGGGTCACATTCTTGAAAGACAAGTCTAAAGCTTTTGGAAAGTTTAAAGCCTTCAGAGCACTTTTTGAAAAAGAAAGTGGTAAGAGAATCAAATGCCTTATAATTGACCAAGGAGGTGAATTCAATTCTAGTGAGTTCAATAAGTACTGTGAAGAAAATGGCATCAAGAGGCAACTATCAGAATCCACAACAGAATGGCCTAGTAGAGAGGAACAACCGGACTGTAGTTGAAGCAGCCAGAACAATGTTGATTCAAGGGAAGGTTGCTCACACTTTTTGGAGAGAAGCAATGAGCACTGCAGTCTACAATATGAACCGAGTACTCATCAAGAAAGGTAAGGATAAAACTCCTTATAAGTATTGGACCGGTAAGACTCTTGTAGTAAGCTACTTTAGAGTGTTTGGTAGCAAATGTTATATCAAGAGGAGTGAACACCAGAGCAAGTTTGATGCAAAATGGGATGAGGGAATATTCCTAGGATATTCCACCAAGTGCAAAGCTCTCAAGTGTTTTAACAATAGGACTCAAAGAATTTTTGAAAGTATCAATGTTAGAGTTGATGAAACCTCTGAGAAACCCGAGGAAACTGGTAGTGAGCAAGTGGTAGATGAACCAGTTGTAACCTTCTGGGAACCGGTTGCAAAACAACCTAGTACCAGTAATAGTGCTCCTACACCAATAGATGCTAATGCTGATGAAGATGAGGATGGAGAGGAAAAGCAAGAGGAAACAATTAAGATCATTCCTAGGTATGTAAAGCTGAATCATGATCCAAAGCATATCATAGGAGACAAGGATGAAGGAATTCTTACAAGAAGAAAGGTCAGAGAAAATTCTTGCATGATCTCTAAATTTGAGCCTAAAACATTTAAAGAGGCAAATAAAGATTAAGATTGGATCAAGGCTATGGAAGAGGAACTTGACTAGATAGAAAAGAATGGTACATGGTCTTTGGTACCCAGACCTTATCACAAAAATTTTATTGGCACCAAATGGGTTTTTAGAAACAAGCTGAATGAAGATGGCACAATGGTAAGAAACAAAGCCAGACTGGTATGTAAGGGATATGCTCAAGAAGAAGAAGAAGACTATGGAGAAACTTTTGCTCCAGTAGCTAGATTGGAAGGAGTTCGAATGCTTCTTGCATATACAGCCTTCAAGGGATTCAAAGTGTATTAGATGGATGTGAAATCTACATTCCTAAATGGAATACTTGAAGAGGAAGTGTATATAGAGCAACCAGATGGGTTTGCCCTATCAGAAGATAGTGATATTGTGTGTAGGCTACTTAAAGCCTTGTATGGATTGAAGCAGGCACCTAGAGCATGGTATGAACATTTACACTCCCATCTTGTGAAGATTGGATTTGAAAGAACAAGTGAAGATAGGAATATCTATCTGAAGTTAGAAGGAGATCAGATTTTGATCTAGAATTATTTGTTGATGACATAATTTTTGGTGGAGATGACAAGATGAGCCATGTATTTGCAGATGAAATGAAGAAGGAATTTGAGATGTCACTAATCGGAGAGATTAAGTTCTTCATTGGACTACAGATATAACAAATGAAAGACGATATCTTTATCACTCAGTCCAAGTATGTCAAAGAGGTGTTGAAGACTTTTGGCATGGAAGACAACAAACCGGTTGGTACATCGATGGTGACCAGTTGTAAATTGTCAAAAGAAGATGACTCAACATTGGTGAATGAGAAGGAATACCGATCAATGATTGGTAAGTTGCACTATGTAGTACACAACATACCAAACATTGCACATGCAGTGGGCATTACTGCATGTTTCCAGAAAAGTCCAAGAAAATCCCACTTGGTAGCAGTCAAGCGGATTCTTAGATATCTAAAGGGAACTATAGATTATGGATTGTGGTATCCTTACAGTAATGATTTCAATCTCAAAGTGTTTACAGATGCCGATTGGGCTGGTAATATGGATGACCGTAAGAGCACAATCAGTGGTGCATTCTTCCTCAGTGGTAGACTAGTCTCATGGATGAGTAAGAAGCAGAGTTGTATCTCTCAGTCTACAACACAAGCAGAATATGTAGCAGCATTTATGAACTGTACTCAGACAATTTGGATGAAGCATGTATTAAGTGGTTTCAAAGTCCCTGTATTTGAATCGGTGAGTATATTTTGTGATAACACAAGTGCAATTAATATTTCTAAGAATCCGATATTGCATGCTAGAACCAAGCACTTCGAGCTCAAGTATCATTTCTTGAGGGAGAAAGTTCAGAACAAAGAGATTGTATTGGAACATGTTTCTAGTAAGGAGCAATTAGCAGATATATTCACCAAGCCTCTACCAAAGGCTACTTTTACTTATTTAAGAGATGAATTAGGGGTGTTGCCCCTTCAATGGGTGAACTAAAGGTATGTGCTCCACATCAGTCAGGTATTGCATTGACAAATCTTTTTCAGGAATGGTGTGTTGAAGGATGCTACTCCTCAGGGGGGGTAGCATAGTGGAACATGGATGTTGTGCCTCCACTTTGGCATTGTCGTCAAAGGGGGAGACGATGTGAAGTAGAGAGATATCTTTGTATATTGCCATCAATTCCAGAGGGGGACATTGTTGGCATATGTGCAGAGTGTGATGACAGGATGATATTGTATGTTGTCATTGATGTCAATATGCTGAAGTATGAACTGGTATATTGAAGTAAGCAAACTGGCAAGAGAACCAGTATGATGACGTGAACCAGTATATGTGAAAAAGTGAAGTAGTATGTTGGAATGTGAACCAGTATATGGAAATTTTTATATCGGGGTTTCATTTGGTATGACTACCGATTGGTAGTCTCAGCTTCAAGGTTTCCGGTTGATACATTTCAAGTCTGTGTGATTCAACTGACAATATCCTGTGATTGGTTAGCATTGAAATGAAGATTAGATCATGTTACCACATCAGCCTTGTGCACGTGAAGGATTTCCTTAAGGATCTTGCATTAAGAAGATTTATCCTATCTACCTCAGGAATGTGCGAAGTCTCAATAAACGGTGGAGAGAGCGTGATGGGTTATTAGCTTCCTGAAGCGGCAAAGAACGAACAATGGAGAACATCTTGAGTTTGTTCAAGATCATTTTACACTATGCAATGTGATTGAACAGTTAGGATTGGACCAACTGTATTGATAACCTAAATGTTTAGGGTTTAGGGTTTATGCCACCGACCTATTTGTTGTCTATAAGGTCGATGATGATTTGCATTGTGAAGTTGTTGGTAAATGTTATGTGTGTATCCAAGTGAAGAGATACTTGATTATTGCCAGACCGGAGAAGTGTGTTGATACCTGCAGAGTGTGATTGTAGAAGAAAAGGAACTAAAGTGGATCTGTATTGGCATTGAGTGTTGTTATCAGATCAGTGTATTACCTGTTGACTTCTAATCATTTCACCAGTTGGAAAATCCCTTAACCGGGTAGCTTTAACAGACTTTTAGTAAATCCTTTAACAGGGTGACTCAAATTTATTGAGTTCTTCAAATCCTCTTGTGAGGTAACCTTTAACAGGGTTCTAACCTTTAACTGGGTATTTAGCCATCCCTTAAACCGGGTGATCCCTAGTAGGATCGGTTCATAGCAGAACCTATTGTAAAGTTCTTAACCAGACTAGGCTCCTAATAGAGCAGACTTTAGAAGAGTTCAAAGAATAACTTGTGGGTATTCATCCCCATCGTGGTTTTTTCCAGTTGGGTTTCCACATTAAAAATCAATGTGTTATGTGTAATGCTTTTTCATGTGATGTCTTAGTGTTTTCTGTTAAGTGGTAAAGCATGCTGATCCAGTGGTCATTATATTTTTGATGATGTATTACTTGCTTATGCATATGGGTGAAGTGGAAATGAGTTATTAGGTTTTGTGAAGATCTAAGTGTTACTGGTTTATGTGTCTCACAGTCTCTCTGTGTTTTACTGGTAGTGCCCTGATTTAGATTGGTGATCCCGTTTACCAGTTAGTGCAGGCTTTACAGTCAAAGTGGTTTAAGGAAGTTTTTGTTGATACTGATTCACCCCCACCTCTCAGTATCTGTTGAGTAGTTATTGTTCATCATTATTTATCACAAGAATGATTTGACAAATCATGCTTTTATAGAACTTGATTATGTCATAGCAACAACCAACTTATCTTACAATGCTAGGAATGATACATACATATTAGAAGAAAGAGATCACAATTTTTTTTAGATTTTGTTCAAAATATGAACAAGGTGTATTTTCAAAACATTGTACTTTCTTCTTCACTATCTAATCCCATATGTTAGATTGTTTAAATGTTTTTTTTATCAAATATAATATTAGTTTTATACTTTTTAGCTTCAGGTGCAATGAATATTCTCGATGGTGAATGTTCAGGATAAATCAGCCAATTTGTGATACCTACTACTTGGTGTAGGTTTCTTTCACCAACCATTCATATTTTGTAGTGAAATGAAATTGGAGAAAAGATAAAACGTGTTCTAAATAAAATTTCAATACAAATTTGGGTCTCACATGGTGATCCAAATGTGCAGGTACATGGGTTGACAAAAATTCATGTCATTCGTGATGTCAATGGGGTTATCAAATCAAATTTAAAGGTGATAAAAGGTCATCAATCAAACAACTTGGCACAGTGCATGCTCTATACAACTCTATAGACATTATATTTGTATTATTTTAAATCAGGGCAATGCCCTCTATGAACTATAAGTTGTGTCTACCTTGCTGCAATATAATTACTGAATTAATTTTTTTCCTTGAAATAAACATGCAATTTGTTGGTGTTTCCAACTGATTGCTCCAAGAAATCTCTATCAGGTAGATATGATGCTACAACAGAGGTGTTCTTAGACTACTATGTGAATCAATGGTCTTTAAACTCTATAAGATGCGGCCTTCATCCATGTTATTTCTGATCACAATGAGAACTGAATTTTCCTAAAAACTTAAAAGTAAAAGTGTTTTGATGAATTTTTACCTCTAGTATAGTTAGTAGCACAATAGTATGACCAGTGCCTTGTCAATTGAGCTATGCATTAGATGAACCATTATTACAATGAAAAATTATGTATTCTCTACAATGCCTTGGGACTAGTGTGGTTAATACCTAGAATTAGTCACAACAAAAGATGAATTTCTCAATTGCAACTCAATACTTGCTCTCTACATAGAATCCTTTTAAACATAAATTAGAAAATTCTAATCTCCTACTTTAGAAGAATCCAATATCCACTCAAAACTCATTCAACACAGTGAAGAGATATGAATTTAAAATCCATGATTCTATTAACTCATATAAGATTCTAGATCACAAGTGAAGAGAAACAACTTTGAAATCATTAAGTTGGATTTCAAGGTGTTTTATATATGTAGAGCTCATACATATAATCCTTTGCAAGGTTTACTGCAAATAGGACACCTATGGTCACAATACTGTACTGCAAAAAACTCCTAAAACATATTGCATACTATTCACCCTTGGTGCAAATGAGCATACAAGCTTCTCATAGAATTAGTGCTCTATATTTCTAGTTTTCTCAAAGAATAAGAAAAACAAGGCCTTGAGTATCCTTTTATAAAACAAGGATGCAACAAGCTCCGGGCCTCTTACAACTTCAGAATGTAGGTAACCAACCGACAAGAAAAAGACAAAAAACTTTTAGCTCTCTGACAGGAACATACATTCCTTTATCCTCTTCCGTAGGTAGTAGATGTTGGAGATGATCTAGAATCCTTCTTTTCTACATGCAGGCTTCCTTATCAAGTTGGAAGATGTGATAACCCTATAGACTTATTTAATACCTAGTGATAGAGAGCAGCTTGTGAACCTTTTCCCAAAGATATGCAATAAATATGCAAGACATGATAAAATATTTGGAATAAAAGAAAAGAATAGTGATTCAATCAAAGATGCATGATCAGATACTCTACCATCGAGAAAAAAAAAGAGAAAATTAAGATTACAAAAAAGAGCAGGAAACTATGTATTCAAAAATTCAAAATTTCAACATTCAAAAAAACATAGAAAGAAGAAAAGGAAGGGATTATAATTCTCCAAATCCATGTTTCTTGAGGTCCTGAAGAGCCTTGAGGTGCTATTGGTACTCTTTGTCAACAATTTCTGATTTGACAACCTTCATTCTTGTCATACCATTGTCGATTCTTGATAGGGCATCCATGTATGCCTCTAGCTTTTTTGCTAAGTAGTGCATCATATGAAGTAACATCAGGAATCATCTGACGTTGGAGTGTTCTGATGTCAGCTACCCATTTTTTTTAGACCTTAAGATCTTCTCTCGCTTTGTCCTACTTCTTTCTCTGTCAAACAAGGTGGGCATATGGCTAGTGACTAGGCAATGGAAGCCTCTGAGTTCACTATTGATTTTTTGTGTGTACATCATGTGAATGATTAAGAGTTGCTCTATCACTTCAAACTTGGCCTTAAAATTCTCCACTATAATATGTAGAAAACTTGGAAAAGGTCTAATCAATGAAATTTCAAATACTACAATCATCTTGCTCATATGTGATAATGAGAAAGCTATAAATTGTTGCCACCTCAAATGCTCTTGAGAAAAACTTAACAACTCCCTATGATCATCCCATGCTACATCAACATGCTCCAAGATTTCATTGATTTTTTATTGTAGTAGTGTTCCTACCATATTCACCTTCATTTTCCTTTCTATCTACAAAGCATCTACCTTTAGATTATCCGTTTCATTTCTGAGGTCAACAATTTCCAATATCTTGAGCCAGATCATCTCTCAGTCCAATGCTTTCATCAGATACATGCTCAATTATACTAGGGGGTGTGTATGTAGGTACTACTCAATTATTCTTCTAGAGTAATTACCTTTTCTCTCAAAAGTGTGACTTCTTCTTCTATCTTGAGGGATACCTTATGAGAAAAATTTGCCACATTCAAATTAAGGCTTTTTGCCTCTATGATGGAAGTGTCAGCCACTCTCTTGACTAACAGACCTCCAAATAATTAATCAACCTCTCTACTCATGCTAGCCTTCTTTGTGACCTTGTGGAGGCACCAAATCACAAGTTGATCAAGATGATAATCAAATAATTCTCCTTCAAGTATCTTATCCCTTTGTGTTGAATCCATTGAATCCAAATCTATGTCATGTCTCCTTCTCAATTCATCAAAGACAATGGCAGAGGAGATGTCCCATCCCTCCAAAAGGAGTACTCCACTTTTCTTTACAATTTCCCTACCTATCAATGGGGTCATAGTAGAAAATTGTTGATTTGCATCCCTTAGGACCTCATCTTTTAACCTTGTCCTTTCTTCATACCCTAATTCATTAAAATTAATGCCTCTGGTCCTTTCTATCCTATCTGTCAAATTTTTTATAACAAACTATTTGAAGTCCCTTGTATGGATGAAATCATCACTAGTCATAAATTGTTCACATATAGTTAATCTTACATCTTCACTCAAATATCCTCCAAGTTTGAATACCTCTAGGGCCCATTCTTTAGAAGTCTCCTGAATAGTGACCTTTGTTCTAGTGTCAAACCTATGAGTGGGTAGGGGCTCATCCCCTTAGAACTCAAAACCCTGATTTGATTGATAAGGGATTTCTCTTCCTAGTGATAATGTGTGTAAAGGAGTAACAACTCTAGGGCTCTCTGGTATTTAGTAGAGAGGGTCACTAGAGGATGAGGCAGCCATGGGCTTCTTCTTGGCTGCTTCTTCAAGCAATCTCTCTGAAGGGGAGGGGTGTGATGATTCGAGGTCAATGACAACTATAGGGGGAGGCACTTGAGGACTTAATGGAGGAGAAGTAGAGCCAATGTGGCAACCAATTGATTGAAGGGATTGAGGGCTTTCTTCTTCCACCAGCTGCACCAGAGGTACAACATCCAAGTGGGGCCTTTCATGAGGTAGAGTCATTCTATCAACATCTATGTAGGTGAAAAATATTGCTCTCATCCTAGCCTCTCAAATTAGTAGTTCTTCCCAAGAAGGAGAATATGAGGTGTCCTCTTTCCTTCTTTTGTTCTCCTCATACTGAATTTTGTACCAACTTTCTTTTCTCTTCAACACCTCCTCATAATCTGCTACATTTCTTATGAGGTCATCATCATCTTCTTAATCTCATTGATGCTCTTGTACCTTGCCTTTTCCAAGGCCCTTGACAAGCCATTTTGAATCATAGTACCTATACATATCCCAATAAAGCCTATACATATTTAGCATTGAGTCGAGGATGCGATGTACTTTCCTATTTATAAAGTGATACATTCCAATGACAACTTGTGATGGGATCATGGAACCTTTCTTGTGTGAACCCCTACCAAAGACTCATCTACCTCTACCAATTGATGCATAATTTCAAGGAAAGCCACCTTAGATTGAACAGTAATGGGCAAACACCTAGGAGTAACTGAACTATCAAAAATTCTTATGATGGTATGGTCCTTGAAATAAAACCATCATCCCCAATTATGAGTGATTCCCAATTCAGGCCCAAGGTCCTTAGGACTAAGAAAAAATTTAGCCTCCAGGGTTATTCCCCACCTAACCTTCTTCTGCAAAATTCTAAGAAGCTTCCATACAAAAAGATTTTCAAAAGTCAAATAACTAGACTTATCATTTTGTGAAATCCAAATATAGGTCCACTCATGAATCAGAATAGGTTCTCCTCTAATCTTAGTAATAATCTTCAAATCAGGATGTCATACTTTAAGACCTTTATACAAGAATATATGCATCAAAAGACATTAATACCTAAAAATATTTGATTTTCCAATCTTGTAATTAGACGGGGCATTGTGTAAACCCTCAGCCGCCACAAAAGCACAATCAAAGGGTCTGTTGATATCCCTGTTTTGGATATCAATGCAAAGCATCAGTATCCAAACTGGTAGCAACTCCCTGGCATGCACAACACATACTTGATAGAGGGCATAGTATGTGTCCAAAAAATAGCTAGCAAATAGGTCCACACTATAAGGGGTTGTTTATTTTGGTGTTAACTGCCTATCTTCCCCTTTGAATATTGGATGCAAGAATTGCACCAACTTTCTCTATATATGTGCTCATTCTTCTCATACTCTAATTTCAATTCCTTTGTATTTATAACCCAATTAGCATTGGGTTTGAGAATAAACACTTCATTGATTACATCTCTATTAATCTATGTTAGTCTACCACCTTCATTGGTCAAAATCTCCCTAGTAGCGGGCTTATAGTTCGCTGTAATTGCAGCAATCAACTTTGTATTCACATATACATTGGGTATAACAAGCCTCCCCAAAGTACAAGTCTAGATATTAGAGACTAGAACTCTTTCTTTCTTCTTGTTGTAACCCTTCCTCCATAGATTGAAACCCCTTGGTGGGATTAGTGCATCTCTGATGTCTGCAGTTCGGTCGACAATGAATTCATTTGGCCTTGATCCAGGCTTCAAATTTTTATGAGTCTCGGTTGATCTAGGAAGCTGGATTATAATCTCCTCAAATAATTTTCTCTTTCTTAGACTGGAGGATTCTACCATTTTTAGGGTTATGGTTTTTGTGAGCGAACTAAATGAAATGGTTACAAAAAATTGTAAATTTAACACAAGCTAAATTTTATGTGTTTAGATGACTACTAGCAACTGAGAATTTCACATGAAAGAGTAGAAAACTAAGGAGAGTGCAA
The DNA here is from genome assembly GCF_030272615.1 of Cryptomeria japonica. Taxonomy (NCBI): domain Eukaryota; kingdom Viridiplantae; phylum Streptophyta; class Pinopsida; order Cupressales; family Cupressaceae; genus Cryptomeria; species Cryptomeria japonica. The sequence continues at coordinate 975,902,513 of NC_081407.1, forward strand.
TTAAAACTGCAATTGACAATCATTTGTAGAAACCCTAATTATGAAAGAAGAAGCATGAAAGAAAATTGAGAGCATGTACAAAGCACTGTAAGAATGAATTGGAGCAATCTTGGTGCTAAAATAGACAAATAAATTGGATCATAATGAATAGAATGGTAAAATTAATTGTAGGCATGTATGTTGGTGTGATGGTGGGAGATAGCCATTGTATTTCATATTTGAATGTTGGGGCCCCAACAACAAGTTCACGGTCAATCGATGAAAAATTAGAGCTCGACACATCAATAGTTTTATATTATATTTTATTTGTCGTCGTTAATCATGAAAAATCCATCTTATTTGCGTGGCTCACTTATACATGTATCTGTGTTTTTATTTGCTAGAGTATTCACCATTATTGTCTGTGGATTCTACATACCACATCTGCAATGGTATTGGAATTAGCCTATGGGTGCACTTTGGAACAATCACTCAATAACCACAACCATTGATTTGATCAAATGTGAGTGCATATTATCTGCATTGGGTCCATATGGGAGGTGACTCATCTTGGTGGGACCCTCATGCAACATCATCAGTGGAGTTGCAGAGTTAACTTTTGCTTGCATCTTTCTTTAATTGTGCAGTTGCATGTTCATCATGTAGCATTGATCTTGATCAAAATGATCATCGTTTACCTCCCCTTTATGAGACGGGGTGTTGGGCCCATGCCCTTGCTTCATGGCCTATGATCCACATGGCAACCATTCATAAGTCCACCTAGGGAATGACTCACTCAGGTGGGGCCCTTCTTTCTTCATCAGCATTCGACTCTTTCAAACAGGGCCCATTGATATGTGAATTCTAGCTTGGACCATTTAGTGACCTCCAGCATTGCGTGTTAGAGCCTTTTCACCCCTTGATACGTCTACACTGGTAGGGCGGAGTTAGCTGTATCATGCATATTGAAGCAATTGTGTGGCTCTTGTGATCGTTGATCTAGGTAGAGGTGCTTGGTGAATATGGAGTCTGAGGGGAAAGATAAACCGGATGGATAATGTCAATGGGTCGATCACCGACATGAGGTAAAAGGCTTATGAGATAACTTAAGCCATCATAAACGAGCAATCAACAATCACCATCAAAATAGAACAAAAATAAAACAAAAAAAATAGGACTCAGGGTTTAAGGTTTTAGACCTAAAAGCCTTCAAGATGCACAAGATAAACCCTAAACCTATTAGTAGGAAAAAAAAAGCACTCCAACACATTGGGCTATGCACTAGATGAACCATTATTACAATAGAAATATATGTATTCTCTATAGTTCCTTGGGCCTAGAGTGGTTAATACCTGGTATTGTAGCGTCCTAAAATTGCGACACTTGCAATTTCGACTGCATTTCGGTCTTCACGATGGTGACGCAACACGCAACCTGAATGGAGACCCCAAAACTTGCTCGCGACACTAAAAACTGCATTTTTCAAGCACCCTGGCCTGAACCTCCTTGCACCCTGATGTCCCGGGAGGTGGGACCAGAGCGCCCAGCGCCCTGGTCCCTCAGGACCAGGGCACCCAGCGCCCTGGTCCCCAGGACCATGGTGCCCAGCGCCCTGGTCCCCAGGACCATGGCGCCCAGCGCCCTGGTCCCTGGGTCCTATTTTGGGCCCGGTCTCCTAAGGGGCTCGGGTCTTTTTGTTTGCAATTTGGAAATTACATTTCCTGGTCGGCCTAAGGTCGGGAAAATCAGTCTATCAGCCCTAAATGACAAGTATATAAACTACATTTTCCTCTTTCATTCGACATGATGGAAAAGGCATGGAAATTATACTCAAGCATTCAAGCATTCAAGCATTCTTTCAAGCAATTGATCATTTCAAGTCTCCATTCAAGGCTAAGTGTTGCATTCAAGACAAGGATTCAACCATTGAAGAGGAGATCATATACTACATGCTACAACATACAACATACAACATCTAAACCTTCGCACATAAGGATACCAACATCCTTAGAACAAGGTATTAGTACTTGTTTTACAGTCATTTACATTTACAGCTCTTGCTCATTTCTTGGTTAATTCCAAAACCGGGGTTTGACCTAAAGGCAAACCCCCAATCCCTGACCCCCCAATCATCTTCGCTTTTTTGTGTGTAGGTTGCAGGTACGCGGCTGAAATTGAAGATCTAGAATCCTTGTGCAGAGACGAACAGATCCCCCTTCGTTTCGCGGATTTTTCGGAGGACCGTGGCGCCGGGCGCCATCGTCCCGACAACTTTTGCTCAAATTTGCAGGACAGCGCCGTATTGACATTCTACTGCTAATTCCAGGTCCGCAGCTTCATCCTATAACCCGAACTCAGTTTATAAGCGAATCTTTATGACTTTCTATGCATGCTTAGCTTAATTTCCTTAACAACATTCTTTACCAAAGAGGGTAGCCTTGCTTTCCTAACCCTTGAAATTCATTTAGCATCCAATCTTGCATTGCGTGGGATTGGATCTTATGAGTTTCAACCCCTCTTTTGAATGTAAAGTCTCTCCCCTAAGTGAAAAACCATCGAATCCTAGCGAACCTCCCTTCTCTCTCCTCGGAGTTGGAAGAGGGGAGAACAACTAGGGTTCGATCATGATTTTCCGCTTTACATTTTGGTGAACCCGACGTGAACATCCTTTCTGATTTTTCATGCTTAGATCTGAAAAAAATTGATTACATTTCCATGTTGGATCTTTTGCAAAATTTTAGAGGTGAATGCATAAAAACCCTAAATTTTCTTTTTAGTAATTGAACTTGTGAAATGTCTAAGTGTTAATGCCTATTTCAGATCTGCCCTTCTATTACAAATTTTCAATTCATATTTGTGCTTTAATTCTAAAAATTAAGTGGTTAAGTGTCAAAACCCTAATTTTTGAAACCCTCTTGATTCAACCTATGTCCGACAATTTCATTGATCAAAACATCTCCAAATCAGCTGTAACTTTGGATTCCGCAATAAAATCACAATATCTTTCATCCCTGAAAATTTGGAAAAAAGTTGCGAGGACCGTGTTGCACTCCGAGCGCCATCGTCCCCGACATTTTTTCCAAAATTTCGGGAGCGAGATCTTGCTGTATTTTCCTGCTAAAATCCAGAATTTTGGCTGATTTTGTCAATTATAACACTTTCAAAATTACAGTCAAAGTTGGTCTTGCGATTGCTTGGTCTAAGGCTTCTAATCATTCAAAAATCATCAAAATTGAAATTTTGTGTCAAAATTGTGTTCTTACTGTCCTAAATCTGAAAAGTGTGTTTGCATTCATTCGAAATTTCAGTGCTTTATTCAAATTCTTGCATTTTGTGACTTTTGAAATTAAGTGTTTAATTACAACAACTTTGATTTCCGCTTTCAAAATTGAATTTTGCGTGAAATTGAGTCAATTTTCAAATTTCAAAATTTGCATTGCTCTTGACATTCCCTCTAAAATCATAAAATTCAAAATTTCAGTTTCCCTCTCTTTTTCAAAATTTCAAATTTTGCATTTTTCGACAATCTTGATAGGGTTCAATTTTGAATTTGCAACTTTAATTTGGCCTATCTACAGATCGTAAAATCACTCAATTTTTTCAGATTAGCTCTAAAATCATCATACCTCTCATCCCTGCAAATTTCGAAAAAAGTTGCAGGGACCGTGTTGCACTCTGGGCACCACGGTCCCGGACTTTTTTTCTGAAATTTCGGGAGACTGTTGTGATTGCATTTAACAGCTTAAATCCAGAAGATTGGCTGATTTTACTGAAAATTGCTACCTCTAAATCCAAAATCTTCTCTCTCTTTCTAGTGCATGAGTTTTACAACAATAAGCCCTACTTACACTATTCCCGTTAGACGAAGCCGTAGAATTAAGTCTTTCCGAGGTTTAATTACTGAGGAGATGGAACCTAATTTGAATAGCCTTTTTAACGAGGACATGGGTAATTCCTCTAATCCTCCTAATGATGAAGAAGCTCTCCATGAGGTTTCTGTAGAACAACTTTCGAAATTGGATAACCAATTTGACGATTTTCGACAATGGATGTCTCAAGAATACCCTGATAGTCAAGCTCTTCCTTTAATTGAGGGTCTAAAACGTATGCTTCAAAGTGATAAGAATGGAATTGATATTTTGCGTGGTATTTCACACATTGTGAATTCGAGCGTGATGCCTATGAAGAGTTGTGCCGAAACCTTAGGTTATACACAACCTCCTACTCAAGACAATCATTCTATTCCTTTGACGACTTCTATTGCTAGCGTACCTACCTTTACATGAAACATAATGGCTACTTCTATACAAGACATTCCTCCTGTGATAACTAGTCATGGGGGCAATCCTTCTTCTTCAATTAACCCTCTTCCTTCATTCAATCCGACTTCTTCATTCATTCCTTCAATGAGTGTCCCTATTACATCTCCACAAATGAACATGACGCAAGGGGGCAATTCATTTAACCATTCTATTCCTCCTTGTAGTGTTCCTCCTGTCCAATCATCTCCTATGACTAATTATCATAGAGTCCCACCACCTTACTCTTTACCTTCTTTCAATAACATAACACCTCCATCACAATCTAACACATCCAATATGAATTCTTCGACTGAAGCGACCATTAACAATCTAGCACAAACTGTCTCTTCTTTACAGCAACAAATTGCCTCTATGAATCAATCTAAGTTCAGTGTGCCCACATTTGACGTTGCGAGCCCACTTTCTCTTGACATTGTCCGAGCTGTTCCTCCTAAACATGTTGAAATCCCGCATTTGGAGCTTTATAATGGTAAAGGAGATCCTCTAACACATGTTAAGACTTTTCAAACAATTTGTACTGATTTTGCTTATGACCAAAGGTTGCTTGCAAAACTATTCACTAGAACATTAAGAGACAAAGCCCTACAATGGTATTGCTCGTTGCCTTCTTATTCTATTACTTCTTTCGAACAACTTGCAAATGCTTTCATTCAACAATTTCAAAACAATATAAGTCCTAAAGTTACTTTGATTGATTTAATGCATTGTAAACAAGGTGTTAAAGAAAAAGTGACTGATTTCATTGGTAGATATAAGCATTTGTATGCTCAAATTTCTTTTCCAGTGCCTGACAATGATATTCAAAGAATCTTTATTTCTAATTTACAAAAAGATATTCGAGACAAACTTCTGTTTTCTCAGTTTACTTCTTTCCAACAGTTGTGCGCCACTCTTCACAATTATCAACTGACTGTGAGTCAAATGGAACAATCACATCCTATGGCTCCGAGTGATAAGGGTGATAGCAGTCAACAACCATTTGGGAAGTTTAAACCGAACAGAGATTCCATCAAATTCAATGAAAACATCATCAACAACAATGTGAATGCAGCATCAGGTGTGCCTCCTATTTCTAAATTTTTCAAGAAAGAAAGAAAGTATACTCCTTTGAATGAATCATTGCATAGTATTATGAATAAGTTATTGGAACAAAATGTGCTTACTCTTCCTCCTATAAGACAAATTGATCCTGCAAAGATTACTTCACCTTATTTTGATAACAAAGCCTTTTGTCAATTTCATCGTCAGCATGGTCATGATACTGAAAAATGTTTTTCTTTAAAGGGTAAAATTCAGGATTTGATTGATAATAATACTATCTCTGTTTCTGGAGTGAATGATAAAGGCAACACATATGTAGCTCCTCCTAATCAAAATCTTCAGATTTTCACTGATCCATTGCTTTCTCATACCTCTAATGCGATTGAGACTAATGATTCCTCTCTCTCATCTGATGGTCTTGTGTCTATGACTCCGAATGTGATTAAGTTTGTAGAGCAGCAAGAAAACCCTAAAGAACCTTCCATCACATTTGATTCTAGCGAAACCATTAGGGCACCTGATAGTCCTTTATACATAGTTGCAAAAGTCAAGAATACACCTTGCCGTGGAGTGCTTATTGATCCTTCGTGCATGGTTAATGTTATTACTGAAGAATTTCTTTTTACTTTGCAATTGAATCAAGTGATCTATGACAAAACAAATGTGATTGTGAAATTATTTGATGCATTTTCTTCTCCCACAATTGGTTCTATTACATTGCCTATTGAGGTCCATAACAATTCTCTTGATGTGAACTTTGCTATTATTCCTTCATCTGAACAATTTCGTGTGAAGCTTGGCTATCCTTGGCTATCTTCCATGAAAGCTATTGCTTCTCCTATTCATAAGTGTTTGAAATTTCCCCACAATGGTGAAGTTGTTACTGTCAATCATAGTCTCTTTAAACTAGCTGAAAGAACCTCTAGTGTTCCTCTTGATTACTTTTGGCCTAAACAATTCCAATCTCTTCCTCCGCAAAGTGATCATCTTTTCAAATCTTATCAAAAGTGGAAAACAAATATGATCCTATCTCTAAGTGAACCTAGAACACCTAAACTTGACATTCCTATCATTCTTGAGAAGGAAGTTCTTCCTTTGAAAGATAAAACTAATGTCTTTCCTCAAGAAGATTCTCAACCCATCCCTATGGATGTGACTATGTCTATGCCTAATAAACTTCCTAAGAGTAGACCTATACCTCCTCGTCATGATGGACTTGGTCTTCTCCCTAAACCAAAAATTCCTCCTTTATATGGAGCAGTTCCTCCTCCTTCTTTTTATAGAGAGAAGAGACCTTCTTCTTCTCCTATTATCCAGCCTAAGAGACCACTACCTAAACACCCAAGTGCTAAGGATGAGAACATTCCTCCTCCTCAATCTTCTCAACTTCCTACTAAGACTAGACGTAATCGTTCTGCACGTGAACGCCGATGAAAGCGTCGTCTTAGAGCTCAGGCAGCTGCTTCTCAAACTTTGCAATCTCCAAAAACACCTTCAACAAGCATTATTCCATTTTCTCCTCAGCCGGACATTGAGCCTAAATCTCCTAAACATAAGATGCATGATGGTCTTGATCCGGTGCGAGTTAAAGATCCTATTTTTATAAATCTTGATGATGATATAGATGAAAATGTTATGCATGATGAAAATATTACTCCTCTTGCTTCTGATAGTGAATATGAACTTGTTGATGTCGATAACCATTTATCTAATGAATTTTCTAAAGCACTTATCCTAGCTCCTAGACAAGAACAATGTGGCTCGGAACATGAACATAGCCCTTGTTTGGATCTTGTGATAGGTCCATCTGCTGTGTTGGATGTTCCTCCTCTGGCGTGTTCCCTGCCTTCCCGAAACATTGATCAGCAAGATCGGGGGATAGATGACATGCTAGACTAGTTACATTAGCATAGCAGATTCTCTCCTCCTCTCTTTTGTTACTTCTTCTATATGTTATTCTCATTCTTCTATTTGTTGTCCTTGGTGTTGTCTACTTGAGGACGATGCAAAGCATTGAGATCTCTCGATCTCTCTCATGTTGACTCAAAAGACACATGTGTTCCCTTCTTCTAGGTGACCTTCCTTGATTGGGGAATGAAGAACAATTATGCATACATACATATGATATATATACATGAATTATCATACAACATACTGACCCCAAGGAAAGCGAAGTCACCTCGTGCTTTGTGTTTTGTGTCTATTATCCTTGGGCTTATCTCACACTTGGGGGCTAAATCCTTGCGATAACGTGCTCCTTTCTCATTTCTTATATGTATCACTACGTTAAAACAATCACCCCCGGTGAGGCGTGTGCGATTGCTTTAACGTAGGGGGGCATACATCCCGTTCATATCTTTTCAAGATACTTGAAAATTTCTTGGTAAATTTAACCTTGCCTTGAAAATTTTTGATATCTTTCTTTTACATGACTCATAGTGAGGGAACCTTACTACTGACAGTCATGGTTCTCCCTCGTGATCTTCCCTTTTACTTTGTCAATCGAAGTCGTAAGATCCTTAGTCCACTGGGGGCTTGGTGTGTCTTGCCTCCTTGACGTGGTGAAAGTCTTTCAATGTTGTTTCCTTGTACGTTACCGAAAGTATGAGCGTACGCTTATACTCCCGCTAAAGTGGGGGCTAAATGTAGCGTCCTAAAACTGTGACACTTGCAATTTCGACTACATTTCGGTCTTCACGATGGCAACGCAACACGCAACCTGAATGGAGACCCCAAAACTTGCTCGCGACACTGAAAACTGCATTTTTCAAGCACCCTGGCCTGAACCTCCTTGCACCCTGATGTCCCGGGAGGTGGGACCAGAGCGCCCAGTGCCCTGGTCCCTCAGGACCAGGGCGCCCAGCGCCCTGGTCCCCAGGACCATGGTGCCCAGCGCCCTGGTCCCCAGACCATGGCGCCCAGCGCCTTGGTCCCTGGGTCCTATTTTGGGCCCGGTCTCCTAAGGGGCTCGGGTCTTTTTGTTTGCAATTTGGAAATTACATTTCCTGGTCAGCCTAAGGTCGGGAAAATCAGTCTATCAGCCCTAAATGACAAGTATATAAACTACATTTTCCTCTTTCATTCGACATGATGGAAAAGGCTTGGAAATTATACTCAAGCATTCAAGCATTCAAGCATTCTTTCAAGCAATTGATCATTTCAAGTCTCCATTCAAGGCTAAGTGTTGCATTCAAGACAAGGATTCAACCATTGAAGAGGAGATCATATACTACATGCTACAACATACAACATCTAAACCTTCGCACATAAGCATACCAACATCCTTAGAACAAGGTATTAGTACTTGTTTTACAATCATTTACATTTACAGCTCTTGCTCATTTCTTGGTTAATTCCAAAACTGGGGTTTGACCTAAAGGCAAACCCCCAATCCCTGACCCCCCAATCGTCTTCGCTTTTCTGTGTGTAGGTTGCAGGTACGTGGCTGAAATTGAAGATCTGGAATCCTTGTGCAGAGACGAACAGATCCCCCTTCGTTTCGCGGATTTTTCGGAGGACCGTGGCGCTGGGCGCCATCGTCCCGACAACTTTTGCTCAAATTTGCAGGACAGCGCCGTATCGACATTCTACTGCTAATTCCAGGTCCGTAGCTTCATCCTATAACCTGAACTCAGTTTATAAGCGAATCTTTATGACTTTCTATGCATGCTTAGTTTAATTTCCTTAACAACATTCTTTACAAAAGAGGGTAGCCTTGCTTTCCTAACCCTTGAAATTCATTTAGCATCCAATCTTGCATTGCGTGGGATTGGATCTTATGAGTTTCAACCCCTCTTTTGAATGTAAAGTCTCTCCCCTAAGTGAAAAACCATCGAATCCTAGCGAACCTCCCTTCTCCCTCCTCGGAGTTGGAAGAGGGGAGAACAACTAGGGTTCGATCGCGATTTTCCGCTTTACAGGTATTAGTCACAACAAAAGATGAATTTCTCAATTGCAACACAAAACCTTCTTTCTACATAGAATCCTTTTGAACAAAAATTAGCAATTTTTAATCTCCTACTTTAGAAGAAGCCAATATCCACTCAAACTCATTTAACACAATGAAGAGATATGGATTTAAAATCCTTGATTCTATTAACTCATATAAGATTCTGGATCACATGAAAGATATGATAAAATATTTGAGATAGAAGAAAATTCTAGTGATTTAATCAAGAAATACATAATCAAATATTTTCTAACCAAGAAGAAGAAAAGAAAATTAAGTTTATAAAAAAAAGGGTGGGAAGCTAAGAATCCAAAAATTCAAAATTTCAAGTTTGGAAAGACATAGAGAAGAAAGAAGGGATTATAATTCTCCAAATCCATGCACCGTAGACACATCCATTCATATAAGTACACACATAAAACAAGAGACAATCTGAATTTTCTTGTAGTCATTCTATTCAACTTAATTGTGTATACAATTTCGTAAAGCAGTAGAGATTCTACAACTATCTATCATTATCAAAAAGCTCAAACATTATACATTCTACTCGCCAAGAGAATTTTTAGAACAACTTGTAAATGGCCTTGAATTCCTTTTTATAATAGCAAAGCAGCCAAACAAGCTTCAGATCATCTACACATGTTTCAAAATCTCATTAGCCTCAACCAGAATATGGTCTTCATGAGAAACCATTTCTCCTTTTGCAAGAATTCGGTGTAGGTCTTTATATGCTTTTCATAAGCTTCAATAGCCACCAAAGCATTTTTTCTATTCAAGAACCTCACACTGAACTCCATTTGTGACATTTCTTCTACTTTGTTAGCATCATCAAACACTTCATTCATTGTTTTATGGATAAATGCATTCCCAAGATCTTCTTTCCACTCAGCTTCATTTTTTATTTCTCTCGTGTCCTTGAAAAATGTTGGTGGTTGTGTTCCTTGCAGTTTATTGAAATTTTTCAAAGCTTCCCCTAGGTGCCCATGATATTTATGATGTTCATTCAACAATAGATCCATCTCTGACAATATATCCTTTGTCTCATCCATTATAGTTACTAATTGCAATTGAACATCATTATCAAAATGACTTCCATTTTTCTCAAAATTTTGTAACAGTTCTTTCTTTCTCTTTATGTACCTCTCAGTCAATTTCAATCCAAAGTCTATCTTCCTCTATCTTTTGACAAGACCAACAATATCTTGGCACCTGTTCCACATTCTTTGGAAATGAGGTAGCATCTATACAAATTTACCTTTAATCAACTTCCGAGGCATTTTGAACTTATAAATTCTGAGATTGTTACTAAGCCTTTGAGTTTCCTCTTGAGCCTTGGCTACTCATCTTTCTACTTCTATCCTATTTTCCTTCTCGATGGATAGGTAAATATTCAATTGAGTAGCATGATGCTCTATAGATAATAGAATACATTATTGTGTAGAGGTGCTTAATCTCTTATTTATCTTACGATTCTTATGATCTAGCTCCTCGTTCTTAGATGTGAGCTTCTCTACTGCAACCCTGGTAAATAATACAGTAATTACATTTAAATATGCTACCTATTTTGCAATGACATCTTCCACCCTGTAAACCATAAATGGCCCCAAAATATGTTGTGGATCTGCAATGGTGATAGGTCTCTTGTCAAGTGGATACAAACACCATATAGCCAACACTTTGTCACTAGGCCTAAAATCTGAACCATAGTACAACTTATCTATTCCTTCATCACTTAACTCTAGATCCAAACCTTCATATCTCCTAAGATTTTCAAAGGTAATGGAAGAGGACATGCCTATCCCTGGAAGGAGCATAAATCCTGCTTCTTTTAGCAATTTTTTTCCCTTCTTTGGGGTCATGTCCTTGGTTTCTTCGTGGACCTCTGCCCAAATTTATTTGATAACCTGATCTATTTTCTCTGAGGGTGTATCACAAGTTCTTTCATTCAATTTCCTTCCCATGAATTTATTAATAAACACTTTGAACTTTCTTGTATTGATGAAGTCATCATCAAATATAAACTTCTTGGAAGCTAGATCTCTAACTTCATCTGTTAAGAAATTGGCAAATTCAGCAATGTTGTCATCTTGATCATTTGCGGGCTAGTAAGTTGGCACATGCACTTGCATTTTTTGAATAACCTCTTCCTCTTCCTCATGGGGTGCTGTACTTTCTCCCACATCTTTTGATACTTCCTATCCTACTGATGGAGTGGGAGACATTTGAGCTAAAGGAGGAACATCCCTATGTCCTTGCACCATGATGGATGAGATAGTGGATTCAGATGGGGAAATGATTGTCACATTTGATATCAACCTAGATTCATGTTGGAGTAATAACTTCATCTTCTGACTTTATCATAGACGTCTGAAAATGCACCCTTGTATGTAGGGTCAGCCAACTTTCTCACTTTCTCAGATTGATGGATTATTATCCATGCTTTAACCCTTTCCACAGTAGCTTCATAAGTGGGGAAATTCCTTGTTAATTCCTCTTTGAGCACAAATGTGTTACTGTATGTGCCCAAACTTTCACAACTTCTTGAAAATGTGATGTATCCTTTTGGATCAAATTTCTATCCCTCTGAATGTAGGGGTAACTTATAACTATCCAAGATATTGATGGATTTTGCAAAGCCAGATGATGAAGAAACTTGAAAGTCTCCAATATGAAGATAAGAAGGGAGAAAAGAGGCCTTATGTGACTTATCAAAAGGAGCATCTACCCCACACATTTTTCTGATTATTTCTAGATATGCCAATCTATTGGGAAGTATCAAAGACAACAAATGTGGTTGTCCCTCAAATCCATAGATTCTTATGTAAGTATGCTTCTCTATGATGTACCAATTGTTGGCATTTGCATGAAGATTGCATTAATGAGATGTTATGTTGTCATTGATGTTAATTAAACCGGTAATATTATTGTGATAATATTATTTTGTAATCGGTAGGAAGAGCTAGTGAAAGGAAACTGCAACCGATAGGTAAGTTTGTGGAGTGAACCGATATTGCTAAGTATCGGAGAGTTGAACCAGTAAACCCTAATCAATTAAGTCTGGTGAATTGGTTATATTGGTTTATGATCTGATGGTGAGAGGTAATGATTATGACATGTATGCATATTGTATGAAGAGAGTTTCAAAGTATTTTTGGCGCATTGAGGTAACAGTTTTTTTCTTGGGAATGAGAAAGTATACTGCATGTAATGCAAAGCGTGTGATGAGTTACTAAGTTTGATGAAGCGGTGATCAAGGAGAAATCGAGGCTTTCTTGAATGATGTGTAGAGATTGTTATGTAATCCAATGGTCATACTAGAACCGACTTGTTTGTAATCTCTATGTGAATTAGGTTTGTGTTGTGTTACTGACCTAGTTGATTTGTTTATACGATTGATGAGTTGTTTAGTTTCAGAGTTGGCAAAGTTTTAGTTGAGTGTGTGGTTGCCAAACTGGATGATGTATTTGTAGTTTGAGTAAAGGCAGATAGGAGCATGAAAAGGATCTTAACATGCAAGTGTAGTGCTATTCAAATAGATCGGCAAACTTCTGTTGTTTGCTAACAATTACAGTAGATTGAAATCCCCTCATTGGGTGGTCCCTAACAGGATCTGTTCTTAACAGGACTTTGTGTAATGCTTTAACAGGCTTGGCTCCTAACAAGGTGAACTTCAGAAGAGTTCAAATAGTTATCTTGTGAGTCTCATCTCACCGTGGTTTTTCCCATTTGGGTTTCCAAGTCAAAAATATTGTGTCAAGTGGTGAATGTTTTTGTGGTTATGTTTTATATGGTTGATTTTCTTAACTACTTAATCCACTTTGATAAGTCATGATTGTTAGGATGACCGGTGAACAACTGAGAGGGGGGGTGAATCAGTTGTTAACATATTATATCAATCAAACCACTTAATAACCTTTAATCAGAGCATATAAACATTAAGTACCGGAATAGAAAAAATAGATACCGGTAAACAATACAACTTAACAATAAAATAGACAATGCAACCATACCACATAACACCATGATTTGTATGTGGAAAACCCAGAAAGGGAAAAACCACGGCGGGAAGCCTACCCACAATCAGATGATACTTCTGTAGAAAGTATGTGATACAATGAGGGGCTTGTACATGCAGGAAGGCACACTGTCTAGAGCATAGTGCTCATTACAAAAGAGTATCACTGACTATAGAGAGGTTATAACCACCTCGAGATAATTGGACAACAATCCAAAAGAATGAACTACCAAAGATAGCATCTACCATGGTTGATTACAGTCCTAGTTAAGCTCAATATCAAAGGCCTTTGACCTCTTCTTTAAGCCCAATTCGATCCTCAATGATCGACCAAAACTCCTTCGCATATGATATTACATTTCCATTCCCATACCATAATCTACAATGAGATCTTACATCAATTTATACCAACCCTAAGGCCTAAACCAATTAGGTCAGCCACCTAAAAGATATTACAATAAGATAATTACATACATCCATATTACAATGATATGCCATGTCTTCTTGAGACCAAAACAACAATAACCAATCCATGAATCATCTCAATAACATGTAGAGAACACGTTAACATGATACCAGTCCATAACCTAGATAGGTATCAGACCTAATCTGGGTCCACCATGCCAAAGAAATGTCTTCAATCAGTTGAGGCATGATCAAAGAACATCTTCAGCATCCTGAAATCCATGTAGAAGCCGCACCAACACCACTTATGCATCCTATCCAAGATTCTCAATAAAAAATCTACTGGTAAAACCTTAAACCCATGTCGGTAAGGGTTTAGAAGAGTGTACGATATCATCGATCACCAAGTCAATACCAACTGACCAAAACATACTCCAGGAACATGTAACACATAAAATCAAACATACTCCATTGATCCAAACATGTCGGAAGTATCCAAGAGAAAGTCCCTTCTGTCGGTAACACTAGATCTTATTTCGGTAACCAAAACCTGTCTACCAGTAACCAACCATAACAACTAGTGTTGACATGAATGACAAAACATCAATGCAACACATAATCAATTCATCCATAATGCCAATAATGAACTAACAACAATATGAAATGAAGTTTTACTTATGTCTGTAAAAGTATTTGGATGTTTGTGAGTTACAAGTTGTTTACTATTAATCTATTGTAATAGTCAATCGGTTTAAGCTTGACAGTGATATTATATTAATAGTCCTAAGTTTACTTTGAGAGATTGATTTTGAGATTAGTGAAGTTTATCAGTTTTTCTATCTACTAATTCACCCCCCCCTCTTAGTAGTTGACCGGATCCCTGGTTCTTTCATCATACCATCAATTGGTATCAAAGCATCTCAGGTCCTCTAAGGTTTAAGTCTAACAGCTTGAGGTAAATATCTTGTAGATCATGATGAAGAAGGAAGGTTTGAAGTTTAATAGAGAGAACTATAGGATATGGAGTGACAGAATGAAAATTCATATCAAGAGTCTTGGAAATCAATACTTGAACATGCTAATACTCAATATGTTGCACCAAGTGGGATTATGACTAATGATCAAAAGAAAGAGCAGCAAGAAAAAAATCAAGCACTGGAGGCTATTATCAATTTTTTGTCTGATGCAGAGTATGTAGATGTCCATGGTCTGGAGACTGCATATGAGGTATGGAAGAAACTTGAAGAGATTTATAGCGGTGATGAACATGTAAATATTGCCAAGGAAGAGAGTCTAAGAGGAAAGTTTGATGACATGAGGATGGTTTGTTGGAAATGTGCCTCTAATTCACTTGACTTGTGTTCAAACTGATCGAAGTAACCTATCCCAATGGAATAGTTGCCGGTGTGATTCTTGTCGATGGGCTGATGGAACCCTCTTCTTGTGATCAGGCTATCTGGTGAGCAAGTTCGAGATGATCCAACGGCTGTCGCTATACCACGATGGGAAGATGATAAAAATTTATTCATTGTGGTTTGGCGACCAAGTGATGGGGCCCAACAAGAGAGCAACTTAGGTGAGATAACGGTTGAGCAGATCAAGGTTGATCTAATGGCGGTCATTAGGTCACGATGGGAAATTACTCGTTAGACTTTCCATCATGACCCAGTGACAAAGAAGAGCTTCATTTGGAGCGGATAGTGAGGTCGTGCTAAGGTGGTAGGGCAAGGACTCCAGAGCCAATCAGGAAGTGACAAGTGGAATAAGTGAGCAACTAAGGCAAGTTAAAGGTTGAGTAGATCACAGATGATCGGATGACGATCGCAGAAGATCTGATGGCGATCATTAGGTCACGATGGGAAATTGCTCATTAGACTTTCCATCATGACCCACTGACAAAGAAGAGTTTCATTCTGGGCAGATAGTGAGGTTGTGCTAAGGTGGCAGGGCAGGGACTCCGAAGCCAATCAAGAAGTGACACATGGCATAAGTGAGCGGCTAAGGCAAGTTAAAGGTTGAGTAGATCGCATATTATTGGACGACGATCATAGAAGATCTAATAGTAGTCGCTAGGTCGCGATGGGAAATTGCTCATTAGACTTTCCATCGCGACCCAACGACAAAGAAGAGTTTCATCTGAGTGGTTAGTGAGGTCGTGCTAAGGTAGCAGGGCAGGGACCCCAGAGCCAATCAAGGGTTGCCACATGGTGGAGCTCAGAAAGAGGAAAGGGGTATCATCGGAGATCGGGAGAACTAGTTTTTTGCTACACCGATACCTGATGAGGTCACCTTCGGTGATTGGGTTTATATCGGTGATTGGGTTGACAAGATGGAAGCTATGTCGCTGATCGATTCGTTGTGGTGTCATCAGGAGATCAGGTCTACCTGTTGAAGGCTATCTTGATAAGCCGATGGAGCCAATCTGTTTGGAGCCGCATTAGTGGAGTCACCTACTGGTTCATCAGGAGATCGGAGCAATGCATTTGTGGTTTTTCTAATGGTTGATGTAGTAGAGACCAACTACGGGTGTGCATTCAAACCTAAGTCCAAAAAGGTGAAACACTTGGACACTGAAGATGGTCTTGTTGGTATATATGAATACAAACTGACCTGACTTCCCGACGAATGTGGGATAATGGACGAGTCATGAATATAGGACAGTCGATGGTTAGACTTCTTGGCAGTTGGAGAGACTAACTGTTGTGTGAACTGCATTAGATAGATGTAATTAGAGTAGCCAGAGGAAACTGAAACACAATGTTGGTTAGGTGGGTGGATGTTATTGAATGACAGATGGTTGGACTCCATAACAGTTATGCTTAACTGAAACGTTGTAATCGATGTCTGATATATATGTTGCTATAGATGTAACTGGTGTGAGAGAGGTTACTGTGTGATGTATGGTGTGGAGTCATGTATGTTTGAAACCTGAGTGTTCTGCATAGGTGATGACTGTGATCCGAACATAGATTCTAAGAGCAAATGCCTGTGAAGAGGATCTGTAACTTTATTGTAACCTTCTGTTAACTATGAATAAAGTGATCTCTCTTTGGTGGTGGGGTTTTTACCCATAAGGGTTTTCCCACGTAAATCTGGTGTTAACTCTCTATTGTGTTTTCTGTGTGATTAGTTTTTCCATTAGTCTATGTATATCTTAATGTTTTGCAAAAGAATTTAAAGACATACTTGCTCGATTCCCCTTAGAATTGACATTAGGAAGGCATTTCCACACTGTGCTTTCCTTACAAGTGGTATCATCCTTGTTGGGTAGGGTTAGTTTTTGTGTAAATTCTAGTTTCAGTGGGAGTTTAGCAGAGTGTTTATTTGTCTTGTTTGCAGTTTAAGATGACAAACACCTCTGGGTGAATGGACATTGAGAAGTTTAATGGCTCCAACTTTGAGTTGTGGAAACTTAAAGTTGAAGATTTGCTAGTTGATAGAGATCTCTAGATTGCAGTGGCTGGAGCTAAACCTACAGGCATGAAACAAGAGGACTGGGACCTTGCAAATAGAAAAGCCAAAGGGTTGATCAGAATTTATTTGGTAGACTTTGTTCTATTAAATGTTCATGAGGAGAAGACTGCTATTCTTCTGTGGAAGAAACTTGGTGATATTTATCAGGGAAAGTCTCTGGTAAATAAGTTGTTCTTGAGGAAGAATTTGTATTCCTTGAAGATGGACAAGGGTACATCTTTAGCAAATCATCTAAAATTTTTCAACATAATTGTTGCACAGTTAACCTTTGTAGGAGTCAAGATTGATGACGAGGATTGATGTATACTTATGTTATGTTCTCTGCCTGACACATGGGATCATCTGGTAATGAACATTGGGAGTACAACAACCACGCTGATAATGGAAGGTGTGGTTGCTTCACTACTGTCAGAAGAAACACGAAGAAAATCTTCTGAGATGGTCAAGGAGGCTCTTGTTGTTAGAGGAAAGAAAGAGGAAAAGAAGGCTAAATCCAAGTTAGAGGAAAGTTCTAAGTCTCCTGGAAAGAAGTCCAAAGTGAAGTGCTAGAATTGTGGGCAGGTTGGTCATATTCGAAAGGATCGCAAAGTGAAGAAGAAGAAAGAAAATTAGAGTTCTTCAGAATCTAGGTCCTCACAGAATGAGGATGGAGATGCCTTCTGAGCTGCTTTGGCAAGTCATACATCTATTGATGTCTGGTTCAATCTTCATGAAGAAGATGTTTATCATGGTCTCGTGTAAGACTTGGTACCATGTTTGGCAGTGACGTATATTCATCACTTGATGGTGGATGATCTTCATGTGACTGAAGATGCTAACATCTTGAGGATTCATAAGTCCTTGGTAGAGATGTTGTTTATGTTTTAGCATGTTATTATCATTAGGTTGTTTTTATTGTGTCGTGGTGCACTCTTGAGATGCATTTAGAGTTATGGTATGACATGGAGGAGCTCATATGGAGCATATTATCTCTTTGGATGAGATGTTTTAGATCATGGTTGTCATGTTTAAGTTCTTGATTCTATAGTTGGAATTTTGACATTGATCTTGGTTATTTTTGTGTTGTGAGGACACTGATCATTGGCTTGATACTTCATGATATTGTGGTTTTTCATTTGGAGTTTTGGCATGGGTTGATCAGTTAAAGGTACTCATGGATACATGGAAATATAGTATACCTTGGAGGTATGTATAGTTGGATGTGCTAGCACTTGTTGTAGGTGTTTTTCCAACTATGTTTGTGACAAATGTTGGTACATTCGGTTAACCTTTTTTGGATTGAGAGTTTTGTATTCTTGGGAGACAGAGTTATGTTTTTCTGTGAAACAAATTATATGGTTTTCTCAGTGGATAGCTTGTATGTTTGTCTAGTGGCAATGGCATGGTAGAAGGTAGGTATGTCCATGAATGAGATGTGACTACTCTGCAGGTATCTCAATGATGCACATAGTAAATTCTATTTCCTGATGATTTATGATCGAGTGGTATATCAACATTGATGGGCTTTAGAGTCCATGTTTCTCAGTTATTTCTGTAAGTGTTTGGCAGTCCAGTGAATTCCTCGTCAAGTGGGAGTTTGTTGGAAATGTGCCTCTAATTTACTTGACCTGTGTTCAGACTGATCGAAGTAACCTATCCCGATGGAAAAACTGTCGATGTGACTCTTGTCAATGGGCCAATGGAACCCTCTTCTTGTGATTGGGCTATCAGATGAGCAAGTCCAAGATGATCCAATGACTATGGCTATACCGTGATGGGAAGATGATCAAAAATTATTCATTGTGGCTTGGCAACCAAGTGATGGGGCCCGACAAGAGAGCAACTCAGGTGAGATAACGATCGAGCAAATCAAGGTTGATCGGACGATAGTCATTAGGTCACGATGGGAAAATTCTTGTTAGAATTTCCATCGTTACCTAGCGACAAAGAAGAGCTTCATTCCGAGCGGATAGTGAGGCCATGCTAAGGTGGTAGGGAAGGGACTCCGGAGCCAATCAAGAAGTGACATGTGGCATAAGTGAGCGGCTAAGGCAAGTTAAAGGCTGAGTAGATCGCAGATGATCAGATGATGATCGCAGAAGATCTGATGGTGGTCGCTAGGTCACGATGGGAAATTGCTCGTTAGACTTTCCATCGAGACCCAGTGACAAAGAAGAGTTTAATTCTAGATGGATAGTGAGTTTGTACTAAGGTGGCAGGGTAGGCACTCCAGAGCCAATCAATAAGTGACACATGGCATAAGTGAGCGACTAAGGTGAGTTAAAGGCCGAGCATATCATAGATGATTGGATGTTAATCGCAGAAGATCCGACGATGGTCGCTAGGTTGCAATGGGAAATTGCTCATTAGACTTTCCATCGTGAACCAGCGATAAAGAAGAGATTCATTCTGGGTGGTTAGTGAGGTCATGCTAAGGTGGCAGGGCAAGGACCCAAGAGCCAATTAGGGGGTGCCATGTGGCAGATCATAGAAAGAGGAAAGGGGTATCATTGGAGATCGAGAGAACTGGTTGTTTGCTACATAGATACCCGATGAGGTCACCTTCAGCGATTGGGTTGATATCGGTGATCGGGTTGACAAGATGGAAGCTATGCCGATGGCTTAATCGAGTCATTGTGGTGTCATCAGGAGATCGGGTCTACTTGTTCAAGGCTATCCCGATAAGCCGATGGAGCTGATCTATTTGGAGTTGCATTAGTGGAGTCATCTACTGGTTCATCAGGAGGTCAGAGCAATGCATTTGTGGTTTTTCTGATGGATGATAGAGTAGAGACCAACTATGGGTGTCCGTTCGAACCTAAGTCCAAAAAGGTGAAACACTTGGACACTGAAGATGGTCTTGTCAGTATATATGAATATGAACCGACCTGACTTCCTAACAAATGTGGGATAATGGACAAGTTAGACTTCTTGGCGGTTGGAGTGACTAACTGTTTTGTGAAATGCATTCGACAAATGTAATTAGAGTAGCCAAAGGAAACCAAAACACAATGTGTCTACCCCAACTATAATGACAATAATAATACCTCTAATTGAAATCTCAATCCGAAGTTTGGACATTCATATGGTAGAGTTTACTATTTTCATGGCTGGTGTTCATTTAGTTGTCAATCCACGAACATAAAACTTGAAATGGGTCTGCAATATATATGCACTAAACTCCTTAAATGATTATTCTAGATTACTATAGTGACTAACTGTAAAGTAGAAAAATCGAACCCTAGTTGTTCTCCCCTCCCCAACTCCAAGGAGAGAGAGAAGGGGGAGTCACTAGGGTTGATGGTTTTCACTTAAGAGAGACTTTACATTCAAAGGAGTGGTTGAAAACCACAAGATCCAATCCCATGCAATGCAAGATTGGATTCTAAATGTGTTTCAAGGGTTAAGACATCAAGGATACCCTCTTTTGTAAAGAATGTAGATAGAAAGATTGAACTAGGAATGCATGTAAAATAGGAAAGATTCGCTTATAAACAGAGATAGGGATATGGGATGAAGCTACGGACCTGGAATTAGTAGTAAAATGTCGAGACGGTGCTGTTCTACAAATTTGAGCGAAAGTTGACGGGACGATGGCGCCCGGCGTGCACACGGTCCTCCGGAAAATCCGCGAAATGAAGGGGGATCTATTCGTCTCTGCACAAGGATTCCAGATCTTCAATTACAACTGCATACCTGCAACCTACACACAGAAAAGAGAGGACAATTGGGGGGTTAGGGATGAGGGGTTTGCCTTTAGGTCAAACCCCGGTTTTGGAATTAACCAAGAAATGAGAATGCTGTAAATGTAAATGTTTGTAATGTAAACAAGTACTGATACCTTGTTGTAAGAATGTTTGTATTCTTACATGTGAAGGTGTAATGTGTTGTATGTTGTATGTGATCTCCTCTTCAATGGTTGAATCCTTGTCTTGAATGCAACACTTAGCCTTGAATGGAGACTTGGAATGCTTGAATGCTTGAATATCGTTTTCGCCTCTTTTTCCTCTATGTCCTCCTCAAATGGGAGAGGAAATGTAGTTTATATACTTGTCACTTAGGGTTGAAAGACTGATTTTCCCGACCTTAGGCCGACCAGGAAATATTATTTTCCAACTTGCAAACTTAAAGACCCGAAGCCCCAAAAGAGACCGGGCCCAAAATAGGGCCAGGGACCAGGGTGCTGGGTGCCATGGTCCTGGGGGACCAGGGCGTTGGGCACCCTAGTCCTGAAGGACCAGGGCGCTGGGCGCCATGGTCCCACCTCCAGGGACAGCGAGGTGCAAGGAGGATCAGGCCAGGGTACTGAAAAATGCAGTTTTTGATGTCATGAACAAGTTTCGGGGTCTCCATTCAGGTTTCGTGTTGCATCGCCATCGTGAAGACCCAAATGCAGTTGAAATTGCAAGTGTCACAATTTTAGGATGCTACATTTAGCCCCCACTTTAGCGGGAGTATAAGCGTATGCCAATACTTTCGGTAAAGTACAAGGAAACAACATTGAAAAACTTTCACCATGTCAAGGAGGCAAGATACACCAAGGCCCCAGTGGACTAAGGATCTTACGACTTCGATTGACAAAGTAAAAGGGAAGATCACAAGGGAGAACCATGACTGTCAGTAGTAAGGTTCCCTCACTATGAGTCATGCAAGAAAGATATCAAAAATTTTCAAGGAAAAGCTAAATTTGTCAAGAAATTTTCAAGTATCTTGAAAAGATATGAACGGGATGTATGCCCCCCTACGTTAAAGCGATCGCACATGCCTCACCGGGGGTGATTTCTTTAAGGTAGTGATACATATAAGAAATGAGAAAGGAGCACGTTATCACAAGGATTTAGCCCCCAAGTGTGAGATAAGCCCAAGGATAATAGACACAAAACACAAAGCACGAGGTGACTTCGCTTTCCTCGGGGTCAGTATGCTGTATGATAATTCATGTATATCATATGTATGTATGCATAATTGTTCTTCATTCCCCAATCAAGGAAGGTCACCTAGAAGAAGGGAACACATGTGTCTTTTGAGTCAACATGAGAGAGACCAAAAGAGATCTCAATGTTTTGCATCGTCCTCAAGTAGACAACACTAAGGACAACAAATAGAAGAATGAGAATAACACATAGAAGAAGTGACAAAAGAGAGGAGGAGAGAATCTGTTATGCTAATGAACTAGTCTAGCATGTCATCTACCCCTCGATCTTGCTGATCAATATTTCGGGAAGGTAGGAAACACGCTATAGGAGGAACATCCAACACAGTAGATGGAGCTATCACAAGATCCAAACAAGGGCTATGTTCATATCCCAAGCCACGGTGTTCTTGTCTAGGAGCTAAGATAAGTGCTTTAGAAAATTCGTTAGATAGATGGTTATCAACATCAACATATTCATATTCACTATCAGAATGGACAGGAGTAACATTTTCATCATGAATAACATTTTCATCTATATCATCATCAAGATTTATAAAAATAGGATCTTTAACTCAGACAGGATCAAGACCATCATGCATCTTATGTTTAGGAGATTTTGGCTCAATCGTCGGCTGAGGAGAAAATGGAATAATATTAGTTGAAGGTGTTTTTGGGGATTGCAAAGTTTGAGAGGCAGCTGCCTGAGCTCTAAGATGATGCTTTCATCGGCGTTCACATGCAGAACGATTTCGTCTAGTCTTAGTAGGAAGTTGTGAAGATTGAGGAGGAGGAATGTTCTCATCCTTATCACTTGGGTGTTTAGGTTGTGGTCTCTTAGGTTGAATAATAGGAGAAGAGGAAGGTCTCTTCTCTCCATAAGAGGAAGGAGGAGGAACTGCTCCATATAAGGGAGGAATATTTGGTTTAGGAAGGAGACCAAGTCCATCATGACGAGGAGGTATAGGTCTACTTTTAGGAAGTTTATTAGATATAGGCATAGTCACATTCATAGGGATGGGTTGGGAATCTTCTTGAGGAAAGACATTAGTTTTATCTTTCAAAGGAAGAACTTCCTTCTCAAGAATGATAGGAATATCAAGCTTAGGTGTTCTAGGTTCGCTTAGAGATAGGATCATATCTTTTTTCCACTTTTGATAAGATTTGAAAAGATGATCACTTCATGGTGGAAGAGATTGGAATTGTTTAGGTCAAAAATAATCAATAGGAATGCTAGAAGTTCTTTCAGCTGGTTTAAAGAGACTATGATTGACAGTAACAACTTCACCATTATGGGGAAATTTCAAACACTTGTGAATAGGAGAAGCAATAGCTTTCATGGAAGATAGCCAAGGATAGCCTAGCTTCACACGAAATTGTTCGGATGATGGAATAATAGCAAAGTCCACATCAAGGGATTTGTTATGGACCTAAATAGGTAATGTAATAAAACCAATTGCAGGAGAAGAAAATGCATCAAATAATTTCACAACCACATTTGTTTCATCATAGATCACTTGATTCAATTGCAAAGTAAAAAGAAATTCTTCAGTAATGACATTAACCATACAAGAAGAATCAATAAGCACTCCACGACAAGGTGTATTCTTGACTTTTGCAACTATATATAAAGGACCATCAGGTGCCCTGATAGTTTCACTAGAATCAAAGGTGATGGAAGGTTCTTTAGGGATTTTCTGCTGCTCTACAAAGTTAATCACATTCGGAGTCATGGACACAAGATCATCAGGTGAGATAGAGGAATCAGTAGTATCAATCGCATTAGAGGTATGAGAAGGTAATGGATCAGTAAAAATCTGAAGATTTTGGTTAGGAGGAGCTACAAATGTGTTGCCTTTATCATTCACACCAGAAACAGAGATAGTATTATTATCAATCAAATCTTGAATTTTACCTTTTAAAGCAAAACATTTTTCAGTATCATGCCCAGGATGACGATGAAATTGACAAAAAGATTTGTTATCAAAATAGGGTGAATTAATCTTTGCAGGATCTATTTTCTTTATAGGAGGAAGAGTAAGCACATTTTGTTCCAATAACTTATTCATAATACTATACAATGATTCATTCAAAGGAGTAAACTTTCTTTCTTTCTTGAAAAACTTAGAAATAGGAGGCACACCTGATGCTGCATTCACATTGTTATTGATGATGTTTTCATTGAATTTAATGAACTCTCTGTTCGGTTTAAACTTCCCAAATGGTTGTTGACTACTATCACCCTTATCACTTGGAGCCATAGGATTTGCTTGTTCCATTTGGCTCACAGTCAGTTGATAATTGTGAAGAGTTGCGCACAACTGTTGGAAAGAAGTAAACTCAGAAAACAGGAGTTTTTCTCTAATATCTTTTTGTAAATTAGAAATAAAGATTCTTTGAATATCATTGTCAAGTACTGGAAAAGAAATTTGAGCATACAAATGCTTATATCTACCAATGAAATCAGTCACTTTTTCTTTAACACCTTGTTTACAATGTGTAGACACCCAAAAATGGTCAACGCTTGCGAGGTCATACTTTAACATTTGCGCATTACCTCATTTTAGGTTTTTGCGTCGCATTAACATTTCTCCTATGTCACGCACTTGGTCTTTATCATTTGCGAACATCGAGTCATTCTTCTACATTCTTCAATCATCTCGTCCTCGAATTTGGTCTTGTCGACAACATTATCCGGTCATGATTTTGATCAATCTTATCCTATCGCATCAATGTGCGTATTCAATCTTATCATTCTAGACATCATCAATCCTAACTAGGGTTTTGTCCTTCTATCAATCTTATCAATCGTATCATCAATCCTTCAATCTTGTCATTTTAACGATCGATTTGTCATCAATCGCTGTCATGTGCAATCTTGTCATTTTTGCGATCGATTTGTCATCGATCGTGGTCATTTCCAATCTTGTCGTCTTGCAACCTATTTTATCATCGATCCTCGTCCTCTTGTCAATTTTGTCATTTTGTGATTATTTCGCTATCGATCATTGTCTGTCTTAATTATGTCAATTTGGATCAATTTGTCATTGTTCCTCGTCAATTGGCGCATTTATCAATCAAATCATTTTGTCGCATTGGTCATTTATCAATCCAAAATCAAATCATGATCAAGTCAATTATCTTTGATCAAGACCTAATTCATCTCTTTAGGGTTTTATGATTTATTCATTTAACCTAATTTGTCATTTCTTCCTCTAGGATTACTAAATTATTTATTAATCCTAAGTCTTCTTATTACAATTAAATCTTTATTTAATTGGCTAATTATTCCTCTTTGTGAATTGATTAATAAATGAAAAATTATTAATTAATTCACTAATTCCTAAATTCTAATTTCTATCAATTTCTAATTCCTAATTTGTCATCAATTTCAATTTCCTAATTTTTCAAATTTCTAATTCCTTTTCCCTCCTAATTCATCTCCTAATTCTATGGGAGTGACATTTCAATTTGTCATGAAATTGTCATAATTGATAATCAATCAATTTTGACATGGAATGTGTCATAATTTGTCATCAATTATCAATCAATCAAAAATTGTGCATGGAAAGTGCATAATTTGTCATAATTTGTCATATTGATTTGCAATTTCCATTTGAATTGCATCATGCCAATCTTGTCATTTATCCAATTCTTCTATAAATTGGATAATTTTCTTCAATCAACCCCATCATGAATCCCGAATTTCTATCAAACTACCGAACTTTCGTTTCTAGTACTCTTGAGCTTTTTGCTTTCAATTGTGTGAGCACTTGTAGGTGAGATCCACAAACCCATTGAAGAGGAAAGAACAAAAATGGAGCCGCATGGAAGAAGCATCCGAACTGTTATATGGTTTGCGTGACATTTTCTTTTAAATGCTTTGTTTTTGTGCCTCTATTGAATGTGCTTTGGAATTAGGTTCATTTCAATGAGAGTTCTTTTGATTGAGTTATCATGTCTTGTGTTTGTGATTGATTTACCTATCTTGTGATGATTCCTAATTTCTACGCTACATTAACTGGTGAACCCGACGTGAATACTAACCTTCTAACCATCTTACTGTGTTTTGGAGTGCTTCTAAGTTGATTTGCAGGTCATAAACTCAAAGACAGGGCCGTGCAGTGCATTCTGGACACTCCTGCGCCTGTGTGAAGCATTCTGCGCCTGTGTTGAAACATCTTGTGTTTGTGTTGAAACATTTTGCGCTTGTGTTACACATCCTGCACTTGTGTCCTAACTTCTGCGCCTGTGTAAAGTCCAGATCAGAGGTGAAAAAATGCAGTTTTTACATGAAATCTTTGGTGTTTTTGCATTTTGTTTTCTATGCTTTGGATTTTGGTACTGATTATTTATGAAGGATCTTGGCATACGCATGACAAAGACTAAAAATCAAACTACTAACATGTGTTATGCAGATTTGATGGTCAAAGACAACAAATCAAACATCTAACTAGGGTTTTGCAGGTTGCCTTGGAGAAACAACCAAATTGTGTGTTTGAGATTTTTAATTAGGCACTTAGTGATTTATAAATAGGTGGAAATGAACCTTTGTTTGCTTTATTTGTCAAGTATGACATTGGAGTAGGAGAGTATGCTCTCATCCTTCATAGGGTGATCAGAAATCTAGATCTTCGATACCATGCTTGTGTTGTTGATTGTTTGTCTCCATTAGAGGGCCTGCCTTCCCGACCACTTTGCTTTAGTAAGCGAGTGATAATCATGAGAAGGGAATGACCCAAAGTGAGTACGGCTAGAATTCCTTGGCATTCTAACTCACTATAAAAAAATACCCGATGAGCGAAAGCTTTGAAGGAAGTGTTACGTGGGAATTGCAGTTACTTGGGAAGTGATGACCCTTGAACTCTTTCTCATATCAACATCTAAGTAGGGCCTCTTGGTCTAAATCGCGCTTGCGCGACTACATTTGTTTGGTATCTTGATGGGATTAATGTCTCAATCATGCTTGCATGACATCAAGGAGTAATGCTTAACAGAAATCCTTACTACATACCTTGTTTTTAGAGGCCAAAAAACCTTTCTAGTTGCTTGAGAAGGACAAATTCGGATACTTGGAAGAGATACTAAGTTCACCATGGGGAGATTCCATGGGGACTGATGCTTGGCTGCCCTGAGAAGTGAGTGCCGTGGAGGGGAGCCCGTGGGGTCAAGCATCTATGTATTCTCCTTGAATCTCATAATGAGTCTACCTCTCAAGTACCTAATGTCTTTGCCTACCCTAGGGAATGTGGAAATGAGCATGATTGTCTTGAGTCTAAGTTATAACATCTTGTATTCTTTGATTGTCAAAAGTTGAATGTTATCCCATTTCAAAAGCAAAACACATTGATCAAAACAAGATTAAACACAAGAGACATTCATCCAACAAAAATTCAACAAGATTCAAAGATCATATTCCTAAAGCATGGTTATCCAACATTGTTCAAAAACTTGTCTTAACTCTTATGTCACTTACATTTAGGTTCATCCTAGGTTGCATTTTTCAAAGTCATTATCAAGTATCAAAGTTAGGTTTCACCTAAGTCATACTTCTTTTGCATATCAATAAAATTCATCCATTTGCATATGTCCTCTTGCATAAGAGTAATATCATTTCATAATTAAACCTTAGGTTTCATCTTAGGTTGACATTGTCATACATTTGCATTTGCATATCCCAAGTCTCTTCATTAGGCCTAAGTCATTGTCATATCATATTAAGATCATTTGCATATTAATTGTCCTTTTGCATATAGTG
The DNA here is from genome assembly GCF_030272615.1 of Cryptomeria japonica. Lineage (NCBI taxonomy): Eukaryota > Viridiplantae > Streptophyta > Pinopsida > Cupressales > Cupressaceae > Cryptomeria > Cryptomeria japonica. The sequence continues at coordinate 975,930,347 of NC_081407.1, forward strand.
TCAAACCTAGGTCTTGTCATCCTTGAGTAATCCTAATCTTTAATAAACCCTAAGTCATTGTTAGGAAGTCTAGACCTCATCAAAGTCTTTTGTCCTTTTGTCATCAATATCATTTCGTCAAACCTAGCTTAGTATCCAAGCGCATAGGGGAGACATTTTCATCTTGTCCTTTGTCAATTAAGTCCTTTTGTCCTTTGAGGTCTAGATGTCATTTCAATTTCCTAAGGGTCTCTTTTAGATTTGCATTCATAAGTTTGTCAAGATCTTCAAAAACAACCAAAAACATAGATTGCATTTTCATATATTTGGTTTGCATTTAGTTGCATATCATATATTGTCTTTGAAAAATTCCAAAAAAAAAATTGCATTTGCATAAGTGACATGCCTGTTGAGACAAGATCAAGATCTAAGAAGATGAGTGAACCAATGTATCAATCCATGGATAACATAGTAAATTCGCAGTTTCAAACTAGTCAAACAGTGCAAGTTGAAGGTTCATTAAACACATCTCTACCACCATATGGAACGGTTCAACTTGGACCACCTCCATTATATGAACCAGTATTTGTACCCATGAAACCAGGACATGGGAGTGTTCCACCAACTCCAAGAGGAAGTGCACCTTTTAATTGGGATCAACCAAATTTGCAACATGATATTCGAACTCAAACATTGTATGAAGACCAAACTCTTTCACAAGGATTCGGTTCAGACCAAGGTATTCAACAAGAAACGAATCCAAATGTCCAACCAGATTCTTCATCTGATTCTGACACTTCTGATGAGGACGACATGTTCCTTCAAGATCCCAAGGTAATAAAAAGGATGGATAAGTTCCTGGGCAAAGTCTTTAAAATGTGTCCTCAAAAGTATCTTCACATGATGGGTAATATGGCTTCCTTAAATGAACCAATTAATGTGCAAACACAACAAGGCAGTGAGCCGTTAAGTTTCTCTTCATATCCCAATGAAGAAATTGTGCAACAAGCAACTCAACCTACCTTGATGAGTAAACGCGCTTCAAAGGAATTGACAATGACTATTCCTCAAAAGTCATCATTTGAGACGATACATAATCCATTATTCAATACAACGCCTGTAATACAAGATCAAATGAAGACCATGCAAATATCGACAGTGGTTCCTCAACAAGAAGTGGTTCCTCATATGCATAAAATTGGATCAACATCTAAAATACAAGAAAGTTTCACAACTGGAATGCCTAATGTCAATAATGTCCAAAGAAATTCCATGGTGCCACAAAGTTCTTATGTATCTTTGTCAAACACTATTGCGACAGATCCTTCGATAATGGCTACACAAAGAGCTATAGATAGTGGTTTGCACCATCAGCAATTGTTGCAACAATTGAGTAATACGCAGAAGGTACGATCGAATGTGCAAACAAATGATGTGCAACAACAACAATGTCGCATTCGACAAGAAATTGCAGCGCCTTCGGCACCATTACAAGTTAACACAAACTTGCAACCATCACAAGGGATTGGACAAACAACACAGCAAGTTAATGCAAGTGCTATACCCCATCCTAAGGAGAAGCAACGAAAATCATCTAAACAAGCTTTTTTACAAATGATTGGATATACACCGCGACGACAATTGGCACAAAGTCAACAAATTCCAATTCGTCAACACCAACAACATGTGCCAAGGCAAACAAGTTATCCTGCTTCACAACCGCAAATGGCACCTATGCAATATCAACCTAGGCTCCAAGAAGCACAACAGCAAAGTCAATATCAAGGCATAGCACAACTGCAACAACAAGAGAAGTACCAAGAACTTTATATGCAGGAGACGCCAAAAATGACCATTGCGGAGTATCAACAGCCGATCGGAAATGCAATATATCAACAAAGAATACCAACTGGGATTAATGATGAACCTCTACAATCTGATACAATTGCGCAACAACTTGAGAAGTTGCGACGAAAAGTTGATGCATTAGAAACTAAAGGAACAAAGAAGTTGTATACAGATCAAGATTTATGTCCTAATCCCTTTGACAAGAGTGTATACATGCCTCCATTCCCTAAGCATTTTGAGGCACCCAACTTTGAGAAATATAGAGGGAATGGCAATCCAAAAGATCATATTTGAGCATTTTACGTGGCATGCACATAAGTAAACTATGAGGATACATATTTAATGCGATTATTTGCACGAAGTCTCACTGGACAAGCTATGGATTGGTATTCTCATCTGCCAGGAAATATAAAGACTTGGTCAGAACTGGCGCAAAAGTTTATATCTCATTTCGTGTTCAACATCGACAGTGATGTGACTATGTCGGATTTATGCAATACCAAACAAAAGCAAGGTGAACCATTAGTGACCTTTTTGCAACGATGGCGAAGTTTGTATAGTCGTTCTTCTCTTGATATACCTGAAGAACAGCAAGTGAATCTGTTTATCCAAAATCTGGTCCCAGAAATGATGTATGAGCTAAAATTGAAAAGTCCTAGTACCATAGAAAAAATCATTAAGAAAGGAATGAATATTGAAGCAGCTCTTGTAGCTAAAGGAATTATCAAGCTCAATAAGGACAATGACAACACAAATTATTCAGGGGATAGAAATAGATTTTGGTATAAGAACAAGAACGTCACTAATGATGGTGTTGTTGATGCGAGAACTGTGAATGCAAATCAACCCCCATTCACAATCAAGAAGTTGAGTGTTCCTAATATGTCGACAATGGAACAAAATCAAGCACCCAGGAACAATGTTACTCAACAGTCGCAATATCAATAGCATGCTCAATAGCTGCAGTATCAACAGCATGCTCAACAGTCGCAATATCAACCGCATGCTCAACAGCTACAATATCAACAACATGCTCAACAACAGTATGCTCAACAATGTAATCAACAACAAGGCCAACAACAAAATCAACAACGCAAACCCTTCCGATCACGGGATGGGCCTCCTCGATAGTTTACACCATTGGGAGAGCCTATCGAATCAGTCATGAAGCAATTAATACAAGCGAAGTTTATCAAACTACCAGATATTAAGGCAGAACCAGCGGTAAAACCGCATTGGTGGAATGATAATGCGTACTGTGAATATCATCGGTCCAAAGGACATAAAACTGCTTCATGTTTTCAATTAAAACATATGATTCAAGATTTATTGGAACAAGGAGTAATTGAGATAGATCCAACCCATCCGACCTCTAATACTGATCATACTATTTTCAAAACTCCTTTGCTTGATCATGACAAGGGTAAAGCGTCGTCTTCCAATTCTGTTCAAACGACCAATTATGCAAATACCGGTTATCACAATGTCATTAATTGTTTTAATGCGTCAAATGAGTATGTGTCCACCTTGAGAATAAAAGGACAAGATCCTTCTTGTGCGGTCACCACTCGTCGATCCAAAATAGTTTTGAAAGGAGCTCTTGCAGCTCCTCCTAAACCAACTCCTGCAAGTCAGTATAATCTTTTGGATCACCTAGGAAAAACACCTGCACAAATATCCATTCTAGAGTTGTTGAAAATGTCTCCCATGCATCGTGCAGTCCTAGATAAAGCCTTGATTGAGTCCACTGTCCCGACAGATATTGATGTTGACCAATTTCAAGCGTGGATTGGACATTTAGCTGTTTCCCAAAATGTCACATTTTCCGATAGTGATATCTCACCTGACAAGCTTCCCCATAATGACCCTTTGCACCTAGAAGTCTTTGTCCACAATTGCAAAATCTGGCGAGTCTTGATAGATGGCGGAGCAGGTCTTAATATCTGCACCTTGAGAGTGGTCATTGGCCTCGGATATACAGAAAATGACATTGATGCTTCCAAAAGGATAACAATCAAAGCCTATGATGACGCTGAGCGCCCATCTAAAGGGATAATTGTATTGCCCATCTGAGTTGGTCCAGTGACGGAAAACACTTTCCTACAAGTCCTAGACCTTGATCTCCCTTATAATATGATTCTTGGCCGTCCATGGATCCATGCAATGAAAGCAGTTCCATCCACCTATCATCAATGTCTAAAATATCCTTACAATGGAACTGAGATAACAATTCCAGGAGATCCTAATCCATTTCAATTCTGTGCTACCTTAAGGGGTACTCCTTAGCAGCAAGTCCCAGTCAATAGAGAAGCCAAATCAGACAGTTATGTGGATCCCAATGCATTATTAGATGTTGTCAAAGGAAAACTAAAGATACAGGACCAAGGGTGTGGAGAATATTCAATGGACCAAACATTCCTCATTGGGAATTTGCCGATGTCTCCAAAATCATATGGCAAACCGCATTTATTGCAAAAGGAACCCAAGGTCATTATTCAATATCAGCCTCCTACTACATTTGCAAGATGGGGAGAACTTGACAAAGAAACTGTAGATGATGATGTCATAGATTGGCTCTATAAAGATCCAACTGAAACCCCATCTGTCAAGTTGCCAGTGGAATTGTATGGCAAAGGATTTACTATGCTGCAGAAGAAAGGATATGATGGCTGCAGTGGCTTAGGCTTGAAAAACAATGGAAGGATAGAACCCATCATACCGGAGAGGCGACCCCCAACTTTAGGGTTAGGTTTTGTACCGTTACGAATTGGATCCACATCTACCAAAAGGTCCACGTGTCGAAAAGGGCGTGATTCTGACGATGAAATAACACCTGAGGTTACCCAACCCGAGACTGATTCTAATGAATGGGAGTGGAGTTCTTTTTCTTCCAGCTCCTATGCCCTTGACAATATCTTCATTGACCCTGATAACTTGCCTATGGAGGATAAACATGAAATAACTCCTCTTCCTAAAACCTGTCCTCATGCTTGGATCGAGTCATTTTGGGATCCCAGCTCCGAATCCGACACAAGCAGTTCAGATAGTGACACCACAGACATTCACATTTTTACCGTATTAGCCCTCTCTATCCTTACAATCGATGATGACGTGCCCCTCATATATCCCCAACTTATCCAATATGACCAACAAGAACCGCTCACGTTGGACTGTTTTCAGAATGACGAAGCAATTGCAGAGTTCCTGGGACTACGGGAAGGCATACCACAGGGCGATCATAAGGCAGGATTTGCTATTGACCTGGATTCAATGACATATTTTGGGGAGTCAACTCCCTCTTCCAGTCATGAAAAAGAAAAAGAAACAGAAAAAGAAAAAAATCAAAAGAATAGATCTTTGAGTGAAAACCGTAAGGCGCTCTCTGATCGTACAAAAGTAAGAATAAAAGACGTACCTGTGGGTGAAAACCTTTCTGAGGCGCCCAAAGGTGGAAGAGTGGACGTACCCCTATCAATTCAAGACAAATCAACATTGCTGGTTGAGATGACTGAGGAAATCAATTTGGGTACATCTGATAATCCTAAGGTCATTCACTTTGCTGCCTCCTTGTCAAAACAAGAGAAGATTGATTTTATTAATTTCTTTCTAGAGAAGAAGATCAGCTTTGCGTGGTCTTATGCAAATATGCCTGGCCTCGACCCAGAGTTAGTCCTTCATCATTTGCCACTAAAACCAGGTGCTAAACCCGTCAAACAAAAACTTAGAAAGATGCATCCTCAGGTGGCTCTTTTGGTCAAAGTGGAATTGAAAAAATTGCTAGATGTGGGCTTCATTAGACCCATTGATTACGCAGATTGGATTTCAAATCTAGTACCAGTTAGCAAAGTAACTGGGGGCATCCGCATCTGCAGAGATTTTAGGGACCTGAATAAAGCATGCCCTAAGGATGATTTTCCATTGCCAAACATAGACATCATAGTGGACATGACGGTTGGTTATGAAATGCTTTCACTAATGGATGGTTTCTCCGGCTACAATCAAATCCATATTGCACCTGAAGATCAGCATAAGACAACATTCACCTGTGCTTGGGGCACTTATTGCTGGAATGTGATGCCCTTCGGTCTCAAAAATGCCGGTGCAACCTATCAAAGAGCAATGACGACAATTTTTCATGATTTCATGCACACTTTGATGGAGGATTATGTTGATGACTTGTTGTGCAAATCTGTCACCAGAGATAGTCATCTAGCCATCTTGGGCCCAATCTTTGACAGAATGGAGACCTACAAACTCAGGCTCAATCCAAAAAAGTGTGTCTTTGGTGTTACAGCTGGAAAATTGCTCGGATATATTGTTTCCCACTGAGGCATTGAGGTCGACCCCGCCAAGGTCAAAGTAATCATGGATATGCCTCCACCTTCCAACCTCCGACAATTAAGAAGTCTGCAAGGAAAGCTCCAGTCAATTCGTCGCTTCATAGCTCAGTTGGCCGACAAATGTCATCCATTCCAACATCTATTGCACAAAGGTGTCGCTTTTAAATGGATTGAGCAATGCCAATCAGCCTTTCAAGCTCTTAAAGACTATGTGTTGTCGCCACCTATCCTAATGCCTCCTATCGAAGGCAAGCCATTCTTATTGTACATCTCTGCAACTGAAATAGCATTAGGAGTTCTTTTGGCTCAACAAGACGAGAATGGCAAAGAAAGAGCTATTTACTATATCAGCCAGACACTGGTAGGCTATGAGCTAAATTATTCCACTATTGAAAGGGCATGCTTAGCAGTGGTATTTGCAACATAAAAGCTCTGACATTATATGCTAAGCCATCAAACATTGCTGATTGCCAAAATTGATCCTTTAAAATATTTGCTTAGCCGAGCAGCTTTAACAGGTCGCCTAGCAAAATGGGTCATGATTCTCAGTGAATTTGACATTGAGTATATGGAGCGAAAGGCGATAAAAGGACAAGTCATAGCAGATCAACTGGGAGATGCTCCTATTTCAGACGATCATCCCATGTTGACTGATTTCCCAGATGAATCAGTCTTTGCTCTCACACCATCCAATGAATGGAAGTTATACTTTGATGGGTCCCACACCAAGTTCGGATCCAGCGCAGGCATTTTGTTTGTCACCCCTCAAGGTGATGCTATTCCAAAGTCATACAGAATAACTTTCCAATGTACTAATAACATTGTAGAGTACGAAGCATTGGTTACAGGACTCCGAGTGGCAGTTCACTGGAACATCAAGCATTTGCAAGTCTATGGAGATTCTCAATTAGTCATCCGACAAGTCAATGATGACTACGAGACAAAGGATGAAAAGCTTATTCGTTATAAGCACATGGTAGACTTCTTCAAGACAAAATTCACAGCTATCCATTTCAGTCAAGTACCAAGAATACAAAATAAGTCGGCAGATGCAATGGCTACGATTGCTTCCATGATAAATATGCCTCATAATATGGACAAGTGTGAATTCCTAGTTGAACAATTGCTAGTCCCCTCTTTTGACATTCCAACAGCTGACGTGATGTGCATTCTTGTTGGTCCCAACTCCCCGTGGTACAATGATATATATCAGTATTTGAAATCCCAGACCTTACCACCTAACCTTTCCGCTAACCAACGCCGAGCCTTTATTCGACAAACAGCCAAATATGTCATCATCGCTGACACCCTTTACCGCTGTTCTTTTGACCATACCCTCCTCAGGTGTTTGGATTTTGATGAAGCACAAACGGCTTTACACGAGGTTCACGATGGTATATGTGGGGACCATTTCAATGGTCTTAGCTTAGCCAAAAAGTTGATTCGTGCTGGGTATTATTGGCCCACTTTGGAGAAGGATGTTCATGATTTTGTTAAAAAGTGCTACAAGTGCCAGATTCATGGAGATTATATTCATGCACCAGCTCAAGAGCTTCATTCTATTATATCTCCATGGCCCTTTTCTCAGTGGGGATTGGATCTTATCGGCAAGATTCAGCCAACATCTGCAAATGGACACAAGTTCATTATTACAGCTACAGAATATTTTACAAAATGGATTGAAGCCATCCCCATGACCTATATCACTGGTGTCCAAATTTCAAAATTCTTGCTAAATTATATCATATGCAGATATGGGGTTCCCCTTGCCATAGTCACAGATAATGGTCAACCCTTCAAGAATAAAGATGTTAAAGAGCTCTGTGAAAAATTTCATATTCAACACCGTTTTTCTAGCCCATACTATCCACAGGGTAACGGTCAAGCTGAAGCATCAAATAAAACCATTATCAAGATCCTGAAGAAAGTTGTCAATGACGCTGGTCAAGATTGGCACGTACAGTTAAATCTAGCACTGTGGGCCTATCGCACTTCTATCCGCACACCTACTGGCGCAACACCTTATTCCTTGGTGTATGGTGCGGAAGCCATTTTACCTTTGGAAGTCAAGATTCCTTCCTTGAGAGTTTCCTTGCAACACCTGATTGATGATGAGACACACAGAGTCTCTCGGCTGCATCAGCTTGAGATGTTAGATGAAAAACGTCAGACAGCTCTGACACATTTGCAAGCATACCAAAACCGTCTCCGTCGCTCTTATAATAAGAAGGTCAAAGGGTGACACTTCGAAGTGGGAGAACTAGTTTTAAAGGCAAATCCCAAGAATGCACCGTCTACTGACTTCATCAAGGGCAAGTTTGAACCTAATTGGGTTGGGCCTTTCATAGTAACTGCAGCCTATGGCTCAGGGGCATATCAGCTTGCGACTCCCGAAGGTGAACCTCTGTCTGATCCTATTAATAGCATGCATCTTCGCAAGTACTGGGCATAGTTTGCTGTCAGATTTTTCTTCAAATATGATCCTGAAAAAAATACAAAAAAATGAAAAAAGCAAAAAAGCAAAAAATACAAAAAAATGAAAAAAGCAAAAAAAGAAAAAAGAGAAAAGAAAAAAATGAATGATTCGCCCTCTAGTGAAAACCTAGCATATAGGCACTTTGGGCAAGTACTATGGTGAAAACCTGGCAATCAGGCGCCATGAGTAATGAGATTATTGCTCTGTCATCTATCATGACTTCTAGCCATGCTTTCTCTCGGCCAGTTATCATGCTTATCTTTCACTCAACCCAATGTTTTATTCCAGGCCTGTTATTGGTCAACATCACTGTCTTGCTTACTCCAGTGTCTTGTACATATGTTTTGGTCCTGGTTTATGTGTCTTTCAAGTGCGCATTGGGTACTTTTCCCTCGTCATGATCAATCACTAGAGCATAAAAATTGAAAAAAGTCCTGAAAAAAAAAAAGTCTTAAAAATTGAAAAAAGTCCTAAAAAAAGTCATAAAAATCCAAAAATGTCCTGAAAAAAAAGTCATAAAAATCCAAAAAAGTCCTGAAAAAATCTCATAAAAATTGAAAATGTCCTGCAAAAATTCAAAAAAATTGAAAAATGTCCTAAAAAAAATAAAAATCTTCAAAAAAATAAAAAATGTCCTGAAATAATCTCTAAAAATCAAATAATGTCCTGAAAAAAGTCATAAAAATTGAAAAAAGGTCCTGAAAAAAATCCCTAAAAATCAAATAACGTCCTGAAAAAATGACCACAAAAAAACATTTCAAAACATTAAAATCCAAAAAAAAAAAAAAAAACACGCATTTTTGCAATAAAGTATTCCCTTTATGCATCGACAGATCACTGAGCATACTCGCAATCCAACATTGTGCTTTACTGAAATCATGCTTTAACCAGATGAACCTTTTTCACTCAAACCAGACATTCAAACTGATCCGAGTTGTCATATCAATCAACCTCAAAATCATTCATCCTTGGCACATTATCATGGGTCTTATACAGGGTGTGGTATACTCGAAACCAGACTGTGTCCTGTCTTAGACGGGGTACCGCATTTCCTGAAACCAGATAGCATGATCGTCCTATCAGCACGTTCAACTTTTGACAACGAAGATCAAGATGTTTTTCTGATTTGCTTGAATTTGTGAGTCTTATCTTTTTATTGATTTATCTTTGACTTCGATCATGTTCCTATGTTGCTTGATGATGTCACTGAGTGATTTAGAGTGACCGGGATGGTTCATGATCCCTTTTCTTTTTTTTTTATTGTGATTGTTGTTTGTCTGTGATGTGTCTGTCTTTCGCAAAAAGGGTTGCATTTCAGCTCTGGCCTTCAATGCCATGATGCTCCGCATCCATTTTGCTACATTAAATAAAGGTTCTCACCTACAAAGTGCATTACTGAAAGCAAATTTTTCTTCATCTCTAATTTCCCTCTACTAACACTTCTTCCGTCCGGTCGGATAGTCAGTTCGGTCTAGTGCTCGGATATCCAAGCACATATGCTGCATCCTGCATCCATTTGGTTAGTACATTTGCATTCCATCACATATTACATCAAGCATTTTTCATTTCATAAATACATCAAAAATACATAAAAATACATCCATACATGTTCATACAAAGTGCATAAGTCATCCATACATGCAAAAAAACATAAGTCATAACATATTGCATCCATCATATCGATGCATATTATATCACATATCATAATAATGTCGGAGTACAAAATCGGACTGTCTGTCCTAAGTATGGCCCGCAGGCTGACTGCAAAATGTCAAACTACATAATGTCCACTGTCTGTCATAAGGAGTACGTGCCTCTGTCACTGGGTGCTCCCTCTGTCCTCCTCATCCCCGCAATGTCCCGTAAGCCCTCAAAATTCATGAAATCCAAAACATGGGTTTTCGAGATACATACCGTTGCTCCTGCGTCCTCCGATCGTCTGAATGTGCGTACACATTCTCCAAGGCAATCCACCATTGGAATGTTCGCCATCTGTCCGCAAGTGTCCTTGTCCAGAGCAACAAATCCTCCTCTTTAGCTAGTGCAAATGAGTCATTTTCAACCTCTTGGTCTCATTTATAGCCCTTTGTCATTGCATCGATGGACGTGCATCTTCTCCATCTTATGTTGGTCGCTGTCTTGTGCACCTTAAATTGCTTGTCCTTCCTGCATCCGATCTCCGATTGTCAGTCCGTTCGCTCCTATCATTTTTATCGATCAATTGGCCTCTTTTCTGCATGTTTCCGGCCAATTCCTCGAGGGGGCATGCATATGTCATTATTATTGTCTGGGGCATTTTCGTTATTGTTCTTTGAAACAACGCTTAAAATCGCATTGTCTCAAAGAGGGGCAAAATGTAGACACCCAAAAATGGTCAACGCTTGCGAGGTCATACTTTAACATTTGCGCATTGCCTCATTTTAGGTTTTTGCATCGCATTAACATTTCTCCTATGTCACGCACTTGGTCTTTATCATTTGCGAACATCGAGTCATTCTTCTACATTCTTCAATCATCTCGTCCTCGAATTTGGTCTTGTCGACAACATTATCCGGTCATGATTTTGATCAATCTTATCCTATCGCATCAATGTGCGTATTCAATCTTATCATTCTGGACATCGTCAATCCTAACTAGGGTTTTGTCCTTCTATCAATCTTATCAATCGTATCATCAATCCTTCAATCTTGTCATTTTAACGATCGATTTGTCATCGATCGTTGTCATGTGCAATCTTGTCATTTTTGCGATCGATTTGTCATCGATCGTGGTCATTTCCAATCTTGTCGTCTTGCAACCTATTTTATCATCGATCCTCGTCCTCTTGTCAATTTTGTCATTTTGCGATTATTTCGCTATCGATCATTGTCTGTCTTAATTATGTCAATTTGGATCAATTTGTCATTGTTCCTCGTCAATTGGCGCATTTATCAATCAAATCATTTTGTCGCATTGGTCATTTATCAATCCAAAATCAAATCATGATCAAGTCAATTATCTTTGATCAAGACCTAATTCATCTCTTTAGGGTTTTATGATTTATTCATTTAACCTAATTTGTCATTTCTTCCTCTAGGATTACTAAATTATTTATTAATCCTAAGTCTTCTTATTACAATTAAATCTTTATTTAATTGGCTAATTATTCCTCTTTGTGAATTGATTAATAAATGAAAAATTATTAATTAATTCACTAATTCCTAAATTCTAATTTCTATCAATTTCTAATTCCTAATTTGTCATCAATTTCAATTTCCTAATTTTTCAAACTTCTAATTCCTTTTCCCTCCTAATTCATCTCCTAATTCTATGGGAGTGACATTTCAATTTGTCATGAAATTGTCATAATTGATAATCAATCAATTTTGACATGGAATGTGTCATAATTTGTCATCAATTATCAATCAATCAAAAATTGTGCATGGAAAGTGCATAATTTGTCATAATTTGTCATATTGATTTGTAATTTCCATTTGAATTGCATCATGCCAATCTTGTCATTTATCCAATTCTTCTATAAATTGGATAATTTTCTTCAATCAACCCCTTCATGAATCCCGAATTTCTATCAAACTACCGAACTTTCGTTTCTAGTACTCTTGAGCTTTTTGCTTTCAATTGTGTGAGCACTTGTAGGTGAGATCCACAAACCCATTGAAGAGGAAAGAACAACAATGGAGCCGCATGGAAGAAGCATCTGAACTGTTATATGGTTTGCGTGACATTTTCTTTTAAATGCTTTGTTTTTGTGCCTCTATTGAATGTGCTTTGGAATTAGGTTCATTTCAATGAGAGTTCTTTTGATTGAGTTATCATGTCTTGTGTTTGTGATTGATTTACCTATCTTGTGATGATTCCTAATTTCTACGCTACACAATGCATTAAATCAATCAAAGTAACTTTAGGACTTATATTGTTTTGAAATTGTTGAATGAAAGAATTTGCAAGTTGTTCGAAAGAAGTAATAGAATAAGAAGGCAATGAGCAATACCATTGTAGGGCTTTATCTCTTAATGTTCTAGTAAACAGTTTTGCAAGCAACCTTTGGTCATAAGCAAAATCAGTACATATTGTTTGAAAGGTCTTAACATGTGTTAGAGGATCACCCTTACCATTATAAAGCTCCAAATGTGGAATTTCGACATGTTTAGGGGGAATAGCTCGAACAATGTCAAGAGAAAGTGGGCTCGCAACATCAAATGTGGGCACACTAAACTTAGATTGGTTCATAGAGGCAATTTGTTGCTGTAAAGAAGAGACAGTTTGTGCAAGATTGTTAATGGTCACTTCAGTCGAAGAGTTCATATTAGACGTGTTAGATTGTGATGGAGGTGTTATGTTATTGAAAGAAGGTAGAGAGTAAGGTGGTGGGACACTATGATAGTTAGTCATAGGAGATGATTGGAAAGGAGGAACACTACAAGGAGGAATAGAAGGGTTAAATGAATTGCCCCCTTGTGTCATGTTTATTTGTGGAGATATAATAGGAACACTCATTGAAGGAATGAATGAAGAAGTCGGATTGAATGAAGGAAGAGGGTTGATTGAAGAAGAGGGATTTCCCCCATGACTGGTGATCATAGGAGGAATGTCTTGTGTTGAAGTAGTCATTATGTTTGATGTAAAAGTAGGTATACTAGCAATAGGAGTTGTCAAAGGAATAGAATGATTGACTTGAGTAGGAGGTTGTGTATAACCTAAAGTTTCAGCACAACTCTTCATAGCCATCACATTCGAATCCACAATGTGTGCAATACCACGCAAAATATCAATTCCATTCTTATCACTTTGAACCATACGTTTTAGACCCTCAATTAATGAAAGAGCTTCACTGTCGGGGTATTCTTGAGACATCCATTGTCGAAAATCATCAAATTGGTTATCCAATTTTGAAAGTTGTTCTACAGAAACCTCATGGAGAGCTTCTTCATCATTAAGAGGATTAGAGGAATTACCCATGTCCTCGTTAAAAAGGTCATTCAAATTAGGTTCCATCTCCTCGGTAATTACACCTTGGAAAGACTTAATTCTAAGGCTTCGTCTAACGGGAATAGTGTAAGTAGGGCTTATTGTTGTAAAACTCATGCACTAGAGAGAGAGAGAGATTTTGAATTTTTAGAGGTAGCAAATTTCAATAAAATCAGCCAATCTCCTAGATTTAAGCTGTTAAATGCAATCAGGACAATCTCCCAAAATTTTGGAAAAAATGTCCGGGACCGTGGCGAACGGGGTGCACACGGTCCTCGCAACTTTTTTTGAAATTTTTAGAGATGAAAGTTATGATGATTTTAAAGCTAGTCTAAAAAAATTGAGTGATTTTACGATCTGTAGATAGGCCAAATTAAAGTTGCAATCTCAAAATTGAACCCTACCAAGATTGTTGAAAAATGTAAAATTTGAATTTTGAAAAAGAGAGGGAAACTGAAATTTTGAATTTTATGATTTTAGAGGGAATACTGAAAGCAATGCAAGTGTTGAAATTTAAAAGTTGACTCGATTTCATGCAAAATTTAAATTTTGAAAGTGGAAATCAAAGTTGTTGCAATTAAACACTTAATTTCAAAAGTCACAAATTGTAAAAATTTGAATAAAGCACTGAAATTTCGAATGAATGCTAACACACTTTTCAGATTTAGGACAGTAAGAAACACAATTTTGATACAAATTTCAATTTCAACAATTTTTGAATGATTAGAAGCCTCAATCCAAGCAATCACTAGACTAACTTTGACTTTAATTTTGAAGGTGTTAAAATTGATAAAATAAGCCAAAATTCTGGATTTTAGCAGAAAAATATAGTAAGATCTAGCTCCTGAAATTTCAGAAAAAATGTTGGGGACGATGGCGCTCTGGGTGCACATGGTCCTCGCAACTTTTTTCCAAATTTTCAGGGATGAAAGATATTGTGATTTTATTGCGGAATCCAAAGTTACAGCCAATTTGGAAGTGTTTTGATTAGTGAAATTATCAGTCAAAGGTTGAATCAAGAAGGTCTTAAAAATTAGGGTTTTGACATTTAACCACTTAATTTTCAGAATTAAAGCACAAATATGAATTGACAATTTGCAATAGAAGGGTAGATCTGAAACAAGCATTAACAATTAAACATTTCACAAGCTCAATTACTTAAAAGAAAATTTTAGTGTTTTTATGCAATCAACCTCTAAAATTTGCAAAAGATCAAACATGGAAATGTAATTAAGGAAACAAAATTTTCAGATCTAACCATGAATAATTAGAATAAGGATGTTCACGCCGGGTTCACCAAAATGTAAAGCGGAAAAATCGAACCCTAGTTGTTCTCCCCTCCCCAACTCCAAGGAGAGAGAGAAGGGGGAGTCACTAGGGTTGATGGTTTTCACTTAAGAGAGACTTTACATTCAAAAGAGGGGTTGAAACCCACAAGATCCAATCCCATGCAATGCAAGATTGGATTCTAAATGTGTTTCAAGGGTTAAGACATCAAGGATACCCTCTTTTGTAAAGAATGTAGATAGAAAGATTGAACTAGGAATGCATGTAAAATAGGAAAGATTCACTTATAAACATAGATAGGGCTATGGGATGAAGCTGCAGACCTGAAATTAGCAGTAAAATGTCGAGACGGTGCTGTTTTGCAAATTTGAGCGAAAGTTGACGGGACGATGGCGCCCGACATGCACACGGTCCTCCAGAAAATCCGCGAAACGAAGGGGGATCTGTTCGTCTCTGCACAAGGATTCCAGATCTTCAATTACAGCCGCGTACCTGCAACCTACACATAGAAAAGAGAGGACAATTGGGGGGTTAGGGATGAGGGGTTTGCCTTTAGGTCAAACCCCAGTTTTGGAATTAACCAAGAAATGAGAATGTTGTAAATGTAAATGTTTGTAATGTAAACAAGTACTGATACCTTGTTGTAAGAATGTTTGTATTCTTACATGCAAAGGTGTAATGTGTTGTATGTTGTATGTGATCTCCTCTTCAATGGTTGAATCCTTGTCTTGAATGCAACACTTAGCCTTGAATGGAGACTTGGAATGCTTGAATGCTTGAATGCTTGAATATCATTTTCGCCTCTTTTCCTCTATGTCCTCCTCAAATGGGAGAGGAAATGTAGTTTATATACTTGTCAATTAGGGTTGAAAGACTGATTTTCCCGACCTTAGGCCGACCAGGAAATATTATTTTCCAACTTGCAAACTTAAAGACCCAAAGCCCCAAAAGAGATCAGGCCCAAAATAGGGCCAGGGACCAGGGCGCTGGGCGCCATGGTCCCACCTCCAGGGACAGTGGGGTGCAAGGAGGATCAGGCCAGGGTGCTGAAAAATGCAGTTTTTGATGTCATGAACAAGTTTCGGGGTCTCCATTCAGGTTTCGTGTTGCATCGCCATCGTGAAGACCCAAATGCAGTCAAAATTGCAAGTGTCACAATTTTAGGACGCTACACTAACATTATGCAGAAAGGAAAGGTAGGAATGGAAATCATAAAAGGATAAATGAAAGCTTCACAAAACACTGCTGAAATGATCTAATGAAAATAACAGAAATCACACCGTTCTGTCTTGGTTGCAGGAACAATCAACGGATCTATTTCCAGTGGTTGCAGGAACAATCTAGTCATGAACTTCTACTACAACTAAGTAAAAACTAACTTCAATGATCTTAAACACAGGATCACTCACCAAGTGCGCCCCCTTGGATGAGTCATATCAAACTCTCAACAAAGAAATATTAATAGATCATAACAACATATTCTTATTCATTTCTTCCTGAAAAATGATTACATATTCTAAAAGAGAAAAATTCAGAATGCTTGACAAAACTCTACTCAATTCCTTTTCATTCTGTCTAACTCTCAAAAAGAAGGAAGAGCTTATTATAAAGAAAAGATCAACTACAATGGACAACCCTAGTTACGCCCAGAAGAAGAGGCGGATAATTGTCAGATGAAAGAGATAACTGAGAGCTTGGCTGCAGGAACCGTGGATCTGAAACTGAACCATAGTCTTTGCATGCCAAAGCGATATTTTGTGAATTCAATATGCACCAGAGTTAAACTCCCATGGTGAAGTACAACTGCTCCGATTATGCCATACATTGTGCTTGCTTGAATCTCCCTCAGTTTGACCTCCAGCTATCTAAACGTGATTCTTCAGTCCTTAGGCATGAAAGAAAATCATCCACCGTAGCATCAATTATTATCTGCACTAAAACAAAAACAACATACAAGGACATGCATATGTATCTTACTTTATTAATACATTCATTAACTCACATATGACATTATCCTAAATAATCCGCATATCACAGGGACAAATCATTTGGCTGCAGAAATAAATTGGCATGGCTACAGGAATTAACCGACAAAGTTCAAACATGATTTCTTAAGTTCAATTTTAAAACATGGATTACATATAGTCAATTCACAATACTTTCTATCACAATGCAACCCAAAAGATACCAAAAACTTAAGAGTCCTGATAAAAAGCATGTTAAAGCATCGACTTATCATGCCCCCCAACTTTAAGGGTTTGCTGCTCCTACAGCAAAAGGAAAATTTTTCATTTTTGCTGAAACTCTAAAATCATCAACAGTGTCCTGTCCGGTTCCCTTAGAAGGCAAATTCCAATAAAATCCTTTCATTTTCTCCAACCTGGACCATCTAGTTGTTTCTTCCACAACTACATCATAATTATGTTATGTTGGTTGGCATGCCAAAAGTGGCCACATAAGGATCAAAGGCTGAAAGATTAATGGCAACCAGTTATTGGATTTCCATCTGCCTAGCTGTATGTATCTGAAGGCTCTCTATATAGCTGCATGAAAATTCTGTAATGTGTAAGGTTCTCCTAGTTTTAAATGATCTGGTAGATGATTCCAGCGTTGAGTTAGCCCTTCTAGTGCGGTTGTTCTGTGGGTCTAAACCAATTGCTCATACGCTTGATAAACTTCCTCTCTCATTGGAAGTACTATCTTACTAACATCATCTCTTATTAGCAACTTTTGCCAATCATAATACAGAACCCTCGGTGCTTCTAATTCCCTCCTCAATGGCAATGGACAGTCAAGTTCCAATTTTTCAAACTCCGTGGCTTGTGGTCCTATGATCATCTCATTTTGGATCCATAATATTAGAGCTCTGAGATGGATATCCCTAATATACAATAAAGGATTCCATTCTCTGTCTTGGGGTACAACATAGTTATGTAAATATAATTCACATAACAAATTCCTTACAACATGTGGGGAGGTTTGATAAGCATGATAGAATTCCTCAGGTGTTTCCAAGGATAGATTAAGGTCCCTAACAATGTGGTTTAGTTTGAAATTCAGATACCGCTCTTTCAAATGTACTACATAAATTCTTGGGGGTGCCCTACACTAGATTATCTCAGGAATGATACCATAATTCTCTTCTACCTTAGCTTCCAATTCTTTAATTCTATTATCTTTCTTTTCAATCTCTTTTTGTTGCTTATTAATTATCCCTTGCAACCTATCCTTCTCTATTTCCCATTGCCTAAAAAATGTTAAAGAAATTGATAAACTAGTTAGGGATGAAGGAGGTCTAATAGGTCCTACCTTAGACCGTGGGACTTCTTCAACAAACTCCTCATTCTAAGTTGACATATCTCCCACATTTTCTTCAGGTTGCTGTAGAACATCATCAACAAACTCTTCACATTGCAATGCCATTGAAGCAAGATTTTCTAGCTTATCCATTACAACTTCTTCCTGAATTTCTTCTTGGATTTCTTCCTCTGCAGGGTTTTCTTGCATTTCCTCTTCCACAGGGTTTTCTTGTATTTCCTTCTCTGCAACATCTTCTTCTTCCGAAGTTTCTATTGCAATAACCTCTGCTGGATTGCTCATAGATTGAGTCTTCTATGTCCTCCTTCTTGTTCTCCTTACATACACTTTTGAAATAGATGCAGGAGTTTTTGTTTTTGTTTGACGCCTCTTGGTTGTAGGAGGAATATGCACTTCCTATGGCCGGATAACAAATTCTTCATCTGATTCATCCTTTCCCAATTCTTTTCCTTCCCTTTGCAAAATAGGTGAATCTCTTTGAAGAGAGGTAGAGGGTTGTCCTTTGATTGTCTCTGCTTCAATATTTCCTTCCATAATAATTGCAGCTCCTTCAACAACCAGCAAACCCTCATCTTCACCAGAAAGATCTTCTGCAACAATCTCTTCTTGAGCTGGCAAATTATTTTCAAAAGGGGCTTCATCAACCCTAAATTGCAGAATATCCTCAAACACACCCCATTCCATTTGTGAAACATCTCTTAGGGACCGTTGTACAAGCAACTTCACCAATCCATGATGGCTAACAGAGTGATTTCCATATTTTTTAGTCTCCTTAGCACTTATAGAAATGAGATGATACAAGAAATTTGGGACATTAACTCGCCGGTCATGACGCAGATGACTAAGTAACTTGAAATGAGGTGAATGTAGATTTGAATACCATCCTTCACATGTAATATATTTCATAATATATAGAGCTACCTAAGGCCAATGTGCTGGCAAAGAAACCCTTCTAGTCCTTTGTCTATCCACCATTAAGGGTCTATCAGTAGAAATTGTGAACTCTACCCTAGCACTCCTTGCATCCTTTGATTTTGGAAAGAGTTCTCCTTCTTGCAGCAACCCTGTGACCTCTGCAATTCGTTGCTCCATAGCAATTACCCTCAACCCTTTAACTGTAGTTTCTCCTTCATCAAAGGAATGCATAAATTCCGTAGCTATTTCATCATTGAAATCCTTGATTTTCAAGAAATAATCCAGCCAGCCGTGGTTTTGGAAATAATGCACACAGACAACATCCTGCAGCAACCCTTCATGGACTGTTGGTTCATGGCGAATTAGATCACCACCCATCTTTTACTCTGATACTTCCGCAGCTTCACCAAAATGTTTGACAGTTTTACAAAAACTAAAATCTACATATCTTAATTTTGGCAGTAGAACTTATTTTTCACCCGCGTGAAATAATAATCATCATTAGTAATGTTAGTTAGGAAATCAATTCGGGATATCAAAAAACTGATAATAAATCTTATTGGGAAAAAGGACCAACAAGTACCCCCCCAACTTAACCTAGCATGTGTCCACACAGGCTGATGAGATTTCAGGTTTGGAGAGGATTTAAACAGGATAAAAATCATAATGAACTAATAAATGAATAATTAAAATAAAGTACAATATACACGTACCTGCAATTGGGTGAAAATGATGGTGAAATGAAATGAAGTGACAGGTAAGAAAGTGGGATGGAATGTAGTGGATGGAACTTTATGTACGGAGAACAATATTACCATGGAAATATTTTTTAATGATACGGTGAATAAATTCACCACAGAGGCTGCAAGAACATCACCTTTATCAACATGCTCAAGTGCAACAGAAAGCTCATGAATTGATACCGAATCATTGGCAGTTGTTGCAGGAACCTTGCCATTTGCTGTAGGAACTTGTATTTCATTTTGGGGAGCAAACTGCTGCAAGAACTCTTCTCTAGTAGCTGGCTTGTGATAAAGTCATAGTCGGTGTCCATTCACTAAGAGTTTAAATCAAACAAGATCTATTGTGGACAATCAGACTGCTCCATCCTGAAAAACTTCTTCTACCTCATAAGGACCTAACCACCTTGTTTGGATTTTTCCCATAGTATCCTTATATCTGGAATCATACAGGAATGCCCAGTCACCAACTTTGAATTTCTTTTCTTTGATATATTTATCATTCCATTTGGCTCTTTGGTTTTGAATCAATTATGTATGTTGAACAACTATCTTTCTCCATTCATCAAGAGCATTTAACTGTTGAATGCGTTCCTTTTGTGCTTCAGACAATGTCATATTCAATTGTAGAGCTATTCTCAAGGATTTATGCTCAAATTCAATAGGCATCATTGTTGTTTTACCATAAACCATCTCAAAAAGTGTGAATCCAATTGGTGTTTTCCATGTTGTTCTATATGCCTAAATTGCCTCTGAAAGCTGATGAGACCAATCTTTCTTGTGGATAGACACTGTTTTGGTAAGAATAGCCTCAAGCTCTCTATTGGTAACTTCTACTTGGCCATTAGACTATGGATGATAAGGAGTAGATTTACTATGTCTTATATTGTATTCATTGACCAAAGCTTTTATCAATGTTGATATAAATTGAGGTCCCTGATCTGAGACAATTTCTCTTGGTACTCCATACCTTGTAAATATTTCTTCATAGAGAAACTCAGCCACCTTATTATCTCTTGCATGTTGCATAACTCTAGCTTCTACCCATTTTGTCACATAGTCTGTACATACTAAGATATAAGATTTGCCATTAAAAGGTGGATCAATGGGGCCAACAAAATCTAATCCCCACTTGTCAAATGGTGTAACAAATATTTGAGGATATAGTGGCATCTCATCAGATTTTGTAGGTCTACCCATTCGCTGACATCTGTCACACTTCCTTGTGTAATGTAGGCCAATAGTAGCCGGTATTGAGTATTTTCAATGTTGTCCTTTTGGCAGCAAAATGACTTCCACATGGCTCATCATGACATCCATGCAAGATGTCATATGTTTCATCCTCTCTGACACATCTTCGTATGACTTGATCAGGTCCAGTATAAAATAGACAATCAGCAATCCATGAAAAGTTAAAACTTTTTTCGACTAGCAACCTTCTTTCCTTAGGAGAAAAAGAAATTGGCATCTTAGCTGTAGCTAAATAGTTGGCAATATCAACATACCAAGGAGTATGAGCTTGTATGAGAAACAAATGCTCATCTAGAAAAGTGTCATCTATCATTGTAGAATCTTCCTGCAATTGAAGACGTGAAAGATAATCTGCAACAACATTAGACTTCCCTAGCTTATCAACAACTGTGATATCAAATTCCTGCATCAACAATAACTAGCGAGCCAGTCTATCAGTGATTGATGGCTTATTCATGAGATATCTAATTGTAGTATGATTTGTATGCACAAATATGGGATACCCTATAATATAGTGTCTAAACTTGTTAAGGGCATATATGACAGTTAGCATTACCTTTTCAGTAACTGTATAATTCAATTCAGGTCCTTTCTTGCTGATATAATATATTGCATTTTCCAACTTGTCAACTTTTTATCCTAGCACTGCTCTTATGGCATAATCAGATGCATTAGTATGGATTTGGAATGGTAGAGACCAATTAGGTCCTTTTAGAACTAGTGCTTGAGTCAAAACATGCTTAAGCTTTAAAAAAGCTTCATTGTATGTTGAGGTCCATTTAAATTTTGCATCTTTAGTAAGCAGTGTATATAAGGGACTTGCAATTTTGCTGAAATCTTTGATAAACCTTCTGCAGTATCTAGCATGGCCAAGAAAACTTCTCACATCTTTCTGCTTCACAGGGTCATTAATATGTTAAATAACCTCAATCTTTGTTGGATCCACTTGTATGCCTTGTACATATATATAATGACCAAGGACTATTCCTTCTTCCATCATAATGAAACACTTCTCACTATTTAGAGACAAGTTGTAGTCTTCACACCTCTGCAAAAATTTCTTCAAATTACCTAATGCTTGATCAAATTCAGAACCATAAGTTGTAAAGTCATCCATGTAAATTTCCATAATATCTTGAGAAATATCAGAAAAAATACTGATCACTGCCCTTTGAAAAGTGGCTGGAGCATTACACAACCCAAAAGGAAGAACAAAATATGCATAAGTGCCCCATGGGCAAGTAAATGTTGTTTTCTCCTAATCCTCGGGAGCTATTTGTATCTGATTATAGCCACTAAATCCATCCAGGAATGAAAAATATCTCTTACCAGCAAGAGAATCCAATACCTGATCCACAAATGGCAGTGGAAAATGATCCTTCCTTGTGGCTAAGTTCAAGGCTCTATAATCAACACATACTCTCCTTTTGCCTCCCTTTTTAGGAACTATCACCAAAGATGATACCCATTGACTATCAAAGATAGGATAGATAAACCCATCTTTCAACAATTTTTGCAATTCTTCTTTAACTATCTCCTTCAAGGCAGGATTGACTCTTCTTTGAGGTTGTCTTAGGGGGAAACACTCATCCTTTATGTAAATGTGATGAGAACAAACTGTTGGATCAATTTCATTCATATCCTTGTAATCCCATGCAAAAGTATTTCTATGGAGTTTTCGCAAGTCCACTAGGCTATCCTTTTGAGTATCTGCTATATTCTTATTGATGTTCAAATATTTATTCAATTCAACCTCTATCTTGATAGTAAGATCAATCTGATTTATAACAAAAATATGAGAATAAGACAATTCCTGCGGCAACAAGTTATGCAAGATATCAGTGGTTGCAGGAAAGTCCAACCCTACAATATTCGGAACCAATTCCTATAATTTTTGGTCTTCTATTAATTCATTTATCAAGACCTTATAAAGGATTGATTCTTCATCATATAACTGCATGAGTGACACTCAATTAATCATCATAAGGTGATTAATAGAGTCAATTTCTTCAGATTCCTCTCCCAAAATAGGCCAAACAGCCTGCTGCTGCTCAAGCTGAGGTTGTATAGGGGAATACAAGGCTAATGTTTTTGTGGAACTGCCATTTGAAATAGTCATGTCTCATAATCTACACCCAATATATGCATCAGCTGTTGCAAGCCATGGTCTTCCCAAAATGACTGGATATCCCCCCAATATTGCTTTTGGAGATAAAATCATAAAGTCTGCAGGATATTCCCAGGAATCTAGAATAACTAATATATCCTCTATGATACCATCAGGTCTTACTGCAGAGCCATCAACAAGTTGGAGAAATGTGGGTGTAGCCCTTAAACTATCTATCTCTAGATGTTTCATTACTTCCCTTGTCATTACATTAATGACTGCCCCTAGATCAACTAGAACATTTTTTATTTGACTGCCATTAATGACTATACTCACAACAGGACTACCTAGATCAGAATACTTTGGAATAGCAATTTTTCCTAACATAATATCAGCCAATTGACCCATAACATGAACTGTTTGTGGATCATTTTTCTTTCTGTCGGGTTTCTTTAGGCATGCTTCTCTCAATGTCTTACCATATATTGGGACATCCTTTATTGCTTACAACAATGGAATTTTAACACAAATATGCTTCAGTTGATCAAGAATATCAAAGCTTTGTTGTTGTTCAGTGGAAACTTCTTTGTCTTTCAGTCTATGGGGAAATGGTGGTAATATTTGATTCTGAGGTATTACATCTTTAGGATAAGAGATTGGTTGCTCTTCTTGTACCTTAGTAATAACTGGTTGAGTGGGATTAGGTAGAGTTGTGCCAAATCAAAGGTGAATATCATCTAGTGATAAAGAATAGGTCGGGTATTGATTAGCATCAGCTGAATAAGCTTGTTGTTATTGCTGAGATTTGATATTTGGATTAGGCAACAGTTGAGTAGGCAGCTGTGTTGGCTTAGGAGGTGGTGTTGTAGCTACAGGAGGTGGCATTAAAGAAGGAGGTTGTGGCTTCTGAGTAGGGGGCTGATATCTAGAAGATTGGGATGACCATGATGGGTTTCCCCTCCATTGAGAGGTAGGTTGCCAATTCCCTTGAAACAAGTTCCCTGAACCCTGAGGTGGATACTAGTTTCCCTGTGGCTGCTGCCACTGGGGGATTTGATTAGCAAATTGCTATCCTTGGCCATGTGATCCATACCAATGTGGATAATTACCAAAATTTTGAGAATACTGTGGTTGCCATTGGTTATTTGGTGCATACGAATTACCACTATAACCAGAAAAGGAAAGTGGATCAGGTGGCATACCTTGTCTTTGAAAATTTGGTCTTCTTTGAGCAACATAGAAGACTTGTTCATCCTCACCTTGAATTGGTTTGAAATTAGATACTTCAACATTTGCAACCATCTTACATCTGCAATCTTTCTTCCACTACTTACAATGACGACAAAATTCTGCAAGAAATGCATCAGCTTCCTCATGCTTCTTCTTAGTTGCCAATGTATCCAACTGAGTAGCCATATTGTTTATAATGTCCTCCTTGAAATCTTTTAACAAATGGCTAAGTTCCAATCTAGAAACTCCAGTTCCAGATGATGATGATGGTGCCCCTAGCTTAAATCTCCTATTCTTCTTAGAAGTAGATCTGGAATACTTCTTGCAAATTTGTCCTATTTCAGCCCAAGTAGATTGTGTAATGTCACCTCCCCCCATGAGATCTAAGGAATCAGTGCATTCATCATTGATACCCCTCAAGAATATCAATTTGAGGGAATCTTCATTTAGAGTACTATGCTTGGACTTCTTGACACTAAACAAAAACCTTTCCAGATAATCCTCAAGGATCTCATCTTCAGTTTGTGTCATTCTAAAGATATCATCCCCATGACGATCAATGTCTCTACAATAATCTTTGTATTTTGCAAGAAACAACTGTTTCATCTCATCCCATGTATTGATTGTGCTACTACCCAAGCTCATAAACCATCTCAAGGATGACTCCTTCAAAGTGGCTGGAAAATTTTTGAGTCTATGGGCATCTGTAGTAGAGTCAAAACTCCTATAGAGAACATCAAACTCAAACAAAAATGTATATGGATCCTCTGTCACCAACCCATAGAATTTAGGAAGTGAAGATGTTGGAATGTTCTTGAGGTTAGCATTATCATGCTGGTTAGAGATGGAAAACTCAAATGTTGGACCAGGTGGTGGTGGTGGATTATTTCCAACAGGAGGTGAGTCCTCTTGCATTGGACTTGTGGGGGTTATTACAATAGGCAATTCTTCTTCTTGTGGACCAAAAAGGAACTGAAGACTACCTTCTGGAAATTCAGACTCAGGGTGATTCAAATTTTGTGGGACTTGATACAGTTCAGAAAAAGGGTTTATATCTAAAAAATTATCTTCTACATGAGTAGTATGAGTGGGCAGAAATCTACCTCTGGCATCTCTTCTTCTATTATGCATGCAGATTCATGAAATTTCAAACAATTAACTAGAAACTAAAATAATCATAAAAGGTTCTTAGCTTGACACCATCCACGGCAATGGTGCCAAAAATGTCTACCCCAACTATAATGAGAATAATAATACCTCTAATTGAAATCTCAATCCGAAGTTTGGACATTCATATGGTAGAGTTTACTATTTTCATGGCTGGTGTTCATTTAGTTGTCAATCTAGGAACGTAAAACTTGAAATGGGTCTGCAATATATATGCAATAAGCTCCTTAAATGATTATTCTAGATTACTGTAGTGACTAACATTATGCAGAAAGGAAAGGTAGGAATGGAAATCATAAAAGGATAAATGAAAGCTTCACAAAACACTGCTGAAATGATCTAATGAAAATAACATAAATCACACCGTTCTGTCTTGGCTACAGGAACAATCAACAAATCTATTTCCAGTGGTTGCAGGAACAATCCAGTCATGAAATTCTATTGCAACTAAGTAAAAACTAACTTCAATGATCTTAAACATAGGATCACTCACCAAGTGGGCCCCCTTGGAAGAGTGATATCAAACTCTCAGCAAAGAACTATTAATAGATCAGAACAATATATTCTTATTCATTTCTTCCTAAAAAATGATTACATATTCTAAAAGAGAAAAATTCAGAATGCTTGACAAAACTCTGCTCAATTCCTTTTCATTCTGTCTAACTCCCAGAAAGAAGGAAGAGCTTATTATAAAGAAAAGATTAACTACAATGGACAACCCCAGTTATGCCCAGAAGAAGAGGCGGATAATTGTCAGATGAAGGAGATAACTAAGAGCTTGGCTGCAGGAACTGTGGATTTGAAACCAAACCACAATCTTTGCATGCCAAAGCGATATTTTGTAAATTCAATATGCACCAGAGTTAAACTCCCATGGTGAAGTACAACTGCTCTGATTATGCCATACATTGCATTTTCTTGAATCTCCTTCAGTTTGACCTCCAGCTATCTGAACGTGATTCTTCAATCCTTAGGCGCAAAAGAAAATCATCCACCACAACATTAATTATTATTTGCACAAAAACAAAAACAACATACAAGGACATGCATATGTATCTTACTTAATTAATACATTCATTAACTCACATATGACATTATCCTAAATAATCCGCATATCACAGGGACAAATCATTTGGCTGCAGGAATAAATTGGCATGGCTGCAAGAATTAACCAACAAAGTTCAAGCATGATTTCTTAAGTTTAGCTTTAAAACATGGATTACATATAGTCAATTCACAATACTTTACTATCACAATGCAACCCAAAAGATACCAAAAACCTAAGAGTCCTGATAAAAAACATGTTAAAGGATCGACTTATCACAATGTTGGTTAGGTGGATGGATGTTACTGAATGACAGATGGTTGGACTCCATAATGGTTATGCTTAACCGATACGTTGTAATCGATAGCTGATATATATGTTTTGTGAGGCCCTACCCCGATTCAGTTTGACATTTTCAGTTATTTGCATATTGAGACTATTATGGATGCCTTATTTTATGCATTATGGACTTAGAACTTATATGATTCCATGATTTGGATCACACTGACATATGTTGATGTTTTATTTCATGCATGATGATTATGAAACTTTAGACATGTTACTAGAATAGAATTACATTATGATGGTAAATGTCATTATTGGAAATTTGCAGGATTTTATTTTGATGATAGAAAAATGATGCTTATTTATGAATGGTTCAATTTTGGAAAATTATGTTGACTGCTTATGTGAAATTGAATTTGAACAAATGAGATATTGAATTATTGTTGTCAAATGTATGAGTGTTTGATGTGTAATGAAATCCATGTATTTGATTATGTATAATTGTGATTATTGGAGTTACTAATGTGTTAATTGAGATGCGCAGGAAAATTATCCATGTGACCATGGAATTTAATGGAGAACCAAGCCTAGACCTATGTGCGTTTGTTAAGCCGAGAGTTGTCTATTTGGAAAGACAACACCCCATTGTAATGTATTTTATTTGTGAAGTGTATAATGCTTGTGTGTTAAAAAATTAATTTGTATGTATATGTGTAATCCTACAAGAGACAAATTCCATGTGTGATTTTTATATTGTGTTTTTATTGTGTCACTTGACACATGTGCTATTAAGTGTCATTGATTTTGACTTGTCTCTTGGAGGGAGTTTTGTTTCTACCAAAGCCATTCAAAAACATGAGTGTGGTCCCAAATTTGCCTTGGGTAGGGAGTCTTGGGAGTGGTCAACTCAAGGTTGACCCGTAGGTAAACTTCAGTTGGGTTTCCAAAGGGTTTAATGGACTCCTAGGGTAAGTTTTAAGGCTTTTCCAAAGGTCCAAAGGGTATACCTATGGGTTAGGGGTGTTTTGAAACATGTGGCTTCTCCCATGTGACTATTTAGTCACTTCAAAAAGTGGTGTTTCCAAGATGAACGAAAATTCAACTTAGAAAGTTCCTCCTAGGATAGAGAACCTTCCTTTTTGATGTCAAACCCTCTTCCCCATCTTCTTCCACCTTTTCCCTTTCCAATTTTGGTAATGTGTAAGAGTTTGGGAAGGGCAACCAACGGGAACTCACACCTCACCCAAGGGGTTGGGAAGTGTGTGAGAGGCCTTCTTAGGCAAGAATTTGGAAACTTAGTGAGTAATCACCCACTCTCCTTTCTTGGAGATTATGCTTGTTTTGAAAAAGTTAGTAGGAGTTTAGCACTTTTGGTGGTATTTGGAAAAAGTTAGTGGGAATTGGGCAGCTCATCCCCAACTAATTTTAGCAAACCTATTGGCAGAATAAGGTTGGTTACTTCTTACCTCCTCTTGTTATGCTGTAAGTGTTAGTTTATGTTGTTTTGCAAAAGAAAAGAGTTGCTTGTAAAGAATGTGTTTTATGAAGTTTTTTGTTGAAGTTAAGAATGTGTAGTTTTCTTTTCTATGTGTTTTGGTTTTGTGTTCTTGTTGTTTTGGGAGTGTCCAAGATCTCCTACTCTTGGGAGGGTAGGAAGATCTTGGGGTGGAAGGAGTATGACAGCCATGGGTGAGAGGCTCTCCTTATGGAGAGTGTTCTCAAGGGTGTTCTTGGTGACCCTTGATGCATAGCCTTGTGTATGCATTTGGGGGTCATAAGGGGAGCAAATATGGCCTTGAGCCTTTTTGGGGGGCATAAGGATTGTGGAAGTATTCTTGGTTGCATTTGTATTGCCATGAGGTGGCTTATGTTGTATTGTTTTTGGCATGCATTCTCCCCATTGGTACTTGGTCCACTTCCACCCATGGAAGAGTCACCATGAAAGTGGTGAATGTGTAGCTTGGGAAGGGAATTTGAATGTAAGTGTTTTTCTATGTTTGTGGAGAGTTGCTTGTTTGTAACCCGTCTAGTGCTTGGTTCTCCAAGCTCAGGGGTGGCTTCTAGTAAGCCTAGGCTGGGAGGTGAGCTTCCCATGGTCAAAAATGTGTTTTATTGCAGGTTGCATGGGAATGGGAAAAGATGGATTAAAGAGCTATGTGGCTGTTTTATGTTGCAGAAAGAGTTATTAGGACAATGTATTCACTATTGGGGTTTGTAAAAGGGAAGAAAAAGTGAGTTATATAGTGTTTATTTAGAAGAGAAGAAGAATGTTTGTATTCAACATTAGCTTGTAAAAGAAAGAGAAAGTCATTGTGTGATTATTTTCAAAAAAAAAGAATGAAGCAATGTATTTCTATTATCATGAAAAGGGGAAATGTAGTTGTTTTAAATTTCAAAACCCCTTTGTAGCCATGCTCATTTGTATTTATATCTGTTAATGAAATACATAGTATTTTTCCCTACTTGGGTATTATTGCAAAAAGAGAAGGAAATGTGTTAGTTGCATTCAAATCTTCATGTTTTTTCATTTAAAACAAAAAGGAATAATAGATATAGATGCACTTTTGTGAAATCTGGAATTAATATTAGTTGTAAATCCGTATTTCTTTTAGTTGAACATGCTACTGTAAATT
Organism: Cryptomeria japonica; assembly: GCF_030272615.1. Lineage (NCBI taxonomy): Eukaryota > Viridiplantae > Streptophyta > Pinopsida > Cupressales > Cupressaceae > Cryptomeria > Cryptomeria japonica. Next base: position 975,959,936 of record NC_081407.1, read on the forward strand.
TATTTAAAAAACAGTCTTTTATTTTTCTGTTTATTGCAGAAATGAAATTTGTTATAATAGTCTATTCTTTGCAAAAGAAAAGAAAAGAAGAATATTTAGCATTTAGTTTAAAAATTTAGGGACAAGAAAAAAATAATGTATGAAGGAAAAACCCCTTAAATGTATTTTGTTGTTATTCATAAAAATAATACACCCATAAAGAGTCTGTGAGTTATAGTTAAATATAAAAATAAAGAGCAAAAAGCAACATATATATACTCATTTAAATATTTTATCTCATTAACTATTAATCTGGTATGTTGTTTTAAACAAAAAAATTATATCTGTTCCTTTTAAAAAAAAAACAAGGATGATACATTTTCAGATTTGGTAACTATTTCAGTATACAAAAAATTGAAGAAAACTGATAAAATGATTAAATATATATATATATATATATATATATATATATATATATATATATATATATATATATATATATTTATTTATTCCTTTAAAACAAAAAAACTCTGCCAGTTCCCAGAACATAAAACTGTATGTAAAGAGCTTTTCTTTCCAAAATATATATATACCTTTATTTAAATGTATATATACATATATGTATATATATATACATATATATATATATATATATATAAATATAGAGTAAATGTCAAAAAAAATAAATCATATTTTGTGAATGTATAAACCTGGTTTTTAAACTATGAAAACTCGTTTTAATCAACACAAAAAAAAAACAAGTTATCGCACGTTTTAAGCGAACCAGGGAGGAGCCGAACCACTTACACAGTGGCCGGCGGTGGCGCGGGAGCTGCCCGGCCGCCACTGTGGTTACCCACAGTGAGCGGCGCTCGGCCGCCACTGTGGGCAACCACAGTGGCACCCGGGGTAACCCCGCCCTCTGGTTTCTCCGCCGCATATAACCCCTGTTTTGCCCGCATTAAAAACCTCTCTCCGCCTCCTCCTTTCCCTTCCTCCGCCGCGAAACCCAATCTAACGCCTAAAAAAAAAAAGGGGAGATAAGAATCGGGGGAGGGTTCGGCTGTGGGTTTGGCCTGCGCGCCCCTCCCGTGGCCGTCGACGGCCCTACACTCAACACACAAACATGCAGGTCTCTAAGATTAAAAAAAAAAAAAAAAAAAGAATTGGTATTAACGTGTTCGCCCTAACCCTAGTTTCGAGTTAGGGCAACACACACACAACTTAAATAAAACATGTGCGTGTGGAGGGGGGGAAGTTTTTTTTAAAAAAAAGTTAAAAGTTTCATTCCCCCTCCCTCCTTTTAGGGATTATAAATTAAAAAAAAAAAAACTCATATGCATGAGGTTTATAGATAAATATGTAAATAATTGTATAAAATATATATATATATATAAGCACTCTTAAATTGATATCTATTAGAGACTAAGTTCGTTCATTGTTAAACTAAGACTTACAATATTTGCTAAATGTAGAAGGATTTTTACAAGAAAGGATTTAATTCTTAGAGGGGTTAAAATTACCTTATTTAACTGGGATCATATATTTGATTTTTGAATTAGGTAATGTTATTAATGAATTAGAAGAATTTTTATAAGAAGAATTTGAATATATAGGTAGATTAGATTTTAAGAAGAAAGGGGTGTAAACACAAAATTATTTGTAGGGCCAATTAAGTCAAATGTTATAAAGTATTCTTATTTCATAAGGTGTTTTCATAATTAGGTCAACTAAACCTAGTACCTAGGTGGTTAAGTAAGATAATGATATATTTAGATCATTTTCAATTGAGACTATTTCGTTAGGCCTGAGATTTTAATGAAGCTTAGTGAATTTCCCTTTTGGGAGAAATTTTAGCGCATGGAATAACTTAGTTATCCTTATTACTAAATTGAACTTAATTACCAGATTGACACAAATGTAGTTAAGACCAAACCAAAGATGCATTATTTTATTTAAGATAATTGCACTTAGTAGATTATATTAGTTAAGTAGGTCGTTAATTAGTTAAGTATTTTAAAAAAAAAAAATTCCGTTCGTGCCCAAGAGTGGGCATGACATGTTTCCAGAGATGTAATCGATGTGAGAGAGGTTACTGTGTGATGTATGGTATGGAGTCCTATATGTTGGAAGCCTGAGTGTTCTGCATAGGTGATGACTGTGATCCGAACATAGATTTTGAGAGAAAATTCCTATGAAGATGATCTGTAACTTTATTGTAACCTTTTGCTAACTGTGAATAAAGTGATCTCTCTTTGGTGGTGGGTTTTTACCCATAAGGGCTTTCCCACGTAAATATGGTGTTAACTCTCCGTTGTGTTTTCTGTGTGATTAGTTTTTTCATTAGTTTGTGTATATCTTAATGTTATGAAAAATAATTTAAAGACATACTTGGTTGATTCCCCTTAGAATTGATATTAGGAAGGCATTTCCGCACTGTGCTTTCCTTACATGGTTGAAGGTGAGAATATCCAACAGTATGGTCAGAGGATAAAAGAGATAGTTGGTGAGATAAAGAGTGCTGGTGGTAAAGTGGAAGATGCCACAATGGTTAGTAAGGTATTGAGAACCCTGCTACCGGTCTACGCTATCCAAGTTGCAGCCATTCAGGAGTTGAAATCTATTGAGAAAACCAAGGTAACCCTTGACTCCATCATTGGTAAGCTTACTGCTTTTGAATTAAATGGTTATGATGGTAGTTTTCAAAAATCTGAATCAGCATTTAGAGATTTTGTTTCTAACCCATCTATGAGGAAAAGTAGAGATGTCAGTCACAGTTATGAATCTAGATCCAGTAGAGAAGCTGATGATGAAGACAATTTGGTTGCCCAGAGGTACTAGTAAATATAGAAGTAAATTATCTTTGAAATTTTTTGCATGCAACAAGATTGGACACATAGCTGCTAACTGTCCTAATGGTGATAATGAACACAAGTGAGAGAAGTTCAATAAGTATAAGGGAAAAGGCAAAAGAGATTGTCTTATTATAGTTGATGGTGTTATCACTAATGAGGAATATGATGGTGATGCTAATGAATACATTGTGTTTATAGCCATTAAAGAAGAAACATCTGATCAGAGAGCTTTAGTTTCATGAATGGATAATTTTGATGATTGGATCATTGATAGTGGTTGTCCACATCACATGATCGGTGATCGGAGCAAATTTCTTTCCTTGAAGGAATTTGATGGTGGAGTTGTAAGATTTGGTAATGACTCACCCTGCATGGTTAAAGGTAAGGGAACTATTTCTCTTAATGGAAAGAGCAGTGCAGATGATGTCTACTGAGTTCAAGGTCTAAAGCACAATCTTTTGAGTGTTGCTCAACTCAATGACAGAGGATATCCATTGGAGTTCAAAAATGGTATGTACAAAACCTATGGGAGCAAAGGTGAACTGATTGCAACTGGCAAGTAGACTAAAGGTAACTTGTTTCACCTAAATCCTAAAGTTAGCAACTGTTTAATTGCTAAAGTAGATGATAGTTGGCTTTGACATAGGAGATTTTATAATATAAATTTTGATAACATTGTTAAAGTGAGTAAGTCAAAGATAGTGAGAGGTTTGCCTCAGTTGGACAAACCGGTTAATGCTCTATGTAAGGAATGTTAGTTGGGAAAGATGACATCCTCAACTTTCAAGAGCAAATCTTTTTCAGCGGAACATCTGTTAGATTTGGTTCATACAGTCCTCTGTGGACCAATAAGGACTAAAAGTATTCAAGGTGATAGATATTTCATTATCTTCACTGATTATTGCTTAAGTATGATGTGAGTCACATTCTTGAAGGATAAAACAAAGGCATTTAGTAAGGTCAAGGCATTCAGGGCCTTAGCTAAAAAGGAGAGTGGAAAGAAGATAAAGTGTATGGGGAATGATCAAGGTGGAGAATTCACTTTTGAGGAATTCACTAGATATTGTGAAGAGAATGGTATCAAACAGGAGCTTTTTGCACCAAGGACACCACAACAGAATGGTATTGCAGAGAGAAACAATCAGTCAGTTGTTGAAGCTGCTAGGACAATGTTGATACAAGGAGGTGTAGTGAAGACTTTCTGGAGAGAAGCTGTCAGCACAAATGTCTACACTATGAATGAGATTTTGGTAAAAAGAGGTAAGGATAAGACTCCTTATGAATACTGGTATGGTATATCACCTAATGTTGGTTATTTCAAGATATTTGGTAGAAAATGTTTTATTAAGAGAGGTGACTATATTAACAAGTTTGAGGCTAAAAGTGATGAAGGTATATTTCTGGGTTATTCCACCAAGAGTAAGGCCTATAAATGTTGTGACAAATGGACACAGAGAATCATAGAGAGTGTTGATGTTAGAGTGGATGAGTATCCTGAAGTCTTAGGGGAAATCAGTGTGGAGAAAAAGGATGAAGATCCTTGCATTTTGTTTTTGGAGCCAAAACCTGCGAACCCTGAACCGGTAAAGCGAATGTTGTTGTACCAGTTCGACCAGAATAAGTAAATTCAAAAGAAGATGATGATAAAAATGAAGAAGAATCTGAAGATAATGATCATGTTATTCTGAGGTATGTGAGACTCAATCACAATCCTGAGCAGATTATTGGAGATAAGGATGTTGGAGTACTAACCAGAAGAAGAATCAGAGAGAATTCTTGCATGATCTCCACTATTGAGTCGAGAACTGCTAAGGAAGCATTTGGAGATGATCATTGGGTTAAATCTATGGAGGAGGAGCTTGAACAAATTGAGAAGAATAACACTTGGACCCTAGTACCTTGATCGGTAAATAAAAATGTGATAGGTACTAAGTGGGATTTTAGGAACAAGTTGAATGAAGATGGTGTTGCAGTTCGCAATAAAGCCAGATTGGTTTGCAAAGGTTATGCACAAGAAGAAGGAGAAGATTATGGTGAGACTTTTGTACCAGTGGCCAGACTGGAAGGTGTCAGAACATTGCTTGCATTTGCAGCACACAAGGGATTCAAAGTATACCAAATGGATGTAAAGTCAACATTTTTGAATGGAATACTAGAAGAAGAAGTATACATTGAGCAGTCAGATGGTTATGCTCTGACTGATGAGAAAGACATGGTATGTAAGTTACATAAGGCATTATATGGATTAAAGCAAGCACCGAGAGCATGGTATGAAAGGCTTCATTCACACCTGATGAAGATAGGTTTTCAGAGAACCAGTGAAGATAGCAACATATATCTCAAATTTGAAGGACATAAGATATTGGTTAGTGAAGCATTTTTAGTAATATCATATTTGGAGGGAATGATGACATGAGCAATGACTTTGCAAGTAAAATGAAAAGTGAGTTTGAAATGTCTCTAGTTGGAGAGATAAAAAATTTCATAGGTTTGCAAATACAACAAATGAAGAGTGGTATTTTCATTACATAGTCTAAGTATGTGAAGGAGGTATTAAAGACATTTGGTATGAGTGACTGTAAACCAGTTGGGACACCAATTGTAATAGGTTGTAAGTTGTCTAAGGAAGATGAGACCACATCTATTGATGAGAAGGAGTACAGGTCAATGATTGGAAAATTACACTATGTTGTTCATAGAAGACCAGATATAGCTCATGCAATTGGTCTAGTTGCTAGATTTCAGAAGAATTCGAAGGATACACATTTGATAGCAACCAAGAGGATATTCAGAAATTTGAAAGGTATTGTTGACTATGGATTATGGTATCCATATGAAGGAAAATTTGACTTGAAGGTTTACATAGATGCAGACTGGGCTGGTAATGTTGATGGTAGGAAAAGAACAACTGGTGGAGCAATCTTTCTTGGAGGAAGACTTGTTTCATGGAGTAGCAAGAAGCATAGTTGTATTTCATAGTCTATTGCTGAAGTTGAGTATGTTGCAACCTATATGAATTGTACCCAGGCTATCTGGATGAGGCACATTTTAGAAGGTTTCGAGATGAAGTTTACAGAACGTGTAAAGATCTTATGTGACAATACTAGTACCATAAATTTTTCAAAGAACCCTATCTTGCACGCACTAACCAAGCATATTGAATTGAAGTATCATTTATTGAGGGAAAAAGTGCAGAGTAAAGATGTGATCTTGGAGCATGTTTCTACCAAGGAGCAGCTTGCAGATATCTTTACTAAACCTCCGCCTAAGACTACTTTTGAGTATCTTAGAAGTCAGCTAGGGGTTTTACCCCTTCACGAGGTCAATTGATCATGATGTAGAGTACATCAGTCTTGGAGCTACTTGCAGAATTTTACAGTAGGATTGATGTAAAAGTGGCGTTATTCCATAGGGGGAGCATCAAGTTGCAGGTTGTTGATGCTGAATAGTGAAGTTTTACATTGCGTGTTTTACTTTCACTTTGGCATTGTTGTCAAAGGGGGAGAAGAACCAATGACAAGTTGAAGACAAGGAGAGTACATGGTAAAATGTAAACCAGGATTCCTATTCACAATCATAGCAATCAATGGTATTTATATTTATATTGTCATCAATGCCAAAGGGGGAGATTGTTGGCATTTGCATGAAGATTGCATTAATGAAATGTTATGTTGTCATTGATATCAATTAAACTAGTAATATTATTGTGATAATTTTGTTTTGTAACCAGTAGGAAGAGCTAGTGAAAGGAAACTATAACCGATAGGTAAGTTTGTGGAGTGAACCAGTATTGCTAAGTATTGGAGAGTTGAACTGGTAAACCCTACCTGTTGTTTTGATAAACCCTAACCGATTAAGTCTGGTGAATTGGTTATATTGGTTTATGATTTGATGGTGAGAGGTAATGATTATGACACGTATGCATATTGTATGAAGAGAGTTTCAAAGTATTTTTGGCACGTTGAGGTAACAGTTTTTGTCTTGGGAATGAGTAAGTATACTACATGTAATGAAAAGCACGTGATGAGTTACTAAGTTCGATGAAGCAGTAATCAAGGAGAGGTTGAGGCTTTCTTGAATGATGTGTAGAGATTGTTATGTAATCCAATGGTCATACTTGAACTGACTTGTTTGTAATCTCTACACGAATTAGGTTTTTGTTGTGTTACCGACCTAGTTGATTTGTTTATAAGGTCGATGAGCTATTTAGTTTTAGAGTTGGCAAAATTTTAGTTGAGTGTGTGGTTGCCAAACCGTTTGATGTATCTGCAGTTTGAGTAAAGGCAGATAGGAGCATGAAAAGGATCTGAACAAGCAAGTGTAGTGCTATTCAAATAGATCAGCAAACTCATGTTGTTTTCTAATGATTACAGCAGATTGAAATCCCTTAACCGGGTAAGCTCTAACAAGCTTGGTTCTATTCAAATCCTCTAACAAGGTGATCCATTAACTTGGATTCTAAATTCTTTACAAAGGTTACTCCTCACAGGGTATTGCTTCTAACAAGGCATTATAGTCAATCCCTTAACTGGGTGGTCCCTAACAAGATTTGTTCCTAATAGGACTTTTTGTAAAGCTTTAACAGGCTTGGCTCCTAACAGGGCGAACTTTAGAAGAGTTTAGATAGTTATCTTGTGAGTCTCATTTCACCGTGGTTTTTCCCATTTGGGTTTCCACATCAAAAATATTGTGTCAAGTGGTGAATGTTTTTGTGGTTATGTTTTTTATGGTTGATTTGCTTAACTACTTAATCCACTTTGATAAGTCATGATAACCGACAACAATATGAATGAAGTTTTACCTATGTTAGTAAAAGTATTTGGATGTTTGCAAGTTACAAGTTGTTTACTGTTAATCTGTTGTAACAGTCAACCAGTTTCAGCTTGACAGTTTTATCTTGATAGTGATATTACATTGATAGTCCTAAGTTTACTTTGAGAGATTGATTTTGAGATTGGTGAAGTTTATCAGTTTTTCTATCTACTGATTCATCCCCCCTCTCAGTAGTTGACCGGATCCTTGATTCTTTCATCATACCATCACCAATTACCCTAATTATGGTTTATTTTAACCTTTATCTCATGTTCCCTTCCTTTAAGCCTCAAGAACTTCATGATCTTATCTGATAACCTTGGAGGCTATGACCAAATAAACCATACAGTTTTTGAACAAAATGCTCAAAACATAAATATTGGGCAAGCATAAAACCATAGTCCCAAATAGATGTCCACAACTAGATGGGACACCTTGTTCCATCATCATCAAATTCCTTAATACACAAATCATTACTCTAGAATCTATTTCTCTATCCAAAAAATAGCAGCATATGCATCAATAAGGAGTACCATTTGAATGTTATATTTGAGCTATCCCTTTGGATACAGATTAGGGCATTGTGAATCCCTTCTGCTACAAAGTGAGGATAGTCAAAAGGTTTATTTTCAACACTTCTTTGGATATCACAAATCAACACTGTAAGTACCTTAGGAATGTGTAACTGTCCCTCAAAACCAAGCACTTTACACACAACATAATAAGTCATCTAAAAATACTTGCAAAACAACTCAACACTATAAGGCGATAGGTCTATTTTGTCAAACTTTTGAAAGATTTTACCCAGCTTGGGCCTATGAAGTGGTAGCCAGTTTCTCCTATAAATCCCCTCGACACTCTGGTAATCTACTTTCAAACTACCTGGGTCAATATCCTTGTCATTACCTACTACATCCTCCATGCCGAAAACTTTTAAAGTAGTGGCTTTACTAATTTTAATCAGGTTCTCGTAAATTGATTAAATCCACCTTGTATTGGGATTGTATTGCTTTGCAATTACTCTAATCAAGTCCACATTTACAAATACATTTGGGAATACCAATCGAGCCAACCCTAGCATCCAGGGATTACACTCTGGCACTTCTCTATTTGATTTCATGTAAAAATATTTGAAAATGTTATGGCCTCTAAATGACATATAAGCTTCTTTACAATTCCTTTGTGAGTCATGAAATCTATTTCCATGCCCTGCAATTATTTGTCTTTGAGAAGACATTAGCAATTGAGAAATTAGGTCATCGCAAATGTTCATCTCCTTTTATCTTTTGGGTTCAGGGCCCTCTTCTCTAGAGGCTTTGGATAAGGTTGACATGTTTTCTATTTTCTTAATTTTACAGGGGAACTCTAAATATTGTTTTCTAGTTTTTTGCTTGCTATTGCTATGGTTTCTAGTTTTTTTAGCATCTAAAATTTTGCAAATTATAGAGTAGTACAAGAAAATGGAAAGAAGGCAGCTCACTGTCCAAATTCCCTTGTCTACAATTCTTATTTAGCTTCTCTGCAACACAATCTCCAAAGCTCAAGCTTGTGTTTTCTTTTGCCTTCAACCAAGTTTTTTCTCAAAATTCAGAAAATTCTCTTGAATTAATGCATTCATTCCTTGTAACGAGAAGTTGAGCAACTTTAAAACTTCGTCGTTGATTTGATTTGATCCACGATCATCGATAATTTTTGAAAACAATTCACAAAATTTTTAATGGATGGTCATTTTGCAACACTTGTGCAAAACTTGGCTTCATTGGGTAGTTGAAACATTTTAAAACCATCACCGATGAGTTTTGATTATACTGAAAACCAATTCGTTGCATGCTAAACTTTCTCATATGTGTCATCATCTCTCTCCTGGTATCATTTTGTTGATTGCACTATCTGATGACATGGACGCCACATATCTGTCATGGTTTAGCAACCTCCTCCATAAGTCATTGGGATGTGTAAGAAGAATTTTTTGATTGTCATTTCTTTTGATGTGTACATCCATGTATGCATCAATGAGTTGGCAAGATGATGTTTAAATGTCAGCGGGATGCAAAATCTCACCAGTAAGATTTCTCTTTTTGTGTGTCCATCCACATGTGCATAGGTGAGTCAGAAAGATAGAATCAGAGCCTCTCCTAAGAACACGATCTCACCAATCTATCCATGTTGGTATCGTCAAGTCGCTGGGATTGATGATCTCCTAGTGGGACCATGACTTAGGAGTGACTTAAAGCATGTGCAATCGGGTGGCTAACAAGAAGGGCTCGGTCACAAAAATAATGCAAAAGGCTTAAGTGATGACTTAAGAGACCGAAAACTGGCTACAGAAAGTAGTTGTGAGATTATAACAAAAAAAGACAAGGATTGCATGAGTAACTTTAGGGTTTATAGGGAGGACTTTGGGCTTAAACCAAAAAGAAGATGACTCTTTTCTATCCTCAAAATTAGTTTTTTCTCATTTGATAGTGATATAATATTTGGTTGAACTCCTTACATTATTACCTTCCCCTCACACATGTCATTGGACAAATGATGTATGGCACAATTGAGAAGATTTTGCGATAGATATGTTTTTGGATTTCCAAGACCTCTATTCATATCACATTTACTCCGCATTTATGATCTCTCTCTTGATTATTTAGTTTTCTAGATATAATTATGTTAATCCTATGAGGATCCACTTAATACTAAGAGGGGGGTGAATTATTATTAAGACCAATTGAAACTTTAAACCAAAAACAAACTTATATCAGATCTGAGACCACTTATCAAATATCTCAACTTCTTTTATCAGATCTAACAACCTATTTATCAGATTTGCTTAACACATTAATCAAATCATTTAACACATCTATCAATTCTTTCACCACTTAAGCAATCATATAGATTTGATCATTTACCAACTCATTACCCTCATCAATCAAATCAAATACTTTCTCTAACAACTTCTTATCAGTATCGGTAACCTCTGATAAAACATCATAAACAGTAACTTATAAATAATACATGAAATTAAACATAAACAAGAACATCACATGAAAATAATTCCACACATGAACACCATAATTTTTTGATGTGGAAACCCAAATAGGGAAAAACCATGATGGGAGTTGGCACCCACAAATATTTGTACTCTTTTGAAGTATACCCTGTTAGGAGCTTACAATACGCCCTGGTAGGAGTCACCCGGTTAAGGGATTTTCCTAGTAGCCCGGTTAGGAGATTGGTGATCTATTAGGATCAACCTCATGAGAGGATTTAACACTCTTTTGAGAGCTTCCCTATTAGGGGACTTAAATGTTTAAGGCATGTTAGGACCTACCTGGTTAAGGGATTTAACCTGTTGCAACTGTTAGGGAACAATAGTGAATAAGTGATATGTAACTTGAACTTCTTTGCTTGCTTGATCAGATCCAATTATGAACAACACTCTATAACTCTCAAGAAGATCTCACACTTCTCTTGGATGGCTCAACACATTCTCTAAGACCATTGACACAAAAAATATTAACTATGTCATCCTAGATAGCCATCTCAACTAGGTCGGCCACTAAACCCTAATTATATAATGAGTTTACAATACAAATTATAAGAGATCATCTCAGATCGATATATAGATCATTACAAAAAATTACAATGCAATATCAACCGTTGGTTGAACGTAATCCATCATGAAAATCCGATCTATAACAAAGTCAAAACCTCAAAACACTCTACTAAGCATTTCACTGATTCCCAAGAAATTCTTCCTTGAATCGCACCAAAACAGCAATTAAATCATTAACGCAAGTTATGTCGTGTTACCACTTTCATGTATAATTATCGTCGATCACCGTCATAATAGAAATCATTATCGGTTTGATGATTTCTTCACCAGTGTGAAACCTTAGCAAAACTTCATCAGAAATTTAAAACATGCCTTCCGATAATCATCACAAATTTTGGTGCCAGTCAGATACACCTTTCCATGATACAAGTTCAAAATCTAAACCACAAATCACCAATCATTGCCGATCGTTGGATCCAATCAAAACATCTTTGCTTTACCGACTAAAGTCCTATTTCATAGACTTTAGTTTTTTGTCGGTAAACCCTGTCTTCCAGTAAACCAAATCACTTAGATGACAAAAAAAAATAGCAGGAACATCATTTGACATCAGTTGCCATCAATGACAACACAAGTAACTAATCAAGTCATCTAATCACAAAATCTCAATCTCTTCATCACAAATAGACTTCTATCCTTTACTGGTGCAGCCATCCATCTTCAACTGTATCACCTTATTTGCATTAGTTATGCCAAATGACAACAATCTCCCCCTTTGGCATTGATGCCAACACTAATCAGATATACAATCAGAGTAACATCATCATATGCAACTTGCTTGTCAGTATCACATCATTGATCGGTTCTCTTCCTTTTGTCTTCTCCCCCTTAACCAATGATTCTTTCAATCTGATCTTTAACTTCTCCCATATCTGATTTTTTTTCTTCTCCTCCTTTGACAACAATGCCAAAGGTATAAATGCATCACTTGTCTTCAATTCTGTTGTTGCCTCTTCCATCATCTCTGCTACTCAAATAAAAAAAATTATAACAGAGCATTAAATTAGAACTTTACATCACACTTGCTCCCCCAAAGGCTTAACCTGCACCTTCATCAATCCTTAGTGAAAGATAAACATGAATTCCATAGAATTTATGGATCTCCAGCATTCTAGATCTTCCAATGTAGGGGTCTAACCCCAAGTTTACCTCTAAGAAACTCAAAGGTAGCCTTCGGTAAGGGTTTAGTAAAGATATCATCTAACTGATCTTTATTCTTCACATATTAAATCTTCACCTGTTTTTCTTGAACTCTTTCCCTTAGAAAATTATACTTTAATTAAATTCTGTTGGTTCTAGAATGAAGAACAAGATTCTTAGAAATATTTATTGCACTTGTATTATCACAATAGATAGTCACCGATTCAGACATATCTATCTTGAATCCTTCTAGCACACGTCTCATCTAGATTGTCTGCATGCAATTCATGGATGCATCTACATACTCTACTTTAGTCATAGATTGAGAAACACATGTTTGTTTGTTTCTCGTCCACGCTACTAATCTTCTGATGGGGTTTGCCTAGCTTGCTCACACTTCACCTAGTTGGTGTTGCTCAATTCCACTAACCTCTCCAAGTCTAGTTATGCTCCAAGAAATCCAATTCCTTCTCAATATCTTCTAGGGCTTGCTTCTTTCCAATCTCAAGGTGTTTGAAACAAGTGTTTAACTAGGAACCCTACCAATTCAAAGTGTTTCCCATATGCTCATGCTTGTTATCTTGACTTCAACTTGTCAATTCACCCCCATACTATTGTGAGTCATTACAGAGGTGTGGAGGTGGATTTTAACATGCAATTAATTCCATTTGGGTCCATTTGTGGTTTTCATCCATTATTATTCCTACCAATTTCACCATTTTGCCTAGAAATAGGGCTACAAGGAATGAGCCCCTATTAGGCCTCCAAAATCCGGTTTTTGAGGGTTTAGAAGAAAACAGTCCAAAAGACCCTACAACAAGATTGGTTTTTCTTAAAACACTCACCTATCCCCAAGTGATTTTGGTGGTTTTGGTTTCCAAACTCGCCATACAATGCCCTAACCCAAACATGAGGGTTTTGAAGGGTTTCTAGACCTCCTAACCAGCAATGACTGATCAAATTAGTGAAGTGGCCATCTAAAAGTCTTTTCAAGGATTCTCCTTGAAATGGAAACTTTTTATGGACTTCATGGAACTCTCCAAATGATTTGGTTGTGGTTTTGTGTTCACCTCTACACTATGTACTCAAATTTCACCCTGTCTTCTCTAGTCTGGTTGCTCTGGGACTTGCCTAGAACAAGATGGTAGCTATGTCAAACACTACTTCTAGTACTTCTCCCTGCATATGTACACTATACAATTGGTTTCCTTCCATGTCCCAACAGGCCATGATGGTAGGATAGAGGGATTTTATGGGGCAACCATTTTACAAGAAATTGCTATATACGAGCCAAAATTGGTTGATTGAAAACAAAACTATGAAAACACCAATAGACACTAACTACAAAGCTTGAAATAAAACAAATGACTCTAAAACACACCAAAGAAACCGAAACCATAACTGGATCAATGGATTCAATCCATTTGTATTCACATTGTAAGCAAAATGAGCCAAAAACAGTGATAACAATCCGAAAATGAGTAGTTTCAAATTGTTGATCATACAAAAACAAACTTCCAACCTTGGAAACCATGAAAGAGGAGGTTCTTATAGTCTTCCCCATGTTTGGAGGCATTATACAGTGTTGTTCTATCCCTAACTCCATCGCTAAGCACTTTTAGGACAAAAGTTGTCATGACAACTTTTACAACTTTTCACTTTTTGATTTTCCAACCTATAAAACCTATTTTAAGTCATTACTCATGACTTTTTAAGCATTCCTAAGGCCATCCTAAACCTCCCTAATTCTCATACCAATTTATGCCACTTTTGGCCATCAAGAAGGCCAATTTCCTACTCAAACTATTACTTATTCACAAAGTGCTAACCTAGGAAGAAAACCAACTCAACTAGGCCTACACTTGACTTAAAACAAACATCACACTTACTCCTTGGACCCTCCTGGAGTCCTTATCAGGAACCTGACTTGGATAAGGTTAGTACAAGCCAAAATTAGATAAGGACTATGAGCCCAAGTCCTAGGTTCTCCTGCACCATTCTCCCAAACTAAATAAAACTAAGTCACCTATTTGGGAATCAGATTCTAATCAATGCCTAACTTCTTAAACTTTGTCTCAAGCACCTATGTAGCTTCAGCATCATCCATACCCTTCCATTTGATTAGGTGCTCCCAATAGATTTGATGCCTTGTCTTCTTAGCGATCCTTGAGCTCAATACCTTTTCAACCTTTGGATTTGGTTTTGCTAGTACTTGAAGGTTGTTTACATCATCTGATACCTCTCAGTGACTTCAATATGAACCTTGAATTGGTCCTTTGTAAGAAACTAAGTCTGCTATGTTGAAAACTGGTGACAATCCTATGTCACTAGGTAGGTTCACCTTGTATGTATTTTCTCCATACTTGGCTAGAATGGCACATGGACCCAACCTTCTCATTTGAAACTTGTTAGATACTCCTTGTTGTAGCCTTGCTTTGTTTAGGTGCACCATGACAAGATCTCCTACTTGGAATTGTAGGTTCTTCCTTCTCTCATCAACTTTTTGCTTGATCTTACTTGTGTTCTCCTTCAATGCTTGCTTGACTGATTCATGTACCTCCTTCATTGACTGAGAAAAGTCTTCTGCATATCCACTTCTTGTTGTTGCATTACCTAAGTCTCTTAGCTCCAATATACCCCTTGGGTGAACACCATAGACCACTTCAAAAGGACTCTTGTCGATGGTTCTATTTGTTGTGTCATTGTAAGCATATTCAGCTTGTGAAAGCACTTCATCCCATGTCAGACCATACTCTTTGGTAAGGCACCTCAATAAGTTCCCTAAGCTCCTATTCACCACTTTGGTCTGCCCATCTGTTTGTGGATGGTAGGTTGATCCAAAAGATAGGTTGGTGCCAAGCTTTTGCCAAAGTGTTTTCCCAAAATGACTCATGAACTTTGAGTCTCTATCTGAAACAATGCTCATGGGTAAACCATGTATCCTTATTACTTCCTTGAAAAACAAATGAGCTATTTGGCATGCATCATGAGTAGTCTTGCAAGGTACAAAGTGGGCCATTTTACTAAATCTATCCACAATGACATAAATTTTGTCAAATCCATGCTTTGTCCTTGGTAAACCTACTACAAAGTCCATACTAATGCACTCCCAGGGTCTATTTGGTATCGGAAGAGGTTGGTATAAACCGACATTTGAAGAAGTGCCCTTGGCCTTTTGACAAACAATACAAGTCTCCACATAATTTTTCACATCTTGATTCATCCTAGGCCAATAATAATACATCTAAACCAACTCTTAAGTCTTATTGACTCCAAAATGACCACTAAGGCTGCCATTATGCTTCTCTTGTATGAGGTTTTCTCTCATTGACCCTCTAGGCACACAAAGTTGTCCACCTCTAAACAATAGTCCATCTTGCAAGGTAATATCTGAATACTCACTATGAAAATGATTTTGGTATTCTTTGCACACCTTGTAGGCATTTGAGAAGTCTTCATCCTCTGGGTATAGGTCTCTAAAACTGTCAATACCTATGCTCCTTAACTAAATTTCTTGGACTATCAAGAGTCTTCTGCTCAATGCATTAGCAACCCAATTTAACTCTCTTTTTTTGTGCTTGATAGTGAATGTGTAGACTTGCATATACTCACCCATTTCATGTGTTTATGACTGAGTTTGTCTTGTGAGTTTAGAAAGCTTAGAGCTTTTTTTGTCCATATAGGCTACGAATTCCTTAGGAAGGAGATGGTGTCTCCATTTCCTCAAAGCCTACACTAAAGCATATAATTCCAAGTCATAAGAGGAGTATTTCCTCTTTGCAACACTTAGCTTCTCACTATGGAAAGCTACTAGCCTTTCTTCTTGGCTTAGGACAGCACCTACTACAACATTGCTTGCATCACATTCCATTGTGAAGAGTTTCTCAAAACTAGGCAACACTAACATCGGTTGAGTAGCTATCTTCTCCTTCAAGGTTTCAAAACCTCTATTTGCTTCTTCATTCCACTGAAACTTTACCTTCCTTCCACCTCTAATGGTGTTTAACATTGGTGCACATATAGCACTGAATTGCCTAATGAACTTCCTGTAGTACTGGCTAGTCCATGGAAGCTTCTTCCCTCTGTTGTTGACTTAGGAATAGGCCAATTTACTATGGATTCAACCTTGCTAGGATCCATCTTGAGGTTTCCTTGAGACAACACAAACCCAAGGTAAACCAACTCCTGCTTAACAAATTCACACTTGTCCAAGTTCATGGTTAGCTTCTCTTCATACAATCTTTGTAACACATTTTGCAAAGGATTAATATGATCTTCCCTATCCTTATTGAAAATGAGAATATCATCTGGATATACCACCACAAATCTACCTATGAAGTCCTTCATCACCTCATTCATGTGTCTCATGAAGGTTCTTGGAGCATTGGATAAACCAAATGGCATTACAAGCTGTAGACGTATAAAAATGACGATATTCCTAAATGAATATTTTATGTTCATTTCTCTATTTAATTAAATCCAATTTAATTAAAATTATCCACATTCCTCTATTTAATTAAGAAAATTACTCAATTAAATTCACTATACCCATTTAATGAATAAATCATTTTATTCAATTAAATCCCCCCTATCCACTTTTAATTAAATTCAAATTTAATTAAATAGTTATCCTAAATTAAATAAATCTAATTTATTTAATTGCAACCAAATTGAATGAAATTCATTAAATTCAATTAAATCCTATTATCCCTCCATCCACTTGCATTCTCCTACATTTCCCACTTGCTTCCTAAACCCCTTCCTAATTTCTTCTAGACTCTTCTAATCGCTTCTAATTAGCCTAACCCATCTTCTAAACTTTGTCACATCCCTAAGAAAGGGGAGGTCACTTCTCAAACCCTTAAAGTCTTTGATAACCATTAAAGGCTTCAAGTCTTCAACCACTTAATATCCCCAAAGTCTCCCAAACCATTAATGGTTAATTCAACCCTCTTACATGGTTAGAGACTTTTTGCCTAACTTAACCTTCATCCAACCCAAGGGTCTCATCAAGCCTTTGATGCTTTGACCATGATTATCTCTTAATCATTTGCACAAGGGTTTATCCTTGGATTAACTCTTAATCCAATGGGTAATCCTAACTTAAGCATAATCCTTATCTCTAGATAACCATAAGGTCTTCTCAGGCACTTAATGCCTCCAACCCCTTCTCTCAACCCAACCCTATGTTGACACTTGTCACCATTTTTTTGTGCAAATTGCAAACATGGATCCCCAACTTTCAAACTCAACCCTTGATCAACTCTTTCAATCCTGGCCATCCATTGCCCTATTTTTGCTATAAATAGAGCTTTCATTCCTCCATTTTTATATATCAATCCAAGTTTGTAGTATCACACTTATGCTCAAATACATTCAAGCTTTCATATATCATTTATGCTCATCATTTAGCCTCTCTTTTAACTAGGAATTAGTCTAAATATGCATGTTTAGAATACTTTATTTATCATTTAGCTCAATCATAGACTAATATATCATGTTAGGATAGTATTTATACTAACCTTGTCATCTTATAGTTAGTTTATTGCATTTCTAGAATCATGCATAGCTTAGGATGCATTTCATTCTAAAATCTATCAAAAGCATCCCTCGTTCTTGCATTTTCCATCCCTAAACCATTTTGCTCAGTGATCTGAGAGCAAAAACATTGGTTTGAGGGACCGTGTAAGATAGAGAACCATGGGACCCACCTTGGGAAGCTGAGTGACACTTCATTACTCCATAGCTTGCACCAAGAAGTCTTGTGGGTGTGTGAGCAAGGCTCCATAGAGCTCCGTTTTTCACATATTGAGTTCTATTGACCCGCTTTTCCCGCACACATTTCTGGCGCCCACCATGGGGCTCGAACCCATATATCAAATCGGTTTTTGAATTTAACCACTTTTGCAGGCATGTGGCAAAAATGAATTAGCGCGTTAAGTCAATTGTTTAGTGCATCCGGTTAACAGCCTAGTGCATTCGGTTCACTGTTTAGCGTGTGGAGTCCATCATCTAGTGCGTGAAGTCCATATATTAGCGCATGACCTCCACTAATCTTTTCCTGTAGGTCTCAGCGTGGGAGAAAAATAGAGCAGTGCTTTCGGCGCACAGAGTAGCATCTAGAAAACAGTGTAGCGCGTTGAAACCTTATTTTAGCGCATCAAGGTTATATTGTAGCACGTACAGTTTGTTCTATAGTGCATCGCAGACAGAAAATAATTTGTAACTGAAAGATTAAAAATTAGACTTGTGGAAGTCCACCAAATCATCTAACATTTTTCCTCTAGTTTTCTTGCAGGATTCTAACAAATTTGTTGCAGAAAGGAGCTTAATCTTAGAATTTTTAGATGGTTAGGATTTTCACTAACTTAGTTGAGTTAGTTTAAATTTTTAAACGCCTTTTATTCTTAAAATTGAACTCACTTATTTCTTTTGGGGCTATAAAAAGAACCACTATCGGAAATTTTCTTGCTTTTATAGGAGAAAAACTTTATTTTAGGCTCTAAAATGAACAAAACAAACTTTCCTTTTGCAAAAGTAGATATAAAAAGAACCTCACCATCCTTTGGTGTATAAAAGGATTCATTTTCAAAATTTTGCAAAGGAAAGAACCTCACTTACGAAATTTTGTTACAATCAAAAGAGGGAAGTTATTCCCCTTTTTCGATTTTCTTTTGTTGACCATATTGAAAATTTTGCTTTGTTGACCAGGTTCCTTCACTAGATTAAATAAGCATTGCTTTGAGGAACTAAAATGAACACCATACTTTTTTGGAGCAACATCTCCAAGTAGAGATTAGCAAATCACTGAATTGAAGGCTTAAAAAAAACTTTGATTGCCTTGTCTCGAAAGTGGAAGGTATATGCTCTCCCCTTAATTGGGTGATCAAAAAGCCACACCACTCTTAAGATTTCTGTATTTAAAGCATAAAACCTTTAGCAGGCCTGCCTTCCCGAGGAGTTGGAATCAACTCTTAAAGCCGTTTATGGCCGGTGTGAAGGGAATGACCTAAGTGGGGAACGACTTTGATGCCAAGAATTCCAACCCACTATAATCAAATGTGGAAAGTGATCAAAGTCCTTTTCAATGGTTGCGCACAACAATTAGCCTTCCCCCAGTATCCTCGAGATACGTAAAGCCTTTGTTCTAAAGGTTGGGAAGCCTCCTGAGGGAGTTTATCACTGACAGCCGAACAGGAAGCCTGATTATGAACCATAGAAATAGAAGCTTTGAACTGAGTCAGTAACCAAACATTTATAACATCATAGTGCAAGGGTGGGGAAGAATCCACCCCCAAGATTACTCACCATATATCTCCCAAGATAACTACTCAACTGTGAAGCGATTCACTTTGAGTTAATTTCTGACAAAAGGCAAAAAAATGGGCGCCCTCTAGGGAGTGACACGACTGTTTGAGCTAACGGAGTATTGAGACTAGTGGGCTATGATGTTATTTATGACCTTTGAATAAAGAGTCTTTCTGAAGTGTATTATTCGTATCTAAACCTGTTAAAACATTGGGGATTTGAACACATCCTCGTAGAACATACACTTTTTGTTAGATTAGACAAAATGGTTGTACTTTTTGTGCCGTGCTTGCATTTACTACTTCAGAAAATCATCCATCAAACTTGAAAAATTCACAACAAAATTTTAAAATTTACAAAGAAACCAACCAAAAGAAAAATCAGGGCAGTTTAGCGCATAAGGTATTTCTATTAGCGCATCCAACCATCAATTTAGTGCGTCGGTTCCAAACAGTAGCACTTTATCTCAAATCAATCCGGTGTTAAAACATTTAGCACATCAAAGAAATAGTCTAGCGTGTAGAAGCATCAGCTTAGCACGTGAAAACCAAACATTAGCGCATCAAGTTCAAAAGTTAGCGCATTACAGGCCCAGGCTAGCACAAGGCTTTTTCAAAATAGATAGAAAACAATTTTTGAATAGTCAAAACTTTAGCACGTGTCTGGGGGTAGCCTAGCACGTGTGGTCGTTATTTTAATGCGTTGAGTAATTTTGGTAGCGCATGTAGTCTCTATTTTAGTGCGTGATCAAAAAAATATAAACAGAGGGCAAAACAGTGAGGAATTTGAAAATTTTCGAAAACATTTTCAGAAGCCTTTTCCATCAACATCATTTTTCATCAAAGTAGAGTGACAAAAACAAACCGTTAAAAACTATTTCTTGAGCTAAATTTGTGTCAAAACAAACGTTGTAAAAATCCTAAACTGATCGCATGATAAAACATATCTATCTTATCATAATCCAGAAACCTCATCATCAATATCAACAAAATCCTTTACCATCTTACAGATTTCATCTCAAAAACACTTGTTTAAAATTTTCAAGTTGTCAAATCAAGTCTCCATATCGGGAGGCTTTTACCCATATCATTTGACACGCTTTGTCATGAAGGGGCATCTAAACCTTCACTTTTATAGAGTAAGATTTGAAATTTTTCAAACAAAATCAACTGAATCCAAACAAATCAAAGGAAACCATTGATCACTCATGCATGACTAATCCCCATATTCTGAGAAGAAAGAACCTTTATCGTAACATCACGTTGAAGAAACAACAACCTAGTTTTTCCAAGTTCATCAAGAGAAACAAGTTTTTATACATCAATCATCAACTCTTCAAATCTCATCGGGTATTCCTTCATCACTTCAAACGTTATATCCAAAACAAATCCAACGAATTTGACAAAGAACCCTTAAAAACAAGAGCCTACTGTCAAAAGTCTGCTTTTAATCAAATCATAAACTGCGGAGGAAAAATCAATCCAGCATTCTTTCTCGACGAGTGTATCACTTATAACACATCTTGACCAGAACCACCCACCCCAGAGCAACATATCATTGAGGATTTTGTCCCCTTCATCACTGAAAGTTTTTACTAAAATACCTATTACTCGCTCTCAAAGAAACCAACAAAGCGAGACACACGTAGAGTCTAGTATGAATCGAAGGTTGTCAAATCCTTTTGAAGTTCCACACTTGGAAGAGACTGAAATTTCTGAAGTGCTTCTTCAGGAATGTCAGGAAAACCCTTCATTCCAAAAGCTTGTAGAAAGGCTTATGGAAAATGACAAAGAAAAATATCTGCTCATGCTCACAAGCAAAGGCGTTAAACTTCTCAAAAATTTAGACACAAACATCTTTTGAAATGGATCTTGACAATATGCATATCAAGAACAACAAAGAGAAGAAGAAACTCGTAACTTTGAACAACACATACTTGAGCAACACATTCTAGAACAACACATACCAGAAATGCGTATACCCGAGCTAGAAACTCTAGAGCAAAATATACCATTTACCACACCTTTTCAGCTGCGAACTAATCCAAGGGAAGAACTCTTCCCTCGACAAGACAATATACCTTTGGCTACTCTTACTCAACAAATGCAAATGTTACAATGACAAATACATGACATGCAACAAGGGACAATAGTGCGGTACTCTTTAAACGAAATTTGTCCTTATCCATTCGACAGAAGATTGAACATGGTGCCTTTTTGTCCAAACTCAGACATTCCCAAATTTGATAAATATGATGGGAAAAGTGATCCCCAAGATCATGTCCGAGAATTTTGCACAATGAGTCTTGAATTTGCTCATGATGACACCTATTTGATGAGGTTATTCCCAAGAAGCTTGGGAGGGCAAACAATGGAATGGTTATCCAAAATTACACCACCTGTCAGATCATTTGATGAATTGGTTAACAAATTCATAACCCAATATTCCTATAACATCCAACATGCCATAACCATGCTAGATGTTTATAACACCAAACAAAAGAACAATGAAATATTCCTGATATTCCTTCAACGCTGGCGACATATGGTATCACGATATCCCCGAGACATTCCCGAAAAGGAGAAAATGGAAATCTTCATCGATAACTTGAATGGTGAAATGAGTTATAGGCTAAAACTTCAATGCATACCATCTTTCACTAAATTAATTGAAAATGGCATTCAAGTAGAGGAAGCATGTGTCAAAAAGGGAACACTCAAATTCTACAAGGAAGGAACAACCTCATCAAACTACAATAACCAGAACAACAACAACTTAGACAAATCTCGATTTTGGACTCGAAACAAAAATGAAGGCAACAATGAAACACATGATCCGAAATCTAAGAAAATAGTGCTCGCATTATCTGGAAATTCTCAGGCTATGAAAAATCCTCAAAATACTAATCCAAATGCTAACACATATGCACCAAACACCGATCAAGGACAACTCAACACAAACAACACCAACGATACTCAAAGCAAAAACATGAATCCAGGACCTAACAACAATTCACGCAACAAAACAAACAATTTCCAAAAGCGTATCTTCACACCACTGGGGCAATCACTAGAATCAGCATTCAAAGAACTTTTGGTGAACAAGATTCTTTCTTTACCTCCAATCAACAACTATGAACCCCAAATCAAACCACCTTGGTGGAATGATTCACACTATTGTGATTACCATCGTAACAAGGGTCATCAAATGAACGATTGCATGAGATTAAAACACATGGTGCAAGATATGATTGATCGAGGTGACTTAATGATAGATGGTCTCAAAACAAATGGTGATCATGGAGCCTTTAAAAATCCTCTCCCAAATTACACCAAGGATGGAGCTTCAACCTCAGATGATACACGCGGAGCTCGTATCAACCATATCTACAACAACACCATAAATCACATATCAGCTGAAGATCATCAAGTAAATGTCATCACCATCCGAGATAAGTGTGATCATGAATCCGTCAATGTAACAACCCGAACTCAGAAATATGTCTTGAAAGGACATACTGCACCTACAACTACTACACCAAAAATCCAATATGGCTTGGTTAGCCAACTACGCAAAACTCCAGCTCAGATATCTATACTGGAATTGTTGAAACTATCACCGAAGCACAAAGACATATTGGAACAAGCACTATTGGAAACCAATGTACCTCAAAATCTGGATACAGACAGATTTCAAGCCATGGTCGCCCATATGACTGGACTTCATAACCTCACCTTCTCAGAGCATGACGATGCTTCCTTGAGCCATCCGCATAACACTCCTCTCCATATCAAAGTCATTGTTTACAAACACCGAGTAAAAAGAGTCTTAATAGATGGAGGAGCCGGACTTAATATATGTACTTTAAAGCTTATCCATGCATCAGGCTTCTCAGAAGAGTCTATTGATCCCTGCAAGAAGATTACCATAAAGGCATATGATGATGAGGAAAGGTCCTCTAAAGGAACTGTGATATTACCCATTCAAGTAGGACCAGTGCAAAAGGATACTATGTGTCAGGTCTTAGACATAGATCTTACCTACAATATTTTGTTAGGGCAACCCTGGATACATGAAATGCAAGTAGTACGTTCTATGTATCACCAGTGTGTCAAATTTCCTTATGATGGACAAGAAGTCTCCATATCTACTGATCACAATCCATTTCAACATTGCAATGCAATAGGGGCAGCCCAAGATAGTTTGGTTCCTCATAATAGAGAAAAGCAGTGATCTTCAACATCAAATCGACAAACAGCAAAGCCCAACTCCTTATTTGGAGACTTCAAATAGAAAATGCAAATCAAAGACCAAGGCATAGGAGAATACTCTTTGGAGCCCTTATGTTTGGCCGAATTGCCAACATCACCTAGATCTCATGGATTGCCTACTACATCAACACATCTGGTCACTCAACCCATCACCAAATTTGATGGTACCTTCATCCAATTGAGCACTCTAGCAAATGAATCAGAAGACAAGGACATTCTTAGCTGGTTATACAAAGATGAGGAAGAAGATAACAGAGCAGCTGCTCTGGACATTGTTCTACCTACACACCTGTATGGAAAAGGATACTTAATCATGTAGCAAATGGGATATGACGGTAAAGGACCTATTGGGAAACGTAGAGAAGGAGTCACTGAACCCATAGATCTTCCTTCACAACCCAGTGGAAACAAAGCAGGATTGGGTTGTGAGCTCACTTTCCTATTAAAAAGGCCACCCCGCCTAACTACAAAACCTCAATGGAAACTAAAGAAGAAGTACAAAGAAGAATCCTGGCAGGAAGCACTCTTTGAATCAGCAGAAACAATCCACAAGGCACAGGAATGTCAAGATTAGAAGTTACATCAGGAAAAGCTTCTAAACCACAAAAGGGCCATATCTACAGCAGTAGCTCATATTCAAACACCAATATCTCAAGAACCAATAAAATCATCTCCGGATACCTTTATTTCTCCCCGAGGAAGCACAGTCTATGAACAAATACAGAAAATTGAAGCCGGATCTAACACAAAATCAACAAAAACTATCAAAATGGTATCCATCATCAAAGATTTGTTTTCACCATACAACATACGAGTTTACAGCACTGATAGAATCTGGGATGAGGCCTCTGAGACTAATTCAAATGAATATGAATGGGGTACCTGCTCCAATGCTACTACAGATATCCCTGATGATACTGATTCCATATCCCTTTCTCAAGAAGAATATAACGCAGAAGATAGACCTCTTAAATTTGGACCACAAAATATCTATGACACCAAGGAGAGCGAACAGAAACATTATGAACAAGTCTATATGGAAGATAATACCATCGAAGACCTCGACGAAATCCAACTTCTTTAAAAACAAGAACAATCACAATGAAAACTCTGTCCTAACACTTACAGTAGCAGAACTTGATCCACCTAACAATTCCTTACCGCTTGTCTTTCCTGACCTCATCAATTGGGATGAACCTGAAATTAATGATATACCAATTTTCCTAGATGATGAATCTATTATCCATTACCTATGTACCATAAATCCGAAAACAGGTTCTACCAGTGAACAAAGTAACGATGTCTGCAAACCAGGGAGTGCCAAGTCTCTCAGTCACAAAAATGAACCAAGTAAAAGATCTGATGCTGAAAACCAGTCAATGGCAGCTCTAGATCACAAAAAAGTAAAAATAAAGGACGCATTTGAGGGTGAAAACCTTTTTAAGGCACCTAACAATGGGAGACTTGACACTCTTCCTGAGCACTTTCATGAGCGATCACCCATATTGATTGAGCCCACTCAATCAATCAACATTGGTACCACAGGAGCAGTCAAAAACATACACCTTGCAGAATCTCTGACAGAGGAAGAAAGATCAGCATTCATCATTTTCTTTAGAGAACAACAGATTAACTTTGCTTAGTCATATGCTGATATGCCCGGAGTGGATCCACATTTAATCATGCATCACTTGTCCATCTCTTTAGGAGTTAAACTAGTCAAGAAAAAGCTACGAAAGATGAATCCATAGGTGGCACTTATGGTCAAAACTGAACTAAAGAAACTATTAGATGTCGGATTCATCTAACCCATTGACTATGCAGAATGGATTTCCAACATCGTTCCAGTATCAAAACCAGATGGTAGTATTAGAATATGCACTGACTTCAGAGACGTCAACAAGGCTTGTCCAAAAGACAACTTTCCTCTACCCAGTATCTACATAATTGTAGATCTCACAATAGGTCATGCAATGCTCTCACTAATGGATGGTTTCTCAGGATATAATAAAATCAAAATAGCTCCAGAAGATCAAGATAAAACCGCATTCACTTGTCCTTGGGGAACGTACTATTGGAATGTTATGCCTTTTGGCTTAAAGAATGCAGGGGCCACTTATCAAAGAGCAATGAGAACCATATTCCATGACATGATGCACACATTTATGGAAGACTATGTGGATGATTTACTAGCTAAATCCTTCACCAAAGTAGAACATCTCAGCATCCTAACAAAGATCTTTGATCGATTGGAGAAATTCCAAGTCAGGCTCAACCCTAAGAAGTGTGTCTTCGGGGTTACATCAAGCAAGTTACTAGGCTATATAGTCTTAGCTAAAGGTATCGAAGTAGAGCTAGCAAAGGTACAAGCCATTATGGACATGCCACCACCAAAGAATATCAGTCAACTCAGATCTCTACAAGGACGACTTCAATCAATCAAGCGATTCATCGATCAACTAGTAGATAAAAATCTACCTTTTAACCATTTACTATACAAAAATGTACCATTCAGATGGGAGACCAAGTGTGCAGAATCTTTTTACCAAATCAAACAGTACCTGATGAATCCACCAGTTCTAGTACCACCAGTCGTAGGAAAGCCACTGATCCTATATATCTCAACAACAGATATGTCACTAGGGGCACTATTTGCACAAGAAGATCAACAAGGAAAGGAATGGGCCATATATTATATCAATAGGACATTGAATGGCTATGAACTCAACTATACATTCACTGAAAAGGCTTGCCTAACAGTGGTCTTCGTATCTCAGAAGTTCCAACATTATATGCCAGCACACACCATTAAACTAGTCGCAAAAATTGATCCTCTCAAATATCTACTCAGTAAGGCAGCTCTTACAGGCTGATTGGCTAAATGGGTCATGATTCTCAGTGAATTCAGCATCCAATACACAGAAAGATGAGCCATCAAAGGACAAGCAATTGCAAATCAGCTGGCTGAAGCACTGCTACCAGGAAAACAAACCATGGAGATTGAATTTCCAAACAGGGACGTTCTTGCTCTTTCTACCAAACAATGGACCCTATACTTTGACGAATCCTATACACAACATGGTTCAGGTGCTGGCATTCTATTCATCACTCCTGAAGGACACACTATACCAAGATCATATAGGCTTATGTTTCCATGCACAAATAATGTGGCCGAATATGAGGCATTGGTTATAGGTATCAAAATGGCTGTTGAATGGAAAATCACAGAGTTAAAAGTCTATGGAGACTTCCAACTCGTCATCCATCAAATCAACAACGACTATCAGACAAAAGATGACAAACTACTACCCTACAAGCGATTGGTGGATGATTTCAAACAGTATTTTGTGTACATCACCTTTGAGCACATACCAAGGTTAAAAAACAAAGCAACCAATGCAATGGCTACTATTTCTTCATAACTACAAATTCCAGAACAACAGAGTCGTTACGAGTTCCTGGTAGAGCAACTGTTCTCCCCAGCCTATGACCACTCTGAATCCTAGGTTATCTATGCCTTGACTGGTTCAGATTTTCTGCTATATGGACCAATATACGAACACCTCAAGAACAATATCTTACCAATTGACCAATCCCGTAACCAAAAACATAACTTTATCCGGCAAGCTGCCCGTTACACCCTTACCGCTGATACTTTGTATCATCGAGGTCTAGATGGTACTCTTCTTCGTTGCCTTGATCGTAATGATTCCGATTATGCTTTACATGAGCTTCACGAAGGTATTTGTGGAACACATTCAAGTGGTACTACTCTTGCCTACAATGGAGAAAGACTCATATCACTTCGCCAAGAAATGTCCTAAATGCCAGATCCATGGTAATTTGATACATGCACCAACATAGGAACTGCAGCCATTTACAACATCCTAGCCCTTTTGTCAATGGGGACTGGACTTAGTTGGCAAAATTCATCGTTCATCTTCAAATGGACACAAGTTTATTATAACAACAACATAATACTTTACCAAATGGATCGAAGCAGCTCCCATGACAACAGTAACTAGGAAACAAATTGCCTCTTTTATCCTCAATTATCTGATCTGCAGATATGGTATTCCAAGTTCAATCATCACAGATAATGGACGGCCTTTCAAAAACCAAGATGTACAAGAACTATGTGAAAAACTCAAAATCCAACATTGGTTCTCTACACCATACTACCCACAGCGAAATGGTCAAGCAGAAGCATCTAACAAGACAATCTTGAAAATCCTAAAGAAAACAATAAATGATGCTGGCAAAGATTGGCACGTCCAACTCAATCCAGCACTTTGGGCATACAGAACCAGCATCCGCACACCTACAAGAGCAACACCATACTCATTGGTATATGGATCAGAAGCCATTTTGCCCCTAGAAGTAGAAATCCCATCTCTCAGAGTCTCTTTGAAAGGTTTAATCCCAGATGAAGAGTATCGAGTTAACCGACTGCAAGAACTCGAACTATTAGATGAAATATGTCAACATGCTTACACTCATCTCAAAGCCTATCAACAATGCATGTGCAGGAGCTACAATCACAAGGTCATCCCTCACAACTTCAAAGTTGGTGACCTGGTCCTCAAAGAAAATCCAAGAAATCAGCAAGATCGAGAAAAGAAAGGAAAATTTGAACCTAACTGGTTGGGTCCCTATGTCATAATATCAGTCTATGGATCAGGTGCCTATCAGCTAACAACTTTAGAAGGAGATGTGCTCGACGAACCAACTAACAACATCCATTTGAAAAAGTACTACACTTAAGTAGCCTAGTGCACAGAAAAAGCCAAAACAAATCAAAAAATCAAAAAATCCAGAAAAAGCAAAAACATAAAGTACAATAAAAACAAATGGTGAAAACCTGGTAAACAAGCGCTCTTGTGAAAGAATGGCTCCTCTATCTATCTCCATACCATTTTATCCGTAAAAACACTATCGGCCATCGCCCAACACTTAGCACATATCCATTCAGGACATACTTAACATAGTCACTATCCTAGTTCATCCATATATATCCTCTTACCACACTCCACCATGGCTTGGAAATCACTGTGCATATTCATATCAAGAGGCACACTCAGCTAGGGGCATTAAAATCGTCAAAAATTGCGAGCATTCAAGACATCAAAACTATTTGCAAAACCCAGAAGCATGGCATCCAACAACCAAAACTACGCTTCATCGCAAAACACAAAATTCACAAAAAATACCAAGGATGGATGATTTTCTGAAGTACTGAATGTTGCATTATCGCATAAAAATCTTGACTAGTTTTGCATTTTGAACTTTTTCAATTATTGGATTCTCTTCCTTTTCTCACTAAATGCTTCAAAGCTAGAGATCATGGGGAACTTCCAATATTTTCTTAGTCTTCTGTCTGGGAGCTGATCACTTGTACTGTGTGAATACTTGCCTCGAGACATGATACATCGAATATCACTGAAGGCGTGATTCCACTTCATGCATACAAATGATTTAATCTTGTCTGTTTATACGCAATACGCACTCAAGTCGTCCTGGTTCAATTATACCTTGACGCTTGTGCTATCTTGCAAAATCAAATATCATGTAAATTTTTCTCAGGTCATTATGGTTCAATTATACCATCATGCTTGTGTAAATTTTTAACATATCCTAAACAAATCAATGCTCAATGATGATACCTACAAAGAAAGCAAACAACATATGGCTATATCGGATGGCAAATACAGAAGGAGGATGCTACCAAAAACATAGTGGCATATCATTTTAAAATAGCTGCATATCATTTTACAATTAATTGCATATCATTTTAACATAGTTGCATATCATTTTACAAATAGTTGCATATTATTATCATACATCTCACAAGATGCATTTCATAGCATATCAAATCATACATCTCATTTTCAAGATACATCTCACAAACATACATCCTGCATCATACATTATATCATATATTTAAGCATTGCATCATCATAAACAAAAAGAGCACATAAGCACATCCATCCATATAACACACCACATGATCAAAGAAAATGGTGCCATATATATATATATCTCAAAAATGATCAAAATGTACAAAATATATCATCACTGTCTCCAGTACAAAGATTACAATGATCAAAAATACAACAGAGACCCCGTCTCTCAAGTATAACTATCCCCTGACGGAGATGGTCTGGCTCCAGATGTGCCCGCCCCTAGATCTCCAAGAGGGTCCTATCTCAATGGCTCTGTCACACCTCGGCTCTCGGATCGCGACCCAGTATCTCAAGATCGACTAGATCTCGACTGTGTGAAGCTCTGTACTCGACAATCCCTGGGTACCATAGCCTCATAATGCTGCCAGTAGTACTCTGCCTCCTGAGCTCTCAATGATAGCTCTCTTAGGGTGTCTCTCATTGGACCACCCGCCGCTGCTCTCTGCACACTAGCTGCAAGCTCCTCTGCTCGCCCCCTCCACTCTATCTCGGTATCCCGCTCAGTAGTCAACTGCGCAATCTGCCACTGATATGTCACAACCTGTGCCTGCAGCTACTGAACAGTCACCTGCAGGGTCTGAATCTGAGCATCCTCCACATGGGTAGGGAGCCGAACCCATAGCGGTACCTGTGCAGGGGCAACCCCTCCCACTCTGCCTATCCTCAGTGCTGGAGGTGGGAGCACATCTGTCCTCCTCCTCTGCACTAGTCGCCTCCCCTCATCAGTACCCCCACCCTCTCCTCTCCACCGGCTCCAATAGCTAATTCGCCTCTCCCCCTATCTATTGCCCCCTGTCTAACTGCTCTCTCCACACCTCTATCTCCTCTCCTCCCTCTATCTCCTCGTCTCCCTCTGACTCCTCTCCCTCATCCTCCTCCTCCATCATCTCCATGATCCTCATCATCACTCCCCCTCCCTCCTCCTCATCATCATCAAATGTTGGCCGCATCTCCTCAGGATTAGATATACTGGCCACCACCCACGCAGCAAACAATCTCACGAACTCATCGGTCATGCCTACATCCAAGATCTCCAGGGCATAATCCCATATCTGGCTCACCAACCTGACAAACTCCTCCACCGCCACTGCGCTATCAATCGTCGGGCCCCAATCGGCTACATCCTGCCTCCGTCGTGCATATAGGCAAGCTCCCTGAGGTATACCCTGCTGACAACCAAACTGTCTCAAAACTCTAGTCACCACAAACCTCTCTATAACAAATGGGGTCCTCCCGCTCAGATATCTCATCATGAACACAAAGGGCATCTCCAACCCGTCCTCCACCCACACCTCACAACCTGTATACGATCGCCATGTGACCGTATCGATATCATCCAGTACTCTCCTCCAATGCTTTAGTTTGCCCAACTTCCGCTGGACAACTAGACCCCTGTATTCATAAGCATATGTGCATCCCACGGGCCTATCTCTGTCTGCTAATGGCCTCGCCACTGGAATGTGCTCCCAGCACCATACCTGTAATAGTGTCACGCCAACTGACAAACTGTCGTAACTGAGGTATACCACCTCATGCAGGCCCCTGTACAGATGGGCCAGCATCGCTGATCCCCATGAAAACCTCCTGCCCTATGTAACCATCTCCTCTAATACCAGCCCCCATCCCACAGAGAATCCCTTTGACTTGCGATCAGGACAAAGGAATCCACCAATAAACCCTGCCAGTATTGATGGAAGGGGTGCATAATCCAGATCTAAGAACTCCTGCCATGGGATCTCATATCCGCAGACTGTCTCATCGTGAAAAATGCGGCGAAGTGCCTCTGTACCACCCTCCTCTGACTGCTCATATGGTAGTAGTGCACCTACTACGGGAATGCATAGGATCCTGTAACAGTCCTCTGGTGTGACTGTCATCTCTCCAGTAGCAAAATGAAAGATGTTCGTGTCGCTGTGCCACCTCTCTGCAAGTGCTGTAAGTAGCCCCCGGTTCACAGTGAACTGCGGCATACCCAATAGGGATGTCAACCCACATCTCTCGATGATATCAAGGTCGGCCTGGGTCAACCGCAGTATCAATGTCCACGGCCTCAAAAATTGCTCCCGCGACTGAACCACACCCAAGCACTCCTATCAACAAGAAAAACAAATCCAGTATCAGTTTCTATATCAAAACAAAGATATCAAAATCAAACTCACATCAACAACATGAAACAATTTTCTCATCTACATCAAGTTCAAAATCCTATCATTTCATATCAACTTGTAACACAACTCAAGTTCTCAAAAACCATATCAAAACTTGTAACACAACTCAAGTCTCCAAATCACATAAACTTGTAAAACAACTCAAGTTTCCCACCCATATCAGCTTGTAAAACAACTCAAGTTTCCAACCCATATCAGCTTGTAACATAAATCAGGCTTCACACATTGAACTTGAAACAGAGTGCAAACACAATTCATATTTTGATCGACACACCACATTGATATCTATGCATAACTTGACATATCGCAAATCAAAACAAGTTATATCAACACTCAATTTGGACAAATCCATAAAAATCATGACAGCACGACACAACAATTTCACAAATCAGCTCATCTCGATAAAAAAAAAATCGGATGCGCTAAAACAAATTCTCGTTGTGCTAAAATCCACCCACACGCTAGGCTGTTGTTCCTACGCGCTAATCTATTCACCCTATGTGCTAGACTAACTCTACGCGCTAATCTTTTCCCCCCATGTGCCACCTAACCTACCCTATGTGCTAAACCCCACCGATGCGCTAATCTATGCCTCGCCGGTGCTACCTATTTGACCCTATGCGCTAGGTTTACCCTACGCGCTAAAGCCCCTTACCCATGCGAACCCCTGCTACCCCTATGCGCTAGGTCTACCCTACGCGCTACCCTACTGACCTGAAGTGCTACCCTACGTGCGACATGCGCTATTTTCACTCTCTGCGCTAACCTAGATTTCCTATGTGCTACCCTATTTTATTTCGGACGTAGCCCTAAAAATCAACTTGATGCACTACTTAAATTTTTGTATGCGCTACTTTGCTACTTTGACGTGCTAAAACGCTAAAACCGAATTTCAAAAATAAAAAAATGACCAAAAACGACCAAATCAAAAATTTAAAAGGGGTCAAATGTGATGACTTACTAGTGGTCCATATGCGGTAGGCCTCTGATACCTCCGAATGCGCTCAAAACGGTGCCTGGAATACGGGATAGGCATTTTCTCTTCAGACCAAATTCTCTTTCTCCAAAGTCAACAATGAACAAATGAATCAAATTCAACCACTTTTCCCCTTTTATAGGAGGGTAAATGAAATTAGGGTTAGCCAACCGGACATGTAATGTGGTTGCGGTCTCCCTTATACCCTAAAATCCGTAAGTTATCGGGAGATGAATCAATTCACACATTTCACATAGACAAAATCATACACACCAAACACAAATCGCCAAATCAAATCAAAATTTTTAAAATATTGATTCATCTCCCGAGGGGGCATCACGCATCAAATCAAATCTGGGGCATGACTTGCAGATCATAAGAGTGACACAAAAATTGCATTTGATCATAAATCATGATAACACATCATTTTCTTTGAAATAACATGTGCACACATGTCACTTCAAAGAGGGGCAAAATGTAGATGTATAAAAATGAACATATTCCTAAATGAATATTTTATGTTCATTTCTCTATTTAATTAAATCCAATTTAATTAAATTATCCACACTCCTCTATTTAATTAAAAAAATTACTCAATTAAATTCACTATACCTATTTAATGAATAAATCATTTTATTCAATTAAATCCCCCCTATCCACTTTTAATTAAATTCAAATTTAATTAAATAGTTATCCTAAATTAAATAAATCTAATTTATTTAATTGCAACCAAATTGAATGAAATTAATTAAATTCAATTAAATCCTATTATCCCTCCATCCACTTGCATTCTCCTACATTTCCCACTTGCTTCCTAAACCCCTTCCTAATTTCTTCTAGACTCTTCTAATCGCTTCTAATTAGCCTAACCCATCTTCTAAACTTTGTCACATCCCTAAGCAAGGGGAGGTCACTTCTCAAACCCTTAAAGTCTTTGATAACCATTAAAGGCTTCAAGTCTTCAACCACTTAATATCCCCAAAGTCTCCCAAACCATTAATGGTTAATTCAACCCTCTTACATGGTTAGAGACTTTTTGCCTAACTTAACCTTCATCCAACCCAAGAGTCTCATCAAGCCTTTGATGCTTTGACCATGATTATCTCTTAATCATTTGCACAAGGGTTTATCCTTGGATTAACTCTTAATCCAATGGGTAATCCTAACTTAAGTTTAACCCTTATCTCTAGATAACCATAAGGTCTTCTCAGGCATTTAATGCCTCCAACCCCTTCTCTCAACCCAACCCTATGTTGACACTTGTCACCATTTCATTGGTACATATTGCAAACATGGATCCCCAACTTTCAAATTCAACCCTTGATCAACTCTTTCAATCCTGGCCATCCATTGCCCTATTTTTGCTATAAATAGAGCTCTCATTCCTCCATTTTTATATATCAATCCAAGTTTGTAGTATCACACTTATGCTCAAATACATTCAAGCTTTCATATATCATTTATGCTCATCATTTAGCCTCTCTTTTAACTAGGAATTAGTCTAAATATGCATGTTTAGAATACTTTCTTTATCATTTAGCTCAATCATAGACTAATATATCATGTTAGGATAGTATTTATACTAACCTTGTCATCTTATAGTTAGTTTATTGCATTTCTAGAATCATGCATAGCTTAGGATGCATTTCATTTTAAAATCTATCAAAAGCATCCCTCGTTCTTGCATTTGCCATCCCTAAACCATTTTGCTCAGTGATCTAAGAGCAAAAACATTGGTTTGAGGGACCGTGTAAGATAGAGAACCATGGGACCCACCTTGGGAAGCTGAGTGATACTTCATTACTCCATAGCTTGCACCAAGAAGTCCTGTGGGTGTGTGAGCAAGGCTCCATAGAGCTCCGTTTTTCACATATTGAGTTCTATCGACCCGTTTTTCCCGCACACACAAGCCATTCATAAAGACCCTCTATTGTTTTGAATGCAAATTTCCACTCATCACCCTCCTTAATTCTAATTTGGTGGTATCCACTTTTAAGGTCAATCTTTGTAAAGTATTTGGCTTCCCCTAAACAATCCATTAGGTCCTCTATTCTAGGAATTGGAAACCTATATCTGATGGTGATCCTATTTATAGCTCTAGAGTCAGTGCACAATCTCCAAGTACCACCTTTCTTTGGAGCTAACACGGTAGGGACAACACAAGGGCTAATGCTTTTCCTAATTAGGTCTTGGTCTAAAATCTCTTGGATTTGCTTGGAAATCTCAACATTTTATTGGGGATTCATTTTGTAAGTTGCCTTGTTAGGTAAGGATGCTCTGGGAATAAAGTCTATTTGATGGCTTATGGTTATTTTAGGAGGTAAGGTGGTTGGCTGTCCATCACTCACTATTCCCTTGAACTTCTTCAATAGGTCTTGAACCTCTATTGGCAAATCTGGCTGCTCTTTCTTGTCTTCCTCTTTAGGCTTCATTACTAATGCAAACCCTATACCTTAACCTTCCTCAAGTGTTTTCAAGAACTGTTTGTCACTCACCAAAAGAACATTAGGACCTGCTTCCCTTTTTTTAACCTTCCTCAAGCATAGATTGGATCTTGAATGCGACTCCATCTTTCTTGAATGAGTATGCATCATTGGCTCCATCATGAATAGATTGTCTATCAAATTTTCATGGTCTTCCTAATAGAAGATGGCATGCATCCATGGGTAGGACATCACATATAACACTTTGTCCTTATACCTCCCAATGGTAAAATCCACCCATGCTTTCTCATTGACTAGGCTGTGTTGGCCTTTGTTCAACCAAGTGACCCTATATGGGTTGTTGTGAGGTATCCTTTGCAATTTAATCTTAATCACTACCTCTTCTAACACAATGTTGTCTGTTGACCCTGAATCAATGATCACTTTACAAAATTTGTCCATAATCTTGCATTTGATCCTAAATAATGACCTCCTTTGGCTAGGCTCTTCTCTGAAAAGTTCTTTTATCAAAGTTCTCCTTATCATCAAGTTGTCACCTACCTCTGATTCTAAGGCAACCTCTGAAGTCTTTCTGCTTGAAGTCTCTTCTTGAAGATAGTTCACTCTCCTTTCACTACTCTATGATGGTGATCCCTTCTCTAGACATCTATATGTTGGATGACCAAGTTGGTTGCAATGGTAACACTTCATTGTTGCAAAATATGAGGAACCTCTACCTTGTCCACTAGACCTTCCTCTAAAACCATTGTTTGACCCCCTTCCTCTATTGAATCCTCCTTTACTAGTGCCACTTTCTTGTTGCTAAGTGAGTTTAGATTCACCTTATGTTCTTTGCTCTAAACTTCTTCCTCCAAATCCTCCCCTATGGCCTCTATTTTCTTTTCCTCTACCCCTGCCCCTATTACTACTTGAATCGTGTTTTCTTTTCAGTTTTTCTTCCATCTTAAGGGAAAGTTGATAGCTTTTATGAACTGTCTTTGGGCTCATTAGACTGAGTTCCTCTTGGATGTTCCACTGTAGTCCATTTAGGTACCTAGCAACTTTAAGACTCTCTTCTTCCACCACATGATATCTAAGGCTAAGTTTGTGAAACTCCTCCGTATAACTACTTACATCTAGGTCTTTTTGTCTTAAGTTTTGTCTTTTCCTATGAATCTGCACTTCATATTCATCAGGGAGATAGACTTCTTTGATTTTGACTCACATCCCTTTCCAAGAAGAGATGGGTGCTTTTCCCATTTTCTTCCTCTCGTCTTGCACAAATTTCCACCATGTGAGAGAAGCTCCTCTCATCCTAGATTTGGCCACTTTGACTCTTTGGGCTTCAGTTATGCCTTCACATTCAAAATGGTTCTCCGTGCCTTCTATCCATTCTAGAACCACTTCTACTTCCATCTTACCAGTAAACAATGGAAATCCTTCTAGTGATTTACCACTTAAGGCCTTCAATGCCTTTAGGAAAGGTTCATGTTCTAAGATAGGATTAGGTTTAGGTACTTTGTCTATCTCTAACACCTCTTTACCCTTCCCTTCTTCTCCTTCAACTTGTACCAAACTTCATCTGCCTTGGTTTCAATCTCACCAAGCTTACATTCCAATTCAATCAACTTCTCCTTCAGGAGTCTATTTTCTTCCTCCTAATCATCCACTTTCTTTCCCAACTCTGCATTAGTCACCATGTTGTTATCTCCTATATATTCCACTGAGGATATCTACTCACCTAGCCCAAATCTTTTGGGTTCTAATACCAATTTGATGGGGTTTGCCTAGCTTGCTCACACTTCACCTAGTTGGTGTTGCTCAATTCCACCAACCTCTCCAGGTCTAGCTATGCTCCAAGACCTCAAGTCCTTCTCAATCTCTTCTAGGGCTTGCTTCTTGCCAATCTCAAGGTGTTTGCAACAAGTGTTTAACTAGGAACCCTACCAATTCAAAGTGTTTCCCATATGCTCATGTTTGTTGTCTTGACTTCAACTTGTCAATTCACCCCCATACTATTGTGTCATTGCAGAGGTATGGAGGTGGCTTTTAACATGAAATTAATTCCATTTGGGTCCATTTGTGGTTTGCGTCCATTATTCTTCCTATCAATTTCACCATTTTACCTAGAAATAAGGCTACAAGGAATGAGCCCCTATTAGGCCTCCAAAATCCGGTTTTTGAGGCTTTATGGTGCAGGAGCACCTAGGTCCTATTTTCCTTATTTTTGCAAATTTTGGCTTGTACTGACCTTAGCCAAGTTAGTGGTAAATAAGGACTCCATGAGGGTCCAAGAGTGAGTATTTTGGCAAGGTAGGTCTAGGTGGAGTTCATTTTATCTAGGTTTGCATTTTTGTGTAGATAGTTTGTTTTGAGTAGTTTTGACCTTTTTGTTGGTGAAAAGTGTCAAAAGTTGACAAAATAATTAGAGGGGATTAAGTAAGCCTTAGAAATGCTTAAGATGTCATATGTGATGACTGGGTATATTTCTTTTAGGTTGGAGAGATCAAAAGTGTAAAAAACACAGTTGCAAAAGTTGCAAAAAGTTGTCATGACAACTTTTGAACATTGTCATGACAACTTTTGTCCTTAAATTGGTTAGCAATGGATTTAGGGATTTCTCAACGCCATGGAAGGATACAACATGTGGAAAAAATATATAAACCCCGTCCTACATGTTTGTCAAGGTTGGTGTACTCGGATTTTGAAAGCAATAATAAAAACACAAGATTTTGGACTGCACTTTTACATTGTTTTTTGTCAATTTTGCATTCTTGTGAAAGCTTAATGGATTGAATCCATGAATCCAATGATGGATTGAGATTAAATAGTGTTTTGAAAAGTAGGATTTTAATTTTCAAGCATTGTAATTAGTTTTTACTACTGTTGAAGTGATTTGATTCACAAATAGCCAGTTTTGGCTTGTAAATAGTCTTTTCTTTGTAAATATGGTTGCCCATGAATCCCACATGTGCTGCCATCATGACTAGTTGGGGTATGGTTGGCAACCTTATATATAGTGTAAATATGCAGGTTCAAGTGTTGGACAAGCATTTGATCATGACTGACACCTCTTCCTAGGCAAGTCCAGGAGCAATCCGATTAGAGGAGAAGAGGTGAAGAAGTGTTGAATAATGCAAAGGTGAAAGCAAAAGCACCATTTCTAAATTTGGAGGAGTTCATGGGGTTGGGATATAATTTTATGAACAAGGAGGAGCCTTGAAGATTCCATTTCATAGAAAATTTTCAAATTGCCTACTCACTGCCGGTGTAAGCCCTTGAAAACCCTACAAACCCTCAATTTTAGGGTTCATACCTTGTACGGTCAGACCAGAGCCTAAAACCACAAAAATATATTGGGAATGGGTATATCATTGAAGGAAAGAAAAACTTATTTGGGGGTTCTTTAAGTCATTTTCCTCCAAGCCCTTAAAAACCGGTCTAGGAGGCCTAATTAGGCCTAATTCCTTGTAGCCCTTTTCTGGGCAAGATTGTGAAACCGGTAGGAAATATTAAGATTGCAAACTACTGAACGACTCCATATGCATAAAAAACATTTTAAAAGACCCTAATACACCTCTGCAACATCTCATGTCAATTGGGGGTCAATATGATAAGTTGAGGCTAAGAGGCTAAAATTGAGCACTAGAGAAGCACAGTGAAATTGATAGGGTTCCTAACCAGAACACCTAAAGCAAACACCCTAGAAGGGACAAGAACCAAGACCTAGAAGAGAGTGAGAGGGAATCGGAGGCCTAGAAGCAACTAGGCTTGGTGAGTTGGTGGAATTGAGCAACATCAACTAAGGAAGTGTTGAGTAGGCTAGGTAAACCCCATCAGTTTAGAGGAAAATGGTCCAAAAGACATTACAACAAGGTTGGTTTTTCTTCAAACACTCACCTATCCCTAATTTATTTTGGTGGTTTTGGTTTCCCAACTCACCGTACAATTCCCTAACCTAAAAATGAGGGTTTTGAAGGGTTTCTAGGCCTCCTAACCGATAGTGATTGATGAAATTAGTGAAGTGGGAATCTAAAAGTCTTTTCAAGGCTTCTCCTTGCAATGGAAACTCTGTATGGACTTCATGGACCTCTCCAAATGATTTGGTTGTGGTTTTGTGTTCACCTCTGCACTATGCACTCAAATTTCACCCTATCTTCTCTAGTCGGGTTGCTCCTGGACTCGCCTAGAACAAGGTGGTAGCCATGTCAAACACCACTTCCAGTAATTCTCCCTGCATATGTACACTTTACAAGTGGTTTCCTTCCATGTCCCAATAGGCCATGATGGTAGCACGAAGGGATTTTATGGGGCAACCATTTTACAAGAAATTGCTATATACAAGCCAAAACTGGCTGATTGAAAACAAAACTATGAAAACACCAAAACACACTAACTAAAAATCTTGATATGAAACAAATGACTCTGAAAGACACCAAATAAACTCAATCCATAACTAGATCAATGGATTCAATCCATTTGTATTCACATTGTAAGCAAAATGAGCCAAAAACATTGATAACAGTCCGAAAGTGAGTAGTTTCAGATTGTTGATCATACAAAAGCAAACTTCCAACCTTGGTAACCATGCAAGAGGAGGTTCTTATAGTCTTCCCCATGTTTGGAGGCATTCTAGGGTGTTTTTATATCCCTAACTCCATCACTAAGAACTTTTAGGACAAAAGTTGTCATCACAACTTTTACAACTTTTCACTTTTTGCTTTGCCAAACTATAAAACCTATTTCAAGTCATTACTCATGAATTTTTAAGCATTCCTAAAACCATCATAAACCTCCCTAATGCTCATACCAATTTATGCCACTTTTGACCATCAAGAAGGCCAATTTCCTACTCAAACTACTACTTATTCACAAACTGCAAACCTAGGAAGAAAACCAACTCAACTAGGCCTACACTTGACTTAAAACAAACATCACACTCACTCCTTGGACCCTCTTGGAGTCCTTATCAAGAACCTGACTTGAATAAGGTCACTACAAACCAAAACTGGATAAGGACTATGAGCCTAAGTCTTAGGTGCTCCTGCACCATCTTCCTCCAAGTAGAAAAGCTCCACCGATTGTGCTTTTTTGATCATCCACATTACCTGCCCAATCAGCATCAGTAATGACATCCAAAATAAATTCTCCTTTATAGAGATACCATTGTGTGCGGGAAAAGCAGGGCGATTAAACTTAAAAAGTGAAAATGTGGTCTCAAAAAGGCTTGTTCACACACCCACGAGACTTCTTGGTGCAAGTTATTGAGTCATGAAGAATGACTCAACTTCCCAAGGTTGGTTCCATGGTTCTATATCTCACAAGGTCCCTCAAGACAATGCCTTTTCTCTCAGATCACTGACCAAAGTGGCTTAGGGATGATGAATGCAAGAACGAGGGATGCTTATGATTGATCTAATTATGAAATGCATCCTATCTATGCATGATTCTACAACTGCAATAAACTAGATTATAAGATGACAAGATTAGTTCATGATTTAAGCTAATGATAAAGGAAATGGTCTAAAGTGCTTATTAGATTAATTCCTATTACAAAGAGAAGCTAGATGTATTGATAAATTTGAGCATAAATGAGATACTAAAAGCTTTCATGGATCCTTAAGATGGAAGAATGAGAGCTCTATTTATAGTGAAAATAGGGAAATGGATGGTCAAGATTGAAGGAGTTAATCAAGGTTTAGGATTGAAAGTTATCAATCCATGTTTACAATTTTCACCAATGAAATGGTGACAATTATCAACATAAGACTGGTTGAGAGGAGATGAAAGAAGCATTAAATACTTGGGAAGACCTTATGGTTACCTTAGGAGGTAAGGGTTAAGGTTAGGTTAGGGTTATCCAATGGATAAAGCTTTTATCCAAGGGGTAAACTCTTGTGCAAAGGTTAAAGGGATAACCATGGTCAAAGCAATGAATGCTTGATGAGACCCCCAAGTTAGAAGAGGGTTGAGTTAGTCAAAAAGTCTCTAACCATGCCACTAAGGGTTAGTTAACCATTAATGGTTTGAAGACTTTGGGGACAAATTTGTAAGAGTCCTTCCAAATTTGGGGGTATTCAACAAGTTATCTTGTTGAATGGATAAAGCCTTTAATGCCTTTTGAAGACTTTACTCCAAATTTGAGAAGTGACTTTCTCAAATTTAGGGAAAAGGGATAATGGATGGGTTTGGGTTAATTGATTAGGATTAGATGGATTCTAGAAGAAATTAGGAATAGGGTTTAGGATGCAAGTGGGAGATGTAGGAAAATGCAAGTGGGTGAGGGAAAATAGAATTAATTAAAATAAATTGCTTTATTTTAATTTGGTTGCAATTTGGGAAATTGAATAAATTAGATATATTCAATTTTGGGATAAACTATTAATTAAATGTAAATTTAATTAAAAGTAAGAAGAAGGGATTTAATTAAATAAACTGATTTATTTAATTAAATGATGTAAAGGGCTTTAGTGAATTTAACTAAATAAATTGAATAATTTATTTAATTGAATAGAAGAATGTGGCTGATTTAGTTAAATTAAATTTAACTAAATGGAGGAATGGGAATAAAATGAACATTAAATATTCATTTAGGAATACGGTCATTTTTATACGTCTACATTTTGCCCCTATTTGAAGTGACGCGTGTGCACATGTTGATTCAAAGAAAATGATGCGTCGTCGTGATTTAGTTATGACCAATTTTTATGTCGTTTTGAGATTTTCATGGCGTGCCCCAGATTTGATAATCAATGCCCTAGATTTGATAAACGATGTTGATAATGCCCCCTTGGGAGATGAATCAAAAAAATTTTAAAATTTGATTTGATTTAGATAAATTTCATTGCATTGAAATTTTTTTACTATGTTGAATGCGGTAATTTGATTCATCTACCGATATTGATATTTGATAGGGTTGTAGGAGACACCACGAGCAATTTATGCGTCCCTCCATGTAACCCTAATTTCAATGTACCCTATAAAGGGGAAAAAGTGATCTCTTTTGTCTCATTTGTGCTTGTTGACCTTGGAGAAAGTGATTTTTGGAGAGAAGTCAACATGTCGGTTCCTATGCTTCTCATCGATTCGAGCACATTCAGAGGTATCGAAGGCCTATTGCGTATGGACCACCAGTAAGTCAACCTTTTTGACCCCTTTTAGATTTTTTATTTTGTCATTGTTTGTCATGTTTTCAATTTTGTCACACAGATTTGTCGATTTAGCGCGTCAGGGTCAAAGCGTAGCACATATGATAAGTTTCGTAGCGCGTAGGTTTTAATAAAACAGGTAGCGTCTGAAATGTTTAGGGTAGTGTAGCGTCCTAAAATTGCGACACTTGCAATTTCGACCGTATTTGGGTCTTCACGATGGTGACGCAACACGCAACCTGAATGGAGACCCCGAAACTTGATTATGACATTGAAAACTGCATTTTCTTGCACCCTGGCCTGAACCTCCTTTGCACCCTGCTGTCCTGGGAGGTGGGACCAGAGCGCCTAGCGCCCTGGTCCCTGGGTCCTATTTTGGGCCCGGTCTCTTTTGGACTTCGGGTCTTTATGTTTGCAAATTGGAAAATTATCTTTCCTGGTCGGCCTAAGGTCGGGAAAATCAGTCTATCAGCCCTAAATGACAAGTATATAAACTACATTTTCCTTTCTCATTTGAGGAGGGACATACATGACGGAAAAAGCGTGGAAACTATACTCAAGAATTCAAGCATTCAAGCATTCCTTGAGGCAATTGATCATTTCAAGTCTCCATTCAAGGCTAAGTGTTGCATTCAAGACAAGGATTCAACCATTGAAGAGGAGATCACTTACTACATACTACTACAACATACAACATACAACATCTATACCTTCGCACATAAGGATACAAACATCCTTACAACAAGGTATTAGTACTTGTTTTACATTACAGACATTTACATTTACAGCATTGCTCATTTCTTGGTTAATTCCAAAACCGGGGTTTGACCTAAAGGAAAACCCCTAATCCCTAACCCCCCAATCGTCTTCGCTTTTCTGTGTGTAGGTTGCAGGTACGCGGCTGAAATTGAAGATCTGGAATCCTTGTGCAAAGACGAACAGATCCCCCTTCGTTTCGCGGATTTTCGGAGGACCATGGCACTCGGGCGCCATCGTCCTGGCAACTTTTGCTCAAATTTGCAGGACAGCGCCGTATCGACATTTTACTACTAATTCCAGGTCCGCAGCTTCATACTGTATTCCTATCTCAGTTTATAAGCGAATCTTTCTCACTTGCTATGCATTCCTAGCTTAATTCTTCTATGCACATTCTTTACAAAAAGAGGGTAGCCTTGCTGTCATAACCCTTGAAACTCATTTAGCATCCAATCTTGCATTGCGTGGGATTGGATCTTGTGGGTTTCAACCCCTCTTTTGAATGTAAAGTCTCTCCCCTAAGTGAAAACCATCAACCCTAGTGAATCTCCCTTCTCTCTCCTTGGAGTTGGAAGAGGGGAGAGCAACTAGGGTTCGATCGCGATTTTTCGCTTTACATTTTGGTGAACCCGACGTGAACATCCTTTTTTATTATTCATGGTTAGATCTAAAAATTGGATTCCTTGATTACATTTCCATGTTTGATCTTTTGCAAAATTTTAGAGGTTGATTGCATAAAAACCCTAAATTTTCTTTTTAGTGATTAAGCTTGTGAAATGTCTAAATGTTAATGCTTGTTTCAGATCTGCCCTTCTATTACAAATTATCAATTCATATCTATGCTTTAATTTTAAAAATTAAGTGGTTAAGTGTTAAAACCCTAATTTTTGAAACCCTCTTGATTCAACCTTTGTCCGACAATTTCACTGATCAAAACATCTCCAAATTAGCTATAACTTTGGATTCCGCAATAAAATCACAATATCTTTCATCCCTGAAAATTTGGAAAAAAGTTGCGAGGACCGTGTGCACTCCGAGCGCCATTGTCCCCGACATTTTTTCTGAAATTTCGGGAGCTAGATCTTACTGTATTTTCCTGCTAAAATCCAGAATTTTGGCTGATTTTATCAATTATAACACTTTCAAAATTAAAGTCAAAGTTGGTCTAGGGATTGCTTGGATTAACGCTTTTAATCATTCAAAAATCATTGAAATTGAAATTTTGTGTCAAAATTGTGTTCTTACTGTCCTAAATCTGAAAAGTGTGTTTGCATTCATTAAAAATTTCAGTGCTTTATTTAAATTCTTACAATTTGTGACTTTTGAAATTAAGTGCTTAATTACAACAACTTTAATTTCCACTTTCAAAATTGAATTTTGCGTGAAATTGAGTCAATTTTTAAATTTCAAAATTTGCATTGCTCTTGACATTCCCTCTAAAATCATAAAATTCAAATTTTTAGTTTCCCTCTCTTTTTCAAAATTCAAATTTTTGCATTTTTCGACAATCTTGGTAGGGTTCAATTTTGAGATTGCAACTTTAATTTGGCCTATCTACAGATCGTAAAATCACTCAATTTTTTCAGATT
The DNA here is from genome assembly GCF_030272615.1 of Cryptomeria japonica. NCBI lineage: Eukaryota > Viridiplantae > Streptophyta > Pinopsida > Cupressales > Cupressaceae > Cryptomeria > Cryptomeria japonica. Next base: position 976,004,931 of record NC_081407.1, read on the forward strand.
AGCTCTAAAATCATCATAACTTTCATCCCTGCAAATTTCGAAAAAAGTTGCCGGGACCGTGTGCACTCCGAAGCGCCACGGTCCCTGACATTTTTTCTGAAATTTTGAGAGATTGTCCTGATTGTATTTAACAGCTTAAATCCAGAAGATTGGTTGATTTTACTGAAAATTGTTACCTCTAAAATCAAAATTTTCTCTCCCTCTCTAGTGCATGAGTTTTACAACAATAAGCCCTACTTACACTATTCCCGTTAGACGAAGCCGTAGAATTAAGTCTTTCCGAGGTTTAACTACTGAGGAGATGGAACCTAATTTGAATAGCCTTTTTAACGAGGACATGGGTAATTCCTCTAATCCTCCTAATGATGAAGAAGCTCTCCATGAGGTTTCTGAAGAACAACTTTCGAAATTGGATAACCAATTTGACGATTTTCGACAATGGATGTCTCAAGAATACCCCGATAGTCAAGCTCTTCCTTTAATTGAGGGTCTAAAACGTATGCTTCAAAGTGATAAGAATGGAATTGATATTTTGCGTGGTATTGCACACATTGTGGATTCGAATGTGATGCCTATGAAGAGTTGTGCTGAAAATTTGGGTTATACACAACCTCGTACTCAAGTCAATCATTCTATTCCTTTGATGACTTCTATTGCTAGCATACCTATCTTTACATCAAACATAATGGCTACTTCTACACAAGACATTCCTCCTGTGATCACTAGTCATGGGGGCAATCCTTCCTCTTCAATTAACCCTCTTCCTTCATTTAATCCGACTTCTTCATTCATTCCTTCAATGAGTGTTCCTATTACATCTCCACAAATGAACATGACGCAAGGGGGCAATTCATTCAATCATTCCATTCCTCCTTGTAGTGTTCCTCTTGTCCAATCATCTCCTATGACTAATTATCATAGAGTCCCACCACCTTACTCTTTACCTTCTTTCAATAACATAACACCTCCATCACAATCTAACACGTCTAATATGAACTCTTTGACTGAAGCGACCATTAACAATCTTGCACAAACTGTCTCTTCTTTACAGCAACAAATTGCCTCTATGAATCAATCTAAGTTTAGTGTGCCCACATTTGATGTTGCGAGCCCACTTTCTCTTGACATTGTTCGAGCTATTCCCCCTAAACATGTTGAAATTCCGCATTTGGAGCTTTATAATGGTAAAGGTGATCCTCTAACACATGTTAAGACTTTTCAAACAATCTGTACTGATTTTGCTTATGACCAAAGGTTGCTTGCAAAATTGTTTACTAGAACATTAAGAGACAAAGCCCTACAATGGTATTGCTCGTTGCCTTCTTATTCTATTACTTCTTTCGAACAACTTGCAAATGCTTTCATTCAACAATTTCAAAATAATATAAGTCCTAAAGTTACTTTGATTGATTTAATGCATTGTAAACAAGGTGTTAAAGAAAAAGTGACTGATTTCATTGGTAGATATAAGCATTTGTATGATCAAATTTCTTTTCTAGTGCTTGACAATGATATTCAAAGAATCTTTATTTCTAATTTACAAAAAGATATTCGAGACAAACTTTTGTTTTCTGAGTTTACTTCTTTCCAACAGTTGTGTGCAACTCTTCACAATTATCAACTGACTGTGAGTCAAATGGAACAATCACATCCTATGGCTCCGAGTGATAAGGGTGATAGCAGTCAACAACCATTTGGGAAGTTTAAACCGAACAGAGATTCCATCAAATTCAATGAAAACATCATCAACAACAATGTGAATGCAGCATCAGGTGTGCCTCCTATTTCTAAATTTTTCAAGAAAGAAAGAAAGTATACTCCTTTGAATGAATCATTGCATAGTATTATGAATAAGTTATTGGAACAAAATGTGCTTACTCTTCCTCCTATAAGGCAAATTGATCCTGCAAAGATTACTTCACCTTATTTTGATAACAAAGCTTTTTGTCAATTTCATCGTCAGCCTGGGCATGATACTGAAAAATGTTTTTCTTTAAAGGGTAAAATTCAAGATTTGATTGATAATAATACTATTTCTATTTCTGGAGTGAATGATAAAGGCAACACATCTGTAGCTCCTCCTAATCAAAATCTTCAGATTTTCACTGATCCATTACCTTCTCATACCTCTAATGTGATTGAGACTAATGATTCCTCTCTTTCATCTGATGGTCTTGTGTCTATGACTCCGAACGTGATTAACTTTGTAGAGCAGCAAGAAAACCCTAAAGAACCTTCCATCACATTTGATTCCAGTGAAACCATTAGGGCACCTGATGGTCCTTTATACATAGTTGCAAAAGTCAAGAATACACCTTGCCGTGGAGTGCTTATTGATCCTTCGTGCATGGTTAATGTTATTACTGAAGAATTTCTTTTTACTTTGCAATTGAATCAAGTGATATATGACAAAACAGATGTGATTGTGAAACTATTTGATGCATTTTCTTCTCCTGCAATTGGTTCTATTACATTGCCTATTGAGGTCCATAACAAATCCCTTGATGTGAACTTTGCTATTATTCCATCTTCCGAACAATTTCGTGTGAAGCTTGGCTATCCTTGGCTATCTTCCATGAAAGCTATTGCTTCTCCTATTCATAAGTGTTTGAAATTTCCCCATAATGGTGAAGTTGTTACTGTCAATCATAGTCTCTTTAAACCAGCTGAAAGAACTTCTAGCGTTCCTATTGATTACTTTTGGCCTAAACAATTCCAATCTCTTCCTCCGTGAAGTGATCATCTTTTCAAATCTTATCAAAAGTGGAAAACAGATATGATCCTATCTCTAAGTGAACCTAGAACACCCAAACTTGGCATTCCTATCATTCTTGAGAAGGAAGTTCTTCCTTTGAAAGATAAAACTAATGTCTTTCCTCAAGAAGATTCCCAACCCGTTCCCATGGATGTGATTATGTCTATGCCTAATAAACCTTCTAAGAGTAGACCTATACCTCCTCGTCATGATGGACTTGGTCTCCTTCCAAAACCAAATATTCCTCCTTTATATGGAGCAGTTCCTCCTCCTTCCTCTTATGGAGAGAAGAGACCTTCCTCTTCTATTGTTTAGCCTAAGAGACCACAACCTAAACACCCAAGTGATAAGGATGAGAACATTCCTCCTCCTCAATCTTCTTCACTTCCTACTAAGACTAGACGAAATCATTCTGCACGTGAACGCCGACGAAAGCGTCATCTTAGAGCTCAAGCAGCTGCTTCTCAAACTTTGCAATCTCCAAAAACACCTTCAACAAGCATTATTCCATTTTCTCCAAAATCTCCAAAACATAAGATGCATGATGGTCTTGATCCTGTGCAAGTTAAAGATCCTATTTTTATAAATCTTGATGATGATATAGATGAAAATGTTATTCATGATGAAAATGCTACTTCTCTTGCTTCTGATAGTGAATATGAACTTGTTGATATTGATAACCATTTATCTACTGAATTTTCTAAAGCACTTATCCTAGCTCCTAGACAAGAACAACATGGCTTGGAACATGAACATAGCCCTTGTTTGGATCTTGTGATACCTCCATCTGTTGTGTTGAATGTTCCTCCTCTAGTGTGTTCCCTGCCTTCCCGAAACATTGATCAGCAAGATCGGGGGGTAGATGACGTGCTAGACTAGTTAAATTAGCATAGCAGATTCTCTCCTCCTCTCTTGTGTTACTTCTTCTATACGTTATTCTCATTCTTCTATTTGTTGTCCTTGGTGTTGTCTACTTGAGGACGATGCAAAGCATTGAGATCTCTCGATCTCTCTCATGTTGACTCAAAAGACACATGTGTTCCCTTCTTCTAGGTGACCTTCCTTGATTGGGGAATGAAGAACAATTATGCATACATACATATGATATATATACATGAATTATCATAAAGCATACTGACCCCGAGGAAAGTGAAGTCACCTCGTGCTTTGTGTTTTGTGTCTATTATCCTTGGGTTTATCTCACACTTGGGGGCTAAATCCTTGCGATAACGTGCTCCTTTCTCATTTCTTATATGTATCACTACCTTAAAGCAATCACCCCCGGTGAGGCGTGTGCGATCACTTTAACATAGGGGGGCATACATCCTGTTCATATCTTTTCAAGATACTTGAAAATTTCTTGACAAATTTAGCTTTGCCTTGAAAATTTTTGATATCTTTCTTGCATGACTCATAGTGAGGGAACCTTACTACTGATAGTCATGGTTCTCCCTCATGATCTTCCCTTTTACTTTGTCAATCGAAGTCGTAAGATCCTTAGTCCACTGGGGGCTTGGTGTATCTTGCCTCCTTGATGTGGTGAAAGTCTTTCAATGTTGTTTCCTTGTACTTTACCGGAAGTATGAGCATACATACTCCCGCTAAAGTGGGGGCTAAATGTAGCGTCCTAAAATTGCGACACTTGCAATTTTGACCGCATTTGGGTCTTCACGATGGCGACACAACACGCAACCTGAATGGAGACCCCGAAACCTGATTATGACACTGAAAACTGCATTTTCTTGCACCCTGGCCTGAACCTCCTTTGCACCCTGCTGTCCCGGGAGGTGGGACCAGGGCGCCCAGCGCCCTGGTCCCTGGGTCCTATTTTGGGCCCAGTCTCTTTTGGACTTCGGGTCTTTATGTTTGCAAATTGGAAAATTATCTTTCCTGGTCAGCCTAAGGTCGGGAAAATCAGTCTATCAACCCTAAATGACAAGTATATAAACTACATTTTCCTTTCTCATTTGAGGAGGGACATACATGACGGAAAAAGCGTGGAAACTATACTCAAGCATTCAAGCATTCAAGCATTCCTTGAGGCAATTGATCATTTCAAGTCTCCATTCAAGGCTAAGTGTTGCATTCAAGACAAGGATTCAACCATTGAAGAGGAGATCACTTACTACATACTACTACAACATACAACATACAACATCTATACCTTCGCACATAAGGATACAAACATCCTTACAACAAGGTATTAGTACTTGTTTTACATTACAGACATTTACATTTATAGCATTGCTCATTTCTTGGTTAATTCCAAAACCGGGGTTTGACCTAAAGGCAAACCCCTAATCCCTAACCCCCCAATCGTCTTCGCTTTTCTGTGTGTAGGTTGTAGGTACGTGGCTGAAATTGAAGATCTGGAATCCTTGTGCAGAGACGAACAGATCCCCCTTCATTTCGCGGATTTTTCGGAGGACTGTGGCGCTCGGGCACCATCATCCCGGCAACTTTCACTCAAATTTGCAAGACAGTGCCGTATCGACATTTTACTGCTAATTCCAGGTCCGCAGCTTCATACTGTATTCCTATCTCAGTTTATAAGTGAATCTTTCTCACTTGCTATGCATTCCTAGCTTAATTCTTCTATGCACATTCTTTACAAAAAGAGGGTAGCCTTGCTGTCATAACCCTTGAAACTCATTTAGCATCCAATCTTGCATTGCGTGGGATTGGATCTTGTGGGTTTCAACCCCTCTTTTGAATGTAAAGTCTCTCCCCTAAGTGAAAACCATCAACCCTAGTGAATCTCCCTTCTCTCTCCTTGGAGTTGGAAGAGGGGAGAGCAACTAGGGTTTGATCGCGATTTTCCGCTTTACAGGTAGCACAGTGGTAAATTAGGGTAGCGCTTAGGATTAGCTTAGTGCACCGGGATCACAGGGTAGCGCAGAGGGAAAAACGAGTAGCGCATAGGAGAAACCTAGCACATAGGGTTTCTAGGGGGTCGCACTGGTAGGCCTAGGTAGTGCGTAGGTATACCCTAGTGTAGAGGGGAAGGTTTATAGCACAAGAGCCAAGTAGGATAGCGTATAGGGTAGTTTTAGCACTTGGGGTAGGATAGGGTAGCGCGTAGATGCTGGCTAGCACATAGGATGGATTGGGTAGCGCTTTGCGAGGACAAGGTAGTGCATAGTGTAACGCATGCTAGAATTCATCTTCAAATAAACAAAGTTATCAATTAGAAGCACAAGGGAAATCACGAAACCCTATCTAATCAACAAATCTAACAAACCAGACAATGAAATGATACAATCAAGCAAAATAGGAATTATAATTTCAATCTATAAAAACTCCCTATTCCATGATTGTGTATTGCTTCCATTGCCCTTCTCCTCTTCATGGTATGATGGCTCTCAGATACTGCGCTAGTAACTTGCAAGTGACACAAAGATTCAAAGTTCGTGATTGTTGAAAATGGAGATTGGATGCTCAATTTATATAAAATTGGATGAGATTGATTGAAAGGTGGAATAGATTGATCAAGAGGTGTGATCTCAAGTGAGCTCAAATGCAAGTTGATAGTTGAACTGCTGATTGTAGGAGTGAAACTCAATAGATTGAATAGATTAATTGAGTTAACTGATTGATGAAAGAGTTAACTGAAGGAAGAAAAAGGATGATTGGTGGAAATAAAGAAGATGACACAGAGAGCTTAATTTAGAAAAAGCTAACTGAAAGATGGAAATAAAAGTTGAAGAGATAAATGATTTAATTAATTAATTGGTTGAATTAATTAATTTAGCATGTGCTTGCATTTAGATTTAGATTATTAATTTAATCTTTGCATGAGATATTATTCAAATAATTGAATTAATAAATTCAATTTAGCATTTGATTATATTTAGAACGTAACTTTGATTTTCAATTTGGTTTTTGAAATCATGCACATGTATTTGAATTTGGAAGAAATTAGAAGAATATGAAATTAAATGAAATTAGAATTTGGGGATTTGGAAATGGAAGAATTAATTAGCTAATTAAATAATTTAAAGAAACTATTTAATTATTTAGAAATGGAATTTAATTAAATAATAAACATTATTTAAATTAAAGGAATTAAATCACAATTAATTAAATAATAAATATTTAATTAATATTTAGAAGAGGGTTGAATGATTAGATGATTAGAGATAGAAATTGAACAATTAGTAACTTATTTAAATAATAAAGATTATTTAAATTGGGGAATTAATCAGAATTAATTAAATAATTAATATTTAATTAATATCTAGAAAATGATTAAAATGATTAAATGATGAAAGAATAAGAAATAGAATAATTAGTAAGATGATGAGGAAATATGAATTTAGAAGAAATAGATTAATTAAATTAATTAAATAATAAAGATTATTTAATTAATTAGAGGAATAATTAGTACATGATCAATGAGACATTTTTAGGTGTCTACATTTGCCCCTCTTTGAGACAATGTCGAAATGATGTTGTTTCAAAGAAAACAAAAAATTGCCCCAGTATGCCTCGATGACACTTAGGGTGTAATGCCCCCTCGAGAGATTGTTTGTGCATTAAAGACATGAATGATCTCTCTCTAAAAAAAGAAGAATTTAAAGATAGAAGAATGGTTAGTTGATTAGAGATAGAGATAGGTGATGTGAAGATGATATTGAGATAGAATACGAGAGAATGAACCTTATAATGAAATAGAATAATGAATTAGAAGCAATTGAAGATGATTGATATGATTTAGAAAGAAGATGGGAAATCAACAGACTATCAAGAAACAGATGAGATGAGAATGAAATTGAATGAATCACAAACCTATGTCACATATTTTATTGCGTCAATATATATTCATCACTGAGCCTTATTATTGAACAATGAAGCTTAGCACATCAGGGTATGAGGAACCAAGATGCAAAGATATCTCATTGTAGAAATAAACACGTAGTAAACAAGGAGTGAACCCTCCATTCTGGGAATTGTGTTAGGGGTCAAGGTATGTGTGGCGATTTCACCTTGATGTGAAGGCTCTTATCACAGATACCCACTAGAGAAATTTCCCTAGAATTTCATCGGTTCACACCACAAACAACAAACAAAGAAAAAGATAATGCTCATCATAGCTCCTCTAGTCACTTGTGGACATCCTTGAGTAGCATAGAAACAATATCTGTCGCCAAATGATAAAAAGATAAAGACTGACCTGGACAAAATTCAGTAGCTATACTAACCTTGTGCCTTCGTTCTCAGTTGTTTGATGTGATGGTTGATAATGTCTGATCTCAGAAAGTTGTGGACCCCGTTTAAGACTGACCTGTCTGATTTCGAGTGTATCCTCTTCTGTTTAAGACAAGATAATGATCACGTTGATATGGATATGATATGATTGATAAGACAGTTTGATCAGTTGATTGCAGATGTTTGACTGGATAGTCGTATCCTTTGTTAACTTTGTGTGAAGTGTTTGCTAGATATCTGCTAGGGTATTTGTTTCTCGCAAAACATTTTATTGCAAGTTTTTTTTTTTGATTGATTTTCGATTTTTAGTTCTTTTCCAAGAGCTCTTTTTATATTTTTGGATTATGTAGGTAGATTTTTGACTGTTTTTGGTTTTATTTTTTCAGGACATTATCCAATGTTTTTTTTTTTGGTTGATCTTTTTAGGACATTATATGGATGTTTTTGAATTTTGAGTTTTTCAATGTTTTTGGATTTTGTCAGGACTTTATCTATTTTTTTAAATTTTTTCAGGACTTTATCTGATTTTTTGGATTTTTTCAAGACTTTATCTGATTTTTTGGATTTTTCAGGACTTTATCTGATTTTTTGGATTTTTTCAGGACTTTTATCTGATTTTTTTGGATTTTTTTAGTTATGCCCCCAGTGTGTAGACCTGTATGATATGATGATCTGCAGAATGCATATGGAGATAAATGAATTTTTTACATGACCCATGTGAATGCAACGTGTAGGATGAAGATGCATTTCCTATTCGAACAAGGTTGACTATGTTTGTTTTTGCATTTGAATACACCAATTGAAATGGAGGTGCAAAAAATTTCATAGATAAGCAGTCAATCGATCTCTAAGGCCCTTCAGAACATTCATCTCAACACACTTAGTGACTAGGTTTTACAAATGGAGACGCGGAAAACTTCCCCATTGGTTCTTGAAACTTTGATCTTCTTTTGCCCATGTGTGTGCAAATGAGTTAATTCTCGCTCTTATGTTCACTAAAGATCCTTAGCATCCTATACGACTAGCTACATGGATTATTCTAACTTCAAAAGCATCTCAAATAGAGCCTCACTGCCAGCAAGCCTTGAGAGCTCCGACGAGGTTATAGACTGTAATTTCTCAAATATTGCTCCATTACCAGTAGGCATTCATAGCCCTGATGGAGTTACTTGCATGTTCCCATAGTCAAGCTTTTTTATCGCATTTGTATACATAATATTTTAGTTATATATCATTGCCCTTTTGCCTTGAGATGGATATTTGGCATAGCTCTTTTTATTTATATTTTCTTGCTTTGACTTGTAAGTAATGAAACCTACTTGGGTGTGACAATTACAGCGGCACTGAAGTAGAATTTCAGATTTTTCACTAGTCATATGATCAACTAGGTGTCTAGAATGAATTAGAGATTTTGTTAATGTGTGAAATATAGCAATTGATAGATTGTGGGTTAACAAGTCTCAAATAGTGAAATCACTACCCATCCATAAGTAAAGCATCGTCATAGGGTAATGTTGAGAATGAATGACTTTAGAACCCCAAAGACTTCATGTCTGAATATCTAAGAAAGGCGATGACCCTTGTTTTCTTTAGATGCAAACAAATGATAAACTCGAACAGTTGCCTTGTTTTATTTGATGCTTCTATATAAGAATGCAGAACTTTAAGAATGAAATGCGTCTAATAAGGAAACTACATGTTATGTAGTGTTTTAAGTGATATGATATGCAATGCAGAAATTAAAAGCTAAACTACACAGCCCTTAGGTATAATATCGCTTAAGGTGCATGTTGTTCATAGGGTCAGAGATTGGATCTCCCTCCATGGTAGCTAAATGATAGGTTCCATTGCCTATGACCCTTGTTATAATGAAAGGACCTAGCCAATTACGTTCAAATTTCCCTGGCCTTTCTCATTCTACTAAGTTCCTTTGATTCTCTTTAAGTACTAGATCTCCCACTTGAAAGGTTCGTGGGCGGACCCTTTTATTATAACTTCATCTCAGTCTGTTTTGATATCCTTGTAAATGATTGAATGTTGTTTGTCATTTTTCATCAAGGGTCTCTAGTTCTTGCAACCTTGCTACCCTGTAGTCTTCTTCTGATATAATGTTCTGTAAGGATACTCTTAGAGACGGTATTTCTATTTCAATGGGGAGTATCGCTTCTATACCATGGACCAAGGAATATGGTGTTGCTCCTGTAGGTGTGTGCACTCCTGTTCTGTAAGCCCGGAGAGCGGGATTTAACTAGAGATGCTAGTCCCATCTTGTGTCAGTGACTACTTTCTTAAGAATTTTTAGTATTGTTTTATTCGTAGCCTCTGCTTGCCCATTACTTTGTGGATAATATGGCATGGAAAATCTCTATTGTATGTGGAATTTGTCACACAACTCTTTCACTTCTTGGTTTTTAAATGGACGCCCGTTATCTGTAACAAAGCACATTGGAATTCTGTATCTACATATAATGTAGTTGAGCATGAATTTTGCTATCTGCTTTCCAGTAGTGTATGTTAAAGGAATCGCCTCAACCCATTTTGTAAAGTATTCGGTAGCTGTCAAGATAAACTTGTGCCCGTTGGACAAAGTAGGGTTGGTTTTACCTACTAGATCTAATCCCCATTGTGAAAATGGCCATGGTGATGTGATGGGTTGAAGATCTTGTGTTGGTGCATGAATAAGGTCTCCATGCATTTGGCATTGTTTACACTTCTGTACATACTTGTAAGCATCTTTTTCCATGGTTGACCAGTAATACCCTATTCTCAACAGTTTCTTTGATAATGGCGGACCGCTTTGGTGAGCCCCATAGATTCCATCATGGACTTATTTTAAAGCAAGGTGTGCTTCATTCTCATCTAGACATCGGAGAAGAGTTCCATCGAAACCCTTTCTATACAGAGTATCAGCTATAATGGTGTATCTAGATGCCTAACAAATAAAGGTCTTCTTTTTATTTTTGGAAAGATCTGGTGACATGTATTGGGTATGAAAATATGTATATATTTCATTGTACCAAGGCAATTCTAGACCCATAATTGCACATACATATTCTGATAGAGGGGTCTCATATGCAGGTAGCATTAACTGTTCTATGATGAACTCAAATTGAGTTTCATTAGTAGGCATATTCAGAAGAGATCCTATGGTTGTCATTGCATCTGCTGCCTTGTTTTGTATTTTGGGGATTTGTTTGAAGGTAATTTTGCTAAATTTCTCCTTGTAATCTCCGACCAATTTCTTATAAGGCATGAGTTTGTCATCCTTCATATTGTAATCATCATTGACCTGGTTTACAATTAACTGTGAATCACCATAGACCTGTAACTCTTGTATTTTCCATTGTACAGCTGTACGAAGCCCTATGAGGAGAGCTTCATATTCTACCATATTGTTTTTGCATGCAAAATTGATCCTAAATGACTTAGATATAACATCCCCTTGAGGAGTAATGAAGAGAATACCTGCTCCAAATCCATGATTTGTATATGATCCATCAAAGTATAACTTCCAAATTACTGAGGCATTTAGTGTAAACATGGATTCGTCTGGAAAGTCTATCAGCAATGAGTGACTGTCTTGTATAGGAGCCTTTGCTAATTGATCTACTATGATTTGTCCTTTGATATCTTTTCTATCTATGTATTCTATATCAAACTCACTCAAGATCATAACCCACTTGGCCAATCGCTCGGTCAATGTCACTCTGCTCAATAGGTATTTGAGCGAGTCAAACCGTGCAATGAGTTGTACCTTATGACTCAACATGTAGCGTTTGAGCTTTTGGGATGCAAAGATTACTGGTAAGCATGCTCTCTCTATGGGGGTATAATTATGCTCATAGCCGATTAGAGTCCTACTTATATAATAAATGGCTCTTTCTTTTCCATTTTTGTCATGTTGTACCAATAGAGCTCGTAGAGCTGAGTTCATTACTAATATGTATAACAATAGAGGTTGTCCTGGAGTAGGAGATATTAACGCTAGTGTGTTCAAAAGATAATCTTTTAAAGCTTGGAAAGCTTCCTGGCATTGTTTTGTCCATTTAAAAGTAACTCCTTTTCTGAGTAAATGCTGGAATAGGTGACACTTATCTGCCAACTGTGCTATGAATCTCCTTATGGATTGCAATCTTCCTTGTAACCCTCTGAGCTGTTTAAGTGTTGACGAAGGTTGCATATCAATGATTGCCTTGACCTTGGCAGGGTCTATTTCAATTCCTCTGTTTGATACTATAAACCCTAATAGTTTACTTGTTGTTACGCCAAACACACATTTCTTTAGATTTAATCTAACATTATATTGTTCCAACCGATCAAATATCTGTGTAAGAACTGCAAGGTGACTTTCTCTGGTTTGTGATTTAGCCAATATGTTATCCACGTAATCTTCCATTATGTTATGGATCATATCATGAAATAATGTTGTCATGGCACTCTGGTATGTTGCCCCGGCATTTTTAAGACCAAATGACATCACATTCCAACAATATGTTCCCCATGGGCTTGTAAAGGCCATTTTATGTTGATCTTCTGGTGCAATTTTAATTTGGTTGTATCCTAAAAAACCATCCATTAAGGATAGCATCTCATTTCCAGCTGTGAGGTCAACTATCATGTCAATATTAGGTAGCGGGAAGTCATCCTTAGGGCAAGCTTTATTTAGATCTCAAAAATCGGTATAGATTCTGATGCCTCCCGTGGGCTTAGTCATAGGTATCAGGTTTGAGATCCATTCCGCGTAGTCAATAGGTCTGATAAAACCTACATCCAGCAACTTTTGTAATTCTATTTTAACCAGTAATGCAATACTTGGATGCATTTTTCTCAATTTTTGCTTGCAAGGTTTAACTCCTGGTATCAATGGTAAGTGATGCAACACTAATTCAAAATCTAAGCCCGACATGTTTGAATAGGACCAAGCAAAGGTGATAGGTAATTGTTTGAAGAAATGAATGAATCTATCTTTTTCTTCTTTGCTCAGTGATTTTGCTAGATGGATGTTATGTATAATTTCCCCTTCTACTATGTTTACTTCTTCTGTTTCCTCTATAAGTAATGCTGAACTTTCTCTTTCCATAGGAAGATTACCCAAATCACTTTTGTCATTATGGGTAGTTTGATCCTTATCTTTTGTTTGAGAAGTACTTTCTTCTCCAAAGTATGTCATTCTATTTAGGTCTATAGAAAACCCTGCTTTATGATCACCTTGCGGAAATCCTTCTCTAACTCCTAGAAATTCTGAAATCGCTTCATCATTTTCAAACCAATCCAGCATTGGTTTTCCTTCTTGCCCCCAATCAATCAAGTGTGAATGTACTAGGGGTAAATCATTACTCCCTTCTTTAGTAGACTTGGATAACATGAAGACTTGATTGTTTGACTGGCTCTGTGTATCTTCATCTTGTATAAGCCTTATTTGATTCCTTAATATTACACTTTCTGGTGGGCTAGAATCCTGGAGTGATAAGAATTCGTAGTCATGTGAATCTGTCTCACTATCAATATATGTTTCATCATATGGGCTATCATCACTTATTTCTTCTTGTTCCTATCCCTGATTCCGTTGTAGATTGACTAGTCTTCTTTGTGCATTAGTGACCCTTCTTAAGATAGGTATAAGCCTTTGCAATCTTTCTTCATCTATTTTATTAGGTTGAGCCTGAGTTGCTTCTCATGGTAGAAGTAGTGACAATAACCATGGGTGGGATTCAGGTGGTGGTGGTAATCCTGCATCTGTTGCCACATTACCCTGTACTGTTGTGTCAATAACTGCATCATTTTGTAACTCCGCGGTGGGTTCTTGCAAGAGTTGTCTCATGTCTTCCCCATCTGATTCTACGCTTGGTGATGTAGGTACCTAATTGCTTGTTTGAGATGAAGATGGAAGAGCCTGTGTGGACCAATTCCTTTGTGATATGTAATCTGATGGTTTGCTTGGTCAATTTAGTATATCAAGGGTACATTGTCTAGCTTGTGTGATATGTTGTACATGCTTGTATCCCAATCCTTGATTTCCTGGATTATCATTAGGAACAACAAGCTCTAGTATTCCTTGCTTTTGTAATCCTAGGCCTGTGGTACCATCATATCCATGTCTTTGGAGTATTTTGAATCCATTTCCATACTGATCTGTGTGTATTCTGGGTGTTGTCATATGATCTTCTTCTCTATAAATCCAATGGTTAGCATCTTCATTCAAGGATTCTTCCTCTAAGTCTCCCCATCTAATGAAAGAGCATGAGTCTAAGTATCTAACAATTTCTTTTCCTTTGTCTTTCTTTTGTACTGTAGTGTGAGGTTTCCCAAAGGACCTAGGAGAAAAAGGCAACTGTTTCCCATTTAAAGTATTTGCAATAGAGTACTCTCCACAACCCATATCCTTTATTTGTAAGGAGGATGTTGTAGGAATATCTTGTTGTATTTCTTTGATCTTTAATGTTTCCAACTATGTAGTGAGAGGTGCAGCTTGATTGATAGGTACCTGATAATCGACACTGTCTTTTAGATAATTACAATGTTGAAATGGATTTGGATCACCCTTTATGGTGATCTCAATACCATTGAACTGATGAAATGTAGATGGTACTGCTTGCATGGTGTGGATCCATGGGCAGCCCAATAACATGTTATATCCCAACTCTCTGTCCAAAACTTGAAAAGCGACCTATGTCATTATTGGTCCTACTTGTACAGGTAATGTTACAATGCCTTTAGATGGACGTTCTTCATCATCATAAGCCTTCATGTTTATTATTTTAGAAGAATCAATGTGAAATTCAGAATATCCCAGTGCTTTGACCAACTTTAAGGTACAAATGTTCAAACCGGCTCCCCCATCTATAAGTACTCTTCTGATTCTTTTCTTGTGAATGTAAGCTTCCAGATGTAGTGGGTCATTATGAAGCAATTTATCACTAGGAATATTGTGTTCTATAAATGCAATATGTGTACCATGTGTCAGATTTCCTACGATAGACTGGAAGGCACGTTCATCTATATCTCTGTCCACTACTAAATCTTGAAGTGCTTTGTCCAGTATAGCTCTATGATTGGGTGAAATACGCAGTAGTTCGAATAAGGATATCTCTGCCGGAGTTTTCTTAAGTTTCTCAACTACATTGTAAGTCCCTACTCCTGGTGGTTGATTTTGTGGTATCCCTTGCAAGGTTACCTTTGACCTGTGAGTAACCATTGCATAGTTTCTATCTCTGGGAGTAATTGTGATTGTAGCAATTGTATCATTTGTATCATAGGCTATCTTATCTAGTTTTATATTGAATCCTTCTTCATAGTCCCAATGTGTATGCTTGACATTCATAATATGTTCACTGAGTTCATCTTCAAACCAATCTGAGTGAGATGGTTGATCCTGCCCCCAGTCCTGGAGACAAAGATTCGTATCATCATCATACTTTGGTCCTTCAGATATCATGCAAATTTGGTTGTCATATTTATGAGTGTCTTGATATTGGTCCTCCTGATCAGGTGTTTCTTGTGAATCATTGTTTTTTGTATCTCCTGAACTAATGGCATGAATAGTGTAGTCGTATGAGACTTTAATGTAGTTAGCTGTGTTTTCTTGGGTACCTGATGTGGTCACTTTTCTCTTGTCATGATTAACAAAAGGATCTTTAAAAATTGTATGATTTGTGTTTGTTGAGGCCTTATCCGTATCAATTGTGATGTCCCCTTTGTCTATCATATCTTGGACCAAGTTTTTCAATTTGTAGCAACTTGTCATTTTGTGACCTTTAGTCCTATGATAATCGTAGAAATCATTGTCATTCCACCATGTAGGTTTGTAAGGACCTGGTTCATATACTCTTACTTCAGGTAGAGTTATCATGTTTGTCTGTATTAACCTTTTGAGAACTGACTCAATAGGTTCTCCTAAAGGTGTGTAACTTCTTCTTGGAGCGTTTACCCTAGGATATCTTGTGTTTGCATTTTGTGTAGCATTTACATTGGTTGAGGTTGTGTTATTTTTGGTATGTGGATTTGTTGACTAACTCATTCCCAGTGATAAAATGGGTTGAGTTCTATTTATTGTTCTAGCGTCTACAATACCATCATTGGTCACATTTTTGTTTTTTGACCAAAACTTAGATTTGTCATTGTTGTTGGTATTGTCATACTTAATAAGACCTTTCTCTACCAAGCCCTTCTCACATTTGAGAGCCTTTTCTGTGATTTGTTTGAATGTGGTAAGACACTACATTTGTATTGGATATTTTATCTTAGGAATCAAATTTTCTATAAACATATCCACTTGCTCTATTTCTGGGATAACTGTCTTGCATATCCTGTAGAGAGCCCTCCATCGTTGTATGAAGGATGCAAATGTTTCATTCTCATATTTCTTAGTGGCACATAAATCCATCAAAGTAACTAGGGTGTCAATGTTGTGCGAGAAGTTGGCAATAAATTGTTCAGCTAATTCCCCCCATGACGTGATGGTTGGTGGTAGGTGTGAAAACCACTTTATAGCCGGACCTCCCAGACTTTTAGGGAATACTCTCATTAGGTAAGTATCTTCCGAGGCAACTTCTATACATGCCATAAAAAATTATCTGATATGATCTCTAGGATCACCCTTCCCTCGATATCTATCAAATTTGGGCATTTTAAAATGTTGTGGGAAGGGTGGCATGTATAATGTGTGATCAAATGGATAAGGACATAAGTCCTGCATTATGTAGCTCTTTTTATCATTACCAATTTGCATGGTTGTCATCTATTGTTGCAAAATCTATACTTGTTGTGTCAGAATATCTATGGATGTCAAAGGTATACCTTGCATGTGTGTATGTCCCACAAAAGGATTCGTGGTTGCATAACTAGGAGGTTGTTGAAAGGTACCAAGATTATAACCTTGTGTGTTGTGTGTTCCAGTAGGTACTGTGAAATAGGCAATATGTGAACCCATGTTTGGTTGAGTTGTTCATGTTGTATTGGTAATACTTAGATTTGCATTTTGATAACCATATGCGGATCCCATAGAATAGGAAACTGGAGGTTGGCTTACACTCATTGATTGTGTTTGAATAGTTGCTGAGACACTTGACATTATTGGTATGCTCTGTGATGGTATACTAGCATTAATCATTGAAGATGACATGCTTGTTTGAAAGTTTGCATTTGTATTGACATTTGTTGGGAGAGGTACATTTTGAGGAAGATTGGAGGTCGTTGCTTGTATTTGCGTCAAGGGTGGTGTTTGACTCTTATCTTGACCTAAAGTTTTTCCTGGTGGTAAAATCTTTGTGACATCAAAATCCTCAGGTTATTTTGCCCCATTTTGTATTAACAACAAAAGATACTTGTCCCTATCGCTATGTGTTCATGGTGAAAATGGATAACAATAATAACAAAATTGAAAGGCTAAAATGAATCCAACCACTAAACCCTAGCCTAACAATGAACAAAGATCCACCATAACATATGAAGATTACCTAAGACAATGCAAATAACTCAAAATCACAAAGATTATACCATCACATGTCCAATAGGGTTTTGATCTCCATTCTTCCTATCTCCATTGATCTTGCCTGATATATTTGCTCTCAGATTTTTATATGCACAAGAGCTCAACAAAGAACGGAATGTGGTTGCAAGTAGGATCGTAGTGTAGTCGAGTACTCCAAAATCAGTCATTAACATGTGTCATTAGGGTTTGACAATGAAGAAAGCATCTCCTTAAATAGAAGACACAATAAGAAATGTAGGGTTAAGATTGAGAGGTGTAAAAAGAGAGGTCGGCTAGGATTAGAGGGTAGGTATAAGAAATACCAAAATAATGAAAGAGGTAGGTAGTGTATGAATTAAGAGATGAATGACATGTGTCATGTGTAGAAAAAGATAATGAATTAATTAAATAAATAAAGATTTATTTAATAAATAGAAGAAGTAGGATAATTAAATAAATAAAAATATTTATTTAATTTAGGAAAAGGATGATTTAAATAAATAAACGTATTTATTTAAATGAGAAATAAGGCTAGAAGAGGATAAATGAATTAATTAAATAAATAAAGATTTATTTAATTAATAGAAGAATTAGGCTTAGATAATTAAATAAATAAAATATTTATTTAATTAGACATGACAATTTTGAGTGTCTACATTTTGCCCCTCTTTGAGACAATGCGGCTTGTCGCGTTGTTTCAAAGAAGATAAGATGAACTGATACAGAGTTGCCCCAGGATGGGAATAATATGCCCCCTCGAGAGATTGGATGAAAATGTCTGAAAAGATTGCAGACAATCTCTCGATAAGAAAGAAAGGCTAGAATGGATAGTCCGGATGATGTGACAAAGTCACAGGATGAAGAATACTGACTCGGGAAATGAGGGCAAAGGCTAGGGTAGGCTATAAGATAGACCACGGGCAAAAGACATCCTCATTGTCATCTACACCCTTACAAGATCACAGTGCAGAGCGAGAAAAGAGCAGCAGCAGTCAGCAGCGATGGCCTTCATCCATAGATTCGACCGCGTTCGCCGATTCCAGATACCAGCAGATGTAGGAGAGTCGGTAAGTACTAGAAAACCTCCTCGTACTTTCACGCATTTCAAGTTTTGTCATTAATGCTCAATAGGTAGCAATAAATGCGCTAGGAATAGGGTAGTTAAAAAAATGCAAAAACGCGCAACCGCGTCTGTGTCAGTGCTAGACGCGTCTGTGTCCAGCAGGCGCGTCTATGTCGGGTCCAGGCGCGTCTGTGCCTGGGATCGCGTTTGCGTTGATTGCAGGCGCATTTGCAAATTGTAGAGGCGTTTATGTCATATAGAGATGTCTATGTTCCCTAGCTGCGTTTGTGCATGAGATAGACACGTTTGTGTTCAGAAAGCGCGTCTGTGTTGCAGAAGCACGTTTGCACAGTCTATAAGCGCGTTTATGAGTTTAAAGCGCGTTTGTGTGTCAAAATGCATGGTTTTGGTCGTCTAGGTCAAATCGGCAGTTCTGTGATGAACATACGCTGTCGATTAGATAAGCTGCTGAGAGGATACACTCAAGCAGGTCCTCTAGGAAGACTAGGATAGATCAAGGCACTTTGTGATGAACAGGGAGCACCAAGATAGGTAGCACTTTGTGATGAACAGGGAGTGCAAATGTAAGTAACACTTTGTGATGAGCAGGGAATGTCACACACGTAGTACTTTGTGATGAACAGGGAGCACTACTAGGGTAGATAGCAACACTTTGTGATGAACAGTGAGTGTCACTAGGATAGATAACCAGATGCATTTAGATAGCAAGTAGCATTTTGTGATGAACAGTGAATGCCACGATAACTGACATGATTGATTGGTTGACTGCAGGAGTATTTGCCTATGCTGGAGTCACGGGAGAGATTCCCGTCGACACAGAGATTGCGACCAGAGTTGTCGATTCAGGACAGGATTGTGATTGAGGAGATGGGCCTCAGACATGTGCTATATGTGCCCGAGTTTCGGGCAAACATGGGTTTGCTGACTGCACTGGCGGAGAGATGGCACTCCGAGACTTGCACGTTTCACTTGCCTATGGGGGAGATGACAGTGACCCTCAAGGATGTGTACAGGATACTGCATATACCGATCGATGGAGAGCTGATTCCATATGATCGAGATGGAGACAGGGAGGCGCTGAGACGGGTATTCCAGGATCCCGGTTTGGAGATGAGAGCAGGGCATGTGGCATGGGATACCATGACTGCGACAGGGTTAGCGCTGCCAGCTATTATTGGAGGAGCCATCAGTGGTTTCTTATGTCCAGACAGGGCTACACGGGGGTTGACAGTGGGTTGGGGAGGAGCACTGGAGATACTGGTGACTGAGCACACCAGATATGCATGGGGGCCATGTGTCCTGGCACATTTGTACTATGAGCTGCATCAGTTTGTCTATCACGGATCAGTGGGCTTGGGCTGCGGAGTGACACTGCTACAGGTGTGGGCATATGAGCACCTTCCTATCACACGGCCTATCCACTTCAGGGGCAGAGGACATGGACAGAGTTTTGTACATTTGTATGATATGATTACGTCACAGCCTCGGATTGGCCGGCTGGAGCACTAGAGGCGGGTCATAGATGACATTGATATGGTTATCTGGAGGCCATACCTGGGGTGCGAGGAGTGGGAGGACGATGCTGTGGAGCTGCCATACACATTTAGGAGCAGATATCTGATTGGGCGTACACCCTATATACTGGAGAGGTAGCTGGTTGACAGGGTTGGGAGACAGTTCGGCAGGATCCAGAGGATGCCGCGAGGCTCGGGCATGTATGCCCGCACAGTCAGGGATCAGGCATAGTTCGGGCCATTGTTATCATATGATCAGGCCGTCACACAGCTGGCTGAGATGATGCCATTACCTTGGGACATGTGGCCAGAGGTGGAGGATGCAGGGATGGACGTAGAGTATGCTGCATATTGGGCAGAGCATCCGTTTCCAAGGTTGACAGATCCTGGAGAGCTGCTGGAGGGAAAGGTTGGATGGGATGATGATGATGATGGTGGAGGGGATGGAGGTAGGGGCCGACGGAGGTGGAGGGGAGTAGTGGGGGAGAGGCGGGTAGCACCTCAGAGAGAGGGAGGACAGGAGGGAGTAGCCCAGGTGGTGAGGGGTCGAGGTGGATTGCCCCTACAGGTACCAGCAACACAGGGTCCTAAAGCACAGGGACCTAGACAGGTGCAGGGACAGGGACAGGTGCAGAGATAGGTACAGGTTCCCTAGCATGTATAGAGACAGGCTCCAGTTCAGGTACCTAGACAGGTACAGAGGGAGGCATAGGTATAGGCACCTGCAGAGGAGGAGCCACAGGCAGAGGCTGAGGGTGGAGATCCTAAGGAGGATGAGTTGCTAGAGCTGAGAGAGATCTGCCAAGGCCAGGCAGACGAGATCGCGGAGTTGGAGCGAGAGAGGGATCGTCTCAGGATCAGGCTCTGAGATACAGAGCGAGAGAGGGACCAGGCCATCCAGCGATATACTGAGGCCGAGATAGCTCTGAGGGCAGGGAGACAGGTGGTAGAGGATGCAGGGGCAGGCTACGCATATGTGCTGCAAGCCGGAGAGGAGATTGGGTATTGGAGGGACCTGTACTATGGTGCAGTGCTAGCGGATCAGCGGGCGAGGAGCTTCCATAGACCATCGCGTACAGCGACGGCTACGGGAGGGAGTCGTAGGAGGCAGGCATCTAGTGGTGGGGTCATGGGTCCTCCACCACCACCAGACAGGCAGGGTGATCCCGGAGCAGGTCCATCTACAGCTTAGCGTTCGTTGAGGCCAGGCGGCTCCGAGGGAGGGAGTTCATCATAGCCATAGAGGGCTTCCCTTTGTATCAGTATATGTACCATTTTTGTATTGTAGACACATGCAGGTGATTTTGTAGCCATATGATTCTTTTGACATCATTGTATCATGACACATTTGATTATATATGAGATGATTCACCATTTTTGCGACAGTTATATGCATGTGTACCTTTTGTGATGTATGCTTCGATGATGTATGTTTTATGTGATAGATGCAATGCAATATTTTTGTTCTTTTATGTTGTATATGTGATGCATGATGCAAATGTGAATGTATATAATGCAAATGAATATGATAATGCAAATGATTATTTACATGATGAAAATGTGAGATGTGCTAACATGTGTTGTATGCAGGATGTGATGCAATTGTGATATCTATATGCATGTATGAAATGCTTCTATGTGATAATGCAGGTGTAACTATATGAAATGCAAATGTTTTTGGTGCGTCATTATACTCAGTCATGTGATAGCGGGCTATGCGGACTCAAGAAGGACAATGGAAGTCAATCAAGAAAGGGGGATGGAAGACAGAAGATATGAACGTGAAAGAGCTTCTTGTGCGTTATCATCATTGAGCTTTATTATGGCAGAATAGGTTATGACAATCGAGGCATATGTTCGGCCCAGAAAGTCATTGTACCTGTTTGCATGGAGATAAGACAGTCACAAACAAGGAATGCCCCAGTTCACACTAGACTCACAGTGTCCTCATATCCTTGGACAAGTCATAGCATTACTAAAAGACAATCCACAGACATCAAATGCAAATAGGTGACGATACCCCATCCTCGCCTTTCTAGTCAAAGACATCCTGGAGATAGAATCTCTAGTCAAAGACATCCTGGAAAAGCTAAAAGACATGTCATCAAAAAGATAAAATCAAAAGAAAACCAAGACTCGACACCAACATCCACTGTAGTCCTCAAGTTTAGTGTCTCTTGTCACTTGTATAAATCGAATTTGATTGTGGTCACAATGTTCACTTTCACAAAAAGGATAGATAGCACTGAACCATATGTTGTCTGAGTCTGTTGAAAGATTTGATTTTGTTGAAGCTCATTATTGTTGTTGTGTCTCATCTGAAACTGACTGAATCCATGAAACTGATACTTTATTATGGAGAAGATGAAACTTTATTGTGGATTCTGTGATGCAGATGTTGCTTTATTGCGGATTGTGCGCGGATAGACTTGAAGGAAGCTGGAAGAAACTGTACTCCTCGAAACATGTGATGTTCTCAGTTCCACACCCATCACTAGATGTAGGATTTGCCTTAGCCACAGATAGGATCTGATTTATTATGGATGGAAAGGGATGTGAAAAGGGAGGTTTATTATGAATGGCTAACCAATCTTGGGTAGATCAATAACAAGCCATGATGGGACTAGGTAAGTTTATTATGAATGAATAGGATGTGAGTGTGTGCAAAGTGAAGGATGAAAGAGAATCCTGAGAGAGGGAGGAGCAAAGTCTCTATGCATGGCGCTGGTGACCCAGTTTTCACCATGGTATTTGCCCAGGGCGCCACCGAAGTGGTTTTCACTGTTGGATGAAATTATTTCTCTTTACTTTTTTGATTTTTCAATTTTTTTTTTTTGTGTCACAAGGCGCCTGTTTGCCAGGTTTTCACCAAGTAACGATTTTTTTGTTTTATAATTTTTTTTGTATTTTTGAATTTTTGAATTTTTTTGTATTTTTGAATTAGGATACTCTGAAGAGCTATGTGTAAAACCTGCGAAGGTGCATGCTGTTGATAGGATCCTCCAAAGATTCACCTTCTGTAGTTGAAAGATGATATGCCCCAGATCCATATACCGTTGTGATGATGTAAGGACCAAGCCAGTTTGGTTTGAACTTGCCTTTCTTATCTCTATCTTGCTGATTCTTGGGGTTCTCTCTGAGGACTAAGTCACCTACCTCAAATGTGCGAGGTTTGACCTTGTGATTGTAGTTGCGACTCATTCGTTGTTGGTAAGCCTTGAGATGATTGAAAGCAGTGTGTCTTCGTTCCTCCAGCAGTTCTAGTTCTTGTAAGCGAGAGACCCTGTAGTCTTCATCGTTGATTATGTTTCTCAAGGAGACCCATAGAGAAGGCAACTCGACCTCAATAGGCAAGATGGCTTCAGCGCCGTAGACAAGTGAGTAGGGTGTAGCTCCTGTAGGTGTGCGGACACTTGTACGGTAGGCCCAAAGTGCAGGATTAAGTTGGATATGCCAGTTACGGCCAGCGTCGTCGACTGTCTTTTTAAGGATTTTAAGAATCGTTTTGTTAGACGCCTCAGCTTGGCCATTACCTTGAGGGTAATATGGTGTGGAGAAACGATGAGAGATATGGAAGCGCTCACAGAGTTCACGAACATCCTGATTTTTGAAAGGACGCCCGTTATCAGTGATAATGGAAGTAGGAATCCCATATCGGCAAATGATGTAGTTCAAAATGAAGGTAGCGATTTGTTTCCCTGTAACTTGTGTGAGAGGCACGGCTTCAATCTACTTTGTGAAATACTCTGTGGCTGTGATAATGAATTTATGACCGTTGGAAGGAGGATGAATCTTGCCTATGAGATCGAGTCCCCACTGACAAAAGGGCCAAGGAGATGCAAGTGGTTGTAGTTCCTGTGCTGGTGCATGTATGAGGTCTCCATGAATTTGACACTGCTTACATTTCTTGACAAACTGATATGCATCTTTTTCTATAGTAGGCCAGTAATATCCAGTCCTGATGAGTTTCTTGGCCAAGGTAGGACCACTAGTATGCGGACCACATATCCCTTCATGCACTTCTCGTAACGCAATCTGAGCTTCGTCACTCTCTAAACATCTAAGAAGGGTGCCATCTAGACCTCATCGGTATAGGATATCAGCTAAAATGACGTATCGAGAGGATTGGTGAATGAAAGTGCGGCATTGATTGTTCGATAGATCGGGAGGTAAGATATTATTGCGAAGGTATGTAAATATGGAACCATATAACTGGGATTCAGGACCAACAACACATATCATTTCTGTAGGAGTGATCTCATATGAGGGAACCAACAGGTTGTCTACCAGGAACTCATAGCAGGTCTCATTTTGTGGTAGATCAATGAGCGAAGCAATTGTAGCCATGGCATCTGCAGCACGATTATGTTCTCTTGGTATCTGCTCAAACTCTATCTTTGCGAAGTGCTATTTCAGATCATCTACCAGTTGTTTGTAAGGCATTATTTTTTCATCTTTTGTTTGGTAATCATCAGTTGCTTGACGAATGACAAGTTGAGAATCCCCAAAAACCCGAAGTTCCTGGATCTTCCATTGAACTGCAATTCGTAATCCTGTTGTTAATGCCTCATATTCCGCTATATTGTTGGTGCAAGGAAATGATAAGCGGTATGATTTTGGTATAGAATCGCCTTGAGGAGTTATAAAGAGTATACCCACTCTTGCCCCATGCTGTGTGTAAGAGTTGTCAAAGTATAATTGCCATGGCTTTGCAGGTGATATTGTTAGAATGGACTCATCTGGAAATTTTGACTGTAGAGGAACATCATCTATCATGGGAGCATCTGCCAATTGATCTACAATTGCTTGTCCTTTGATTGCTTTCCTATCCACGTACTCGATGTCAAATTCACTCAAAATCATTACCCACTTGGCCAGCCGCCCAGTAAGTGTAGCTTTGTTGAGAAGATATTTTAGTGGATTGATTCTGGCAATCAACTTAGTCTTGTGAGTGAGCATATAATGTCGTAACTTCTGTGAAGCAAAGACCATAGCGAGACATGCATGCTTGATTGGTGTGTAGTTTAGCTCATATCCCACCAATGTGCGACTGATATAATAGACTGCCTTTTCCTTGCCGTCAGGTATTTGTTGTGCTAGGAGTGCCCCCAGTGCCGTTGGAGTAGCTGATATGTAAAGTAGCAACGGTTGATCTGGAATGGGTGGCATTAAGACTGGTGGGTTCAAAAGATAGTCTTTGAGCGCCTGAAAAGCCTGTTGACAGTTCTCATCCCATTTGAACTTGATGTTTTTGTGTAGCAGGTGCTGGAAAGGATTACACTTATCTGCAAGTTGTGCTATGAATCTTCGTATGGATTGGAGTCTCCCTTGTAAAGACCGAAGTTGACTGATATTCTTGGGTGGCGGCATGTCTAAGATAGCCTTGACCTTTGCTGGATTGGCTTCGATTCCTCTTTTAGACACAATGAATCCTAGGAGCTTCCTGGAGGTTACTCCAAAGACACATTTCTTTGGATTTAGTCTCACCTTGTATTTTTCCAGGCGATCAAAGACAACTGAAAGTATGTCCAAGTGTGTATCTCTGTCTATTGACTTTCCCAAAAGATCATCAACATAATCTTCCACGGTTATGTGCATGAGATCATGAAAGATAGTAGTCATCGCTCTTTGATACGTGGCGCCTGCATTTTTCAGCCCAAAGGGCATGACGTTCCAACAGAAGGTTCCCCATGGACAAGTGAATGATGTTTTATGTTGATCTTCAGGTGCAATCCTGATTTGATTATATCCAGAAAATCCGTCCATTAAGGATAACATTTCATGACCTGCTGTGAGATCAACGATCAAGTCTATGTTTGGTAATGGGAAATCGTCCTTTGGACAAGCTTTGTTGATATCTCTGAAGTCTGTACATATTCAGATACTACGATCTGGTTTACTAACAGGTACTAGATTGGAGATCCATTCGGGATAATCAATTGGGCGTATGAATCCGACATCCAGTAATTTCTCCAGCTCTGCTTTGACTAGTAATGCCACTTGTGGGTGCATTTTCCTTAATTTTTGTTTTGCTGGCTTTGCCCCCAGTTTGACTATCAAATGATGCATTACCAAATCCGGATCCAGTCCAGGCATATCAATGTATGACCATGCAAAGTTGACTTGTCGTTCCTTGAAGAAGTTTATGAATTTTGCCCTTTCGGCCTCTGTCAATGATTGCGCCAAGAATATGTTGTGTGGAACCTCTTCTGTACCAATATTTGTCTTTATAATCTCCTCTACCAACATGGATGATTTTTCCTCATATGATGCTGGGAGAATGTCGAGCCTTCCATCTTCGAGTGCCTCAGAGAGGTTTTCGCCCTCAGATACGTCCTTTCTTTTTACTTTTTTGGGGTCAGACAGCGCCACAGTGTGGTTTTCGCCATAAGACCCTTGTTTTGTTTTTATTTTCACATTTTTGCGACTGGAAGGTCCGACACCCTCACCAAAGTATGCCATGTTGTTGAGTTCTATGGTGTATCCTGCTTTATGGTCTCTAGGGGGAAGATCATCTCGAATGCCAAGATAGTCGACAATAGCTTCGCCATTTTGAAATGTATCAAATTGTGCTGGTCCTTCATGATCCCAGTCAATGAGTTGGGGATGAACAAGGGGAAGGTCTTTAGTGCTTTCAGGGTTTGCAGGACTAATAGTGAAGATGTGGTTATACTCGGGTATGTCAAGGCAATCATCGAGGTCATCGATGGCACTCTCCTCATCAGTTTCGATCGTGAGTGAATCCAAATTGTCATCACTAGTAGCGCCTTCTGGGACAGGTGTCCTCATCCTATGCGATTTCAACCTAGGACCTTGAAACGAAGACTGTGCGGGATCCTTATGGGTTGGTTCTTGACCAACTCTAAACTTTTTGTAAAATTCCTCCTCCTCTGTAGGTTCATCTGGCTCTTTGAATGTCTCGGTGAGCTCATAGTCATTGAAGGATTTGTCTGAACCCCATTCCCATTCATTGGAATCTGTGGAATAATAATCCTCTTGTTGAACTTCGGCAACTTTGATTCGCCATGCCTCTTTTGTTTTTTTATTGTGTTTCTTAGAAGTTAGAAAACCAAGTCCCTTTGAGCATTCCCTTCTTGTAGTTAGCTCAGGTTGTAAGGGCTCCATGACACCTTCTTTGCGTAACCTGAGAGGGCTTTTTCCATCATACCCGAATCTTTGTAACATTTTGAAACCTTTGCCATAGTTCTCACAGGGTATAATAATCTGATCACGTGTGTCCTCTTCAATGTCTTTATAGAGCATTTTATATAAATTTTCCTCTTCTAGTTCACCCCACCTTTGAAAGATGGTAGGATCCCATTTGAGTATCATGATGGAGATTTGCTTGTTAGGATGTGGCCTCCCATATTCTTTTGGAGAGCTCATGACTTGTTGTAAAAACATTGTCTGATTCAAAGTGTATTCTCCCATGCCTTTGTCTTGAAACTTGCCTCTAAGTTCACCTTGTTTGGATGTCGAAGGTTTTAATGACTCAGGATCAATGTATGCCGAAGAAGAAGTAGCCTCACGATTACTAGGAATGATAGTCTCAGTATGTGATCTCAAGTTATTGCAATATATGAATGGATTTGGATCACCATTTACTGTTACCTCGACTCCATTATGAGGAAACTTAATGCATTGATGATATGTTGATGGGACTGCCCTCATTTCATGAATCCAAGGACGTCCTAGCAATATGTTATATGTGAGGTCTAGATCTAGGACTTGACAAACCACATCCTTTGTGACTGGCCCGATTCTTAGTGGTAAGGTAACTGTGCCCTTGGATGAACGCTCTTCATCATCATAAGCCTTGATAGTGATTTGGTTTGTAGAATTCACAGCTTTTTCAGAATATCCCAATTGTCTAATGGTGCTCAAAGTACAAATGTTTAGACCTGCTCCTCCATCTATCAGGACTCGCTTTATTCGATGTTTATGTATAAAGGCTTCAACGTGTAAAGGTGCATTATGAGGCTGACTTATGGAGGTGTCATCGGCTTCTGTGAATGTGAGGGAGTGTGGAATGGATAGGTATCCCACCATGGCTTGAAACTGGTCCACGTTCAGATCAGTAGGGACAGCAGTGTCTCTCAAGATTTTGTCAAGGATAGCTTTATGAGCGGGGGATATGCGTAAGAGCTCAAGAATGGAGATGAGCGCGGGCGTCTTCCCTAATTGTTCTACAAGGTCGTACTGAGGCTTAGTAGATGAAGGATTGGTATTCTTAGTGGAGGTACCTGGCAATGTAATCTTACCTCAACGGGTTGTAACATGACATTCAGAGGTAGATTCAGATGAAGATCCCACACCTTTTAGGACAATCTTGGGTCTCTGAGAAGGGTTCTCAGGATTTTTGTTTTTGATAGTGATAGTAGAAATATGATTGTCCATTGAGATGTGATTGATAGTAGAATCATAATTGTAAGGTGCTCTAGTGTAATTGGCTTGATCATCTGTGACTTTGCCTTTTCCTTTGTCATGTTTTGGGAATGGTTCCTTAAACATCTCATGCTCTTGATTGGATGAATGTCCTTCAATCTCAATGTCGCCTCTGTCAATGAAATCTTGCACAATGTTTTTCAATCGATGGCAATTACTTGTCTTATGACCTTTGCTCTTATGAAACTCACAAAACTCATCATCATTCCACCAATTTGGTTTGACCTTTGGTTCATATGGAGGAAAATCTGGAATTGTGATCACTTTGTTTGCCACAAGCTTTTTGAATACTGATTCAAGTGGTTCTCCCAATGGAGTGTACTTCCTTCGTGGTCTAGAAGTTGTTTGAGTGTTCACCTGATTGTTGGTAGAACTTGATCCAGAAAAGACGAACTTGGGTCTCACTGTGTTGGCATCAACAACACCATCATTAACTGTGTTCTTGTTCTTGTTCCAAAATTTTGGTTTGTCCTTTCCTTTAAAGTCCTCTTTGTTTTCTTTGAATAGCTTGATAACTCCTTGTTCAATTAAGACTTTTTCTGTTGCTAGGCCCTTTTCAATAACATCCTTGAATGTAGACAAACAAGCTTTCCTGAGATCATATCCAATAGCCTTATTAACGTTTTGAGTGAACATTTCTACCATTTGTTTCTGTGGGATTTCGCAAGAGCATCTGCTAGCTAAGTTTCTCCATCTCTGTAAAAATGTTGCGAAAGATTCTCCTTCCTTTTGTTTCGTATTGCATAAGGTAGTAACTGAGACATTTGTTTCTATATTGTAAGAGAAATGCTGAATGAATGGCTCTGCTAGATCGCCCCATGACTTAATACCAGGAGGTAATTGAGAAAACCATTCCATAGCTTGGTCGCCTAAGCTCTGTGGAAACAACCTCATCAAGTATGTTTCTTCTGCCGCTACCTCAATGCAAGCTGTGAAGAATTGTCTTATATGTGCCTTGGGGTCTCCTCTCCCTCTATATTTGTCAAATTTTGGTGTCACAAAGTGTGGAGGAAATGGAGGCATTGGAATGCTCTTATCAAAGGGATAAGGACATATATCTCTCATAGTGTATGTAGGTTTTGATGTACTCATGTCCTCCACTTTCTTTTGTAAATCTCTTATTTGTTGCTCCAAATTGTTCTTGGGAGGAGATTGATTTCTTGTAGCATACCCCATGTTTGAAATGCCCATTTGAGGAGGAGCTTGTTGCATGTATGGATGATACTGATCATAGACATGTCCATATGGAGGTTTGTATTGTTGCGACATGTATGGAGCACTTGGCATAACTTCATGTTGAGGGACCCCATATCTGTTTTGTGTGTATAAACCATATTCAATAGGCCTTTCATTTTCCATTGTGTTGCCCCCAATTTTGACATGAGGTCTCTTTGTGTCAAAATTTTGAGGATGTCCTTGAGTATCCACTTGTCTTTCTTGATCCATACCTTGAGCATGTGTTTGAGCATAAGGCCTCCATGATGGTCTTTGAGTGTAAGTATCATATGTTTGAGCTTGTGTATGTGGGATTGCTAGTTTTTGAAGCAAAACTGATGGTGACTCAGGCATCATATTTGGTCCTCTATTTCCTCCACTATTTGGTCTCCTTTGATCCATGTTAAGTTGAGTTTACTGTGAGGGTCGACTTTCCATAAGTTGAGATAAGTCAAAATCATGCGGTATTTTAGCTCCACTATGTGCCATCATGTTTAAAAAGTACTGTCGATCTCTCCTCATTATCTCTTCAACCAATCTATTGAATTGAGGATTCATTATGGATTCTTCTATGTCTGCTGATAGTATTGAAGAATTGTCAACATTGTCATTGTGCGTAGCATTGTTGTTTATAGTGTTTGCGCTTTCCACATTTGGATTGTGTCTATAAACATTCATGTCTGGTAATGTAGTGTGCTCAGGATTGTAGAATAGATCATTGTCATACTCATAAGAACTCATGTTTATGGATTCTTGAGCTTCTTTAGCTATTCTCCTAGATTTTTGAAGGCGGGTTTCAACCATGAACTAGGTGTTAGACCAAGATGTGAAAGACTAGATGAAAAGTGAAAAGAGTTTGGAAGACCAAGAGTTGTATGGAGTGTAAGTGAATCTTGAGGTGTACTTGCAATGTCCAAAGTGTAAGACCAAGTATGTAAGTAGTAGAGTAGGTGTGACTTCCAAAGAGAGAATCGTTTCTCTTGATGAGGTAAGCTGACCTTGACTCTAAGTAAGACCAAATGAGACCCAAAGGTAAGAAACCTTGATGAGGGACCACTTAGCAAAGTGTTGTTGTATGTAGTGTGTTGACAAAGTATGATGAGGACAAGCAAGTGACCTTTTTGACTCAAGTTTAGACAATTGTGAATGTAAAATGAGATGTGAAGCAATGATGGACTATGTGAGAGCCAAGGATAGGTTGAATGCTAGATGAAACCTGAAGAAACAACCTAGGAAGCTCAAGTATGCTGAAACTGATTTCCTTTGTTTGCTTGACTGTTAAAGCTCTCAATTCCTGACACAGACGCCTCTGTATACTTCACAGACGCGTTTCCCAGACACAGACGCTTCTTTGTTTGACACAGACGCTGATAAAAACACAGACGCTATTCTACCCTTCACAGATGCGATTATATGACGCAGACGCGGTTAAAACAGACACAGACGCATTTCTATAAACTTAGTGCAATTTTTCCGATCTGTGAAATTTTTTTGTTGTGACCAAATCCGACTGTTTGACTGTTTCTCGTGACAAGAGGACACAATGTTGATGACTCAATGTTTGCAAATTGTCTAGACTCCAAAAGTGTGTTGTTTGATGTAAAAAGTATTGCATACACTTGAAGACACAAAAGACACAATGTTTTGTTGTTTTGTCTTGAATGTTTGAGTGTTTAGCATAAGACAAGCACAAATCTTAGGGCTAGCCAAGACAATAGTTGTTGATCCCACATAGGGTTTTACCCCCGAGGCTACGCTATTCAGAGCAGATACTTAGATGCTTGACCTCACTGGCTCCACCCTCGGCACTCACTTCTCGGGTCAGCCAAGCATCAGTCCCCATGAAAACTCCCCATGGCGAACTTTGTATCTCTACTAAGAACCGTATGTGTGTGGGCCGCTACCAGAGGTCCGACCTCCTGCCCCAACAACTAGAAGGATTTGGGCTTCTAAAACAAAAAGGTGCTAGTAAGGGCATCCGCTCGTGTGGCCATACATGTGGCACTTTCAGCTCTGTAAATACAGAAGGCTCCCAGCCGGTAGGGGTTACGCCCTACAAATGATCAAATAAATTTGATCAAACGGGTTTATGGGGAGACATAGTGTCGGTATGAACTAATCAGCACACGTTATCCATAGTTTTCACCATGAATACATTTGATTATAGTGGTTCGGAAGAGGTGGGTTTTCCTCGCTACCACTTGGGTCGTTCTCTTCTCACTAGTAGTCCTAATGACCACACGGGAAGACAGACCCTCTAAAGATTAAACAAAAAGAGCCTATTGCTCAAGACACAAAAGACAATGATTCAATTTTAGTGCACCAATGGAAGTGTTTGCTAAGCTATGAAAACAAGGCACACAACAAAATTACAAAACCCTAGCCAAGGCCCTGCAACAAAATTGTTAGTAGTTTGGGTTGTTTCAAATGATAACCCCTTCCTGCAAGCACACAAGTTAGGTAAATTTTAGAAAACCCAAAAAGCTTTGTGAAAAGGGGCCTTCAACAAAAATGTTTTTGCCTCCAAAGCAAGCTGCACAAACCAGGTTAGCTAGATCTGCAAGGATTAGCCGAAAATAAACCAGATCCGAAACCCTAAGTATGAAATCCGAAAACCCAAATCAAAGAAAAATTAAAAATTGCAAAATAGAAAGCACAGACGCTTCTATACCAGACGCTGTTCTGTGATGCACAGACGCGATCAGAGGTCACAGACACTGTCAAGTGATGCAGACGCGATCTGATGCAGTGGAGACGCGGTTTGGAATCACAGACGCAGATTTCGGAAACCTGCAAAACAAAAATTGGCAAAAACACAGACGCGATTCCAGAGTATACAGACGCTTTTGAAACACAAAAACGCGATCCGAACGCTCGCAGACGCGGAAAAAACCTAAAATGTCGTCGAAAATAGTCCGATCTGCAACTTCAAAAATGCCAAATCTGCAATAAAAATGTTAAATGCAAAGGGACAAGAGTCTCACCGGGCGTGCCAAAATGTTCATGGTGAAAATGGATAACAATAATAACAAAATTGAAAGGCTAAAATGAATCCAACCACTAAACCCTAGCCTAACAATGAACAAAGATCCACCATAACATATGAAGATTACCTAAGACAATGCAAATAACTCAAAATCACAAAGATTATACCATCACATGTCCAATAGGGTTTTGATTTCCATTCTTCCTATCTCCATTGATCTTGCTTGATATATTTGCTCTCAGATTTTTATATGCACAAGAGCTCAACAAAGAACGAAATGTGGTTGCAAGTAGGATCGTAGTGTAGTCGAGTACTCCAAAATCAGTCATTAACATGTGTCATTAGGGTTTGACAATGAAGAAAGCATCTCCTTAAATAGAAGACACAATAAGAAATGTAGGGTTAAGATTGAGAGGTGTAAAAAGAGAGGTCGGCTAGGATTAGAGGGTAGGTATAAGAAATACCAAAATAATGAAAGAGGTAGGTAGTGTATGAATTAAGAGATGAATGACATGTGTCATGTGTAGAAAAAGATAATGAATTAATTAAATAAATAAAGATTTATTTAATAAATAGAAGAAGTAGGATAATTAAATAAATAAAAATATTTATTTAATTTAGGAAAAGGATAATTTAAATAAATAAATGTATTTATTTAAATGAGAAATAAGGCTAGAAGAGGATAAATGAATTAATTAAATAAATAAAGATTTATTTAATTAATAGAAGAATTAGGCTTAGATAATTAAATAAATAAAATATTTATTTAATTAGACATGACAATTTTGAGTGTCTACACTATGTATAAGTGCATCTAGGATCATGAGGAGATGCGGGTCTTGTTGTGCGGACTCAATTTCTTCCTTTGTTAGATGTTGTTGTAATTCGTTTATGGTGGACATTGTCTATGTACCCGAGTGTTGACCTGTTGACATGTCCATGTTCCAAGTAGGGTTTATAGACTGTGTGTTGTTCGGGTCCATTATTCCTTTTGCTTTCTGGGACCTTGTGATGGGCATCTAAAATTTCCTATATGATGATGGTTCTATACAAGATGATGACCTAACACTAGATACTAGATGTAAATATGAGGTATGCAATACTATATTAGACTCTCTATTGAGGATTTTGATGTGAGACCTTTTTAGCCTTTCTAGCTTTCTCTAATGCAATTCTTTCCATTTGTTGATGAAGTTGTTCAGCCTCAATCTCTCTATCAATTGTACAGGCAATCCTAGACTCAATATCTATCTCGTATATAACTCCCATATATTGGGGTGCACTTCTTCTTAAATCCCAAGCTAAGTTAGCTAGACCATCAATGATTTCTCATTGACTGCCGTTTGGAACTAGATTAGGTTTCTCAAAGGGGAGCAAACCATCACCTGGGAGACCCATGAAGGAACATGCTATGAACCTATAACTGATAATGGACTTAGACGTATATGAGGTCTAGGTGAAGACGTATATGATAAATGGTGGACTACGCAACTAATATGGATGATAATGAGGACGTAAGTGGGACTATGAAAAAGACTATGGACGATAATGAGGACGTAAATGGGACTATGAAAAAGACTATGGATGATAATGAAGACGTAAATGGGACTATGAAAAAGACTATGAAGATGTAAATGGGACTATCTACGGTCACAATTATGTAAGGATGTTTTGAGAATCAGTTTCAAAATGGACTTTGTTTCTGGTAACTTCATGTGTAGGACAATGTTTTGTAGTTTTCCAAGTCTGAGAACAATGGTTGGTAGGTATGTATAGCTGACTGACTCAATTTTCATACAATCTCAAAAAATTTGGAGATACGTGGGATAGGGCCTAAAATAGCCCAAGGGACTGACTCAATACTGGTCTATCACAACGATACATAAAAAAGCACAGAATACAATCTTAGGTTGGATAGTGGACACCATTCAGTGAGGCCCTTATGAAATACCGAGACAAAATGAACATATAGAGAGTCTGCCAGCACTGGTTCTACTCCACAGCACACACTTCCCAGGCATGCTATTCTCTCTTACCCCAAAGATCTGAGGATCTTATAGCCAAGGGATTCCTGTATCATAGTGTAAGGTACATGAAGGGTATCTATGGGGTACAATCCGCACTCCCGGAACCACTAAATGTAGGATTTTTGGCAACTAATTTGGTTCTTAGTATTAGGTTTTGAGGGATCCCGATCCAAGGACAGATTCTCAGAGCAAGCCACTTAAGGCTTTAGTTGAGCTTATCGATGTAGGGAAGGCCCCCACATACATCGAATTCACTCAACACTCTAACCGCCTGACCAGTATATTTATATAGCGGCTCGAAAAACCCGCTCGAGAGTACACTGGGAGAGATGATATCCCCAACGCATCCCAATTCAAAGTACCTCTGTGGGGTGATGAAATCCCCAGTCAAAGATACCCCTCACTACGTAGAACAAAAATAAAATTTGGATGTCGTTGTCACCTTCCTTCTTTCTCCCAAAAGCTCGATGGCGGGTAGAAAGTCAATTAGTGCAATTGTAGGTCCACCCCAGACACAATGAAAAGTTCTTTTCCCTTAAGAAAATGAAAAAATGATTTAATCTAATGAAGCCTGATTCACGTTCATTTTATAGCCCAAATTTAGGTGTTAGATCCGCATGTGCATGTCAATTTTAAACACCAAATCCAAGAATGAAGGCATACATGTCAATTTTAACCATTTGTTGATTTTTTAAGCACCAAAAACCAAGTGTAAGATGCATGCATGTCAAATTTAGCCCATGTTCATTTTAAGCACCAACAATGAAGTGTGAGATTATCCATGCATGTCAATTTTAACTGTTGTTGATTTTAAGCACTAAAAATTGAAGTGTGAGATTATCCATGCATGTCCATTTTAACTGTTGTGAGATGTGCATGCAAAATTACTAATCTAATTCTCTCTGCGAATCCGCCAGAGGCTATAAACAGAAGATTAGTAGCAAAATAAACCAACAGAAAATAGAAACTGAGAACTTGACAGAGGTGAATGCGTAATACTACTTGAGCGATTGTGTGATACTTACTGAGCAAATGCGTGAATCTGACATAGAGAATGCGTAAATCTGACAGAACGAATGCATGATTTTATCTGCTTGATTGCGTAACACTAACAGGTCAATTGTGTGACAGAATGCAGACAACAAAAAAAATTAGAAAAATACAAGAAAACTAAACCCGATCAGGAACCTGCGAAACCAATTGTGAAGCCCTAGCCAAATCCCTCATCATCCATTCAATATTGATTAGATCATATTTAATTGTATAAGAAAGAACTAGGCTATTATATCTGTCTAAGGCCAGTTGTTCTTCCGAATCCTGTATCAATTTTTTTGCCTGGAGAACTTTTTGATATCGTTTGGCTTCTCTCCTTTGTTGTTTCATCCTGCTTGCACCTGAAATCTTGAACTGGACTTTTCTTGCCATAAACTGTGTTAATCAAATCTTGAAAATAAAAAAGTAATTTTGATCTTGGATTAACCAAATTTAAGACAGAATTATACAGAAGCAATAACAGACGGAAGAAAAATAAAGCAACAATTAACCTTGCGGATGCGTGATCTGGATAGGGCGATTGTGTGATCTGGACAAGGCGATTGCGTGATCCTGTCAGAGCGAATGCATGACCCAGAAGGGTCGAATGTGTAATTTTGCCTATGCGATTGCGTGACGGAAAATCTTTTCTTGAAATTCGTGCAACTTGCAAAAAAATGAACAATCCGTACAATCTGTAAAAATCACATAGAACACAGAAAAAAGGTTAAATTGTTGTTAGTTCACGTTAGGTTCACCAAAATGTAACGCATGCTAGAATTCATCTTCAAATAAACAAAGTTATCAATTAGAAGAACAAGGGAAATCATGAATCCCTATCTAATCAACAAATCTAACAAACCAGACAATGAAATGATACAATCAAGCAAAATAGGAATTATAATTTCAATCTATAAAAACTCCCTATTCTGTGACTGTGTATTGCTTCCATTGCCCTTCTCCTCTTCATGGTATGATGGCTCTCAGATACTGTGCTGGTAACTTGCAAGTGACACAAAGATTCAAAGTTTGTGATTGTTGAAAATGGAGATTGGATGCTCAATTTATAGAAAATTGGATGAGATTGATTGAAAGGTGGAACAGATTGATCAAGAGGTGTGATCTCAGGTGAGCTCAAATGCAAGTTGATAGTTGAACTGCTGATTGTAGGAGTGAAACTCAATAGATTGAATAGATTAATTGAGTTAACTGATTGATGAAAGAGTTAACTGAAGGAAGAAAAAGGATGATTGGTGGAAATAAAGAAGATGACACAGAGAGCTTAATTTAGAAAAAGCTAATTGAAAGATGGAAATAGAAGTTGAAGAGATAAATGATTTAATTAATTAATTGGTTGAATTAATTAATTTAGCATGTGCTTGCATTTAGATTTAGATTATTAATTTAATCTTTGCATGAGATATTATTCAAATAATTGAATTAATAAATTCAATTTAGCATTTGAATATATTTAGAACTTAACTTTGATTTTCAATTTGGTTTTTGAAATCATGCACATGTATTTGAATTTGGAAGAAATTAGAAGAATATGAAATTAAATGAAATTAGAATTTGGGGATTTGGAAATGGAAGAATTAATTAATTTAATTATTTAGAAATGGAATTTAATTAAATAATAAAGATTATTTAAATTAAAGGAATTAAATCACAATAAATTAAATAATAAATATTTAATTAATATTTAGAAGAGGGTTGAATGATTAGATGATTAGAGATAGAAATTGAATAATTAGTAACTTATTTAAATAATAAAGATTGGGGAATTAATTAGAGTTAATTAAATAATAAATATTTAATTAATATTTAGAAAATGATTAAAATGATTAAATGATGAAAGAATAAGAAATAGAACAATTAGTAAGATGATGAGGAAATATGAATTTAGAAGAAATAGATTAATTAAATTAATTAAATAATAAAGATTATTTAATTAATTAGAGGAATAATTAGTACATGATCAATGAGACATTTTTAGGTGTCTACACATAGTAAGCAGTTTAGCGCGTAGACAAGATTGTTTAGCGCATAGAGAATAATTTTGGTAAAGTGTGATTTGTGGATGAAGAAAATTGGTAGGTTGATGTTAGTTCTGCTGAAATAGGTGTAAATTGTCAGTCTGCGTGCCTGTTGTCGTTGTTTTGATAAGTTTGTCCAATAGGAGTTCCGATATAACTTGATTTGATTTGCAATGTTTCAAGTTGATATTGATTTGATGTTGATTTGATATGGATGGTGGATATGAACTTGATTTGATATGAATTGTTTCAAGTTGATATATATGTTGAATTTGAGTTGTTTTACAAGCTGCAATGATTGTGGAACTTGAGTTGTGTTACAAGCTGATATGGATGTAAAACTTGAGTTGTTTTACAAGTTGCAATGAATGTGAAACTTGATTTGTGCTACAAGTTGATATGAATGTGAAACTTGAGTTGTGTTACAAGCTGATATGATTTGATATGAAAATGGATTGATACGATGTGGAACTTGATTAGATTTTCAAAGTTTCAAGTTTTGATATGAATTTGATTTTCATATCTATGTTTTGATGAGGAAACTGATATTGGACTTGTTTTGTTGTGTGATAGGAGCACATTGGAGTGGTTCAGTCACGAGAGCGATTTTTCAGACCGTGGTCATTGATACCACGATTGACATAGGCTGATAGAGATATTATTGAGAGGTGTGGCATGTCCTCATTGTTAGAGATGCCTCGGTTTATCATGAATCGGGGTTTATTGACAACATTAGCTGAGAGGTGGCACAGTGATATGAACACCTTTCATTTGGCAACAAACGAGATCATAGTCACGCCTGAGGATTGCTACTAGATTCTATAGATTCCTGTGGTAGGGGAATTATTACCTTATGAGTAGATTGAGGAGGGTGGTATAGAGGCACTTCACCGGATTCTACAAGATGACATAGTTTGCGGATACAAGATCCCTTGGCAAGAGTTCTTAGATTTGGATTATGCTCCCCTACCATTAGTGCTAGTAGGTTTTATAGGTGGTTTCTTATGTCCCGACCATAGGTTGAAGTGACTGGCAGTGGGATGGGGGTTAGTTCTGGAGGACATGGTGACGCAGGGTCGCTGCTTTGCATGGGGGTTGGTTATGCTGGCCCACTTATACAGGGATTTGCATCAGGTAGTATACTTGGGTTATAGCAGTTTATCAGCTGGAGTGATGCTGCTACAGGTATGGGCATGGGAGCATATTCCTATAGCGAGGCCACTGGCAGACAGAGATAGGCCTATTGGGTGTGCGTACGCATATGGATATCGAGGGATAGTTGTCTAGCGTAAGCTGGGCAAACTAGAGCACTGGAGGAGAGTTTTGGATGATATTGATATGGTCGTCTAGCGACCATATATAGGTTGTGAGGTATGGGCAAAGGACGGGATGGAGATGCCTTATGTCTATATGTCCAGGTATCTGATAGGGCGAACGCCCTTTGTTATTAAGAGGTTTCTGCATAGCCGGGTGTTGCGGTAGTATGGTCGACAGCAAGGGATTCCACAAGGAGCATGCCTATATGCTCAACGGAGATAGGATATTCTAGATTGGGGACCTACGATTGATAGTGTGATG
The DNA here is from genome assembly GCF_030272615.1 of Cryptomeria japonica. Taxonomy (NCBI): domain Eukaryota; kingdom Viridiplantae; phylum Streptophyta; class Pinopsida; order Cupressales; family Cupressaceae; genus Cryptomeria; species Cryptomeria japonica. The sequence continues at coordinate 976,044,280 of NC_081407.1, forward strand.
GCCATGGAGGAGTTCTTTCACTTAGCCGGCCAGATCTAGGATTATGCCCCTGAGATAGTGGATGCAGGGATGCGTAATGAGTTTGCAGCACTCTTTGCAGTGCATGCAGTGGCCAGGATATCGAATCTAGTGGAGATGATTCCTGCTTTTGATGATGATGAGGATGATCAGCCTGAGAGGCTAGGGAGATGGGGAGAGGCGGGTGAGGAGGTAGATGAGGGAGGTGGTGATGGAGGAGGAGATGATGGCGGAGATGGTGGAGGAGGTGGCTGAGGTCAGTGAGGGGATAGGGGGAGATTGGATTAGGGGAGGAGAGGAGATAGGGGTGGAGATGGTGGCGATAGAGGGATACGGGTGGAGAGAGCAGTGCGGCAGGCTATGATGGATAGAGGGAGAGGAGGTTTGGCTATTAGAGTTGGGGGTGAGGAGAGGGTTGGGGAGGTGATAGCGACAGTGGGAGGGTATGATGACTTCAGATGACTGGCCCAAAGGAGGAGGTCAGATGTTTTACCTCCACCAGCACTGAGGGCAGGCAAAGGGACAGGGGGTACCCCTTCACAGATACCCCTGCAAATGTAGATTCTGATGCATCTGGAGGATGTGCAGATTAGATCTCTATAGTTGTCAATGCACCAGTTGCAGACACAGTTGTTGGCACATCAGCGCTAGATCATTCAGCAAACCACATAGCGTGATACTAAGATAGAGCATCAGGATTGAGTAGAGGAGCTCGCAGTGAGCTTTTAGAGAGCGACAACAGGTGACCCAATGAGAGACACCTTGAGAGAGCTGGCTTTGAGAGCCAAGGAGGCAGAGTACTATCGGTGTCATTATAAGGATGCGGTGCCCAGGGAGCGTCGAGTGCAGAGTTTCATAGTGTCAAGATCTAGTCAATCTCGAGAGACTGGGTCAAGGAAAAAGAGCAGAGGCATGACAGGGCCTCCTAGACATGATCCACCTGGAGATCCAGGTGCTAGGACATCTGCAGCGAGACCATCTCCCTCAGGAGATAGTCATACCTAAGAGACGTTGTCTCTATTATATTTTGATTATTTGTTGTATTGGCACAGCCATGACATATTTTGTACATTGATCATTTACTTGAGATATATATATGACACCATTTTCTTTGATCATCATGTGATGTGTTATGGATGATGCTTTTTATATGCTTGTGATTATTTTATGATGATGCAATGCTTAGATGGGTGTATGTGATGTGATATGTGATGAATATGATGTGATAATGCATGATGTTGTGAGATGTATCTTGAAAATGAGATGTATGATAATGATATGATGTGAGATGTATCTTGAAAATGAGACGTATGATACTGATATGCTGTGAGATGTATCTTGAAAATCAGATGTATGATAATGACATGTTGTTAATGCAAGATTTTAAAATGATACATGACTAATGATATGGAACTAATTGTAAAATCATATGCAACTAATTGACTTGAGCATCCTCATTCCGCATTCGTCATCCATGTATAGCCACATGTTATTTTCTTTCTTGATAGGTATCATCATTAAGCATTGATTTGTTTTGGGATATGTTGAAAATTTATACAAGCATAATGGTATAATTGAACCATAATGACCTGATAAAAATGTACATGATTTTTTATTTTGCAAGATAGCACAAGCGTCAAGGTATAATTGAACCAGGACGACCTAAGTGCGGATTGCGTATAAACAGACAAGATTAAACCATTTGTATGCATAAAGTGGAATCATGTATTCAGTGATATGTTGTGAATCACATCTTGAGACAAGTATTTACACAGTACAAATGATCGCCTCACTGACATAAAACTAAAAATAATATTGGAGTCCCCACGACTTTCTCTAGCTCGATGCATCATTGAGAGAATGTAGAGGATCCAATAGTTCAAAAAGTTCCAGTGCAAAAATAGTCAAAACTTTATGCAAGATGCAACATTTGATACTTTAGAAAATCATCCATCATATTTTGTGAATCTCGTTCAGTGATCAATGTGTGGTGTTTGTGATTATTGAGTTTTATTTGCTGGATATGATGCTCTGATGTTTGCGACAAGTTTTTGATGCCTTGAGTGTGCTGCAAGTTCTGATTAATACTGCCCCTAGCTGAGTGTTCCTCTTAATGCGGATATGTACAGGGATTACCAAGCCATGGTGAGATGTGGTGAAAGGATATGATGATAAACCAAGATAGTGACTATGCTACGTATGTCCTGGATGGATATTGTGGTAAAAATGTCGTGTGATGGTCGATAGTACTTTACTATGGATATAATGGTAGAGGAGTTGTCCTCTCACAATAGCGCCTATTTGCCAGGTTTTCACCAATTGCTTTTATTGTACCTCTTTATTTTCTTTTTCCTGATTTTTTGATATTTTTTATTTTTTGACTTTTCCGTGCATTAGACTACTCAAGTGTAGTATTTCTTTAGATGGATGTTGTTAGTTGGTTCGTCAAGCACATCTCCTTCTGAAGTTGTTAGCTGATAGGCACCTAATCCATAGGTTGATATGATGACATAGGGACCTAACCAATTAGGTTCAAATTTCCCTTTCTTTTCCCGATCTTGTTGATTCTTAGGATTTTCCTTGAGTACTAGGTCACCAATTTTAAAAATTTTGGGAATAACCTTGTGGTTGTAGCTCTTGCACATGTGTTGCTGATAAGATTTGAGATGAGTGTAGACACATTGATGTCTTTCATCTCTAAGTTTGAGCTCTTGCAGTCGGTTAACTCGATACTCTTCATTTGGAATTAGGCCTTTTAAAGAGACTCTGAGAGATGGAATTTCTACCTCTAAGGGTAAAATTGCTTTTGATCCATATACCAATGAATATGGTGTAGCACCCGTTGGTGTGTGGATGCTACTTCTATATGCCCAAAGTGCTGGATTGAGTTGTACATGCCAACCTTTTCCTACATCATTCACTATTTTCTTTAGGATTTTCAATATTGTCTTGTTGGATGTTTCTGCTTGACCATTCCCCTATGGGTAGTAAGGTGTAGAAAAATGATGTTGCCTTTTGAATTTTTCACATAGTTCTCACACATCTTGGTTCTTGAAAGGTCATCCATTATCTGTGATGATGGAGCTTGGAATGTCATATGTGCAGATCAGATAATTAAAGATGAAAGAGGTTATTTGTTTCCCAGTTACTGTGGTCATGGGGACCGCTTCAATCCACTTGGTAATGAACTTGTGTCCATTTGAAGATGAAGGATGAATTTTGCTGACTAAGTCCAGTCCCCACTGGCAAAAGGGCTAGGATGTTGTGAATGGTTGCAGTTCCTGTGCTGGTACATGTATAAGATTGCCATGGATTTGGCATTTAGGACACTTTTCTGCAAAGTGATAAGAGTCCTTTTCCATTGTCGGCCAGGAATATCCCATTCTTAGAAGCTTTTTAGCAAAAGTAGGACCACTTGAATATGTGCCACAGATACCTTTGTAAAGCTCTTGTAAAGTAGAGTCAGATTCATTACGATCAAGGCAATGAAGAAGAGTACCATCTAGACCTCGACAGTACAAAGTATCAGCAGTAAGAGTATAAAGGGTAGCTTGCCAGATAAAGTTGCATTTTTGGTTTCGGGATAGGTCAATGGGTAGGATATTGCTCTTAAGATAGTCATATATCAGTCCATATAATGGAGAGTCTGAACCGGTCAAGGCATAGATAACATGGGAATCAGAATGGTCATAGGCTGGGGAGAACAGTTGCTCTACCAGAAACTCGTAATGATTCTGTTGCTCTGGAATTTGCAGTAGTGAAGCGATAGTAGCCATTGCATCAGCTGCTCTATTAGCCAGCCTTGGTATTTGCTCGAAGGTGATTTGTACAAAATATTATTTAAAATCATCCACCATTCGCTTGTATGGTAGCAGCTTGTCATCCTTTGTCTGATAGTAATTGCTGATTTGATTGATGACTAGTTGTGAATCTTCGTAGACTTTCAATTCTGTGATTTTCCATTCTACAACCATTTTGATGTCTATAACCAGTGCCTCATATTCAGCAACATTATTTGTGCATGGAAACATAAGTCGATATGATCTTGGTATGGTGTGCCCTTCAGGAGTGATGAACAGAATGCCAACACCTGAGCCATGTTGAGTATAGGATCCATCAAAGTATAGGGTCCATTGTTTGGTAGAGATATTAAGAACGTCTCTATCTGGAAATTTGATCTCCATAGGTTGTTTTCTAGGTAGTGGTGCTTCAGCCAGTTGATTTGCAATTGCTTGTCCTTTGATAGCTCGTCGCTTTGTGTAGTGGATATCAAATTCACTGAGAATCATGACCCATTTAGCCAATTTGCCTGTAAGAGCTGCTTTGCTGAGTAAATATTTGAGAGGATCAAGTTTTGCAACTAGCTTAATTATGTGAGCTAGCATGTCGTGCTGGAACTTTTGAGAGGCAAATACCACTATTAGACAAGCCTTCTCAATGAATGTATAGTTGATTTCATATCCATTCAATGTCCTGCTGATGTAGTATATAGCTCGTTCCTTTCCTTGTTGATCCTCTTGTGCTAACAATGCCCCCAGTGATATGTCTGTTGTTAAAATGTAGAGAATAAGTGGCTTCCCTGCTATTGGTGGTACTAAAACTGGTGGGTTCATTAAATACTGCTTGATTTGATAAAATGATTCGGCACATTTGGCTTCCCATCTGAATGGTACATTTTTATGTAGCAAATGATTGAATGGGAGACTTTTATCTACTAATTGAGCGATGAATCTCCTGATTGATTGGAGCCTCCCTTGTAGAGATCTGAGCTTACTGATGTTCTTTGGTGGTGGCATCTCCATAATGGCTTGTACCTTTGTTGGATCCACTTCAATACCCTTAGCTGAAACTATGTAGCCTAGTAACATGCCTGATGTAACCCCAAAGATACACTTCTTAGGGTTGAGCCTAACTTGCAATTTCTCCAATATGTCAAAAATATTTTCCAAGATATTTAAATCTACTTTGGTGAATGATTTAGCTAGTAAATCATCCACTTAGTCTTACATGAAGGTATGCATAATGTCATGAAAGATTGTCATCATAGCTCATTGATAAGTTGCTCCTGCATTCTTTAAGCCAAAAGGCATGACATTCGAACAATTTGTTCCCCGGGGACAGGTAAATGAAGATGTTGTTACTTTGTTCACTGGTAGAGTTTGTCTCTGGGTTAATGGTACATAAGTAATGGATAATGGATTCCTCATTTGGGAAAATTGGTATATCATGAATTTCAGGTTCATCCCAGTCTATGAAGTCAGGAAAGACAAGTGGTAAGGAGTTGTTTGGTGGATCAAGTTCTGCTGCTATAAGTGTCAAGATGGAGGTAGCATCATGATTGGCCTAGGTGTTAAAGATGTTAAGGATTTCGTCGAGGTCTTTGATGGTATCATTTTCCATATAGACTTGCTCCTAATGTCGCTGCTCATTTTCCTTGGCATCATAGATATTTTGTGGACCAAATTCAAGTGGTCTAGATTCTATGTCGCGTTCTTCTTGAGAGATGGGAGTATTACTGTCATTTGCACAAATATCTTCAGTAACATTAGAACAGCTGGCCCATTCATATTCATTGGAATCGGTCTCAAAGGTATTATCCTAGATTCTGGCAGTGCTGTGAACTGGTATGTTGTAGGGTGAGAACAAGTCTTTGATAATTGATACAAGTTTGATAGTTTTCTCTGATTTTGTGTCAGATCCTGCTTCCACTCTTTGCATTTGTTCATATATTGTCTCTCCTCGGGGAGGAGTGATGTAATCAGGAGGTGATTCTTCTTTGTTGGATATTAGTTCTTGAATATGATGTGCTTTTGCAGTAGATGCTTCTTTCTTTTGATTGATAGGCTGCCTTTGATATTGCTTTTGTTCTTGATGTTCACGTTCCTTACATATAGTCTCAGCTAACTCAAATAGTGCCTCCTGTCAGGAGTCTTCTTTGTATTTCTTCTTTACTTTCCACTGAGGTTTTCGATATTTGCATGGTGTCCTCTTTGGTAGTAGAGTGATTTCAAATCCCAATCCCTTTTTGTCTTTATTGAATTGTGAAGGAGGATCCAATGGTTCTGTGATGCCTTCCCGACGCTTACCAATAGGTCCTTTGCCATTGTATCCCATTTGTTGCATGATTAAGTAGCCTTTTCCATACAGGTTTGTTGGTATAGATACCTCCATAGTAGCTTCCTTGTCTTCTTCTTCATCCTTGTACAACCAACTAAGGATGTCTTTTTCCTTTGATTCATGTGCTAGAGTGCATAGTTGGATAAATTTCCCATCAAACTTGGTGATAGGCTGGGTTGCTTGATGTGTTGATGTTGTAGGTAATCCATGAGATTTAGGTGATGTTGGTAAGTTGGTCAAACACATGGGTTCCAAAGAGTGCTCTCCCATGCCTTGCTCTTTGATTTTCATTTTCTGCTTGAAATCCATAGACAGTGATGTAGACTTTTCTTGTTGAGGATCTAGTGTTGAGTAACTTTGTTTTTCTCTATTATGTGGAACCAAGCTGTCTTGGGCTGCCCCCATAGCGTTACAATGTTGAAATGGATTATGATCTACAGATATGGAAATCTCTTGTCCATTGTAGGGGAACTTAACACACTGATGATAAGTAGAAGGTACTTCTTGCATTTCATGTATCCAAGGTTGACCCAATAAGATATTGTATGTGAGGTCTATGTTTAAGACTTGGCACATAGTGTCCTTTTGTATTGGTCCCACTTGAATTGGCAACATTACTGTTCCTTTGGATGATCTCTCTTCATCATCATATGCTTTGATAGTGATCTTTTTGCATGGATCAATAGATTTCTCAGAGAAGCCTAATGCACGAATAAGTTTTAAGGTACAGATATTGAGTCTAGCTCCTCCATCTATTAATACTCTTTTGACTCGATGCTTGTAGACCAAGACTTCAATGTGGAGTGGAGTATTATGTGGATGGCTCAATGAGATATTATCATGCTCAGAAAAAGTGAGGTTATGAGGCCCTATCATATGAGCTACCATGGCTTCGAATTTGTCAGCATCCAGATCTTGAGGTACATTTGTTTCTAGTAACGCTTGTTCCAATATGTCTTTGTGTTTTGGTGAAAGTTTCAACAACTCCAGTATAGATATTTGAGCAGGAGTCTTGCATAGTTGACTAACTAGATCATATTGAATTTTGGGTACGGTGTTTGTTGTTGACTTATGCCCTTTCAAGACATATTTTTGAGCTCTGGTTGTTATGTTGACAGATTCATGTTCACACTTATCTCTGATTGTGATGACGTTTACTTGATTGTCTTCAGCTGATATATGATTGATGGTGTTATTGTATATGTGATTGATACGAGCTCCATGTGTATTGTTCGAGGTTGAAGCTCCATCCTTGTTGTAGTTTGGAAGAGGATTTTTAAAGGATCCATGGTCACCATTTGTCTTGAGACCATCGACTGTTAAATCACCTCTATCAATCATGTCTTGAACAATGTTTTTCAATCTCATGCAATCATTGGTTTGATGACCTTTGTTACGATGAAAATCACAAAAGTGAGAGTCATTCCACCAGGGTGGTTTTATTTGTGGTTCAAAGTTGTTGATTGTTGGTAAGGAGATAATGTTTTTTGCCAAGAGTTCTCTAAATCCTAACTCTAATGATTGCCCAAGTGGTGTGTAAATGCATTTTTGAAAGTTGTTTGCATTACCTCGTGAGTTTGGATTAGGTACTCGATTGGTGTTATTATTTTGGGTATTGTTTGTGTTGAGTTGATCTTGATTGGTATTCGGTGCATAAGTGTTAGTGCCTTAGTTAGCACCTTTGGGATTCTTTGTAGCTGGAGGATTACCTGATAATGCGAGCATGGGCTGCTTTAATTTTGGATCATTTGATTCATTTCCTCCTTCATTTCCATTGTTTTTGTTTCTGGTCTAGAATCTGGATTTGTCTAAGTTGTTGTTGTTTTGGTTGTTGTAGTTGGATGAACTTGTTCCTTCTTTGAAGGATTTTAACGTTCCTTTCTTGACACATGCCTCTTCTACTTGGATGCCATTCTCAATCAACTTGGCAAAATATGGTATGCATTAGAGTTTGAGTCTGTAACTCATCTCACTATTCAAGTTGTCAATGAAAATTTCCATCTTTTCCTTTTCGGGCACATCACGAGGATATCTCAAAACCATACGGCACCAATGTTGAAGGAATACCATGAATGTTTCATTGTTTTTCTGCTTGGTATTAAAGACATCTAGCATAGTGATAGTATGTTGAATGTTATAGGAATATTGAGTTATGAATTTGTTGACTAGTTCATCGAATGATCTGACGAAAGGTGTGATTTTGGATAGCCATTCCATTGTTTGCCCTCCCAAGTTTCTTGGGAATAACCTCATCAAATAGGTATCATCATGGGCTAACATTAGACTCATTGTACAGAATTCTTGAACATGATCACAGGGATCACTTTTCCCATCATATTTGTCAAATTTGGGAACATCTGAGTTTGGAGGAAAAGCTACCATGTTTAATTGTCTGTCAAAAGGATAAGGAAAAATTTCAGTTAAGGAGTACCATACTATTGTCCCTTGTTGCATGTCTTGCATTTTTCTCTATAAAATTTGCATTTTTTGAGTGAGAGAGACCAAAGGTGCACTATTTTTCTGAGGGAAGAGTTCTTCCCTTGCATTAGTTCTAGGTTGAAAGGGTGTGTGGAATGGTATGTTTTTCTCTGGGATGTTTTGTTGAGGGATATTTTGCTCAGGGATATCTTGCTTAGGGTCATGTGTTTCTTCCTCTCTTTTCCATTCTTGATATTTATAATGTTAAGATCTTGTTCTAAAAATGTCAGTGTCGAAATCTTTAGGAAGTGCAACTCCTTTGCTTGTGAGCATGAGCAAGTATTTTTCTTTGTCATTTTCCATGAGTCTTTCCACAAGCCTTTGAAATGAAGTGCTTTTTTGACACTCCTAAAGGAGTTCCTTAGTAATTTCAGTGTCCTCTAGATGCGGACCCTCGAAAGGATTTGATAATCTCCGATTCATGTTGGATTCCGGTTGCATTTCACTTTGTTTGTTTCGTTGAGAGCGAGTAATAGCAGGCATCTAGTAGAAGCTTTCTGTGACAAAAGGAACAAACTCTTCTTCAATGTTTTGCTCATGGGTTGGTGGTTCAAATCGGGGTATGTTATAAGTGATGCATTCTTTAGGAAAGAAGGCCGGATTAATCTTCCCTCCTTAATTTATGCGTTGATTGAATGCTGATTTTTGATAGAATGCTCTACTCCTTAAGGGTTCCTTGTCAAACTCGTTTGTTTTGTTTTGAAGATACAAGTGTATATGGTGAAGGAATGTATGATGAGATTTGAAGAGTTGGCGATTGATGTATAAAAATTTATTTCTTTTGGCAATTTTCGAAGAACTCGGTTGCTGTTTCTTCAACTTAGTGTTATGATAAATATTCTTTCTTCTCAGAATATGAGGATTAGTCATGCACAAGCAATCAATGGTTTCCTTTGATTTGTTTTGGATTTAGTTTAGCTTGTTTTTGGAAACTGAAGTTTTACTTTGTCAAAATGAAGGTTTAGATGCCCCCTCACGACAAAGTGTGTCAAATGATATGGAATACGAGCTTTCCTGATATGGAAACTTGATTTGACAACTTGGAGTTTTTAAAACAAGTGTGTTTTTGTGATAGAAATTTGTTTGATTGAAGGACCTTTTTGACACTTGTGATGATGTTTCCTGATTTTGATAGGAGAGATATGTTTATCTTATGACTAGCCTCAGATTTTGGACAACTTTGTTTGATGGAAAACTTGCTTTGCTATTTTTGGTTTTCTGCTTGATGAAGTTCAGGCTAATGAAGGAAAGGTTCCGAAATTGTTTTCAAAATTTTTAAAAATAACCTCTGTTTTGCCCCCTAATTTTCTGGTTATGGCTATGCGCTAAAACAAAGATGCAATGCACTATAAAAATTTCTCAATGCGCTAGCGAAAAGACTCCATGCACTACGCTGCCCCCTGATAGGCGCTAACTGGTTTATTTTGATTTTGCCTTGGTTTGAAAGGTTATGTGCCAATATGGACCGCCTATGCGCTAACTGTTAAACCCTATGAGCTAAGGTTTGGTTTCCATGCGCTAAGCTGATGCTTCAACATGCTAAACTATTTTCAAAATGCTCTACTTGAAATTGCTAGTTTTGGTTTCTGCTGAAGCGCTAATGTTTACACTTTAATGCGCTAAAAGATGGTTTCTACGCACTGAGAAGTTGCTCTTACGCGCTAAACTGTTAAACCCTACGAGCTAAGGTTTGGTTTCCATGCGCTAAGCTGATGCTTCAACATGCTAAACTATTTTCAAAATGCGCTACTTGAAATTGCTAGTTTGGTTTCTGCTGAAGCACTAATGTTTACACTTTAATGCGTAAAAGATGGTTTCTACGCACTGAGAAGTTGCTCTTACGCGCTAAACTGCCCTGATATTTTGACTTGGTTGTTTTTCTACAATTTTAAGAATTTTGCTTTGAGTTTTTAGTGATGATGGATGATTTTCTGAAGTAACAAATGAAAACACGACACCAAAGATACAACCATTTTTCTTAATCTAAACAATAAGTGTATGTTCTGCGAGGATGTGTTCAAATCCTCAATGTTTTGATAGGTTTAGATACAACATGCACTTCAGTCAAACTCTTTATTCAAGGGTCATAAGCAATATCATAGCCCACTAGTCTTGATACTCTGTCAGCTCAAACAATCGTGTCACCCCCTAGGGGGCACCCATTTTTTTTACTTTTGCTAGAAATTAACTCAAAGTGAATTGCTTCACAATTGAGTAGTTATCTTGGGAGATATATGGTGAGCAATCTTGGGGGCACATTCTTCCCCACCCTTGCACTATGATATTGCAAATATCTAGATACTGACTCGGCTCAAAGTTTCTATGCTAAGGTTCGTAATCAGGCTTCTCATTTAGCCGTTAGTGATAAACTCCCTCAGGAGGCTTCCCAGCCTTTAGAACAAAGGCTTTACCTATCTCAAGGATATTGGGGGAAGGCTAATCACTGCATGCAACCATTGAAAAGGACTTTTGTCACTTTCCACTTTTGATTATAGAGGGTTGGAACACTTGGCTTCAAAGTTGTTTCCCACTTAGGCCGTTCACTTCACACCGGCCAAAAAATGGCTTTAAGAGTTTTTCAACTCCTCGGGAAGGCAGGCCTGCTAAAGGATTTGTTGCTTGAAGTAAAGAAAGCTTTAAGAGTGGTTTGGCTTTTTGATCACCCAATTAAGGGGAGAGCATATACCTTCCACTTTCGAGACAAAGCACTCAAATTCTTTCTAGCCTTTTAAAGCAATGATTTACTAACTCTATATGGAGATGTTGCTCCACGAAAACATGGTGTTCCTTTTAACCTTTCATAGCAATGATTTTCTGATCTTTTGAAAAGAAATTTGGTCAACAAAATAAACGCGATGTTTCGTCAACAAAAGAAATCAATTTGAAAGGGGAAGATCTTCCCTCTTTAGTTGCAAATGACCTTTGGACTTTGTGTGATTCTTTACCTTGCAAGAATTTAAAATGGATCCTTTTATGCACCAAAGGATGGTGAAGTTATTTTTAAGCCATTTGTTTGCAAAACTTGAAAAATTGATTTGTTCTTTTTAAGATCCAATTTGAAAAATTCTCTCCTAGAAAAGAAAGGAAAAATTGTTTTGTTTTGTGGTTCTTTTTAAAGACCAAACAAAGTGAGTCCAATTTTATCCAACAAGAATAAAAAATCTTTATATTTTAACTAACTTAACTAAGTTAGTAAAAATTTAAACTATTTATGATCCTAAAACTAAGCTCCCATCTGCAAGAAATTGTTAAAAACCCTGCAAGATACCAAGTAAAATCACTAGAAAAATATGTGGGTTTGGTGGACTTCAACAAGTCTAATTTCAAATTTAGTTACAATTTTTAATTTTGCCTCTATCTATGATGCACTACAGAACAGACTATGCGTGCTACGATATAATCAAGATGTGCTATCGGACAGACCTGATGCACTGAACTATTGTCCAAATGGGCTACTATGTTATTCTCCCATGCCGAGACCTACAGGAAAATGTTATTGAGGATGATGTGCTAAGATATGGTCTGCACGAGTTGGGAAATGAGTCCTATGTGCCAAACAGTGAGTCGGATGCACTGAAAGATCAACTAGATGCACTAAGGGATGTTCCCTATGTGCTGATTCTTGTTTCCCACGTACCTGCAAAAGTGTTCATTTTTAAAAATCAATTTGATTAATGGGGTAGTGCCCCATGGTGGGTGCCAGTGCCCCATGGTGGGTGCCAGTGCCCCATGGTGGGTGCCAGAAATGTGTGCGAGAAAAGCGGGGCGATGAAACTTAAAAAGTGAAAATGCAGTCTCAAAGAGGCTTGTTCACACACCCATGAGACTTCTTGGTGCAAGTTATGGAGTCATGAAGAATGACTCAACTTCCCAAGGTTAGTTCCATGGTTCTCTATCTCACAAGGTCCCTCAAGCCAATGCCTTTTCTCTCAGATCACTGAGAAAAGTGGCTTAGGGATGACGAATGCAAGAATGAGGGATGCTTATGATTGATCTAATTATGAAATGCATCCTATCTTTGCATGATTCTAAAACTGCAACAAACTAGATTATAAGATGACAAGATTAGTAGAAATACTATCCTAACATGATATACTAGTTCATGATTTAAGCTAATGATAAAGGAAATAGTCTAAAGTGCTTATTAGATTAATCCCTATTACAAAGAGAAGCTAGATGTATTGATAAATTTGAGCATAAATCAAATACTAAAAGATTGCATGGATCATCCCTAAGCCACTTTGCTCAGTGATCTGAGAGAAAGTGAAGACAAAAATATGGAAAAGCTCTCCCAAGTGATCATCAACAGGACCAAGAAATAGTTATGCTAGAGGGTAAGGCCCAGCGTCTCAAAGGTAAAACAGAAGGAATCCACTTCAGGGGTACCTAAATCAAGGGGCCATAAGGAGTACACTCGGAAGACAAGGTCAGCCTCGAGGCAAAATACGTCCACCGATCCAGGTGAAGAAGACAAACCTCAAGAAAGCACTGAGGACTTACTCAAGAAACTCCAAGAAACAATGAGGTAGTTTGAATTATTAAAGAAGGCAGAAGACCTGAGAGTGACCGATGGATTGGGAGTGGTACCACTTGCCAAAGTTCTCCCAGAGGGGGGGTGAATCAGTACAAACAAAAATATAGTCCAAAACCGGTTTGACAGCAAATACTCCAACTAACTGGCAAGCAGTGATACTAGCTGAAACAAAGTGCAACCGGTAAGACCCAAAATAACTAAAACAATCATAAACCAGTCACTCACTAAGCTTTCCTCTTAGCTTAATACTATAGTACCATCACACCCTCATGCATGGATAGGTAACCTATCATCTAATCTTCACAATAGTTGGTTCAGTATGTTTTATAGACAGGCATAAAACATAGAACCATCATATACTCAACAGGTAATAACAAAGCATCACAAGACAAAAGCATCACACATGACACACATATTTTTCATGTGGAAACCCAACTGGGAAAAACCATGATGGGGATGAATACCCACAATTTTCTTTTGAACTCTTTAGAAGTCTGCTCTGTTAGGAGCCTTGTCCGGTTAAAGACATTACAATAGGTTCTGCTAGGAACCGATCCTGTTAGTGATCACTCAATTAAGGGATGGCTACAATACCCGATTAAGGGTTAAACCCAATTGGGGTTACCTTGTTAGAGGATTTCAAGAACTCAATAGCTAAAGGATCTCTAGAGCTCTATAGCTTCCCAGAACTCATTAACTTCGAGTTACTCGATTAAGGGATTTGAATCAAGCTGGTTAAAGCTACCCTGTTAAGGGATTTGTATCAAGCCAGTTAAGGCTACCCTGTTAAGGAATTTCACAACTCTTGAAGTGGTTAGAGATCAATAGGAATTACAATGATCTGGTAACAACAATCAATGCTAATGCAGATCCGTTTTGGCTCCTCTTCACCTTCTGCACATTCACTTTGCAGCTATCTCTTCTCTCCTTTGGTTTGGCAAGAATCATGTATCACTTCCCTTGGATACACACTCACAACTTTTGCCAACAACATTAGAAAGAAACACCACATCGACCTTATAGGAAACAGATAGGTCAGTAGCAAAAACCCTAAACCCTAAACCTATTAGGTTAAGCAATTCAAGTGGTTCAATCCTGACCGTTGAATCATACTACATTAATATAATAGTCTTGAATCGATCCCAAGACATTCTCCATCATCCATTATCCATTGATTTCATGGCGGCTGATAACCCATCACGCGTTATCACCATTTGACAAACTTCGCACATTCCCAAGGTAGATAGGAATAGTCTTCTTCATGCAAGATCCTTCACGCACATAGAGCTTACATGGCAACATGACCTGTTCTTCATTATACTTTTAACTCATCACACAAAGATCACCGATTGAGTCACACAGGCTTGAGGTACTCCAACTGGAAATCTTGAAGTGGAAACTACCTACCAACTGGTAGTCACACAATGCTTCCATGTGTCAGTTCCCATAACTACATGTCGGTTCATCTTGAACAAATATACCGCTTCACTTCATATCACATATTGATATCAATGACAACATACAATATCATTATGTCCTTATACCGGTTCACATAATGCCAACAATCTACCCCTTTGGCATTGATGGCAATATACAAAGATATCTCTCTACTTCACATCTTCTCTCCCATTTGCTACAGATATCTTTTCCGCTTCACTCCTTCTCCACCTTTGACAACAATACCAAAGTGGAGGCACAAGCAACCCTATTACATTATGCTGCTCCCCTTGAGGAGTAGCATCCTTCAGCACATCAATTAACAAAAAATTGACTATACAATACCTGATTGATGTGGAACAAATACTTTTAGTTCACCTCTTGAAGGGGCAATACCCCCAATTCACCTCTTAAATGCACAAATGTAGTCTTTGGAAGAGGCTTGGTGAATATGTCTGCTAACTGCTCCTTACTAGAAACATGTTCCAGTGCAATCTCTTTATTCTGAACCTTTTCCCCCAAGAAATGATACTTAAGCTCAAAATGCTTGGTTCTAGAATGTAAAACCGGATTCTTTGAAATATTGATAGCACTTGTGTTATCACATAATATACTTACTGGTTCATATACAGGGATTTTGAAGCCTTCCAGTACATGTTTCATCCAAATTGTCTGAGTGCAGTTCATGAAAGCTGCAACATACTTCGCTTCCACTGTAGACTGAGAGATACAACTCTGCTTTTTACTCATCCATGAGACCAGTCTACCACCGAGAAAGAATGCACCACCGGTTGTGCTTTTCCGGTCATCCACATTACCTACCCAATCAGCATCTGTGAACACTTTCAGATAAAAATCATTGTTGTATGGGTACCACAATCCATAGTCAACTATTCCCTTCAGATACCTAAGAATCTGCTTGACTGCAATCAAGTGGGATTCTCTTGGACTTTTCCAAAACCTTGCAGTAATGCCAAATGCATGTGCAATATCCAGTCTGTTGTGCACTACATAATGCAACTTACCAATCATTGATCGGTATTCCTTCTCATCAACCAGTGCAAAATCATCCTCTTTTGTCAATTTGCAACTAGTCACCATTGGTGTACCAACTGGTTTGCTATCTTCCATGCCAAAAGTCTTCAACACCTCTTTGACATATTTGGACTGAGTGATAAAGATTCCATCTTTCATCTGCTGGATTTGCACTCCAATGAAGAACTTAATCTCCCCTATGAGTGGCATCTCAAACTATTTCTTCATCTCATCAGCAAACCCATGACTCATCTTGTCATCTCCACCAAAGATAATGTCATCAACAAAAACCTCACAGATCAGGATCTGATCTCCTTCATAATTCAAGTAGATATTGCTATCTTCACTTGTTCTCTCAAATCCAATCTTCACAAGATGGGAATGTAGGCACTCATACTATGCCCTAGGTGCTTGCTTTAGACCATATAAGGCTTTATGTAGCCTACACACCATATCACTGTCTTCAGATAGGGAAAACCCATCTGGTTGCTCAATATATACCTCCTCTTCAAGTACACCATTTAGGAATGCAGATTTTACATCCATTTGATATACTTTGAACATTTTAAAATCTGCATATGCAAGAAGCATACAAACTCCTTCCAATCTGGCTATAGGAACAAAGGTTTCTCCATAGTCTTCTCCTTCTTCTTGAGCATATCCTTTGCACACCAATCTATCTTTATTCCTAATCACTGTGCCATCCTCATTTAGCTTGTTTTTGAACACCCATTTGGTGCTAGTGACATTTTTATGCTTTGGTCTGGGTACCAAGGACCATGTACCATTTTTTTGTATCTGATCAAGTTCCTCTTCCATTGCCTTGATCCAGTCTTCATCTTTATGAGCATCTTTGAATGATTTGGGCTCAAATTCAAAGATCATACATGAGTTTTCTATGATCTTTCCCCTTGTAAGGATTCCTGCATCCTTATCTCCTATGATCTACATAGGATCATGATTCAACTTGACATACCGAGGAATGGTCTTGACTGGTTCTTCTTGCTTTTCCTCTTCATCCTCATCTTCATCAGTATCAGCATTCACCGGTTCAGGAACACCGTTACTGGTACATAGTTGACTGACAACCGGTTCCTAGAAGGTTGCAATCGGTTCATTCACAGCTTGCTCACTGCCAGTTTCCTCAGTTTTCTCAAAGGATTCATCAATTCTTACATTGATACTTTCCATAATTCTCTGAGTCCTATTGTTGTAACACTTGAAAGCTTTACTCTTGGTGGAATATCCTAAGAATATTCCCTCATCACATTTAGCTTCAAATTTTCCCTGATGTTCACTCCTCTTGATGTAACATTTGCTACCAAATACCCTAAAATAGCTAACCACAGGTGTCTTACCGGGCCAATACTCATAAGGAGTTTTGTCCTTGCCTTTCTTGATGAGTACCCAGTTCATAGTGTAGATTGCAGTGCTCACCGCTTCTCTCCAAAAGGTGTGAGCAACCTTTCCTTGAATCAACATAGTTCTAGCTGCTTCAACCATAGTCTGGTTATTCCTCTCTGCTAGGCCATTCTACTGTGGAGTCCGGGGGGTAGACAGTTGCCTTTTGATGCCAAATTCTTCACAATACTTGTTGAATTCACCGAAAGTGAATTCCCCTCCTTGATCGGTTCTGAGACACTTGATTCTTTTACCACTTTCCTTCTCCACTAATACTCTGAAAGCCTTGAATTTCACAAAGGCTTCAGACTTGTCTTTCAATAATGTGACCCACATCATTCTTGAGTAGTCATTAGTGAGAATCATGAAGTACCTATCACCCTACACACTTCTAGTTTTCATAGGACCACACAAATCAATATGCACAAGATCAAGCAAGTTGTCAGCAGTGAAAGATTTACCTTTAAAGGTTGAGGAAGACATTTTCCCCAATTGACACTCTCTGCACAAGGTATTATCCAGTTTGCTTAGCACCGGCAACCCTCTAACTACCTTGATCTTACTAGCCTTCACAATGTTATCAAAGTTTAAATGACAGAGTCTCCTATGCCTTATCCAGCTATCATCAAGCTTAGCCATAAGACATGTACTTATATTTGCATTCAGATGAAATAGGTTACCCTTGGTCTGCATGTCGATGGCCACCAATTTACAATCTTTTCCTTTGATTCTGCAAACTCTATTCTTGAATTCTAGAGTGAGGCCACTGTCGTTTAGCTGGGAAACACTCAGAAGGTTGTGTCTGAGACCATCAACCCAGTACACATTGTCATCACTGCTCTTTCCATTTAGAGAGATGGACCCTCTACCTTTGACCATGCATGGTGCATCATTGCCAAAGCGAACCACACCACCATCATACTCCTCCAAGGATAGAAACTTGCTCCGGTCACCTGTCATATGGTGAGAACAGCCACTGTCAATGATCCACTCATTGGAATTATCAAACCATGAGACAAGAGCCTTCTTGTCTACCACATCTTCCTTTATAGCAACAAACACAATGTCTTCATTCTCTTCATCTTCTGATTCCTCATCTATGACACCTTCATCAACTGCCACAAAATAGTTTCTCTGGTTTCCTCCTTTGAATTTCCTGAACCTTTCTGGTTTGTCCTTGTTATCGCCATTAGGACAGTTTATAGCAATATGTCCTATCTAGTTACAAGAAAAGAATTTCAAAGGTAGCTTACCTTTGTATTTACTGGTTCCTTTAGGAAGCTTCCTGGCAAGGAGAACTTCAAATGAAATCACTATCTCTTCATCATTCATTTCTCTTCTCTGACTAGGTTCCCCACTAGTGCTAGCCTCTTTTCCTTTTTTGGATGGTATAGCAGAGGCTTTGAATGTTCATTCAATCTTTTGAACACTACCATCAAAACTATTTAGCTCATAGGTTGCTAACTTGGCTATGATGGAGTCCAAGGATACCTTAGACTTGTCTATTGATCTCAGTCCTGGATAGCAGCAACCCTTATTGCATAGACCGGCAACAAGGATCTCAGGACTTTGCTTACCACAGTGGAATCTTCTATTTTACCACCTGCACTATTGATTTCTCCAACAACTGTTTTGATTCTTATTCCATACTGTTGAATGGTCTCACCTTCAACCATCCGCATATCTTCAAACTTCCCTCTTAGGCTTTCTTCCTTAGCATGTTTTACATGTTCATCACCACCATAGATATTTTCAAGAGCATCCCATACCTCTTTGGGATTTCCCTTGTCCTGAACATCAATAAACTCAATGTCGGATAGACTACTGATGAGGGCTTCCATGACTTGCCCATTTTCTTGTATCTCTCTCATTTGGTCATCGATGAGAGTACCGGTAGGGACAACATAGACATTCTTAACATAACTATAGTGTTGATCACCCATGCTTCTAATGAATATCTTCATCCTATCTTTCCATATACCAAAATTTTCCATGTTAAACTTTGGACCTTCCCTCTTCATCATTTGACTGGGATCTTTACCTCAAGTGGTTAAGCTTACAACACAGAGGACCTAGAGTGCTTTGTTACCAATTGATAACTCAATGATGAACCAATAGTACCAAACTGGTACTAAGAGGGGGGGGTGAATCTGTACAAACAAAAATACAGTCCAAAACTGGTTTGATAGCAAATACTCCAAATGACTGGCAAGCAGTGATACTAGTTGAAACAAAGTGCAACCGGTAAGACCCAGAATAACTAAAACAATCATAAAATGGTCACTCACTAAGCTTTCCTCTTAGCTCAATACTATAGTACCATTACACCCTCATGCATGAATAGGTAAACTATCATCTGATCTTCACAACAGTTGGTTCAGTATGTTTTATAGACAGGCATAAAATACAGAACCATCATATGCTCAATAGGTAATAACAAAGCATCACAAGACAAAAACATCACACATGACACACATATTTTTCATGTGGAAGCCCAACTAGGAAAAACCATGGTGGGGATGAATACCCACAATCTGCTTTTGAACTCTTTAGAAGTCTACTCTGTTAGGAGCCTTGTCCGGTTAAAGACATTACAATAGGTTCTGCTAGGAACCGATCCTGTTAGGGATCACTTGGTTAAGGGATGGCTACAATACCCAATTAAGGGTTAAACTCGATTGAGGTTACCTTGTTAGAGGATTTCAAGAACTCAATAGCTAAAGGATCTCCAGAGCTCTATAGCTTCCCAGAACTCATTAACTTTGAGTTACCCAGTTAAGGGATTTGAATCAAGTCGGTTAAAGCTATCCTGTTAATGGATTTGTATCAAGCTAGTTAAGGCTACCCTATTAAGGGATTTCACAACTATTGAAGTGGTTAGAGATCAACAAGAATTAAAATGATTTGGTAATAGCACTCAATGCTAATGCAGATCTGTTTTGGCTCCTCTTCACCTTCTGCACATTCACTTTGCAGGTATCTCTTCTCTCCTTTGGTCTGGCAAGAATCACGTATCACTTTCCTTGGATACACACTCACAACTTTTTCCAACAACCTTAGAAAGAAACACCACATTGACCTTATAGGAAACAGACAGGTCGGTAGAAAAAACCCTAAACCCTAAACCTGTTAGGTTAAGGAATTCAAGTGGTTCAATCCTGACCGTCGAATCATACTGCATTAAATGTAACAGTCTTGAATCGATCTCAAGACATTCTCCATCATCCATTATCCATCGATTTCATGGCGGCTAATAACCCATCACGCATTATCACCATTTGACAAACTTCACACATTCCCGAGGTAGATAGGAATAGTCTTCTTCATGCAAGATCCTTCACGCACATAGAGCTTACATGGCAACATGACCTATTCTTCATTATACTGTTAACTCATCACACAAAGATCACTGATTGAGTCACATAGGCTTGAGGTACTCCAACTGAAAATCCTAAAGTGGAAACTACCTACCAACTGGTAGTCACACAATGCTTCCATGTGCCGATTCCCATAACTACATGTCGTTTCATCTTGAACAAATATGCCACTTCACTTCATATCACATATTGACATCAATGACAACATACAATATCATTATGTCCTTATACTGGTTCACATAATGCCAACACTCCCACCGAGGATGGCTAAAGGGCACACTGAAGGAGAGGGTACCCAAGAGAAAGAAGAAAATATAGAAATTACTGAGGAGATACCCACTCAACCACCTTCAATAGATGTCACACAAGCTCCAAGAACCAGTGCCCCTATACCACCACTAGTCAATATACTCGCAGGGCAACCTGGAGTGCAAGGCTTCAAGTCTACTACTGAAGGAATAAAAGTTAGAAATATCAAGTCTAATTTGGATAAAGAGGAAGAAGATCTTGAGCAACAACGGCCACTGGAAGGTGAGCAGGAAGGGGATGAGGCAAAAGACATATTGAATGAAAGACTGATTTTAACCCCTCAAGATCAAAAGCAGCTTCTTAAGGATATAGCAGTCAGGAAAGGGGAAATAGAGGTAGGTAAGGAAGAAATGGCATTTAATGAGGAGGTCAGTGGAAAATTAGGAGAATTATATAAGCAAAAATCTCTCCAAATTAATCTAGCCCACCAAATTAACTCACCTCAGGATCCTAGGCAGACAGAAACAAAAGTAAGAGATGAAGCAGAGGACCAGGAAGAGGTCCATGTTATAGCTACAAACATAGCATCGCATCAAGGTGACAAAGATAAAAATATATTGCAATGGCTTGAGTTCACTTTTGAGAAGAAAAAAATAAAATAAGAGCTTCCCAAGGTCACTTTACAACATGTAATCACCGAGGAGCCACTGAAGGTTAAGAAGCTAAAAATTGTTCATCATTTATCAAAAAAGGACTCCGAAAGTGATTGCAGATGTGGTAGTTCCACTCCAAGTTGAGGGACAAGCTTCTCCCAAGTATCAAATAGCCCAAGTAAATTTGGGTAGACAAACCAAGTGGGGAGAGCTAGATACTTTGGAGCTAGCCACAAGTGTTGTTAGGGGACGTGTAGAAAAGGAGCATACTTCAAATATGGAGCTCAAAGTGCAACTAGGGCAATACAAGAAACTCATGGTTGAAATGAGAAAACCTCTAGACTCATGTAGAGTTGATGACCTACCTTCAACCTCATCGCTACCAAAGGGAGAAGTAAAGGCACCAGTGGAGGTGAGGTGAGTGGTTGCTGCCACCAAATATTGGACCCAGGTGAATGCAGCTAAGATTATATTGTTCTTACAGAATACGGTGGAGATATACTGTAAGGTGGTATAGGCAGGCGAAGCTTTGGCTTCCTATTCCACGCAATGGGAATGAAAGTCAAACATTTTCAATAAACAGTTCTGAGTTTTGAAAAAGATATTGCAGCTAGGGGAAGAGACAGTGATAAAGGAAGACCTCTTAGGGGGTGATAGCTATAAAAACTTACAGTCTTATGTATGCATCTTGGAGCTAAAGATTGAAATGTTTCAGCAGTATATCAAGGATATGACCGAGGTTCGAGACCCTCTCCTTAGGGAAATTTTGTCATACGAGAATTTTGTAAAGAATATGCTAGGACCTTTTGGCCTCATATTAGATGATATAGGAATAATGGACCAGTAGCAAGTTTTAAATCAATGGGATGCATATGAGGTACATCACCTAGGACCCGCGACCCAATTTGATGTCCCCCTTATGGATAGGTACACATATCTGATTACTTAATGTCAAGAGGTGGCAAACATGGTGAATGAGTTAGAGGAGGGGAGAATGCATGCAGATGAAATTTTGAAGAAGTATAAATTCAAAATTAAGCATGTAGTTGATCCTCCAGTTCAAGCAGTTGCATGTATATTTGATAATTATAGAGCTTTTATAAAGAAATAAAGGGTAAGCACATAATTGCTAAAGATGGCAAAGCTTTTTTTATAAATCCTTAATCTTGTATTTTTAACTGTGGGTCCTACTCGAGTTCCAATTTTTAGAGAAATTCTGCATGATTACAAAAGTGTGGCTCACCTAGCAAGGTCTTCGTAGTGCTCATGTAGTCCCCATTTTGTAGTTGTTAAGTGAAGTTTCAAGGCAGAAACTTGCAAGTTAACTATGACTCCTAGTTTCAGTTCTTAATTTAGGGTAGGGTTATTTCCTAGATAGTAGGGTAAAGAACTTCTATAAATTGAGAAGTTGGATTCATTTGTAGGGGTCCCAAATTGATGATTTGTGGCCTACTTATAGATTTTAGAATATTTTGCAGATTGTTAAGAAGTTTGAGTTATTTTTGTTATACATTCATTGAGATTAATATGAGAAGCAGCTTGTAGATTTACCTGATCTACGTTTATATTCTACCAAATTGTATAGTGTAATCTAGTAACGTCTATTATTTGGAGTTAGCAACTGATGAAAAAATGATGAATAATTAGTACCAAACCGGTACTGAGAGGGGAGGGGTGAATCAGTATAGGCAAAAACACTTTTCCTGAACCGGTTTGACTACAAACACTGCACTTTGACTAACAAGCACTAACACCAGTCTAAACCAGATTACTAGCGGTAAAACACAATAAGAATGTCAAAGACATAAACCGGTAACCCTTAGCTCTCCATACAATCTAATACCTCATTTCCACTTCACCCTTATGCATAAACAAGTAATCTATCATCACAAATATAATCACTACTTAGTTCAACATATTTTACCAGTTTGACATAAAACACTAAACCATCACATGAAAGGCATCACACATGACACACTAATTTTTCACGTGGAAACCCAACTGGGAAAATCCACAGTGGGGATGAATACCTACAAGTTGTTCTTGAACTCTTTTGAAGTCCACTCTATTAGGAGCCTAGTCCAATTAAAGACTATTACAATAGGTTCTGCTAGTAACCAATCCTGCTAGGGATCACCCGATTAAGGGATGGCTAAATACCCAGTTAAAGGTTACCTCGCAAGAGGATTTGAAGAACTCATTGAATTGAGTCACCCTGTTAAAGGATTTACATAAAAGCCTGTTAAAGCTACCCAGTTAAGGGATTTTCCAACTCCTAAAATGGTTAGAAGTCAACAGGTAATACACTGATCTGATAACAGCACTCAATGCCAAGGCAGATCCACTTAAGCTCCTTTTCTTCTGCAATCACACTCTGTAGGTATCAACACACTTCTCTGGTCTGGAAAGAATCAAGTATCACTCACTGGGATACACACATACCATTTGCCAACAACTTCAAAATGAAAAACATCATTCACCTTATAGGAAATAGATAGGTCGGTAGCATAAACCCTAAACCCTAAACATTTAGGTTTTACAATCCAGTCGGTTCAATCCTGACTGTTAATCACACTACATCGAATACAATAGTCTTGAACAGATCTCAAGACTTTCTCCAACGTTCATTCTTTTCCACCCCAGGAAGCTGATAACTCATCATGCGCTCTCCACCATTTATAGAGACTTTGCATATTCCCGAGGTAGATAGGATCACTCTCCATGCAAGATCCTCAAGGAAATCCTTCATGCGCACAAGACTGATGTGGCAACACTTATCTGGTCTTCATGCAATGCTAACTCATCACTAGATGTCATCAGTTAAAAATCGCACAAGCTTGGAATGCATCAACCAGAAACCCTGAAGCTAAGACTACCAACTAGTAGTCATACCAAATGACCAACAATACAAAACTTCCATTTACCGATTCTTATTCCAACATACTAGTTCCCCTTGAACAAGCATACCGCTTCACTTTTTCACAAATACTGGTTTACATCATCATACCGGTTCTCTTGCCAGTTTGCTTACTACACCATACCAGTTCATACTTCAACATATTGACATCAATGACAACATACAATATCATCATGTCATCATGCTCTGCACATATGCCAATAGCAATGTGGTTTAATCTTTTTGTCTATCGCCTTATGAATCATATTGCGCACATCAGTGGTGTATGAGAATTATTGTGAGAGGCCATATTGTTGATGATTTTATTTCCATAAATTTGTGAAATTGATGATTTTGCAGGTTTTCTGGAGGTTCGTTGTTGAATGCTAACTTGGATAATATTTGATAATTGCTTGGATTGCAGGGAACTAATTGAGTAGTTCATTAATTTGTTATTATATTGGTCTTTATGGTTATTTTCTTGTTTCCCTTTATGCTTCGCATTTTATTTCCCAAAGAATCTTAAACCATAAAAATGCAAAAAGAAAGGAAGTGCAGTTATCCATAACCAGTGAGATTTAGTTCCAACCAGTAGGCCCCTTTATAGGTATAACCACATCAACCATTGGGTTTCCCATCACCGTCGAGACTCGACTATAGAGACCTTGGAGTAGTAAGTTTTCTATACTCTTTACTTTTCAGGAGAGGTAGTGAGTGTTCACATTGGCTACCTGATTGTTGGCGGGGGTGTCAAAAATAGTCGTCAAAAGAAACTAGCGCTAGAAGGAGGGCCAAGACTAATCCCCTCATTGGTTAACCATATATGGTACTCCCAGGAGATGGATTGATTCCCTTTACCCAGCCTAACCTCAACAACGAGCAAGATGACATTCTTACCCAACTATACTACTTCTCTTGGGATAGTACAAGAGATTATAATGATTGGTTACGAGCATGAAAAGTCTTCGACAATGAGAGACAAAAGGCTATACGTATAGAAGTAGAGGCACAAAGACAACTTAATCCTTAGGTGAACCCACAATAAAATCCACAACCACCTCCTCAACCAAAAAATTGAGGCACTAAGCTAGATTATATATTAACCTTCTCTCCCGAGAGATTCCACCAAGTCCTTAGGAGTGGTTCTTCACCATCCAACTTAGTAGAATTAGAACCTACCACTAGGAGAAAGAAGAACAAAGCTAAGAAACAACCCTCAACAGCCTCACCAGTACAGTCATCCATACTCAACATAGGAGATCAACTGATTCCTTGTCCTCAACCTATCAATGCACCTTTTGTGACTCAACGTCCACCGTCACCACCTTCAATGGCCTACTTCAACCAAGACACCACACCACTAGGAACCATACCAGGGGGTATACATGACCTGCCTAGAAACTCGGATAAATTTTGCAGCAAATTTTACTATTTAGGGGGACAAACGGTTGATGAACATATTGAAGCATTCAAAGATGCGGTTGTTCATAATAATATTGAACACCAAGATGTAGTATGTAGACTCTTCCCATATTCACTTGGGGAGAATGAATACAATTGGTACTTAACCTTACCTACAAACTCCATCGCAAGTTGGGACCTCTTGGAGAAGGCCTTCATTGATCAATCCCGAGTGTACGTAGACCCAGGGACACTATACCACGAGTTCGCTTCTCTCAAGAAATCACCAAATGAGCCATTAACGACTTTTAATACTAGCTTCCAAAGGGCATTCAAGAGGCTACAAGCCCCTTACTAGGTAGCACCTAACGTAGCCATCGACTCATATATAAGAGCTATTGACCCCTGGACTGCTATGTTTATTAAGAAGAGTGTTCCTCAAGATCAAAGGGACACCTTGGCAAAAGTCTTCACATTAGCAATTAGCATGAATCATAAGTTGAATCAAACCCCAGGAGGGATCAAATATAATTTACCTATAGGGGTGAATCAAGGAAACTACAATCAACTCCTAGGTCTACCCTCGTCTCTACCTGTAGGTGCCACAACAATGAACCCCGTGCCAATCTATGCACCCCAACCTTAGGCGAATCATTGGTTTGATGCTCAAGTGTCGACTTGGAAAAATGGTACCAATATCGCCCCCACTCAAACACAATATGTTGGTCAAACGCAAGTCGGAAATTAACAATTTGACAATACTAATTCAGCAAACCAACCTCCAACTACAATACCTAAGAATCAAGGATCCCATATATCCACTGAAGTAGAAGCCTTAAAGAAAATGATCTCACTGGTTACTTTAGACTTGAGCTAGCTAAAGATGAATCCTCCAGGAGGGTATAATCAATCCCAACCATATAATAATCAGTGGACCTACAATAACCAGAACCAAAATCAAAGGTACAACAACAAACCTTATAATAGGCAGTGGAATACAGGTCCGAATAACGGTGGGGTGAACCATGATCACCCCGACACACGAGATAATCCAAACCACACAAAGTGTTAACCTTGCCGATATGAACTTGCTAACAAATTGGTGTAGGTTGCATGACACGACTGTGCATTCTGAGATTAATTGTGCTCAATTCAAGAAAATCATAATAATTGCTCAAGCTGACTCTCAGCCCAAAAATTGTTCCAATGATGAACCTAATAAGGTTAATATAGCCATGTTGGTCGATACTTTCCTGTGTAGAGAATTTCAGGCTGAAGCTGAACCATGTGTCTACGATGCTCAGGCCTTTCAAACTAGGAACAACTACAATCTTAGGAGTCAAGGCAACACTCCATTAACGAAACCACCTCCCCCAACGGGTGGGTTTGTACCTCTTGATGCTAATACAAGCAATGGTCCTTGCCCTCCTCAGGATTTCCAAGGAACACGCCCTAGACAAGCGCAAGGGCAAAATTATATTTTAAAAGGATCATTTGATGTTACTAAGGAGATGGAAAGGACTACCACCACTATGTCCTTAATGGAAGTATTGAGATATTGCCGTGAACAGAAGAGGGCTCTCCTTAGAAAGTTGGAATTGTTAGAATCACAAAGAAATGAGGTTAAGATGGCAGACTTTAATGAAGTCAACGCTAACGTCAGTAGTGATGCAATAGAAAATCCACCATTTTTACTGAGTTTGAGGATATGTGGGAAGAATTTACATAGCTGTTTGGTAGATTCAGGGGCCTTAAGAAACGTAATGCCCTACTCTATATGTCAACATCTCAGACTTCAACTAGTACGTGCAAATAGTAAGGTGGTGCAACTAGACAAAACTGAGGTTAACGTCATCGGAGAATTGAAAGATGTATACATACAGTTAGGTGTTGATCCCCGAATATCTCATTATATTAACATTCAAGTAGTGGATATTCCAAAAGTATATGGGATGCTCCTTAGTAGGGATTGGTCCAAGACATTGGGAGGATATTTCTCAGCTTTTTTTATGTACTTATGGCTTCCATGGAAGGGGGTAAGCAACTAGATCTGAATTGATAATGAGCCTAAATTGAAGAAATTAGTCACAGATTATGGTGCTCTCAATGAAGTGGTGTTTGTTGAAGTGATTCTAGGAGTTTACAGAGTCAATGAGATTCTTACTTTCTCTGCACCAGCTCCTCTCCAAATATTTCAAGAAGACAAGACCGCATATAGAAGATGGGTCAAAGAGTTCGCTACAACAATACAACAAGGAATGTGTTTATTGTGAAACACTATGAAGATACAAGATTTGTTGCTTCTAAAATGGTGTTGAATACATCACAAGGAGCACTCAAAAATTTCATGTATCCCATGTCAGAATGAGATTACGAAGTCGATGAGTCCAATTCCATATGAAGCAGATGATCATACCATCAATATCAAAGAAGTTCAAGGTCTAACTTGTGAAAAATTAGAGCCCCAAACAATGGATCCTATAAGTAAGACTACCTTACCTAAAGAATACGGCCAAGAGATTCTTGCAGTTGCGATTGTTAAAAATTAGGAGGAAGATATTCCTCTTGAGAAAGAGAAAGAAGAAACACAGTCTAAACTTCAACCTCAATCAGAATAAGTTGTTCCTAACACTACTAAAGTGTTTATGCAACCAAAAATTGAACAACCTCAATTGTCACAAGGCCTCGAGTTTGAGAAGCAACAATCCCCTCTTGAAGCTAACCTGATCATTGACCCAAAGGTGAAAAATGTAAAGAGACCAAAAGATGAAATATGGTTTTTAAAGTTCGATGGATCAAGATCCAAGCAAGGCAGTGGAGTAGGCATAAAGTTAACCAACCCAAAAGGGAAAACCCTTTAAGCTTCTTACCGACTCCAATTCCCTTGTACTAATAACATGACAGAGTATGAGGCCTTAGTTAGAGGATTAATTTTTGCTCATAAGAAGGGGGCAAAGTGTTTGAAGGTGCAAGGAGATTTTGAGTTAGTGGTTAAACAAGTGTGAAGCCAATATGTGTGCCACGATAAAAGGTTAGCAGCGTATCATAATAGAGTGTGGGATCTGATTGAGGATTTTGATGCTTTTGATATTCAATTGGTATCTAGGAAAGTCAATGGAATACCTGATGCATTGGCCGTAGCTGCCAGTACATTAGAACCAGTAAGCCAATCCCCTTTAAAGAATTTCTTTGTGGAATTAATCTCTATACCTTCTATACCTGATAATATCAAACACTTCCAAGTCTTCCAGGATGATACCCACATTCTAGCTTTTCTTACCAATTCAGGGGCTTTTGAAGATCAAATTATTGATGAGGAAGACAAATCGAATGATCTTAATATCGAGGTAATGTTGATATTTTGGATTTACCAACTAACGTTGTTCCTAGAGGGATGGTCACCTTAGAGCAAATTTTTGATTCAGACCCTAGAGTAAAGGACAGACTAACGACGAATTCAGATGCTAGAAAGTACAAGCCCCATAATATTGGTCCAGAAGGACAAGAGACGATTGTCTATATTGGGAAGATTTGCACTCAAAATGAAAAGAAAAACTGATACAGATCTTGAAAGAGTTCATTGATGTAATAGCATGGGGTTATGAAGATTTAAAGACATTCGATACAATGATTATCACCCATGTGATTCCATTAAAACCTAACATAAAGCCATTCCGGCAAAAACAACGCCCGGTCAATGCACTAATAGAACCCTTGATTTTCAAGGAAGTACAAAAGTTACCTTCCGCTAGGATTATTTTTCCGGTATGACATTCTACTTGGGTTGCTAATTTGGTACCAATGCGGAAAAAGAATGGAGAAAAATGGCTTTGCGTGGACTTTCACAATCTCAACAAAGCCTTCAAGAAAGATAATTACCCACTCCCTTCTTTGGATGAAGTACTACAAATAGTAAATGGTTCGCAAATGATGTCATTTTTAGATGGTTATTCAAGATATAACTAGGTATTGGTGAACTATGAGGATCGTACGAAGACAGCATTTACGATGAAATGGGGAACATATACGTACAAAAGAATGCCATTCGAGTTGATTAATGTTGGGGCGACCTTCCAACAAGCGATGGATACAGCTTTTAAGGAACTGATTGAAAAATGCATTATTATCTATATGGATGATTTGACGATATTTTCCAAGCTCAAAGAAGACCACCCAGACCACCTCCAAAAGGTATTGGAGAGATGTCAAAGATATGGGATTTCCCTTTACCCCAAGAAATGTGTGTTTGGAGCAGCTGAAGGAAAGCTACTTGGCCACATAATTTTTGAGAGGGGGATATCTATAGACCCAGATCGGGTAGAAGCATTATTGAAGTTACAAATGCCTGGCAATAAAAAGGAGATGAGATCTTTCTTTGGGAAGATCAATTTTGTTAGAAAGTTTATTACTGGGTTTGCAGAAATAGTCAAGCCATTGAATGAAATGATGAAGAAGGATGCTAAGGTTGAATGGACAACTAAAGCAAAAGCATCTTTTGCCCATATCAAGAAATCCATCGTCAAAGCTCCTATGCTAACTAGCCCTGATTACACATTGTCATTTTACATATATTCTTTCACTTTGCTACACTCAGGAGCGATTGTTTTGACGCAGAGGCAAGCAAGGGACGAGAAGCCTATTGCATTTATGAGCTCTCCTTTCAAAAGTGTTGAGGTTAGATATTCAACTCTTGAAAAATAATCCTTTGCATTGGTAAGTCAAGAAGTTTAGGCATTACATCCTGAGGAGTAAAATTTATGTGATTGTCCCTGACCAAGCAGTGAAGTCCTACTCATGCAGTCTGAACTGGGAGAATGTCGAGGGAAATGGATGGAAATATTGCAATAATTTAACTTAGAGGTGCATCCAATGAAGTTGGTCTGAGGCCAAGGATTGTCTCAAGCCATGGCGACTGACATCCCTCAAATCCAGTGCCAACAGTATACGTTGAAGTCATTCACTCAGGACCCTTGGTACACGGATTTGGTATTTATATTGCTGAATAATAGGTGTCCTGAGGGGTTGACAACCATGCAAAGATGAGCATTAAGGCTCAAAAATGCCAATTGTATGATCAAGGATTCGACACTTTATAGAAAAAATTATGAAGGTATTTACCTTTGGTGTCTTGATCATCAAGAAGCCCATAATATGATTGAGAAATTTCATGGGAAATATGGTACAGGTCATGGGTCAGCGGATGCCACTACACATCAAATCTTGAAGGCTGGCTATTATTGGCCTAGCATATTTAAGGATACTCATGAGCATGTTCATCACTGCCATACGTGCCAAACTGTCACCTCCAGAGAAAGAAATCCCACCATGCCTCTCCAACCAGTGTTCGAGGTAAGACCTTTCACTCAATGGGCACTGGATTTCGTAGGTGTTATTAATCCTAACTCATTTGTAGGACATAAGTTTCTTCTTACAATGACAGATTATTGTACCTGGTGGACAGAAGCCATTGCATGCCGGAATGCTACTGCTGAGGTGGTCTTGAAATTTATTGAAGAGCATATCGTCACCAGGTTTGGTATGTCATTTTCTCTGGTATGTGACAATGGTCCCGCTTTTACTTCTGCACAATTGATGCAATGGTCATACGAATATAAAGTTATATTAAAAATTTCATCCAACTATTACCCGCAAGGCAATGGAGTAGCTGAATCCATGAACAAGAACATCCTAGATGTCATCAAGAAGCTACTTGAGAAAAAACCTAGGGATTGGCATAATCAATTAAGATAAACCTTATGGGCTGATCGAACCAGAGTAAAAGTTGCCTTAGGAACTTCTCCATATTACCTTGTCTACAGCCAGACCCATATATTCCCAATCAACTTGAAAATATCGGTCCTCCAATTAATGAAAGAAATTGACATTGAGGATCAGGTAGAGGTTCGCCTCTTAAATTTATTAAGACTTGATGAAAAAAAGATTAATACTCTATTCCACTTTGCCAAGCACCAAACTGTTGTTAAGCAATGGTTTGATAAAAGGGCCAAGGTAAAATATTTTTGGATCTCTGACCTAGTCCTATTATGGGACAAGGCCAGGGAGAAGAAAGGTGATCATCACAAGTTTGAAAGATTATGGTTAGGTCCTTACCAACTAGCTGAAATTTTAGGCGAGAACACTTTTAGGTTAAGCTCTTTGACTAGAGAACTAGTACCATTGCCTGTCAATGGTCAGTTCCTCAAGCATTACTTTGATTAAATCCTCAATGAAGCTTGACTTGTTGTATATAGTAGTTATTTGTTTTCTTTTTTGTTTTGCTTCATGTTTTTGGGTGTCATTGTTTGTTTGTTGTGTTTTTGTTTTTGCTGCATGCTTGTTTCCCTTTTGTTTTTGTTTGTTTGT
This sequence comes from Cryptomeria japonica, assembly GCF_030272615.1. Classification (NCBI taxonomy): domain Eukaryota; kingdom Viridiplantae; phylum Streptophyta; class Pinopsida; order Cupressales; family Cupressaceae; genus Cryptomeria; species Cryptomeria japonica. The sequence continues at coordinate 976,076,239 of NC_081407.1, forward strand.
TCATTTTGTTTGTTGAGTCGGGGATATGCGTATTTTTTTCTCAAAGATTCTAAAAGGAAGGTATCCTTTGCATAAGATCTTGCCAAATTTTGAGAGACTTCGACTCTCTGCTATTTACGACTTCATTATCACTTGATTAATTTTGAAACTTTTATCTATACTCGTTCAAAGTGGTATATAATCGTTTAAGTATGATTTGAGTTTTGACTTTCAATTGGAAAAGGCTAGCTTGATAAACTCAGCACTAACATCACATTAAGATACACCAGGAAGTTTTATAAGATATAAGATAAACTGGTTTTCAAGTGAAAAATCCAAAGTCAAGGCATTTCACGTTATCCATCGTGGCTCCCAACCCAATTATCAAACTTCAATGTGTGAAAGTTGTTTAAAATATTATTGAAGAAATAAGTCACTCTCTCTATCCTACAATATTCTACCCAAAAATAAAAAGAGAGAGAGAGAGAGAAAAGAAATGCTCCTCTTAAGAAACTCAAATGGGTGTTTCAAGTAACCTCCATCGGGCCTATGGATGCCTACCTGGCAGTGGAGCACTGTTTGATGGGAACTAGAGGTATCTCTGTTGAGGCTATAGACGCCTAACTGGCAGCAAAGCTATGCCCAGGATGACCTTACACAAAACATGATTAATGAATTCATCTACGTAGCTTGCACCTAGTTTCCTCTGATTATCTACATTATTGAAATGATGGAATAACAAATCATACGCACACACTTAAGAGTTAATCATGTCTATTTCTCTTCTTGGTTGTTTGTTCATTGGTTCACTCATCTTCTAATCTTATGCATCCTTTTGAATGATAATAGCCTTAGGTGTCAGGTTAAACTAGAGATCCTGAAGTTCTAAATTGCCTATAGTCATTTTTCCCAGATAGTCATCATTTGTTATGCCTTGCATGTATCTTTCCCCATTAGTCTCCTTGCATCAAAATTTGGGTCCCCTTTTTTATTTTTTCTTTTTGACCTCGGAACTCTGGAGTCGCGGAGTCCTGAGGTCCCTTTGATTTCCTTTCAGTTTTTTATCTCAGAACTCCGAAGTCCCGAGGTTTTTTTTGTGTCTTCTACCTCGGAACTTCAGAGTCCTGAGGTGGATCTTCCTTTTTAAGCCCGGAACCCCGTACCCCCGGAGTTCCGAGGTGGGGTGTTCCTTTCCTCGTGTCGAGCTCGGAACCTCGAGACCCTGGAGTCCCGAGGTTGTGTTCAAAGCGTTCGTACGGACAGGCTTGGGATGAGATATAAATAGGGATGAAGGACTTTTTAAGGTTCATTTGTGCATTCAGAGCTCCTCTTCCCTAGCTCCAAGTTGCGAACCCCCGGACTCTCGAGCTTTCCTTGGTGATTTCAGGCATTTCGATTCACCGAGTTGGTGATTTTTCCTTGCTCTTTTTTTTGGTGTTTATAGATTAGTTTTATTTTTCTCCTCATTTTGTTTTGGTTGTTGTTTGTTTTCTTGTTTGCGTGTCGTAGTTTTAAGCCTGAAACCTCGGACCCCCAGAGTTCCGGGTAGCTTAGTTCACCCTAAGCCCGGAACCCTGGACCCCCGGAGTTCCCAGCAACTTCAATTCAACTTAAGCCTGGAACCCCGGACCCCCTAAGTTCTGGGCGGCTTCAATTCAACCTAAGCCTGGAATCCCGGACCCCCAGAGTTCTAGGCAGCTTCAGTTCAACCTAAGCTCGGAACCCTGGACCCCCAGAGTTCTGAGCGGCTTCAGTTCAACCTAATCCCGGAACCCCGAACCCCCAGAGTTCTAGGATTCCTTTTGCACCCAACTTAACCCCAAAACCCCGAAGTTTTGGGCCTTCGTCACTTGTGCCTATCCCGGGACCCCAAAGTCCCGAAGTAAATCAATGTTTATGCTTATTATCAAAGACTGAGGATTTGTGTTCTGCTTGCAGTTTTGAGTGGTTAGATGGACTCATCCTCTAGAAAAAGAGGCAAAGAAATTGATAGACTCCCATCCACCATGAAATATCATTATCAAGGATAGGTCTATGTTGCAAAGCTAGAGGATCAAGTCATATGGGTCACGAATACTCAAATCGGCCATATAGAAATTGAGGATATCAAGGCTCAATTGGACAAACCTAGTCTAGAGACCCTTCATAGGAGAATCAAGAGATCCAGCCTAGTTGAAGCTACTATCTTCCCATAGTCATTACAGGCACTAGATTTCATAATGACCATTGCCCCATTTTATAACCCAGAAACTAGAAAGTGCACAGATGCACAAGGAAAAATAGTTAGAGACTTGTCTCCAGATATGCTTGGGTTCATCTTTGGAATCCCAACCAGGGAGGAGGTATTTTTGTTAATCGAAGAGGCATTAAAGGCATGGAACTACAAAATATCAGCTAGTAAGAGGCACATGAATACAAAATGGTTAGAAGAAGAAAGAAAGAAAGGACTCAAGGCAACAGAGATCTTGAGGGCGGATTTAAAAGAGCCTCAAAGAGACTTAATCATTATGCTCAGCAGGGCCATTGGCAAGCCAGATTGCAAGCATTTTCATCCCTAGATGTTCCAATTCATGAGCACTATTTTAATAGGGAATTAATACTTTGCTTGGCCGCAGATCCTCTCTGACAATATCTGTAAGCAGATGAAAGAAGTTCAGCATACCCAAAAGTTCTTTTTCGCGTCACATGTCATCTGGGTAGCTATTAGAGCTGGAAAGTTTCCAGGGCTACAAGTAGAAGGTCAATTGGGAGAGGATGAAGGACAGAAGAAGATATGGGAGTATTATGCTCAACTCACTCTAGCCAATGCAGAGACTCATTTTAAAAGAGTTAATGATGCCTTTGTTTTCCCAATAATAATCAAATTGATAGGAGATATAGGATATCAGATTATCTCGGAGGCCATGGCTATCATCTGATAGTGGGCATGTTGGTTTATCCAAAACCCATGCTCTACTTACATCAGGGTTAGTGGATTCATAGGAAATCCAATACTGTTGCCTCGATACTGCAATGATAGGATAATTTTTCTAGAGTATGTAAGGTAGCTTGTGGGCCTCCAGTCACTATTGTCATCAAAACACAAAGCAGGTATCAATTTCTTGGTATCTATTGGATATTTTGCATGTTCCAAAATAAAAGTAGCAAAATTAGCAGAACAAGAGCTTCAAGATTTGAACTTGAAGGAATATGATCATGAGAGGGAGTTTTATGATCCCTATGGGAAACTTAAACAAGCTATGCCTAAGGCATATGAGGGGCACAGGCCCCTCTTGGAGGAAGTTTTTGCCAACTTGCAAGATAGTTTTGAGGTTAGGGAGAAGAGCTATAATAGGTTATCTGTGCCACAGGTAAGACATTTTAGAATTGATACTAACCTCCCTAAAGACCTTACGGATGATGGGGACTTACTTGATCTAGCTTATAGGGAATCAGGGATAGATAAAAGGCCCCTCTCCCCAATAAAATGATCTGCAAGTGAAGACACAAATATGGAAAAGGTCTCCCAATTGGTCATCAACAGGACCAAGCAATGGTTACGCCACAGGGTAAGGCCCAGTGTCTCAAAGGTGAAATAGAAGGAATCCACTTCAGGGGTACCTCAATCAATGAGCCATAAGGAGTACACTACGAAGACAAGGTCAGTCTCGAGGCAAAATATGTCCACCGATCTAGGTGAAGAATACAAACCTCAGGAAAGTACAGAGGACTTACTCAAGAAACTCCAAGAAAAGATGAGGGAGTCTGAATTATTAAAGAAGGCAGTGGACCTGCAAGTGACTGATGGATTGGGAGCGATACCACTTGCCAAACTTCTTCCACTGAGGATGGTTATAGGGCAAATTGAAGGAGATGGTACCCAAGAGCAAGAAGAAAATATATAAATTACTGAGGAGATACCCACTCAGCCACCTTCAACAAATGCCACACAGGCTCCAGGCACTAGTGCCCCTGTACCACCACTACTACTTAATATACTCATAGGGTAGTCTGGAGTGCAAGGCTTCAGGTTTACCACTGAAGGAATAAAAGTTAGAAACATCTAGTCTGATTCAAATCAGGAGGAACAAGATCTTGGGAAACAATGGTCACTGGAAGACGAGCAAGAAGGGGATGAGGTAGAAGACATATTGAATGAAAGACTGATTCTAACCCATCAAGATCAAGAGGACCTTCTTAAGGATATAGCAACCAAGCAAGGGGAAACAAAGGAAACTGAGGAAGAAATTGCATTTAATGAGGAGGTTAGTGGAAAATTAGGAGAGTTACATAAGAAACAAGCTCTCCAAATTAATCTAGCCCACCAGATTACCTCACCTCAGGATCCTGGACAAATAGAAACAGAAGTAAAAGATGAAGCAAAGGAGCAGGTAGAGGTCCATGTTATAGCTGTAGACATAGTATCACATCAAGGTGACAAAGATGAAAATATACCGCAATTGCTTGAGTTCACTTTTGAGAAGAAGAGCTTCCCAAGGTCACTTTACAACAAGTGATCACTAAGGAGCCACTGAAGGTTAAGAAGCTAAAAACCGTTCATCATTTATAAAAAATGGACTCTGGTGAAGTGATTGTCGATGTGGCAGTTCCACTCCAAGTTGAGGAACAAACTTCTCCCAAGTATCAAATATCCTAAGTAAATTTGGGTAGACAAACCAAGTGGGAGAGCTAGATACTTTGGAGCTAGCCACAAGTGTTGTTGGGGGGTGTGTAGAAAAGGAGCATACTTCAAATATGGAGCTCAACGCGCAACTAGGGCAATACAAGCAACTCCTAGTTGAAATGAGCAAACCTCTAGACTCCTCTAGAGCAAATGACCTACCTTCAACCTCATCATTGTCAGAGGGAGAAGTAAAGGCACTAGTGGAGGTGAGGTGAGTGGTTGTTGCCACCAAATCTTGGACCCAGGTGAATGCGGCTAAGATTAGATTGTTCTTGCAGAATATGGTGGAGATATACCGTAAGGTGGTACAGGCAGGCAGAGCTTTGGCTTCCTATTCTACATAATGGGAATAGAAGTCAAACATTTTTAATAAACAATTCCAAGTTTTGAAAAAGATATTGCAGTTGGGGGAAGAGATGGTGATAAAGGAAGACCTCTTAGGGGGTGACAGTTATAAAAACTTATAGTCTTATGTATACATCTTTGAGCTAAAGATTGAAATGTTTCAGTAGTATATCAAGGATATGACTGAGGTTAGGGACCCTCTCCTCAGGGAAATTTTGTCATACAAGAATTTTGTAAAGAATATGCTAGGACCTTTTGGCCTCAGATTAGCTGATATAGGAATAATGGACTAGCAGCAAGTTTTGTATCAATGGGATGTGTATGACGCACAACACCTAGGACCCACGACCCAGTTTGATGTCACCCTTATGGACAGGTACACATATCTGATTACTCAGTGTCAAGAGGTGGCAAACACGGTGAACGAGTTAGAGGAGGGGAGAACGCATGCAGATGAAATTTTGAAGCAGTATAAATTTATAATTAAACATGTAGTTGATCCTCTAGTTCAAGTAGATGCATGTATAGTTGATAATTATAGAGCTTTTATCAAGAAATAAAGGATAAGCACACAATTGCTAAAGATGGCAAAGCTTTTTTTATAAATCCTTAATCTTGTATTTTTAACTGCCGCTCCTACTTGAGTTCCAATTTTCAGAGAAATTTGGCATGATTACGAAAACATAGCTCACCTAGCAGGGTCTTCGTAGTGCTCATGCAGTCCCCATTTCATAGTTGTTAAGTGGAGTGTCAAGGTAGAAACTTGCAAGTTAACTACGACTCCTAGTTTCGATTCTTAATTTAGGGTAGGGTTCTTTCCTAGATAGTAGGGTAAAGAACTTCTATAAATTGAGAAGTTGATTCATTTGTAGCAGTGGCCTACTTATAGATTTTAGAATATTTTGCAGATTGTCAAGAAGTTTGAGTTATTTTTGTTATACATTCATTGAGATTAATATGAGAAGCAGCTTGTAGATTGCCTGATCTATGTTTATATTCTACCAATTTTTTTTGTGTAATTTGGTAATGTCTATTATTTGGAGTTAGCAACGTGGTTTAATCTTTTTTTCTATCACCTTATGAATCATATTGCGCACGTCAGTGGTGTTGGCATATGCACACTCCAATGAGACATTGTAGGTGATTGAAGGTTTTGTCATTGATGGCAACCTTACAATCCTATGGCACCGGCAAGGCATTACACCAGAAAGATAGTTCACCGGCATCAGCAAAATGCACTCTACACCAGCACTCAGAACACCAGCACCGACACAGAGAAATGAAGTACATCGACACAGAGGTTGATAGGATTTTTGTTATATTACATTTTGTTTATTATTTGAAAAACCTTGTAAGCTGACTTGATATCATTGTAAAATGACTTATATATATATAAGAATTCATTGTAGGACATTTTTGTAAGAAAGGAGAAAAAGATTAGGTAGACCTATTATGCAAAATATAGGTTAAGGGGTATATGTAAAGAACAGAGTAGAAACCGGTACTGAATCTGGCATTGAAGATGCTATTGTAAAGAAGTACAAGTTATTGGATTTGTATAATCCACATTGTAAGTCAGTGAGACTTCCCATTTGAGCAGTGAGCTCTAGGCACTTGGCCTTCCTACATGTGCAAGCCCCTATTGTAAGTAATATTCTCTTATTGGCTAGTAAGTGAATATTGTGGGTCACAAATCCCACCAAGGTTTTTCCCACACCAGGTTTCCTCGTTAAATCCTTGTGTTATGGTGTGATTTTCATGTGGGTGTTTTTAATTCTATTTATTTCATTATTTCTTGCATATCGGTACACTGTTATAATATGTTCTGCATGTTTTAAGTTGAGAAATTCTAATTACTGGTCAGATATTGATTCACCCCCCCCCCCCCTCTCAATATCTGTGAGTTTCCAAAAAATTGGTATCAGAGCTTGGTCCTCTATTTTCAGAAGCCTAACAACTTGAGGAAGATCTTAACACTGGTAAAGATGGAAAATCTGATGAAGCAGCTCTCTCAGACTATGATAAAGAAAAATTGAAAAATATCAAACTAGAAGATGATCTAAAAGCGGCTTAGGATATCATTCAGGCACTTCAAGAGAATCTTACTATTGCAAGAAATAAGAGAAGAGAACTTTTTGAAAAGATGCAAAATGAGAATGATGAAAAGGAATCACTTAATGATATATTAAGTAAGCTGAAACTGGAGAACATAACTACAAAGAATGAGATGCAGGATATGACTATGAGATTTTGTAAAGAGATTGAAGATAGGAAGAAGAATGAAGAAGAATTGACTAGAAGACTAAGTGATGCAGCAAGTGAGAACACAAGACTTAGCTATGAAAATGATCTATTAAAGACAAATCTAATGCACACTCAGAATGACTCCAATGAACTGATGAGACAGAAAGAAGTCTTAGAAAGAGAACTAGAAACTACAAATCAACATAAAGAAAAATTCAAGAAAAGCTTAGAGGAACTTGGCACCTTGCTGAAGAATCAAAAACCTAAAGGTGACACTTCTAGAATTGGCTTTGAAGTTGGTGAAAGCTTTGGTACTGCAAACACACAAGATCATAGCAAACCAGTAAGGCAACCTAATGTTTATAAATTCAATGGAAAATGCTTTAACTATAATCAGTATGGTCATAGAGAAAATGAATGTAGATCTAGAAATTATCAGAATATCAACACACCCACCAGTCAATGTTCTAAATGCAACAAAGTTGGTCACAATTATGAGAATTGCAGAATGAATGTGAGATTTTATGTTTGTGGAAGATTTGGACATTTATCTAATCAATGCAAAACACAAACCAGCATAGGTTATGGGAAAGCTATTTAGAAGAATAATGTAACTTGTTATGCATGTAACAAGATTGAGCATATTGCAAAATTCTGTAGAAGTAAAGGATCACCGGCAGACAACAAAAGTTCTAGCTTGAAAGGTAAAGAAAAAGTTGAAGAGGTTAAGCAAGAATTCTCAAAACAATGGATTAGAAAAGCTGATCTAAATATTGGGAATACTCCTCCACTGGTAGAACCAGTCAATGCTTCACTGGCAGGACAGAGTGATACTTCACTGGCAGGACAGAGTGATGCTCCACCGATAGGAAGTTCTTCATCAAATTGAAGAAATTTCCTTAAGGGTTAGGCGATCTAATGACAAATGTGCTATTATTCCCTCAGTTAGAGATGAGAAGTTGGAAATTACTTCATTATCGGCAGACAATGTTAAGTTACTACTTAACCAGCATACATTAAATGTGGTAGATGGCAATAAGACCTTATAAATTTGTGGTTTTGGCTCCATTTCATTTCACCGAGATTTCAAACCTACAAAGAGCGCGAAGATTCTGAGCTAAGGCATTTCGAGCAAGAGGTAAGAACACTTCAAGAAATCATCCATCCTAAAGGCAGTAAAAGGTATTTTATCATGGCATCCACCTCTGCACTTGAATATATAGCAAACCTTATTGTTGTCGAAGTTGTAAATAGACCTAGGCCCATATTTCAATTAGTTCCCGAGGTAACAAAGACAGATGATACTTTAGGTGCTTTTTCTCAAATTCCTAAAGGAGTTGTTTATGCTAAAGACCCCAGAATTTACATTCACTGCAACATTGAGGAACTAGGAGATGAAGAGATTAAAACCATGTTTAAATCTATCATATGTGATGAATCCGGTAATGTAAAAGATGAACATAAGATCATTGAAAACCTAGGATTTACAGAGATCCTTAGCATTCTTGAATTCCCCAAGGATGTGATCAGGATAGTCTTAAGCAAGGTACATGGTGAATTTTTCTAGTTAGATGCAATTCACAAAATCACCAAGGAAGCTGTGAAAGTTGTCACAGGGTTACCAACCACCGGTAAAAGGCTAGACAAGACTAAGAAGGTCTCCAATGACCTAGTTATGAACCTAACTGGTGCAACATCCGATAGAAGGTCCTTGAGAGTCAATGATGTAAAAGATACTAATGTAAGATTTATCAGCATGATATTAGGATATAAGGCAACTCATGCAAATGGACTCAATTCAGTGTCAAGTCTATGCATTAAGAGTGCTTATGACATGGTCATAGATAATGCAAAGATTGATGTATGTGAGTGGTTGAAGGATGAATTAATTGACAACTTAGGCAAGATTAAGAAGGACAAGAAAGGAACTTTTAGGTTTGGAAATCTGCTAGTATGTCTGATGCTACATATAACCAAACAGGTTCCTAATATAGGCTACAAAGAACTTGGATATGATATACCGGGGTAAACAGCTAACATAATTATTCAATAATATGGGAGAAGATAAGGAAAACAATATCCATGATTTCTTTCAAGCACTTAAGGCCAAAATGAAGAAAAGAATCAGATTATCACAAAAGATTGTTGACAAATATAAGGATGAAATATGTTTTGTAATCAAAAAGGATGAAATCTGGATGGAAGCAGTCATCCCAAGAACAATCTGGGTAACAGAGATGGGCTATGAAATAGATGATCATATAATTGAAACATATGCTAAAGCACTTCTGGAAGCCCCTAAAGAACCTACGAAAGAAGTATTTGGTAGTGCAGAAACTATTGAAAGCCAAATACAATCCCATAAAAGAGTGAAAAAAGTTGAGGCAGTTGTGAGAAGAGGTTCTAGGCAAGCAAAGGAAATCAAGGATAAAGTAATGAAACAAACCGGTATAACAGAGGATGAGTTAGCAGCTCCACAACCTGAAACTCACCTATCACCGGTAGGTACATCTTCAGAGAATGACATGCTTGTAACTTTCAGGAGAGTTGTAAGGAAAAGAGATCCCTCACCGGCAACCACACCCTCACCTAGGAGGACAAGACAAAAACAACAAGCAGTGAGATCTCCAGTAAGAAAGGCTACACCAAAGAAGAAACTGACACCCAAGAAGAAGAAGAGGACAAATAAGGACATGGCCCCTCTTGACATACTATTGAATGAAATTACAAAGGAAGGGAAACTAAAGAATATAGAAAAATTATATGACACTCTGACAGCTGATGAAAAAGAACAAGTAGAAGATAGTGTTATATTGCATATGGATATGTATAAGAAATTTTTGATGGAAGTTGTAGATGAAGTACCAGATGAACTATTCAAAAGGCTGGAAGCAAGGAGACAAGCAGTAATAGAACTTGACAAGAAAATAAAGATAGAAAAGCTACTTGTTGTATACCCGGTGAATTCACCCAAAGAAATTGATGACTTAATTGCTAAAGCCAACCGGTTAGTATTTTCTATTGCACACCGACACATTGCTTTAATGGTTGGAAGAGTCAATGAGGTGACTGAAGAAACAGAAAATGAATGGGATATATTCCTAGTTGAAAAAGAAAAATGGGAAGAATACCAAAACCCCAAACCAATAAAGGTATATCAGAAAGAAAGAGACAAGGGTAAAGGTAAAATTGGTGGACCACCTAGTATCAAGGTTAAAGACAACTTACCCCCACCTTTGATTGCTCCACCAGTAACAAGAACAACTACAGAAGATCAACCGATAGTTGAAAGTATGGATGTAGAGGATGTCAATCCTAATCCTGAAGTCTTATATACAGTGGATGTTGATACTCAAAAGATCAACATTGTGGTAGACAAAGATACAGTTGATAAGACTGACATGGCTAGTGAGCCTTCGGTAGATGAGCAAACTGAAAACACACAAGAGAAACTGGCAGATGTCAAAGAGCAATAGGTAGAAACTCAGACTCAGACTGAGACAATACAACAAACAGAGCAAAAGGCTCCAGAATAGGAAAAGCAATAGAAACAGGAACAAGTTCATGAGGAAACAGTGCCACCGGCAACTGGAGAAGTACACAAACCATTGCTTAAAGAAATATGAACACAAATAGACCTACCAGAGACAATACAAGCTTGGTTACTTCCACCGACGGTACTCAAAATGTAGGTTCCTCATCATTAGGCTACAAATCAACTAATGTGACTGATGTACTTTTAGGTTCAATTAAAAGGATAACAGATTGCAGCTCACAAGCTTATAAGGCAATAGATGACACAATCCTAATTTTGAAGGTAATTGCTCCTAACTATAATATAGACAATAAAGATTCTTTAGGACAACTTGATACTTTGTGTAAATATATCACAGAAAACATTGAAAAAATAAAGGAAGATACATTGAAGGACAAAGTAGAAATTGAAAAGCAAAAATTCTTTGATGATCAAATAAAGAAGTGTACCAGGGATTTTGACACACTTCTATCGGAACTGTGTAACTTATTGAAAGAGTACAAAACTCTATACAAAGACACCTGTAAGACAAACTTTTTGACTATAGACATAGACAAGAAAATAAGCAAGGTACAGGATGAAATCAATAAACTTGCTGATAATTTTGTTAACTCATCTGATACATTATCAATTTTTGAGCAAAAGATAACAAATTTTGAGGAAGAATTACTTAAATTAGAAAGAGAAAAGGAGAGAATAGTGAATAAGGCAAAGCATCTGAGATTAAAACTAAGTCCAAGATTGGACTATCTAGCATCATTGCAGAAGGAAATATCTGAGGCACTGATACAGGGACAGAAAACACCGGCAAAGCATTTGCAGCATCTCACCGATACAGTTAAAAGAACAGAGACAACAATAAGAGACAGTAAAAAGCTTATGGAGAGTATAAACTTGATTTTGGCGGATCTATTTCAAATTGTAACTACCTAGTTACAAGGTTGAAACTACAAACTCTACTGACATCTTGACAACCTTTGTCATTGATGCCAAAGGGGGAGTAGTGGTATGAGAAAATTCAATATCAAGGAATCATATGCTCAGGGGGAGCACACACATTTTTGGTAACATTTTTTGGACTTCACATTTTTGGATACACTTTTGAAATTTCTCATGAGTGTCGCCATCAATGCCAAAGGGGGAGATTGTTGGCATATGCACACTCTAATGAGACATTGTAGGTGATTGAAGGTTTTTTCATTGATGGAAACCTTACAATCCTATGGCACCGGCAAGATAGTTCACCGGCATCAGCAGAACACACTCTACACCGACACTCAGAACACTGGCACCGGCATAGAGAAAGGAAGTACACTGGCACAGAGGCCGACAGGATTTTTGTTATATTACATTTTGTTTATTATTTGAAAAAACCTTGTAAGCAGACTTGATATCATTATAAAATGACTTATATATATAAGAAGTCATTGTAGGACATTTTTGTAAGAAAGGCGAAAAAGATTAGGCAGACCTATTATACGAAATATAGGTTAAGGTGTATATGTAAAGAATAGAGCAGAAACCGGTACTGAATCTGGCATTGAAGATGCTATTGTAAAGCAGTACAAGCTATTGGATTTGTATAATCCACATTGTAAGTCAGTGAGACTTCCCATTTGAGCAGTGAGCTCTAGGCACTTGGCCTTCCTGCATGTGCAGGCCCCTATTGTAAGTAATATTCTCTTATTGGTCAGTAAGTGAATATTGTGGGTCACAAATCCCACCGAGGTTTTTCCCACACCGGGTTTCCTCGTTAAATCCTTTTGTTATGGTGTGATTTTCATGTGGATGTTTTTAATTTTGTTTATTACATTATTTCTTGCATATCGGTACACTGTTATAATATGTTCTACATGTTTTAAGTTGAGAAATTCTAATTACCAGTCAAATACTGATTCACCCCCCCCCCCCCCCCCTCTCAGTATCTATGAGTTTTCTAACAAGTGGTGTATGATAATTATTGTGATAGGCCATATTCTTGATGATTTTATTTCCATAAAAGTGTGAAATTGATGATTTTGCAGGTTTTCTGGAGGTCCGTTGTTGAATGCTAACTTGGATAATATTTGATAATTGCTTGGATTGTAGGGAACTAATTGAGTAGTTCATTAAGTTGTTATTATATTGGTCTTTATTATTATTTTCTTGTTTCCCTTTATGCTTCGCATTGTATTTCCCAGAGAATCTTAAACCATAAAAATACAAAAAGAAAGGAAGTGCAGTTATCCATAACCAACGAGATTTAGTTCCAACCAACAGGCCCCTTTACAAGTATAACCACATCAACCATTGGGTTTTCCATCACCGTCGAGACCCAACTATAGAGACCTTGGAGTAGTGAGCTTTCCAAACTTGTTACTTTTCAGGAGAGGTGGTGAGTGTTCACACTAGCTACCTGACTGTTGGTGGGAGTTTCAAAAACAGTCGTCAACAATTCCAGGACCAATTCATTCCAAGTTTAAGGATTGCTTTGCCCCTTCATTTCTTCTTCTTGCATGTCGCTGCTCCAATAATTTCAAGATTTGATTTTTTATTTTATAATCTGAACAATGTATAAGCTTGCGAGCTATATTTTGTAAGAGACTTTTTTGGTTTTAATTTTGTTTTATAATATGAAGAATGTATATGGGTTTTGCAGTGATTCTACTATTGTTTTTGACATGATAGTTTGGATTCCTGAGGTCTTTCCATAATCCTTACAAATTTTGTATTACTTTTAAATCATTAGTAATATATATCTTTTTGATCAAAAACAAGTGAAAAATTACAGAGATTGTGAATACTTTTTTTTACTTCGACAATTCAGCCCTACAATTATTGTTCACGACATCACTTTTATTAAAATTATTTAAATGTTTAAAAATTTGGAAACTATAGGAATGCTAAATTAATGGAAAAATTCTTTACAATGATTGGTTGATTGGAAAAAAAATCTTTCGATGGTCATTCATTCTAATGTGTCAATCCACATGTGCATCGGTGAGTAGGCAAGATGAATTTTTAACGTTTCTGAGACATAGAATTTCACCAACATCTAGACATATAGATGGACACGTGGACACCATTAGGTTGTTGAAGCTCTTCAAGAATGGTATCATCGAAAAGATGCTTCTGTTATGAATTGCATATGTTGAACCTAGACTATACCATTGATCATGATTTTTAATTAATTAAAAATTCAAATATAATAAGTTTTTGTTTTTCAATTAATTAAGCATGGTCAATGGTACAGTTTGGGTGCTAAATAGACTATATCATGGACTTCCACATCAGCTCGGTGGATCATTTGAATCCACTATATACTTCAATGACAAACCAATGACTCCCAGGTGGGACCATCACTTAAGAGTGACTTAAAACACATACTTTAAATACGAAGTTACTAGGACATATGAGGGGACTTACAAGCACTAACACATGACTTAGGCAAATAAAAACATGCGTGTGAAGACTAAGGAAAAAAATATACCGACTGGTAAAATAAAAAAAGCCTAAGAACAAGATCGGTTAACGCAATGAGATAGAACCCTTAGAGACAACTTAAGAGGAGATCTCACTGGTTGAGCCGGTCAACTAAAAAATTAAAACAAAAGCCTGTCTAAGGTTATTTGAAAATTTTAACCCAAAATATTTTATGCAACCCATCAATTAATATTAGTACCTTCTACCAAATCTAGGATTATGCTTAAACCCAACCAACTCTTTATCATAACATAAGATATAAATATAAAGGGGCATGAAAACTGCTAAAGAAAAAATTGATACATACAATATCTAGTGAAAATGGGGGAGGGGGGGGTTTTAATTCGGGCTATGTATTGGAAGGGGTTGACAAGAAAGCAATTAAGGGCAATATTTTTTGAAAATAGGGGGATTCTTTAGTATGCCACGAATGCACGTGATGTAACCCAAGTTCATTAAGTGAAGCCCCCATGGAGTTTCACCAAGGCAATGATTACTATTCAATGAAAATAGGGGGGGTTAATTCGGGCTATGTTTTGTAGTACCAAACCGGTACTAAGGGGGGGTGAATCAGTACTGATAAAAACACTTTTCCTTGAATCGGTTTGACTGAGTACCCTTCACTTTGACTGGCAAGCAATAACACCGATCTGAACCAGATTACTACCGGTTAAACACAGTGAAAGTCATAAACTGGTAACTTAGCTTTCCACACAATTTAACATCTTATTTTCACTTCACCCATATGCATACATTAGTAATAGTTTAACAGAAATGTAAAGACTTACAGGTTCAACATGCTTTACCGCTTGATAGAGAATCACAAAGCATCATATAAAAAGCATCACACATAACACACATATTTTTCATGTGGAAACCCAACTAGGAAAAACCACGGTGGGGATGAATACCCACAAGTTGTTCTTTGAACCCTTTTGAAGTCTACTCTATTAGGAGCCTAGCGCAGTTAAAGACTTTACAATAGGTTATGTTAGGAACCGATCCTGCTAGGGATCACCCGGTTAAGGGATGGCTAACATACCCGGTTAAGGCTTAAACCCTATTAAAGATTACCTTGTTAGAGGATTTTTAGAACTCAATGAATTTGAGTCACCCTGTTAAAGGATTTACAGCAAGCTGGTTAAAGCTACCCTATTGAGGGATTTTCCAACTGTTGAAGTGGTTAGAGGTTAACAGGTATTACAATGATCTGGTAACAGCACTCAATGCCAATGTAGATCTGCTTTAGTTTCTTCCTTCTACACTCACACTCTACAGATATCTATTCTCATATCTGGTCTGGCAAGAATCACGTATCTTTGCACTTAGATACACACACAATATTTGCCAACAATGTCAACATGAAAAACAACATCGACCTTATAGGAAATAGATAGGTCGGTAGCATAAGCCCAAAACCCTAAACATTTAGGTTAAGAAATTCAGTCGATTCAATCCTAATCGTTGATCATATTGGATTGATTACAACAATCTTGAACATATTCTCAAGATGTTCTCCATCGTTAATTCTTCATCGCTTCTTGGAGGCTGATAACCCATCACACGTTCTCCATCGTTTACAGAGACTTTGCACATTCCTAAGGTAGATAGGATCAATCTCCTTCACGCGCACAAGGCTAACATGGCAACAAAATTTGTTCTTCATTACAATGCTAACACATCACACAATATCATTGGTTGAATCACATAGGCATAGAACACTTCAACTAGAAACCTTGAGGCTAAGACTACCAACCAGTAGTCATACCATATGAAACCTTGATACAAAACATTCCATATACTGGTTCACATTCCAACATACCGATTCACTTGGACAAACATACCGCTTCACCTTTTTACATATACCAGTTCACATTTCAACATATCGGTTCACTTGAACAACCATACCGCTTCACTTTTTTACATATATCGGTTCTCTTGCAAGTGATTACTTCAATATACCGGTTCACTCTTCATCATATTGACATCAATGACAACATACAATATCATCATGTCAACATACTCTACACATATGTCAACAATCTCCCCCTTTGGCATTGATGGCAATATATAAAGATATCTCTGAGCTTCACATCTTCTCCCCCAATATTGCAGATATCTTCTTCGCTTCACATCTTCTCCCCCTTTGACAACAATGCCAAAGTGAAGGCATAAAAATCTATATTCTTCTATGCTGCTCCCCCTAAGGAGTAGCATCCTTCAACACACCAATCCTGAGAAAAATATATCAATGTAAGTCCTAACTTATGTGGGGAACACACCTTTAGTTCACCTCTTGAAGGGGCAACACCCCTAATTCACCTCTCAAATAGGTAAAGGTAGCCTTCAGTAGAGGCTTGGTGAATATGTCTGCTAACTGCTACTTACTGGAAACATGTTCCAGTACAACTTCTTTGTTCTGAACCTTTTCCCTTAAGAAATGATATTTAAGCTCAAAATGCTTGGTTCTAGAATGTAAAACCAGATTCTTGGAGAAGTTAATCGCACTTGTGTTGTCACAAAATATACTTACTGATTCAGATACAAGAACTTTGAAGCCATTTAATACACGCTTCATCCAAATTGTCTAATTGCAGTTCATAAATGTTGCAACATACTCCACTTCTATTGTAGACTGAGAGATACAACTCTGTTTCTTACTCATCCATGAGACTAGTCTTCCACCAAGAAAGAATGCACCACCGGTTGTGCTCTTCCGGTCATCCACATTACCAACCCAGTCAGCATGTGTAAACACTTTTAGGTTGAAATCATTACTATATGGATACAATAATCCATAGTCAAGAGTTCCCTTCAGATATCTCAGAATCTGCTTGACTGCTACCAAGTGGGATTCTCTTGGGCTTTTTTGGAACCGTGCAGCAATGCCCATTGTATGTGCAATGTTTGGTCTGCTATGTACTATATAGTGCAATTTACCAATCATTCATCGGTATTCCTTCTCATTTACCAACCCTGAGTCATCGTCTTTGGATAATTTACAACCGGTCACCATCGGTGTACCAACCGGTTTGTTGTCTTCCATGCCAAAGGTCTTCAACACCTCTTTGACATATTTGGACTGAGTGATAAAGATTTCATCTTTCATTTGTTGAATCTGTAGTCCAATGAATAACTTAATCTCCCCTATAAGTGACATCTCAAACTCCTTTTTCATCTCATCTGCAAAATCATGACCCATCTTGTCATCTCCTCCAAAGATTATGTCATCAACAAATACCTTATAAATCAGAATCTAATCTCCTTCTGACTTTAGGTAGATATTACTATCCTCACTTGTTCTCTCAAATCCAATCTTCACAAGATGGGAGTGTAAGTGTTCATACCACGCTCTAGGTGCCTGCTTTAGTCCATAGAAGGCCTTATGTAGCCTACACACCATGTCACTGTCTTCTAATAGGGCAAACCCATCTGGTTTCTCTATATACACCTCCTCTTCTAGTATTCCATTTAGGAATGAATACTTTACATCCATTTGATATACTTTGAATCCCTTGAAGGTTGCATATGCAAGAAGCATATGAACTCCTTCCAATCTGTCTACTAGAGCAAAGGTTTCTCCATAGTCTTCTCATTCTTATTGGTCATATCCTTTACACACCAATCTGGCTTTGTTTCTAACCACTAAGCCATCTTCATTTAGCTTATTTCTGAAAACCCATTTGGTGCCAATGACATTTTTATGCTCTGGTCTAGGTATCAAAGACCATGTGCCATTCTTTTCTATCTAGTCAAGTTCCTCTGCCATTGCCTCGATCTAGTCTTCATCTTTATGTGCCTCTCTGAATGTTTTAGGCTCAAGTTCAGAGATCATGCAATAGTTTTCTTTTGATCTTTCTTCTTGTAAGAATTCTTGCATCCTTGTCTCCTATGATCTGCTTTGGATCATGATTCAACTTTACATACCTAGGAATGATCTTAGTTGTTTCCTCTTGCTTTTCTTCTTCATCCTCATCTTCATCAGCATCAGCATCCATCGGTGTAGGAGCACCATTATTGGTGCTTGGTTGTTTTGCAACCGATTCCTAGAAGGTTACTACCAGTTCATCTCTTGCTTGCTCAGTGTCGGTTTCCTCAGATTTCTTAGAGGTTTCATCGACTCTAAAATTGATGCTTTCAACAATTCTCTGAGTCCTATTGTTGAAACATTTGAGAGCTTTGCTCTTTGTGGAATATCCTAGCAATATTCCCTCATCACATTTAGCATCAAACTTGCTCTGATGTTCACTCCTCTTGATATAACATCTACTACCAAACACTCTGAAGTAGCTTACCACTGGTGTCTTACCAGTCTAATACTCATAAGGTGTTTTATCCTTGCCCTTTTTGATGAGTACCCAGTTCATTGTGTAGACTGCAGTGCTCGCCGCTTCTCTCCAAAAGGTGTGAGAAACCTTTCCTTGGATCAACATAGTCCTAGCCACTTCAACCACAGTCTGATTGCTTCTTTCTGCTAGGCCATTCTATTGTGGAGTCCGGGGGGTAGACAGTTGCCTCTTGATGCCATTCTCTTCACAGTCTTTTTTGAATTCACCGGAAGTGAATTCTCCTCCTTGATCAGTTCTTAAGCACTTAATCCTCTTACCGCTTTCTTTTTCTACAAGTGCTCTGAAGGCTTTGAACTTTCCAAAAGCTTCAGATTTGTCCTTCAAGAATGTGACCCACATCATTCTTGAGAAATCATCAATAAGAATCATAAAATACCTATCTCCCTGCACACTTCTGGCTTTCATAGGACCGCACAAATCAATATGCACAAGATCAAGTAAATTGTCTGTAGTGAAATTTTTACCTTTGAAGGTTGAGGAAGACATTTTCCCCAGTTGACACTCTCTGCACAAAGGATTCCCTAGTTTTCTCAACATAGGCAATCCTCTAACTGCCTTGATCTTACTGGCCTTCACAATATTATCAAAGTTTACATGGTAGAGTCTCCTATGCCATATCTAGCTATCCTCAAACTTAGCCATTAGACATGTACTGACATTAGCATTTAGCTGAAATAGGTTACCTTTGGTCTGCATACCGGTAGCCATCAGTTCACCATTCTTTCCTTTGATTTTGCACACTCCATTTTTGAATTCCCAAGTGAGTCCATTATCATTCAATTGAGAAACACTCAAAATGTTGTGTTTGAGACCTTCTACCCAATACACATTGTCAGCACTGCTTCTTCCATTCAGAGAGATGGACCCTCTGTCTTTTACCATAAATGGTGCATCATTACCAAAATGAACAACACCACTATCATACTCTTCCAGAGATAGAAACTTACTCTAGTCACCAGTCATATGGTGAGAATAGCCATTGTCAATAATCCACTCATTGGAATTATCAAAGCGGGAGACAAGAGCCTTCTTTTCTAACACATCTTCCTTGACCGCTACAAACACAATGTTAGGTCCCGGAGACAACTGAGGGGGGGGGGGGTGAATCTATTGTCTAATAAATTCAAACCAAAAACAACTTAACCAACTTAATTCTTAATACCAGTAAACCAGTTAAGTATGTCGGTAGACAGTGTTAATAGTTAATTGCTATACCAGTAAAGATTAATGCATGAGACATAGACATAAAGTCATCCACAACACATAACACCAATATTTGTACGTGGAAACCCTGTAAGGGAAAAACCATGGTGGGAAACCTTACCCACAATCATATGATACTACTGCAAATAGTAAGTGTACATAAATGGGGTCTACACATGTAGAAAGGCCAACGGCCTAGAGCTCACTGCTCAATCACAAAATGGGAGTCACACTGACTACAGTTGGATGGTTAAATCCAATAAGAATGTACTTCACAAAATAGCATCTTCATATGCTAGATTCAGTACCAGTGTAATGTTGATATGCTTCTACAAAAACCTAACTTCACCTTCAAATGATGTCTTTGTGTATAGCTCTTCTTAATCTCGCATATACCTTCTCACAATTCTTTTTCACATTCCACATTCAATCTTACAAATAAGATCTTACATTTATACCATAACCTAAGACCAATTTTAGTAGGTCAGCTCTACAAGATATTACAATAAAAACATTTTACAAGCAATATAATATTCGATGCAATAACCGATTAAACATGTTGGCTTAATGCATTTACAACAATAATAAATCATCTCCATAGTGTGCCATGCTAATCTAGAAAAGATAAAACTATCGATGTAACCCTAGGTAACCCTGGACCTATTTGCCGATAAAAGCAAATATGCAAATATGATTATACCAATGATTAATTCTTCAAAACAAAGTGTCCACATGATGTCTTCGACATTACCAAGTGTCTTCCATAAAATTCCAAGTGCCGGTGAACATTATATCCTGCCAATGAACTATATACCAGTAACTGTACAATAGTTACTTGCTTGCTGGTGAATGTTGTTGGATCTCTAGAGTGCTAGTGTTTTAGTAGGTGTTGACATCAATGACAAAACCATACCAAAATACCAACACACAATATCTTCATTTTCTTCATCTTCTGATTCCTCATCAATGACACCTTCATCAACTGCTACAAAACAATTTCTCCGGTTTCCTCCTTTGAACTTCTTAAACCTCTCTAGTTTATCCTTGTTGTCACCATTAGGGCAGTTTACAACAATGTGTCATATCTGGTTACAAGAAAAGCATTTCAAAGGAAGCTTACCTCTGTATTTACTGGTTCCCTTGGGAAGTCTCTTGGCAAGAAGAGCTTCAAATTCCATCAGGATCTCCGCATCATCCATTTCTCTACTTTGTCTCAGTTCACCACTGGTACTAGCTTCTTTGCCTTTTATAGATGGTGCACTAGATGCTCTGAAGGCTGATTCAGTCTTCTAAATACTACCATCATAATTATTTATCTCATAAGTTGTTAACTTTGCAATGATGGAGTCCAGGGATACCTTTGTCTTGTCTACAAACCTCAACTCCTAAATAGTAGCAACCCTCTTGATATCTCCAACAATAGTTTTGATTCTTATTCCATATTATTGAATGGTCTCTCCTTCAATCATCTACATGTCTTCAAAATTTCCCCTAAGGCTTTCTTCATTAGCTTGTTTCACATGCTCATCACTGCCGTAGATATTCTCAAGGGCATCCCATACTTCTTTGGGATTCTATTTGTCCTGAACATCAATAAACTCAATGTCAGATAAACTACTAGTTAGGGCTTCCATGACTTGCCCATTCTCCTGAATCTCTCTCTTTTGATCATCGGTGAGAGTATCGGTAGGGATAACATAAGCATTCTCTACATAGCTCCAATGTTGAGCACCCATGCTTCTGATGTATATCTTCACTTTGTCCTTCCATATTTAAAGCTATCTCTGTTGAACTTTGGACCTTCCCTCTTCATCATTAGAGTAGGATCTTTACCTCAAGCGGTTAAGCTTACAACATAGAGGACCTGGAGGATGCTCTGATACCAATTGATGAATCAATGATGAACAGTTAGTACCAAACCGGTACTGAGAGGGGGGGTGAATCAGTACTGATAAAAATACTTTTCCTTGAACTGGTTTGATTGAGTACCCTTCACTTTGAATGGCAAGCAATAACATCGGTCTGAACCAGATTACTACCGGTTAAACACAGTGAAAGTCATAAACCAGTAACTCAGCTTTCCACACAATCTAACATCTTATTTCCACTTCAGCCATATGCATACACTAGTAATACTTTAATAGAAATGTAAAGACTTACAGGTTCAACATGCTTTACCACTTAACAGAGAATAACAAAGAATCATATGAAAAGCATCACACATAATACACATATTTTTCACATGGAAACCCAACTGGGAAAAAACACGGTGGGGCTGAATACCCACAAGTTGTTCTTTGAACCCTTTTGAAGTCCACTCTGTTAGGAGCCTAGTCTGGTTAAAGACTTTACAATAGGTTTGTTAGGAACCGATCCTGCTAGGGATCACCCAGTTAAGGGATGGCTAACATGCCCGGTTAAGGGTTAAACCCTATTAAAGGTTACCTTGTTAGAGGATTTTTAGAACTCAATGATTTTGAGTCACCCTGTTAAAGGATTTACAGCAAGCCGGTTAAAGCTACCCTGTTAAGGGATTTTCCAACTGTTGAAGTGGTTAGAGGTCAACAGGTATTACAATGATCTGATAACAGCACTCAATGCCAATGCATATTCACTTCAGCTTCTTCCTTCTGCACTCACACTCTGTAGGTATCTATTCTCATATCTAGTCTGGCAAGAATCACGTATCTTTGCACTTAGATACAAACACAACACTTGCCAACAACCTCAACATGAAAAACAACATTGACCTTATGGGAAACAGATAGGTTGGTAGCATAAACCCTAAACCCTAAACATTTAGGTTAAGAAATTTAGTTGGTTCAATCCTAACTGTTGATCATATTGCATTGATTACAATAGTCTTGAATAGATTCTCAAGGCGTTCTCCATCGTTCATTCTTCACCACTTCTTGGAGGCTGATAACCCATCACACGTTCTCCACCGTTTATAGAGACTTCACACATTTCCAAGGTAGATAGGATCAATCTCCTTCATGCAAGATCCTTCACGCACACAAGGCTAACGTGGCAACCCAATTTGTTCTTCATTACAATGCTAACATATCACACAATGTCATCAGTTGAATCACATAGGCATAGAACACTTCAACCAGAAACCCTGAGGCTAAGACTACCAACCGGTAGTCATACCATATGAAACCTTGATACAAAACATTCCATTTACTGGTTCACATTCCAACATACCAGTTCACTTGGACAAACATACCACTTCACTTTTTCACATATATTGGTTCACATTTCAACATACCGGTTCACTTGGACAGCCATACTGCTTCACTTTTTCACATATACCGGTTCTCTTGCAAGTGCTTACATCAATATACCAGTTCACTCTTCATCATATTGACATCAATGACAACATACTCTGCACATAGGCCAACAATTACTATTCAATGAAAATAGGGGGGGTTAATTCGGGCTATGTATTAGGAGGGGTTGACAAGAAAGGAGTTAAGGGCAATATTTTTTGAAAATAGGGGGATTCTTTAGTATGCCACGAATGCACATGATATAACCCAAGCTCATTAAGTGAAGCCCCCATGGAGTTTCACAAAGGTAGTGATTAGTATTCAAACATTTACCATGAGGTTGACCACAAGTAAAAATTATTAGTATATGACATGTGTAACAGGATCTATTATTCTTGGTGTCTTACAATTGTAAAAGAATATGCTAATGTTAGATGGTGGATGTTATGACAATTGATGAAAACATGTAAGAGCATCTTATGATAGTTTTCATAAATTTGTAAGTGCAATTATGGTGCTATTTTTTAACTTGTAAGAGGGAATCTCAATGGTGGGTTGGATGGATTTTTACCATGGTTTTTTGGAAGCTTGTTTTCGCCCATGGTAATGTTCTATAGTGGTATTTTGGGTCACCATAAGCCTATATATTGAGTGCTTGAGATGGAGACATTATGCAAGTTCATTTAGGTACATAGACACTATTGGATTGAAGGGTAAAGAGGAGAAGGAAGGAATGGTTGTATTAAATCTCTATTGTATAAAGATGATACAAGCATTGGCCTATCTTTTTGGTGGATTTTTTTCCTAAAAGGGTTTCTCCACGTAAATCCTATGTTGTGAGATGTTCTTCTTGTGTTGTTGATTTATAATTTTTTATTGTTGCTATCTTATCGTTAATTAATGTTCTATTTTCATGATGATTTATGTTCATCTATGATAGGTTTATTAAACTTGCTAAAGTGTAGTTTTTGGCATAACAAAGAATATGAACATCTCTGTGGTTTTTTGTATTAAGACAACTTAATTTTCAGATTTGCATGCAGCCACAATTTTTCATTTGGTATTGTCTAAGCATTGAATCTCATCAATATTTTTATTGGATTAGAGGTTTCCAAAAAATTCTAGCAATTTTCCCAATAGTCAACTCATCTTGAAAAATGAAAGGAGAGTCAAAAGGTCTATCAAGTTGTTTTATGCTAGCTAACGCATCCTAAAAAGGAAAGGAGAGTCAAAAGGTCTAGCAAGTTGTGTTATGCTGGTCAATTCATCCTGAAAAGGTGAAAGAAAGAGTCAAAAGGTTTGGCAAGTATTGTTATTCTAGTCAACTCATCCTAAAAAAGGGAAAGGAAGAGTCAAAAGGTTTATCAAGTTGTATTATGCAAGTCAACTCATCTTGAAAAAGAAAAGGAGAGTCAAAAGGCCTAGCAAGTTGTGTTATGCTAGTCAAATCATTCTAATAAAGGAAAGGATAATCAAAAGATCTATCAAGTTGTGTTATGTTAGTCAAGTCATCTTGAAAAGGTTTCCAAAAAAAGTTTTCTTTTGCAAGGCAAACAACTATGAAAAAGGTGTTACTAGGACACCACACCAAGGATAACCAAACAAAGCAATGTTTGTAAGGAAATCAACAAAAGTGAACAAGGATTTGCAAATTGAAGAAGGATAACCAAACAAAGTCATTGTTTGTAAGGAAAACCTGCAACATTGAATAAGGATAACCAAACAAAGCCCATTGTTTGTGATGAAATTCTACAAAATAAAATTCCAAGCAGGCCACATATATGCCACCCCCTTTAGATGTCAACATAACCCTATGTTGATGTCTTAAGGTAGAAATAAAACACAACAAGGATAGACACCTTCATCACCAAGGAGATATCATTTAAGAAGCAATTCGCATACACTCCAAGCTAAAAAAGGCATATCTCTTTGAAGAAAGGAACATATAGATTGAAAAGAGATATCTTGCAACAAGTGAAAAGGGGTCCTTTTGAGATATGTATGATGAAAGGAGTAAGAGATCTTTTCTCAAAGACATCTACCTCTAAGAGGAGCTCTTTGACTGAGGAGAGTAGAAATGTGACTAAGGATGCACTTTCAACACCAAGGAGAGATTATTTATAAAAAAACTTTCAAGCAAGTAATGGGTCCTAACCAGGAAAACACACATCCAAACAAGGACAAACAATTCTATGCAAGAAAGGAGGTCTTTATAAAATATGCAACTCAACAAACGGAAAATTGGATCCTTGGAAAGAGAGAAGATTGAAACATTATCCTTTCCCCCCAATCATGGAGACAAAGATAATCAAGATATTATGTTTTCATCCAAGTATGCTTGTGAATGAAATTATACCACCATGAATGAAAAAGAGCCCCGAAAATAAAAACTACTAAAGTCACATAGTGAGGAGTAACATAATAGGTGAAAGGAGTGATAATAATCTATTATTTGAATGGTACCATTACCAATAAGTCATTTAATTTCACATTCTAAATCATCATATTCATTGGTATAATAGTCATGGGTTTGATGATATGTGCAAAAAGGAATATAATCTTAATTTGCTACATAATTCTTTCTTTGCTTTCCTAAATAAAGGGAGTTTAGTTGATCTTCAAGAAGGTCCTCCATAAATAGTTTACATAATGAGAGGGTATATCCTATGCCTTCTCTATTTCATTGTGAAGGAGGATCTACAGGGATTTTGATTCTTTGTTCTATGTTTCCAAGACCTTGATAACTATAGCCTTGTTTAGATTGTTTAGAACTCATGGCATAGTGAATCCCATAATGTGTTTTCAAATGTGAAGGAGAAGGATTTTCATTATAGACCTCATTGAAATTTGTAGCATAGGTACACCTTGAAATTCCAACTAGAAGAATAGGTGAAGGGGGAAGGATCTTTATAGGGGGATTCTTATTTCTATCATCATTATTCATGTCCATTTTGTTAGGTTGGGAAGGAGTACTTTCATCATCTAAAGGTTCCTCCTTACTCAATGTTATGTTAGGAGATAAATCATGAATAAAATGCATAACATAATCTTGTCTCAATATATGTTGATGGTTAAGATAAGATCTTGGAGAATTAAGAGGATCTAGAGTGATAGATGCACTAAGATTATCCTATTTTCCTTGTCCCTCTTACACCAAAGTAACTTTGCAAGAAGATGATTCATCATTGTTGGAAAAAATGGTGTCTCAATCTTGAATTTACATGAGGTTACTATATATATTAAGTTTTCATTTGGGCATGAAATGGTGCAAAATTCTCCCTAAATATTTTGGTTGGCTAGATAAGCATTCTGGTTAAGTTACGTTGCAAGATCACGGCTAGTTTTGAAGATATTAAAGTTTTCATTTTGGAGAGATGCAATGAAAGGTTTAAATTTAATTTTGAGGAATTTAGAGGCCCCAAAATTCCCTTAAAATTTGGTGTAAGTGGTATAGTGTCTTATGATAAAATAGATCACTTTGCGAGCATTCTGATGCTTCAAACGGTTCGTCAATAGGACACACGGTTCTCAAGTTATGGCCTCTGAAAGTTTGTACTGCTGAAATAGGAAATATAAAATACATCGGACACATAAATGAGTTGTAAAAGGTAGAGGAACATGTGTTGATGTGTTTTTTAACACGTCATAGGGAATCTATATGGGAGATAAGGCTGGCTACACCTTATTGGGTGGTTTTAGCCCATGGTTTTGTAATATTGTCTGACAGTTTCTTGTATTGTATCTCCTATATATAAGGTGTGTGAGATATAGGTTGTGTGTAAGAGTCTTATGCCAATTGAGTTACCTCTGAGTCACTAATTAGTGGTACTCCTGCGAAGAGCTTTCTCTGCAAGTATATTGTATTATGTTATTGATTGTTCAATAATATATAGAGCTTCTTTTGGAGTGTAAGGTTTTTCTCCCGAAAGGGCTTTCCCCACGTAAATCAATGTGTTATGGTATGCATGTTATTGTGTCTATTTTTGTTAAGTTTATGCTGTAACAATCTGTAAATTGTTTTGCATTACCCTCTTCTCAAGGTTAGTGTAGAAAGTTGTTCTACTACTTAACTTCCTTACAAGTGGTATCAGAGCTTGATCACCTTTGGTTTTAGTTGTGGGTTGTTGGGTTTTTTGAACTAATCCATATTTGAGTGGGAGCTTGTGCTGAAGATACTTTTTGATCTTGTTGCATGAATTTTCAAATGGCAAGTTCGTCAGGGAGAATAGAGGTGGAGAAATTTAATGGTAGTTATTTGGAGATGTGGAAGCTGAAGATGGAAGATCTGCTTATAGATTGAGATTTGTGGGATTTTGTTGATGTAAATTTCTCAAGACTTGCAAATCCTACTGCGCATGCTCAGTATTATGTTATGGACCAAAAAGCTAAGGGTCTAATTAGATTATGTGGTGCAGGGCATCTAACACTCCAAGCATAAAATTTTTGTTTTCTTTCAATTTTGTGTGTTATATTGTGATGTAGTAATGGACCAACCATTTGAGACTCAATAGAGCCATGGTTGAGTTGTCCAAGTTTTGGTTTGAGTCATTTAAGTTCAGGATGTTGTCAGCCTGAGAAGTGAGATGCTTAGGTAGTTCACAGGAGAAGTACTCCATATGAGTGAATTCATGTAATAGGGGTCAATTGTGTGGTTTTTAGGTTTTCTAGAGTGTTTGAGGACCTTCAAGAGTCTTGAAATGCATTAGAATGCAAAGTTGCATCTTGGAGTCAAAAGATGTAAAAAGCCGTTCAGCAACATTTTGCAATTTCTTGCAAAAGTTGCATTTTTGGTTAAAGGCATTGAAAAGTTTGTTGATCCAACTAAACCAAGAGCATAAAAGAAAAAATTCACTTCATTGTATGGGTTGGAGGATTGGAAATGCAAGAACAATTTTTTGGATTGTGAAGCAATCTTGTTATCACCGTTTTTGACAGATTTCACTTGATTTCATTGCTTGTATGGTTCAGTACGGACATGATTGTGTAAAAATTATTACAGGTCATGAATGTAGATTGAATTTAATTTGCATTAAGTTTTCTTTGCAGGGTTGATTGTTTATAGTTGCATATATTTCTTTCATTCTTTGGCAACTAGGTGTAAAACCCTTGCAAGTAGGGTTTAAGGACAACATGGCTCTAACCTAAGCATTATTTGATGGCACCTGTTGAAATCATTAATAATTATAGGTTAGGGTCTATATATAGATTTAGGATAGTATTTGTGGTTTTTCAGGTCCTTGAGGAGGAGAAACAATGAAGCCCTAGGCTCACTACTGGGAGTAGGTGAGTTAGGACAGCAGAAAAGTGTGTTTTAAGAGCACATAGAGAATTGGCACATGGAAAAGTTTCATATTGTTGTAAATCCTTGAGTATTCCCTTGAAGAATCCTAAATTTTTTGGACTAGGAGATTTGACTGGTGAAGAGTTTTAGACCCATCTTTCAAAGTCACTCGGTGAGGCCTAAACCCTCAAAATAGTATAGCATTGGAAACCCCACTTGTACGGATAACCCAGATGCCAATTTTTAGTATTGTTTGTAACTTCCAAAAGGGTACTCGAATCCATAATTTATTTATATCCTTGTTTGGAAATTTTTCAAACTAAGTCCCTAAAACCCCCAAGGGAGGGCTAATTCAATTAGGCCTATTTGAACTCGGTAGAGACCTAGAAAGGTTAGGAAGCCAAAGAGATGGGTTTGGTGATCCTAAAGCCTCAAAATACTTCAAATAAACCTAGTAGATGCATTGGGAGCCCACTGGAAGTGGTTGTGTGTTGAGATCCTTGCAGGAGTGCTTGGAGCCCTCCAGTGGTGTGTGTGTCTAATTGAGGTGGCAACCTCAAGAAGTGGAGTTGATTGTCCAAATCATTGGCTATACCTAGGAGGCAAGATAAAGAGGTTTAGACCTTGGAGGTCTCATTAACATAAACCCCTACTAAGTGCCATTGGATGGACTTGAGTAGTTGAAGGGTTGAGTAGGACAAGTCACTCAAGAAGGTGTATTGGATCAAGCTCCAAGACTCTGCATCAGAGTGGTATCAAAGCCATTCTTTGAAAGATTTGGTGTATGTCAGATTGTGAAGAATCAGAAGCAAGTTCAATGCCTCCAAACGAAATGACTCCAGAAGCCATCCGGCATTTGGTGGCAGAGATGATAGAAGGATTGAAGGATGCAGAAGGAAGTAGATGAACCAGAGAGGTTAAGACAGAGAAGGGGAAGGTTAAGACAGAATGGGGTGATGAGATTGATGAAGAAGTGGAAGATGGAGAGGAACCAATAGCAATAGCCATGCCTCAAGACCAAAAGCTATTCTTGGATGCAGTCAAATCCATTTCCAAAGATAACTTGGATGGATTACCCACCTATGGAGGAAATATCAATGGAGAAGAGTTGTTAGATTGGATATAGGCCCTCAATAATCACTTTGATTATAAATAGGTAGCAAAGGAGAAAAGAGTAAATGTGGCCAAATCAAGATTGATAGGATCAGCATTAGTTTGATGGAATATAATGCAAGAAGAAATGATACAAGAAGGTAAGAAGAAGATAACTTCAAGGGAGAGTATGAAGATCAGACTTAAGGCTCGATTCCTTCTAGGGGATTATGAAGTTCAAATCCATAAGAGATTGCAAAATCTGAAACAAAGGGAGTTAGATGTCAATGCATACATTGAGGAATTCCACAAGCTCAGTTTGAGGGCTAGAAAGCATGAGAATGAAGTGGAGAAGTTGGCCAGGTACATGAATGGCCTTAGACAAAATATACAAGATGAGATAAGTATCCTCACACCAGAAAATGTCCATAAGTGTTTTCAGTTGGCCTTAAGGGCAGAGGAGAATATCAAGAGGAGAAGTGAAAAAAATAAAAAACATAGAGGAGGTAAGAATTTTAGAGGTAGAGGAACCTTTGGTAGGGGGCAGCAATCATCAAGAAATGAAGAGCAACAAAGCCAAGAAGGCAGTGGAGACTCTCAGAGAAGAGCATTCAAAGGATCTTATAGAGGAAGGAGCAATTTTAGGGGCAGGTTTGGAAACTCGGGAAGAGGAAACACAGTCTTCACCAGTAGGTGTTATCATTGCAATCAAGTTGGGCATACCATGAGTAAGTGCCCAGGAAAAGCCTCAAGTTCCTCAAGCTCTTACATGGGTGAAAGAAGGACTCAATTGGTGCAAGAGGAGGACATTCAAAGTGTGACTTCTTCAATCAGCAAGGCAAGGCCAGTGACAAATGGAGAAAACTTAATGATGAGAAGGGCAATGCTCAAGATACCCAAGCTCAAGAGCCACCACAGAGGAAAAGTTTGTTTAGGACCACTTGCAAGTCACATGGCAAGATTTTTAAGGTGATTGTAGATTCATGGTCCATTGAGAACATTGTCTCAGTTGAAATGGTGGATAAACTTAAACTAATAAGATTACCTCATCTCACTCCATACAAGGTATCATGGCTCAATTGGGGTCAACATGTCTTGGTTGATGAACAAGCATGGGTGGACTTTGAAATTGGTGAGTATAAGGACAAATAATTATGTGACATATTGCCTATGGATGATTGTCATTTGTTGTTGGGTCGTCCATGGCAATATGATGTGAGAGCTAGTCATGATGGAGAAAAGAACATCTATCTTATCACCAAGAATGGGAAGAAGTACCAAATGGATCCACTACCTGTTTCAAAGGAAGAAAAACAAATAGGATCAAGTGTGATGTTGATGAGTGGTAAAGATTATCTCAAAGTTTTGAAGCAAGAAGGTCATCAAGGCCATGCTATAGCATTGAAGCCTAGAGATGAAGCTAAGGCAGATCCAATGAGTGAAGTGCCTCAAGAGGTGCAAGGTCTACTCAAACAATATGCAGAAGTAATATGAGATGACATACCTGATTCTTTTCCTCCAATGAGAGATGTGAACCATCAAATAGACTTAATATCTAGGAAAATCTGCCAAACAAAGCTGCCTATAAAATGACACCTAGTCAAAATGAAGAGATCGCCAAACAAGTGCAAGAGCTCTTAGACAAAGGGTTTATCAAGAAGATTTTGAGTCCATGTAATGTTCCTACTGTGTTAGTGCCTAAAAAGGGAGGCAAATGGAGAATATGCACTAACTCCAGAGCAATCAATAAGATTACTATAAGGTACCGGTTTCCCATGCCAAGGATTGAGGACCTATTGGACAATCTAGGAGGTGCAAGCTACTTCATAAAGGTAGACATGAAGTCTAGTTATCATCATATCAGAATCAGACCTAGAAAAGAATGGAAGATAGCCTTTAGAACCAATGCAGACCTATATGAGTGGTTGGTGATGCCATTTGGCCTCACCAATGCACCCAGTACCTTCCAAAGGCTCATGAATGAAGTCTTAGTTGAATTTATTGGTAGATTTTTAATGTGTATCTTGATGACATTTTGATCTTCAAAAGGTCTAAGGAGGAGCACCTCAAGCATATGGAAATGGTCTTGAAGAAGTTGAAGGAGGCTCAACTCAAGATTAAGCTTGAAAAATGTGATTTTTTGAAAACAGAGCTTGTATACCTTGGTTTTGTTATTTCTCAAGGATGTTTAAAGATGGATCAAAGTAAGGTAGAAGCAATACTTAATTGGCCTATCCCCAGGGGCATAAGTGATGTTAGAATCTTTCATGGAATGGCATATTTTTATAGGAAATTTGCGAGAAACTTTAGCCATGTTTGTGCTCCTATTCTTAATACCATTAAAGGAGGGATTAAGTGTCACTTTAAGTGGATAGAGGAAGCCAATAAGGGGTTTGAAATGTTGAAACCCAAGATAGCAGAGCTGCCAACCCTTAGATTGCCTGATTTCAATCAATTGTTTACAGTAGAATGTGATGCAAGCCAAAGGGCAATAGGGGCAGTTTTAAGCCAAGAGAGTCATCCTATAGCTTTCTTCTCAGAAAATTTAAACAAAGATAAGAAAAGGTACTTCATATATGACTTGGAGTTTTATGCAATGTTTCAAGCATTAAAAAAGTGGCATCATTACCTGCTGCCCAAAGAATTTGTAGTCTTCGCTGACAACCATGCCCTTAGTTTCCTCAATGGGCAAGAGAAGTTGAACCAAAGACACCTAAAGTAGGTTGAGTACTTAAAATTCTATACATTCACTATCAAACACAAGAAAGGGACAGCCAACAAGGTAGTTGATGCACTAAGTAGGAGAGTTATGGCTATGTAGGAGATACAATTGCAAAGTGTGGGTTTGAGTGAGTTAAAAGACCTCTAAAAGGATGATAAGGATTTTGTAGAGATATATAGTGTTTGTTCTGATTTTTCTTACACCTCAAATGTCTCTTACTCAGAATACATTATATAGGAGGGTTTTTTGTTCAAAGGTCATCTTGTTAGCATACCTCAATGTTCTATGAGGCAAAATATTGTCCAAGAGAAGCATCAAGGAGGTCTAGGAGGTCATTTTGGCATTGATAAGAATTTGGAGCAGGTTGGTAGGTTTTATTATTGGCCCAAGTTGAAATCAGAAGTGAGAAGGTTTGTAAAGCAATGTACCATCTGCCAAAGAGAAAAAGGAACATCAAGTAATGTAGGTCTATATCAACCCTTGGTCATACCTCAGAGGCCTTGGGAATGTTTGAGCGTGGATTTTGTGTTAGGCTTGCCTAGGACTCCAAGGGGATTTGATAGTGTGTATGTGGTGGTAGATAGGTTCAGCAAAATGGAACATTTCATACCTTGCAAGAGCACCAATGATGCCACCTATATAGCAGGCCTCTTCTTCAAAGAGATAGTCAGAATTCATAGTCTTCCAATCAACATTGTTACTGATAGAGATGTGAAGTTTTTGAGCCACTTTAGGAGGACACTTTGGAGAAAGTTGGGCACCAAGTTATCCTTTTAATCTTCCTATCATCCTCAATTAGATGGTCAGACGAAGGTACTCAACTAGTCATTGGGTAACTTGTTAAGATGTCTTACAAAACAACATGGGCAAACTTGGGATCTAGTACTTGGATAGGAAAAATATGCATATAATGACTCAGTAAACCATAGCATAGGTAAAATTCCTTTTGAGATAGTGTATGGATTACATCCTAGGGTCATATTGGAGCTTGGAGATCTCAGTTTAGTGGAACCTAAGAGTGCACAAGGGGAAAAATTTGCAAAAGGTATTAAAGAAGTGCATGATAAGCTAAGGCAGTCCTCACAACAAAAATCCGAGTAGTATAAGGTTCAAGCTGATAAAACAAGGAGGAATGTACAATTTAAAGTGGGAAACTTAGTGCTATCATACCTAAGGAAGGAGAGACTTCCAAAAGGGCAACCTATCAAGCTCACAATAAAGAAAATTGGACCTATCAAGGTGGCACACAAGTATGGGCAGAATGCATATGAAGTTGAACTTCCTCCCACCTTGGGTATATCTCCTATCTTCAATGTATGTGATCTCTATCCATACAAGGGAGAGTCACCAACAAATCAGATGGACATGCCATCACCAGTTCATGAAGATTGGATAAAGGATTTTCCACCTAGTCAACCGGTTAAGTTGGAAACTATCTTGGATACCAAGATAGTAAAGAAGACAAGGAAAGGTGTCTACAAGAACTATCTTGTCAAGTGGGAATTGTTACCAAATTTAGATGTCATGTGGATGTCAGAGGTAGATATACTTCAACATGGAGTGGAGATTGCAAACCTTTTAACTCAAGGGACTTGATTTTTTGTCCCAAGAAAGTATGATGCAAGGCACCTAACACTCAAAGCATGAAAAATTCGTTTTATTTCAAGTTTGTGTGTTATCTTGTGATGTAATAATAGACCAACCATTTGAGACTCAGTAGAGCCATGGCTGAGTTGTCCAAGTTTTGGTTTGAGTCATTTGAGTTCAAGATGTTGTCAGCCTGAGAAGTGGGATGCTTAGGTAGTTCATGGGAGAATTACTCCAAATGATTGAATTCATGTAATAGGGGTCAATTGTGTGGCATTTAGGTCTTCTAGAGTGTTTGAGGACCTTCAGGAGTCTTGAAATGCATTAGAATGCAAAGTTGCATCTTGGAGTCTTGGAGGTTGCATATTTGGTTAAAGGCATTGAAAATTTGGTTGAACCAACTGAACCAAGAGCATAAAAGCCAAAATTCACTTCATTGTACAGGTTGGAGGATTGGAAATGCAAGAACAAGTTTTTGGATTGTGAAGCAATATTGTTTTCACCCGTTTTTACTGCTTTCACTTGATTTCATTGCTTGTACGGTCCAGTACAGACATGATTGTGTAAAAATCATTACAAAGAATGAGTGTAGATTGAATTTATTTTTCATTAAGTTTTCTTTGTAGGGTTTATTGTCTATAGTTGCAGAGATTTCTTCCATTCTTTGGCAACTAGGTGTAAAACCCTTGCAAGTAGGGTTTAGGACAAAATGGCTCTAACCTAAGCATTATTTGATGGCACCTGTTGAAATCATTAAGAACACTAGGTTAGGGTTTTTATATAGCTTTAGGGTAGGATTTGTGATTTTGCAGGCCCTTGAGGAGGAGAAACAATGAACCCCTAGGCTCACCGCTGGGAGTAGGTGAGTTAGGACAACAAAAAAGTGTGTTTTAAGAGATAATAGAGAATTGGCACATGGAAAAGTGTCATATGGTTGGAAAGCCCTGAGTGTGCCCTTGAATAATCCTAAATTTTTTGGAGTAGGAGATTTTACTAGTGAAGAGTTTCAGACCCATCTTTCAAAGTCACCCAGCGAGGCCTAAACCCTCAAAATAGTGCAGCATTGGAAACCCCACTTGTATGAATAATGCCAATTTTTCAATATTGTCTGTAACTTCCAAAAGGGTACTCTAATCCATAATTTATTTCTAGCCTTGTTTGGAAAGTTTGCAAACTAAGTCCCTAAAACCGCCAAGGGAGGGCTACTTCAATTAGGGATATTTGAGCCCGGTAAAGACCTAGAAAGGTTAGGAAGCTAAAGAGATGGGTTTGGTGATCCTAAAGCCTCAAAATACTTCAAAGACACCTGGTAGATGCATTGGGAGCCCACTGGAAGTGGTTGTGTGTTGAGATCCTTGTAGGAGTGCTTGGAGCCCTAGAGTGGTGTGTGTGTGATTGAGGTGGCAACCTCAAGAAGTGGAGTTGATTGTCCAAAATCATTGGCTATATCTAGGAGGCAAGACAAAGAGGTTCAGACCTTGGAGCTCTCATAAACATAAACCCCTACTAAGTGCCATTGGATGGACTTGAGTAGTTGAAGGGTTGAGTAGAACAAGTCACTTAAGAAGGTGTATTGGATCAAGCTCCAAGACTCTCTGCATCATTGTGCCTGGCAGACTCTTTTCCAATCAATGTGATGAGTTGAGACTTTGTCATATTTTTATCCTCAAAACTCTTGAGTTTTTGTTATCTTTTGGCTTGCATAGTAGTAGTGATGTATTGGAAGTTGACTATATGTATTCCATATGTTAAGCTTGAACTTATTAAATCATGTTTTATCTTTCCCAGTCTATTCCTACAGCCATGCCATTTATTCCTGCATCCATGTGATTTATTCTTGTTGCTATGTGGATTATTTAGGGAAATATCATATGTGAATTAATAGATGTGTTAATTAAATAAAATGCATATGTATGTCCTTGTATGTTATTTATGTTGTAGTGCAGGTAATAAATGATGTTGCGGTGGATATTCGCCTATCGTGTCTAATGAAGGGAAGGATACGTAAAAGATAACTGAAGATCAAACCATAGAAGACTTGAGCAAGCATAAGGAATGGTATAAGTGGAGAATTAAAGTGACACTACCAATGTCTAACCTCAGTGGGCATTGAATTTGCAAATACCCTCACAACATGCAAAGACGGTGGTTCAGTTTAGATCCATGTTTCCTGTAGCATATATCTAGTTATCTTCTTTATCGTTCTATCATCCCCCTCTTCTTCTGGGCGTGATTTGCGTGGTCCTTTGTAGTTAATTTGTTTTTAATAAAGAGCTCTTCTTCTTCTCAAAGTTAGTTAGACATAAGAGAGAAGAATAGAGAAGAGAATTTTTTATAAACATTCTTGAGTTTCTTTTCATATTAAAAAACTATGTAATCACTTTTAGAGAGCAATGAATAAAGTTATGTTATTCTGATATGTTAAGAGTTGTTTTTAGGAAGCCTTGTATCACTCATCCAAGGGGGGGCCACTTGGTGAGTAATCTTGTGCATTTGTTAAAATTAGTTTTCTTTCCTTAGCAGTGGTAGAAGTTCTTGTGTTGACTATTCCTACAGCCACTGGAAATAGATTCACTGACTGTTCCTGCAGCCAAGCTAGAACAGAGTAACAGAAACTTTTGTTTATCAGCATTGAATTTTTCCAGTATTGTTTTTATGAGTTTATGCAGAAGTCTTCATGTAGCATTTTCATAGTTTCCATTGTTGTTTACCTTTTTCCGCATAATGTTAGTTGTTGCAGTAATGCAAAATAGTTGTTGCAGGAACTTAGTGCATATATAGTGCAAACCCATTTCAAGTACTATGTCCCTGGGCTGACAATCAAATGAACACTAGCTATGGAAATAGTGACTTTACCAAATGAATGTCCAAACTTTGGATTGAGACTTCAATTAGAGTTATTATTCTTATTGTTGGATTGAACATTTTTTGCGTCATTGTCGGGGATGATGTCAAACTAGGAACCTATCATGGTTATTATCTTTTCAGTTTTCAATTAATTGTTTTTCTTTTGGTATAGAAGATTGTTCAAAAAAAATTTATGAATCTGCACGCATAGACGAAGAAGAGATGTTCTAGGTAGATTTCTGCCCAATCATCCTAATCATGCAGAAAATAATTCCTCAGATATAAATCCTTTTGTTGAACTTTATCAAACCCCAGAGAATTTGAATCACCCTAAATCTAAATTCCCAGAAGGTAGTCTTCATTTCCTCTTTGGACCTCAAGAAGAAGAATTTCATACAGTAACAACCCCCACAAGTCCAATGCAAGGAAATCCACCTCCTAGTGGAAATAATCCACCACCACAACCAGACCCAACATTTCAGTTCCCCATATATGATCAGCATGATAATGCCAATCTCAAGAACATTCTAGCTTTTTCTCTCACAAAATTCCATGGATTGGTGAAAAAGGACCCAGACACATTTTTGTTTGAGTTTGATGTTCTCTATAGGAGTTTTGACTATACTATAGATGCCCATAGACTCAATTTTTTTCCTGCCACCTTGAAGGAGTCATCCTTGAGATGGTTTATGAGCTTTGGTAGTAGCACAATCAATACATGGGATGAGATGAAATGGTTGTTTCTTGCAAAATACAAATATTATTGTAGAGGCACTGATCATCATGGGGATAATATCTTTAGAATGACACAAAAAGAAGATGAGAGCCTTAAAGATTATCTGGAGAGGTTTTTGTTTAGTGTCAAAAAGTCCAAACATAGTACTCTCAATGAAGATTCCCTCAAGTTGATATTTTTGAGGGGAATCAGTGATGAATGCACTGATTCTTTGGATCTTATGGGAGGAGGTGACATTACACAGTCCAATTGGGCTGAAATAGGACAAATTTGTAAGAAGTATTCCAGATCTGCTTCTAAGAAGAATAGGCGTTTCAAGCCAGGAGCACCATTATCGGCAGATGGTACTGGAGTTTCTAGATTGGAACTTAGCCATTTATTGAAGGACTTTAAGGAGGAAATTATAAATAATATGACTACCCAGTTGGATACACTTGCAGCAAAGAAGAAGCACGAAGAATCTGATGCATTTATTGCAGAATTTTGCCCTCATTGTAGACAGCGAAAAAAGATTGCCGATGCAAAATGGTTGCAAATGTGGAAGTTCCTGACTTCAAGCCAATACAAGGTGAGGATGAGAAAGTCTTCTACATTTCTCAAAGAAGGCCAAATTTCCAAAGACAAGGTATGCCTTTGGATCCACTTTCTTTTTCTAGTTATAGTGGAAATTCTTATGTGCCAAATAATCAATGGCAACCACCTTATGCTCACAATCTTGGTAATTATCAAAACGGGTATGGATCTCAAGCCCAAGGGCAGTATTTTGGTAATCAAATGCCACAGTGGTAGTAGCCACAAGGGAATTGGTATCCACCTCAAAGCCAAGGAAGTCATTTTCAAGGGAATTGGCAACCTACTTCTCAATGGAGAGGGAGTCAGCCATGGAATCCCCAATCTTCTGGTTATCAACATCCTATTTAGCCATAGCCTCCTACAATAATGCCTCCTCCTACAGCCACTACAATCCCACCTAAGCCAACGCAGTTGCCTACTCAACCACTACCAAATCCTAATATTAAACCTCAGCAATAACAACAACAAGCTTATTCAGCAGATTTTAATCAATACCCAGCCTATTCTCTATCTCTAAGCAATATTCACCTCCAATCTGGGATAAAACTCCCTAATCCATCTCCTCCAGTTATCACTGAGGTACAAGAAGAGCAAGAAACCTCTTATCCAATAGATGCAATACCTTAGAAGAAGATATTACCACCATTTCCCCAGAGATTACAAGTAAAGGAAGTTCCCACAGAACAGGAGCCAGGCTTTGATATTATAGATCAACTGAAGCATATTTGTGTTAAAATTTCATTGTTGCAAGCAATAAAATATGTTCCCATATATGGTAAGGCACTAAGAGAAGCATGTCTAAAAAAACCTGGCAGAAAGAAGAAGGATCCACAAACAATGCATGTTATGGGTCAACTGGTAGATATTATGTTAGGCAAGGTTGCAATTCCAAAATATTCTGATCCAGGTAGTCCTGTTGTAAGTATAGTCATTAATGGCAACCAGATAAGAAATGTTTTAATTGATTTAGGGGCAGCCATTAATGTGATGACAAGAGAAGTAATGAACAAGCTTGAAATCAAGAGTTTAAGGCCTACACCCATAGTTATGCAACTTGTTGATAACTCTACAGTGAGACTTGATGGTATAATTGAAGATGTACTAGTTATTTTGGATTCCTGGGAATATCCTACAAACTTTATGATTCTATCTCCAAAGGCACCATTGGGAGGATATCCAGTGATTTTGGGAAGACCTTGGTTTGCCACAACTGATGCATATATTGGATGTAGATCAGGGGATATGACTATTTCAGATGGGAATTCTACAAAAATATTAGCCTTGTATTCTCCTGCACAACCCCAACTTGATCAACAAGTCGTTTGGCCTATTTTGGGAGAGGAATCTGAGGGAGATGACTCTATTAATCACCTTATGATGATTAATTGAGGTTCATTCATGAAATTACATGATGAAGACTCAATTCTTTATAAAATTTTGATAAATGAGTTGATACAAGACTAGCAATTGCATGAGTTGGTTCCAAATATTGCAGGTTTGGACTTTCCTGCAGCCACTGATATATTGCATACTTTGTTGCCACAGGAAGTATCTTCTTCTCATTTTTGATATGAACTAGATTGATCTTACTATCAAGATAGAAGTTGATTTGAATAAATGTTTGAATATCAATAGAG
Source organism: Cryptomeria japonica (assembly GCF_030272615.1). NCBI lineage: Eukaryota > Viridiplantae > Streptophyta > Pinopsida > Cupressales > Cupressaceae > Cryptomeria > Cryptomeria japonica. The sequence goes on from NC_081407.1 coordinate 976,115,766, forward strand.
ATCTTTCATATACTCAAGAAGAGGCCCTTGTGGACTTGCTGAAATATCATAAAAATGCTTTTGCATGGGATTACAAGGATATGCATGGGATAGATCCAATAGTTTGCACCCATTGTATCTATATAAAAGAAGAGTGTTGCCCACTCAAACAGCCTCATAGAAGAATCAATCCTACCTTAAAAGAGATAGTTAAAGAAGAATTGCAGAAGTTGTTAAAGGTTGGGTTTATCTATCCTATCTCTGATAGCCAATGGGTATCACCTTTGTTCATAGTCCCTAAGAAAGGAGTAAAATGGAGGGTATGTGTTGATTATAGAGCCCTGAACTTAGCAACAAGAAAGGATCATTTTCCATTACCATTTGTGGATCAGGTATTGGATTCCTTGGCTGGTAAGAGATACTTTTCATTCCTTGATGGATTCAGTGGTTACAATCAGATTCAAATAGCCCCAGAGGATCAAGAGAAGATAACATTTACTTGTCCTTGGGGCACATATGCATATTATTTTCTTCCTTTTAGATTGTGTAATTCTCCAGCCACTTTTCAAAGAGCAATGATCAGTATCTTTTTTGATATTTCTCAAGACATCATGGAAATCTATATGGCTGACTTTACAACTTATGGTTCTGAATTTGAACAAGCATTAGGGAACCTTAAAAAAGTTTTGCAGTGATGTGAGGACTATAGTTTGTCATTAAATAGTGAGAAATGCTTCATCATGATGTAGGAAGTAATAGTCCTTGGTCATCATATCTCTGTAAGAGGAATACAGGTGGATCCAGCAAAGATTGAAGTCATTCAGAATATCAATGCCCTTGTGAAGCAAAAGGATGTAAGAAGTTTCCTTGGTCATGTTGGATACTACAGAAGGTTTATCAAAGATTTTAGCAAAATTGCAAGTCCCTTATATTCACTACTTACCAAGGATATAGAATTTAAATGGACCTCTGCATGCAATGAAGCTTTCTTAAAGCTTAAGCATGTCTTGACTCAAGCACCAGTTCTTAAAGGTCCAAATTGGTCTTTACCATTTCAAATCCATACCGATGCATCTAATTATGCAATAGGGGTAGTGTTAGGATAGAAGGTTGACAAATTGGAAAATACAATATATTATGTTAGCAAGAACTTACAGGGACCTGAGTTGATTTACACAGTAACTGAAAAGGAACTATTAGTTGTTAATATATGCACTCAACAAATTCAGGCACTATATTACAGGATATCCCATATTTGTGCATACAGATCATACTGCAATCAGATATCTTATGAATAAGCCTTCAATTACTAGTAGATTGGCTCGCTGGTTATTGTTGATGCAATAATTTGATATCACATTTGTTGATAAACTAGGGAAGTCTAGGGAAGTCTAATGTGGTTGCAGACTATCTTTCAAGACTTCAATTACAAGAAGATTCTACAGTGATAGATGATGCTTTTCCAGATGAACATTTATTTATTATCCAAGCTCATACTCCCTATTATGCTGATATTGCCAATTATTTAGCTATTGCTAAAATGCCAATTCATTTCTCTCCTAAAGAAAGAAGATTGTTAGTTGAAAAAAGTTTTAACTTCTCATGGATTGTTGATTGTTTGTTTTATACTGGGCCTGACCAAGTCATGAGAAGATGTGTGAGAGAAGATGAAACATATGATATCCTACATGCATGTCATGATGAGCCATGCGGAGGACATTTTGTTGCCAAAATAACAACACTCAAAGTACTAAATACAGGATACTATTGGCCCACATTACACAAGGATGCAACATAGTATACAAAGAAATGTGACAGATGCCAACATATGGGAAGACCTACAAAATCTGATGAGATGACATTATATCCACAAATATCAATAGCACCATTTGATAAATGGGGTTTAGATTTTGTTGGCCCAATTGATCCACCTTCTAATGGCAAATCCTACACTTTGGTATGTACATACTATGTAACAAAATGGGTGGAAGCTCATGCCATGACACATGCAAGAGATAATAAGGTGGTTGAGTTTCTTTATTAAAAAATATTTACAAGATATGGAGTACCAAGAGAGATTGTCTCAGACCGGGGATCTCAATTTACTTCAACATTGATAGCAGCTTTGGTCAATGAATACAATATAAGGCATAGAAAATCAACTTCATATCATCCACAAGCTAATGGACAGGTATAAGTTACCAATAGGGAGCTTGAAGCTATTCTTACCAAAATAGTATCTATTCATAAAAAAGACTGGTCTCATAGGATTTTAGAAGCAATTTGGGCATACAGAACAACTTGGAAAACACCAATTGGTTTTACACCTTTTGAGATGGTTTATGGAAAAACAGCAATGATGCCTATTGAATTTGAGCATAAAACTCTGAGGATAGCTTTGCATTTAAATATGGCATTGTCTGCAGCATAGAAAGAATGTATTTAGCAATTGAATGCTCTAGATGAATGGAGGAAAATAGTTGTCCAGCAGACAAAACTGATTCAAAATCAGAGAGCAAAGTGGCATGATAAGTATATAAAAGAGAAGAAGTTCAAAGCAGGTGACTGGGCACTACTATATGAATCCAGATATAAAGATGCTATGGGGAAGTTGTAAACCAGGTGGTTAGGTCCATATGAGATAGAAGAAATTTTCAATAATGGAGTTGTGCGTTTGACCACAATTGATCTTGTTCGGTTTAAGATTTTGGTGAATGGTCACCGACTGCATCTGTATCATAAGTCGGCCACTAAAGAAGAGTTCCTGCAGCAATTAACAAGGTTCCTACAGCAATTGATAAGGATCCTGCAGCAACTGATCAGCTTCCTGCTGCAATTGAGGAAAGTAATAAAGGTAAGGTTCCTGCAACCACTGCAGTGAACATGCTCACTGCTTCATAGTTCTTCAAGCATCATTTCACAATAAATATTTCCATATCTTATGGGAATATTCTTCTCCATAAATAAAATTACATCCACATCATTCCATCCCACTTTCTTATCTGTCATTTTACTTCATTCTGCCATCATTTTTGTACGACTGTAGATATGTACATATTGTGTTTTGTTTTAATTACGCATTTATTATTCATTATGATTATGTCTTTTTAAATCTACTACACTCCCTGAAATCTCGTTCTCTTGTGTGGACATGTGCTAGGCTAAGTTAGGGGGGTGTTTTATGGTTCGGTTTCCAAAGTTAGAGATTATCTGCCCTTTTTGGTACTTAGAATTGATTGTTTGCCATCATTGTTTAACAAGTTATTATTTCACGAAAGGAAATAATAAATTTTACCGCCGAAATTGAGATATGTATGGAATTTTCAATTTAGTAAGTATGTCGATGTTTTGGTTCTTTGTTTCTTAGCTGCAGAGTGTTCTATACTAGTAGAGTAAGAGATGGGTGGTGATCTAATTCGCCATGAGCCAACAATTCATGAGGTGTTGTTGTAGGATGCTCTTTGTGAGCATCATTTTAGACACCATGGCTAGCTGGATTACTTTTTTAAAATCAAAGACTTTAATGAAGAAATAGTTGCAGAATTTATGCATTCCTTTAATGAAGTAGAAGCTACAGTTAAAGGTTTAAGGGTTATTTCCATGGAGAAGCAAATAGCAGAAGTAATAGGGTTGTTGTAGGAAGGGGAACTATTTTCATAATCAAAAGACGCAAGGAGCGCCAGAGCAGAGTTCACAATTCCCACAGATGGACCTCTAATGGTGGATAAGCAAGGAACTAGAAGGGTTTCCCTGCCAGTACAGTAGCCTCAGGTAGCTTTGTATGTCATGAAATACATTACTTGTGAAGGGAGATATTCAAATATACATTCACCGCATTTTAAATTACTTAGTCATTTACGGCATGGTCGAAGGGTGAATGTCCCTAATTTTCTATACCACCTCATTTCTACAAGCGCTAAGGAGACACAAAAAAATGAAAATCGTTCTATTAGTCATATGTCCCTGTTGAAGATGCTCCTGTTGTAGAGAATATGTCGGTTGAAGAAGGAAATGTTGCAAAACCCTCTTCTCCCATAGTTGTTGCGGAGGATGATTTGCTTGTTGTTGAAGGAGCTGCGGTTAATATGGAAGAAGAGATGGGTGAAGCAAATATGGAACAACCCTCTACCTCTCTTCAAAGAGAGTCACCAATTTCTAGGAGAAAAGGGAAGGAGTTGGAAAGGAATGAAACAAATGAAGAACCCATAGTCCAGTCACAGGCAACTCAAATTTCTCCTGCAGCCAAGAGATGTAGGACAAAAAGAAAAACTCCTGCAACAATTGAAACCATTCTTGTAGCCACTCTAAAAGTTTATGTGAGAAGAACACGAAGTAGGACCCAGAAGGCTCATCCAGCAAGTGATCCAAAAGAGGTTATTGCAGTGGAAACATCAGAAGAAGGAAGCCCTGCGGATATTGAAATACAAGAAGAAGGAAGCCTTGCGGATGCTAAAATCCAAGTAGAAGTTGATGAGGATAGATTGTCAAATCTTGCTTTTGTGGCACAATAGCTTGAGGAGGTTAATGAAGAAATTTCACAGCAGCCTGAAGAAATTATTGAAGAAAATCCAAAGCAGTTTGAAGAGACTGTTGGAGACACTTCACATCAGTTTGAGGAAAATGTTGGAGAGATGTTAGCACAGATTGAGGAATTTATTGAAGAAATCCCACGGCCTAAGGTAACACTTATTAGACCTCCTTCATCCTTAAGTAGTTTATCCATTGCTTTAACATTTTATAGACAATGAGAAATAGAGAGGGCTAGGTTGCAAGGGATTATTGATAAACAACAAAAAGAAATCGAAATGAGGGATAACAAAATTGAGGAATTAGAGGCTAAGGTTGAAACAATTTCTAGTATGGTCCCCGAATTGATGCAAAGTAGGGCACCTCCAAGGGTTTATTCTGTGCATTTGAAGGAGGGGTATTTAAATTTCAGATTGAACCGCATTGTTAGGGACCTTAGCCCCTCTTTAGAGACCCCTGAAGAATTCTTTTATGATTACCAGACCTCTCCACCAGCTGTGAAGAATTTGCTATGTGAATTTTATTTACATAACTATGTTGTACCCTCAGATAGTGAGTGGAACCCTTTATTATATATTGGGGATATCCATATCAAATCTTTAATGTCATGGATCCAGAATGAGATCAGCATGGCGACACAAGCCAGAGCATATAAAGATTTAGAGTTTGATTGTCCATTGCCATTAAGGAGAGAATCAAAAGAACCAAGAGTTCTTTATTATAAATGGCAAAAATTACTAGTAAGGGATGATGTTAGAAAACTAGTACTTTCAATGAGAGAAGAAATCTATCAGGCATAGGCATATGAGCATCTAGTTCAGACTGACAGAGCAGCTACAATAGATGGGTTAACTCAATGCTGGAATAACTTACCAGATCAATTATAGCAGGGGGAACCTTATTCACTACAAAATTTTCAAGCAACTATACAAAGGGCCCCCAGATATATACAACTAGGCAGAGAGAAAACCAACAACTAGCTACCACTGATCTTGCAGCCTCCTATTCTCATGTGGCCACTATTGGGATGTCGGCCTATGGATCAGCCCTATGATGCAGTCACAGAAGAATCAACCAGATGGTCCAGGATGTAAAAAATGAAGGGATTTTATTGGAATTTGGCTTTAGGAGAAATAGGTCAAGGAACCATTGGTGATCTAAGAGTTAGTGCAAGAGTTAGAAATTTTCCTTTCGTTGTAGGATCAGCAAGCTCTTAAAGTTGGGGGACATGATGAGTTGAGACTTTGTCATATTTTTATCCTCATAACTCTTGAGTTTTTATTATCTTTTGGTTTGCATAGTATTAGTGATGTATTGGAAGTTGACTATATGTATTCCATATGTTAAGCTTGAAATTATTAAATCATGCTTTATCTTTGCCAGTCTATTCATGCAACCATGCCATTTATTCCTGCAACCATGTGATTTATTCCTGTTGCCATGCGGATTATTTAGGGCAATATCATATGTGAATTAATAGATGTTTTAATTAAATAAAATGCATATGTATGTCCTTGTATGTTATTTATGTTGTAGTGCAGGTAATAAATGATGTTGCGGTGGATATTCGCCTATCGCCCCTAATGAAGGGAAGGATACATAAGAGATAACTGAAGATCGAATCGTAGAAGAGCTAAGCAAGCATAAGGAACGGCATAAGTAGAGCATTCAAGTGACACTGCCAATTTCTAACTTCAGTGGGCATTGAATTTGCAAATACCGTCACGGCATGCAAAGACTATGTTTCGGTTTAGATCCACGTTTCCTGTAGCATAGCTCCAGTTATCTTCTTTATCGGTCTATCATCCACCTATTCTTTTGGGCGTGATTTGTGTGGTCCTTTGTAGTTAATTTGTTTTTAATAAAGAGCTCTTCTTCTTCTCAAAGTTAGTTAGACATAAGAGAGAAGAATAGAGCAGAGGATTTTTTATAAACATTCTTGAGTTTCTTTTCATATTAAAAAACTATGTAATCACTTTCAGAAAGCAATGAATAAAGTTATGTTATCCTAATCTGTTAAGAGTTGTTTTCGGGAAGCCTCGTATCACTCATCCAAGGGGGCCCACTTGGTGAGTGATCCTGTGCATTTGTTAAAATTATTTTTTTTTCCTTAGCAGTGGTAGAAGTTCTTGTGTTGACTATTCCTGCAACCACTGGAAACAAATCCATTGATTGTTCTTGCAGCCAAGCCAAAATAGAGTAACAGTAACTTCTATTTATCAGCATTGAATTTGTCCAGTATTGTTTTTATGACTTTATGCAGAAGTCTTCATGTAGCCTTTTCATTGTTTCTATTCTTGTTTACCTTTTTCCGCATAATGTTAGTTGTTGCAGCAATGCAGAATAGCTGTTGCAAGAACTTAGTGCATATATAGTGCAGACCCATTTCAAGTACTACGTCCCTAGGTTGACAATCAAATGAACACTAGCTATGGAAATAGTGACTTTACCAAATGAATGTCCAAACTTCAGATTGAGACTTCAATTAGAGTTATTATTTTATTGTTGATTTGAACACAATTTCCACAAAGAGAATACTGCAAAGAAGTTATGGACTAAGCTTGGTGAGATGTATCAAGCCAAATATTTATTAAATTAGATTTTCATGAGGAATAAATTATATTCCTTAAAGATGGAAGAGGGTGGATGAATTATAGATTACTTGGAAGAATTTAATATTTTGGTGGCTCAATTGGTATCTATTGATGTTCAAATGGATGAAGAGGAGAAATGTCAGATCTTGCTTTGTTCTTTGCCTAATTCATGGGATTCTCTTGTTATGGCTATCAGTAGTACTTCTATTGTTTTGAAGTCTAAAGATGTGGTAGGTTCCCTACTTGGTGAAGAGATGTGATGGAAGGTATCCATCAATTTGAAGGAAGACCTAACTGTTTGTGGAAGGTCTAAGGAAAAAAGCAAGAATAATGAGAAGTACAATAAGTCCAAATCCAAAGGGAGATCCAAATCTCCTGGAAAGTCAAAATTCATATGCTAGAATTTTTGGTAAACTAGGTCACATTCATAAGGATTGCAAAGAAGAAGAGAAGAAGAAAAAGAATAAGTTTAATTCTTATTCTGAGTCTGAGAAGGAAGATTGTGATGCATTCATTGTAGCTTTGGCTACTCATGCAGGTAATGATGCATGGTTAATTGACTCAGGTGCATTTTTTCATATGACTTCTAATAAAGATTGAGTTTTTTAATAAGAAGAGTTTAATGGAGGGAAGGTGTACTTGGGTGATGATTCACATTTAGATATGATTGTTTGAGGTAAAGTTAGGATCAAGTTTCCTGATGGTAGAATAAAAATGATTAGTGGTGTGTTGCATGTCCCTGGCTTAAAACAAAATTTATTATCTCTGAGAAAACTGATAGATGTGGGTGTGTAGATAGTCTTTTCTGATGTAGGATGTAAGATGATTAAGGGTGCTATGGTGATTGCTAGAGGTGTCAGGTTCAACACTTTGTATAACCTAGAGGCATACATTGTTGAATGTAATAGAAAAAAGTAAATATGTGGATACTTCATCGAAAGATTTGAGGGTTTCATCTTCAGCGGATGGACATTGCTTTTGGGTAACTAAGGGTGCTCTTTCTTCTAAAGCAAATCTATTTGTAGAGAATAATATGTTATGACATCAGAGACTTTGCCACATTGGAGAAAAGGGTCTAAGGACCTTGAAAAATAAAAACCTTGTTGAAGGTTTGAATGACTGTAATCTTGACTTTGATTTCTGTGAGCATTGCATTTATGGAAAATAAAATCATGTTCAGTTTTACTCAAGTTCTTATAAATCTTGTGGTGTTTTGGATCTTATTCATTTTGATGTGTTTGGTCTTGTAGATGTTCCTTTGATTGGAAAATCCACATATTATGTTTCAATTATTGATGATTTTAGTAGCACATGGGTATATTTTTTAAAGAGTAAACCTGAAGTTTTCAGTCGATTTAAAGAATTTAAAGAAAACGTTGAGTTGCAGACTAGAAAGAAAATTAAATATTTGAGGACTAAAAAGGGCGATGAATTTTGCCCTAAAGAATTTGGCAGATTCTATAAAGATTGTGGCATTGGTGCAGGAGCACCTAGGACTTATTAGCTTTCACAATTTTGGCTTGTACTAACCCTAGCCAAGTTAGTAGTGAATAAGGACTCCAGGAGGGGCCAAGAGTTAGTATTTTGTGTCAATGTAGGCCTAGGTTGATTTCATTCTTCTTAGGTTTACATTTTTGTGTAAATAGTGAGTTTGAGTAGCCAATTGACCTTTTTTGATGGTCAAAAGAGTCAAAAATGGGTATAAGCATTAGGGAGGGATAAATTGGTATTAGGAAAGTTTAAAAATTTATTTTTTATGACTTGGAATAGGTCTTGTAGGTTGGAAAGACCAAAAGTGCAAAAGTTGCAGAGTTGCAAAAAGTTGTCATGACAACTTTTGTCCTGAATTGGTTAGCGTTGGAATTAGGGATTGTTTAACACCCTAGGAGGACTCCACACATGGGAAACCTATATGCACCCTCTCTTGCATGTTTACCAAGGTTGGAGAAGTTGGAGAAGTGTGTGATGTAAGTTCAACAACTGAAACTACTCATTTTCAGTCTTGTTGGCTGCATTTTGGCTTGATTTTACTTATTTTGCAATTGAATATGGATTGAATCCATTGATCCAGAAATGGATTGAGTTAATCATGTGTTTTATTGAGTTTTGGGTTCAATTTAGAGTCTTGTAAATACTGTTCATTGGTGTTTTCTTGTTCAAGTTTACAAACAGCCAGTTTTGGCTTGTAAATGGCAATTTTCTTGTAAATATGGTTGCCCCATGAGTTCCACACGTGCTTCCATCACGGCTTGTTGGGACATGATGGGAAAACCTCTTTATAGTGTACATATGTAGGTTCAAGTGCTAGAGGGGATTTTAAGTATGACTGTCACCTTATTCTAGGTGAGTCCAAGAGCAACCCGGCTAGAGGAAATAAGGTGAAAACGAAGTGCTAAGTGCAGGGGTGTGTGCCAAATCACCATTTCAGAGTTTGGAGGGGTCCATGGAGTTGGGGTAGAATTTTCCATGTAGGGAGAAGCTTTGAAAAATCATTTTGATGCCAAAACCCCAACTTGTTCATTCACTACCGGTTAAAGGCCTTGTAAACCCTTCAAAACCCTCATTTTGGGGTTCATACATTGTACGGAAAAATGAGGGACCAAAACCATAAAAATCCTTTAGGTTTAGGTGTATCTTTGAAGAAAATTCAAACTTATTTTGGGGTCCTTTGAATCGTTTTCACCCAAGCCCTAGAAAACCGGATTTGGAGGCCTAATTAGTTATAATTCCTTGTAGCCCTTTTCTAGACAAGATTTTGAAATCGGTAAGAAACCTAATGATTGCAAGACACTAATGGACCTCAAATGCATAAAAAACATGTCAGTAGACACCTTCACACCTTTGCAACATCTTGCAATGATAGGAGGTCATTTTGACAACTTGAAGCCAAGAAGCCATAATTGAGCACCTGAGAAGCACTTTGAATTGGTAGGGTTCCTAGCCAAAACACTTGAAGCAAACACTTTAGAAAGAACAAGAATCGATCCCTAGAAGAGATTGAGGAGGACTTGAAGGTTTAGAGAGCAACTAGGCCTTGTGAGTTGGTGCAATTGAGCAACACTAGCTAGGTGAAGTGTTGAGCACCCTAGGTAAACCCCATCAAATTGGTATCAGAGCCTATAAAATTTGGGCTAAGTGAGTAGATGTCCTCAGTGGAATCTATAGGAGACAACAACATGGTGACCAATGTAGAGTTGGCAATGAAAGTGGATGATCAGGTGGAAGAAGCATAAGGGAAGGGTAAAGAAGTGTCTGAGATAGACAACATACCTGAACCTGATCCTATCCTAGAGCAAGAACCATTCTTGAAGGCATTGAAGGCCTTGAGTGGAAAATCACTGGAAGGATTGCCATTGTTCACTAGTAAGATGGAAGCAGAAGTAGTCCTAGAATGGATAGAAGGCATGGAGAACCATTTTGAATGTGAAGGCATAACTGAAGCCCTGAGAGTCAAGGTAGCCAAGTCAAGGATGAGAGGAAGAAGATGGGCAAGATGAAAGAAATAAAATGGGAAAAGAACCCATCTCTTCTTGCAAAGGGATGTTAGTCAAAATCAAAGAAGTCTACCTCCCTGATGACTATGAATTGCAAATTCATAGGAAGAGGCAAAAATTAAGACAAAAAGATCTTGATGTTAGTAGCTATATGGAGGAGTTTCACAAACTTAGCCGTAGATCTCATGCGGTGGAAGAAGAGAGTCTCAAGGTTACTAGGTACCTAAATGGTCTATGGTGGAACATCCAAGAAGAAATCAGTTTAATGAGCCCAAAAGTAGTCCATCAAACCTATCAACTTGCCCTTAAGGTGGAGGAAAAACTAAAATGAAGACATGACTCAAGCAATAATAGGGGCAGTGGTAGAGGAAAAGACAATAGAGGCCATAGAGGAGGCTTTGGAGGAAGAAGTTCTGAACAAAGAACACAAGGAGAGTCTAAACTCATTGAGCAGAAAGATGGTGGCAGCAATAAAGGAGGATTCAATAGAGGAAGGGGATCCAATAATGGTTTCAGAGGAAGATCTAGTGGCCAAGGTAGAGGTTCCTCATATTTTGCAACAATGAAGTGTTACCATTGTAACCAACTTGGTCATCCAGCATATAGGTGTCCTGAGAAGGTATCATCATCACATGGTGGTGAAAGAAGAGTGAGTTATCTCCAAAAAGAGTCTTCAAGTAGCAAGACTTCAGAAGTTGCCTTAGAGTCAGAGCTAGGTGACAACTTGATGATAAGGAGAACATTGATCAAAGAACCAGACAGAGAAGAGCCAAGCCAAAGAAGGTCCTTATTTAGGATCAAATGCAAGATTATGGACAAAGTGTGCAAGGTGATTATTGATTCAAGGTCTACAGACAACATTGTGTCAGAAGAGGCAGTGAGCAAGCTCAAATTACAAATTATGCCTCACAACAATCCCTATAGAGTCACTTGGTTGAACAAAGGCCAACATGTCCTAGTCAATGAGCAAGCATGGGTGGATTTTACCATTGGAAGGTATAAGGACAAGGTATTATGTGATGTCCTACCCATGGATGCATGCCATCTTCTATTGGGAAGACCATGGAAATTTGATAGACAAGCTAACCATGATGGAGCCAAGAATGCATACTCATTCAAGAAAGATGGAGTCACATTCAAGATTCAGTCTATCCTTGAGGAAGGTGAAAAGAGGACAGCAGGTCCTAATGTTCTTTTGGTGAGTGAAAAATAGTTCTTAAAGACACTTGAGGAAGGTGAGGGTATAGGATTTGCACTTGTGATGAAGCCCAAAGAAGAAGAAAAGAAAGAGTAGCAAGATTTGTCATTAGATGTGCAAGATTTGTTGAAGAAATTAAAGGCATGGTAAGTGAAGGATAGCCAGCCACCTTACCTCCTAAAAGAACCATAAGCCATCAAATAGACTTCATTCCTGGAGCATCCTTGCCTAATAAGGCAGCTTATAAAATGACTCCTCAACAAAACGTTGAAATAGCCAAGCAAATTCAAGAGCTCTTAGACCAAGGCCTAATTAGGAAACATATTAGCCCTTGTGTTGTCCCTACCGTGTTAGCACCAAAAAAAGGTGGTACTTGGAGATTATGTACTAATTCTAGAGCTATAAATAGGATCACCATTAGATATAGGTTCCCTTCATGAGACTCATGAGACCCTTCATGAGACTCATGAATGAGGTGATAAAGGACTTCATAGGTAAATTTGTGGTAGTATATCTTGATGATATTCTCATTTTCAGTAAAGATAGGGCAGATCACATTAATCATTTGCAAGATGTATTACAAAGATTGTATGATGAAAAGCTAACCATGAATTTGGATAAGTGTTAGTTTGTCAAGTAGGATTTGGTTTACCTTGGGTTTGTGTTGTCTCAAGAAAACCTCAAGATGGATCCAAGCAAGGTTGAAGACATTGTAAATTGGCCTACTCCTAAGACAACAACATAGGTGAGAAGATTCCATGGACTAGCTCAGTACTACAGGAAGTTTATTAGGCAGTTCAATGCTATATGTGCACCCATGTTAGACACCATTAGAGGTGGAGTAAAGGCAAATTTTCAATGGGGTGAAGCAGCAAACAAAGGTTTTGAAACCTTGAAGGAGAAGATAGCTACCCAACTGGTGCTAGTGTTGCCTAGTTTTGAGAAACTTTTCATTGTAGAAAGTGATGCAAGCAATATTGCAGTAGGTGTTGTCCTAAGCCAAGAAGAAAGACCAGTATCTTTCCATAGTGAGAAGCTAAGTGATTCCAAGAAGAAGTACTCCTCTTATGATCTTGAGTTGTATTCTTTAGTGTGGGCATTGAGGAAGTGGAGACACTATCTCCTCCCTAAAGAATTTGTGGTCTATACGGACAACCAAGCCTTGATTTTCCTAAACTCACAAGATAAACTCGGTCATAAACACATGAAATGAGTGGAGTATATGCAGTCCTATACATTCACCATTAAGCACAAGAAAGGGCAGTTATACAAGGTAGCTGAGAACACAAGCAAACTCAAACAAAAATTTGATGAAAAGAGAAAGAACCTACAATTTCAAGTGGGGGATCTTGTCATGGTGCACTTGAACAAAGCAAGGCTACAAAAAGGAGTGCCAAACAAGTTACAAATGAGGAGGATAGGTCCATGTGCCATTCTAGCCAAATATGGAGAAAATGCCTGCAAGGTGGATCTACCTAGTGACATAGGCTTGTCACCGGTTTTCAATATAGTAGACTTAGTTACATACAAGGGACTAGTTCAAGGTTTAGATTGTAGTCACTCAGAGGTTTCAGTTGATGTCAACAACCTTCAATTACCAGCCAAACCAAATCCAAAGGCCGAGAAGGTGTTGAGTTCAAGGGTCGCCAAGAAGACAAGGCATCAAGTCTATTGGGAGCACCTAATCAAATGGCAAGGTATCGATGATGCTGAAGCTACATGGGTGATGGAGAAAAAATTTCATAAGCTTGGAATTGATTAAAATATGATTCCCAAAGAGGTGACATGATCTTCTTTTGTTTGGGAGAATGGTGCAGGAGAACCTAGGAATTAGGCAAATTAGCTTTCACAATTTTGGCTTGTACTGACCCTAGCCAAGTCATTAGTGAATAAGGACTCTAGGAGGATCCAAGGGTTAGTATTTTGTGTCAATGTAGGCCTAGGTTGAGTTCATTCTTCTTAGGTTTGCATTTTTGTGTAAATAGTGAGTTTGAGTTGCCAATTGACCTTTTTTGATGGTCAAAAGTGTCAAAAATTGCTATAATAATTAGGGAGGGATAAATTAGTATTAGGAAAGTTTTAAAATTCATTTTTGATGACTTGGAATAGGTCTTGTAGGTTGGAAAGACCAAAAGTGCAAAAGTTGCAAAGTTACAAAAAGTTGTCATGACAACTTTTGTCCTGAATTGGTTAGCGTTGGAGTTAGGGATTGTTTAATGCCCTAGGAGGAATCCACACAAGGGAAACCTATATATACCCTATATTTCATGTTTACCAAGGTTGGAGAAGTTGGAGAAGTGTGTGATGTAAGTTCAACAACTAAAACTAATCATTTTCAGTCTTGTTGGCAGCATTTTGGCCTAATTTAACTTATTTTGCAATTGAATATGGATTGAATCCATTGATCCAGAAATGGATTGAGTTAATAATGTGTGTTATTGAGTTTTTGGTTCAATTTAGAGTCTTTTAAATACTATTCATTGGTGTTTTCTTGTTCAAGTTTGCAAACAGCCAGTTTTGGCTTGTAAATAGCAATTTTCTTGTAAATATGGTTGCCCCATGAGTTCCACATGTGCTTACATCATAGCTTGTTGGGACATGATGGGAAACCCTCTATATATTGTACATATGCAAGTTCAAGTTCTGGAGAGGAGTTTAAGTATGACTATCACCTTATTCTAGGCGAGTCCAAGAGCAACCCGGCTAGAGGAAATAAGGTGAAAATGAAGTGCTAAGTGCAAGGGTGTGTGCCAAATCACCATTTCAGGTTTTGGAGGGGTCCATGGATTTGGGGAATACTTTTCCATGTAGGGAGAATCTTTGACAAATCCTTTTGATACCAAAACCCTAACTTGTTCATTCACTGCCGGTTAAAGGCCTTGTAAACCCTTCAAAACCCTCATTTTGGGGTTCATACATTGTACGGTGAAACCAGGGACCAAAACCATGAAAATCCTTTAGGTTTAGGTGTATCTTTGAAGAAAGTCCAAACTTATTTTGGGGTCCTTTGAATCTTTTTCACCCAAGCCCTAGAAAACTGGATTCGGAGGCCTAATTAGGGCTAATTCCTTGTAGCCCTTTTCTAGGCAAGATTTTCAAATCGGTAAGAAACTTAATGATTGCAAGCCACTAATGGACCTCAAATGCATACAAAACATGTCAGTAGACACCTCCACACCTCTGAAACATCTTACAATGATAGGAGGTCATTTTGACAACTTGAAGTCAAGAAGCCATAATTGAGCACTTGAGAAGCACTGTGAATTGGTAGGGTTCCTAGCCAAAACACTTGAAGAAAACACCATGGAAAGAACAAGAATCAAGCCCTAGAATAGATTGATAAGGGCTTGAAGGTCTAGAGAGAAACTAGGCCTAGTGAGTTGGTGCAATTGAGCAACACCAACTAAGTGAAGTGTTAAGCACCCTAGGTAAACCCCATCAGGCATTAATAGACAAAAGACAACTCTCTATTCTCCACAACATAATGGATTTGCAGAAAGAATGATCAAGGCACTAATGGAGAAGGCTAGGAGTATGCTGAGTGGTGTTGGTCTAGAAAAAAAGTTTTGGGCTGAAGTTGTTGCCACTACTTGCTACCTGCTTAACAGGTCTCCTACATTATCTCTTGTTGATAAAACGCCTATGGAATCATGGTCAAGTCACAAGCCTTCATTGAGACATATTATACTTTTTTGTTGCAAGGCATATGCACATTTGCCAATGCAAAAGCGAACAAAGTTGGATAACAAGGCTATGGAATGTATCTTCTATTAGGATTCCCAAAGATACTAAGAGGAGTGTGAATCAGTTACTAATCGATTTCTGAATTTACTTGAATTAAAATATGTAAAGCATATCAATACTGTGTACCGGTAAACCAAAAATAATGCAGTAAACAAGAATAACAACAACCACATGAAAAGAACACCATAACACAGTAGTTTAATGAGGAAACCCGGTGTGGGAAAAACCTCAGTGGGATTTGTGACCCACAATATTCACTTACCGACCAATAAGAGAATATTATTGTTTTACAAGAGGGGTCTACACATGCAGGAAGGCCAAGTGCCTAGAGCTCACTGCTCAATTACAAAGGAAGTCACACTGACTTAGAAAAATGGATTATACAAATCCAATGTCCTGTACTGTTTCAAATTAGCATCTGCCATGCCAGATCCAGTACCGGTTTTAGCTCTGCTTCATACATAAACCCTTAACCTATAATTCGCATATTAGGTCTACATAATTTCGCCTATCACATTATTACAAAATGTTCTACAATGATCTCATACATATATGAGTCATATTACAACTCGCCATGTCGGCTTACAATGATTTTACAATTAATTACAAAATATATTATCAACAAAATTCATGTCGGCCAGAGTGTCAGTATCCATCCTTTCACTGTCGGTGTTCTATGTGCTGGTGTAGAGTTTGTCATTGTCGGTGCTAGTATATTTGTTTTGCCGGTATCATATGATTGCAAGGTTGCCATCAATGACAAAACCTTCAATCACCTACAATTTCTCATTGGAGTGTGCATTTGCCAATAATCTCCCCCTTTGGCATTGATGGCAACTCATGAGAAAAATAAAAAAGTGTTCAAAAATGATATCCAAAAATAGTCTGCCAAAAATGTCTTGCCAAAACTGTATGCTCAAAATTGTGTGCTCCCCCTGAGCAGATGAACCATTTTTCTCATTCCTCTACTCCCCCTTTGACATCAATGACAAAGGTTGTCATTCATTGTTAGTGGAATCATGCCTAAATTCTTGTAACTGGTGGGTTACAATCTGAAAAATGTCTGTCAAAACTAGATTTATTCCATTGCTGAATGTTTTGCAGTCTTTTATGGCTTCCTGAGTCCTCTGCACTGTACCGGTGAGTATGTGCATTTTCTCTTCCGGTGTCTTTATTCCGGGAACTAGAGCCTCAGATATTTATTTTCTCAAAGAAATAAGATACTCTAGTTTTGGACCAAGTCTGCATTTTAAGTCCTTTGCTTTGTCCTTTATTCTTTGTTTTTCATTTTCCAGTTTCTTGATTTTATCTTCGTGCTCAGCAATTTTCTTCTCTAATTCCAAAAATGAGTCTAATGTTCCAATCAGATTATCAGCAATATTATTAATCTTATCCTGTGCTTTTCTGATTTCTTTGTCAAGATCCTTTGTTAATACATCTATTTTGCAAGTGCCCCTGTACAATTTCTTGAAGTCAAGAATGATTTCACTGAGTTCTGGTAAAAGAGTATCCATTTCCTCTTTGTTCTTATTCACAATTTCCATAAAGAATTTTTCTTTCTCTTTTATCATTCTTTCCTTAAATGTATCCTCATTTATTTTGTCCAGTGTTATTAGGTTGCTGGTTATATACTTAGACAATGTGTCTAATTGGCTCAAAGAATCTTTATTCTCAACACTGCACTTTGGTGCTATCATCTTCAAAATTGGTAAAGTGTCATCTATAGCCATATAGTCTTGTGTGTTGCACTCTATTATTTTCTTTATTGAATCTAATAAGACCTTAGCTACATTAGTAGGTCTGAGTTATGTCATGGTTGTACTGGATGTTTGTCCAACAGTTTTTATAGTCTATAATCCGTCAATTGTAGTTGTAGCTTTGTTTACCTCTTTCTCTAGAGGATCTGTTTGAGTTTGCATTTCTACAAACAAAATTTTAGGCTTTTCATTTTGGGTCGGTGTCACTATCTCTGTCTATACATGTGAAGGAGCCTATTGCTCTACCTGTTTCTCTGTGTTGTCCACTGATGATTTTTCCTCTTTGCTGCCTGTTGCCGGTGACTCGGTTGGTTTTTTAGTTTCAGTAGTTGTTGGTGGCTCAGTGGATGCATCAGTATGCACATCTATGGTTTTTTCCTTTCCAGTGTCTGGGGGTTCACTTGATCCTTTAGTTTGTTTTAGTTCCCCAATTTCAATGTTTTCTACTGCAATACTTCCTACCGGTGGCTCTGTTGCCACATCTGATTTCTTAGTTGATTCCTTATCCACCACAATATTGACTTCCTAAGTGTCAATGTTCATTGTATATAACACCTCAGAATCAGGATTTGTATCCTCATGTGGTGTGTCCATACTCTCAGTTGTCAGTTGATTGTTAGTAGTGTCTACCGGTGGAATATCTAGAGGCAGTGGGGGTAAGTTGTCTATTATCTTTATACTAGTAGGTCCACCTACCTTACCTTTTCCTTTGTCCCAGTCCTTTTGATATACCTTGAAGGTTTTAGGTTTTTGATACTCTTCTTGTTTCTCTTTTTCTACCAGGAATATGTCCTATGCATCTATTGTTTCCTCTATTACCTGATTCACTCTTCCTACCATCAGTGCTACATGTTGGTGAGCAGTTGAGAATATTGACTGGTTAGCCTCATAGATTAATTGATCTATCTCATCGGGTGAGTTAATAGGGTGCACTGCAAGTAGTTTTTCAATCTTTATTTTCTTATCTAGCTCAATAATAGCTACTCTTCTAGCTTCTAGTCTATTATATAGATCTGCTGGTATTTCATCAACAACTTGCATCAAAAATTTCTTGAAAATATCTAAGTGTAAGATTACACTATTCTCTACTTTCTCTTTATCATCAATGGATAGTGTGTCATATAATTTGTTGATGTTCTTCAACTTTCCATCCTCTATAATTTCACTGAGAAGTTTATCAATGGGAGCAATAGTTTGTTGTGTCTTCTTCTTAGGAGTCATTTTCTTTTTCTTTGCAGTTAATTTCTTTGTTGAGGGCCTCACTACTTGTTGCTTATGTCTTGTCCTCTTTGGTGTTGGAGAAGGTTCCGGTGAAGGTTTTCTTTTCCTTTCAACTCTCCTAAATATGGCAGGTATGTCACTTTCTGAAGAAGTTCTAAACGATGAAAGGTGAGTTTCCAGTTGAAGTGCTTCCAACTCACTTTCAATTATATCGGTTTGTTTTAGCACATCTTCTTTAATAGCTTTTGTCTATCGGGTTCCTTTTCTAATAGTTGCCTCAACCTTCTTAACTCTTTTCCTTGATTGAATTTGGCTTTCTATAGTTTTAGCACTACCAAATACTTTTTCTTTCAGTTCCTTAGGAGCTTCCAGGAGGACTTTTGCATAAGTTTCTATTATGTTGTCATCAGTTTCATACCCCATTTCAGTAACCTAGATGGTTCTAGGAATGACTGCCTCCATCCAAATTTCATCTTTCTTTATCACAAAATAGATTTCCTTTTGGTACTTATCCACAATAGCTTGTGATAGCCTGACTCTTGTTTTCATTCGAGCCTTTAGTGCTTGAAAGTGCTCATTTATGGCTTTCTCCCTGTTCTCTCCCATATTGTTCAGCAATTCTAATAGTTGTTTTCCTACCAGTATATCAAATCCAAAATCTCTAGCACCAATACCAGGTACTTGTTTGGTTATGTATAGCATTAGATAAACAAGTAGGTTTCCAAATCTGAATATTCCTTTCTTTTCCCTTTTGATCTTTCCTAGATTGTCTATTAGCTCATCTTTAAGTCATTCACATATGTATATCCTTGCATTATCATTTACCATAGCATAGGCACTCTTAATACATAGGCTAGAAACTAAGTTTAACCTATTTGCATGTGTAGCCTTGTAACCTAAGATCATATTGATAAATCTGATATTTGTATCATTTACATCATTTACCCTTAGTGATCTTTTATCAAATGTTGCACCGGTTAGGTTTGTCACTAAGTCATTTGTGACCTTCTTAGTTTTGTCAGGTCTATTGTCGGTGGAGGGTAACCCTGTTACTGCCCTTACCACTTCTTTTGTGATCTTGTGAATAGACTCTAACCAGAAAAATTCACCATGTACTCTGCTTAACACAATCCTTATGATATCCTTGGGGAAATCCGGGATACTAAGTATTTCAGTGAAACCTAGGGTTTCTACTATCTTGTGTTCAGGTTTGACATTTCCGGATTCATCACAGATTACAGTCTCATACATATTTTTAATTTCATCATCACCTAGTTCATCAATATGACAATGTATGTACATTCTAGGGTCTTCAGCATATACTACTCCTTTAGGGATTTGGGAGAATGCACCTATGTTGTCATCTTTCTTAGAAATTTTAGGAACTAGCTGAAAAATGGGTCTAGGTCACTTAACAACTTCAACAACAGTAGGGTTTGCAATAAATTCAGGAGTGGATGAAGATGCCATAGCTATAAATACTTCAATCTGCCTTAAGGATGAATTCTTTGATGGATTGCTTCACTTCTTTGCCTGGAGTACCTTCGCTCAGGAGTCTTCGTGCTCTCAAAGATTTGAATGCTCGGTGAAGGAAAAAAGAGCCAAAACACTTGCTTTATAATGTTATTTTTGCCAACTACCACATTTAATGCTTGTCAGTTAAGTCACAACTTAAGTCATCTGCCAGTATAGAAGTAATTTCAACTTCTCACCATCAACCGAGGGAATAGTAGCATGTTTTTCATTATGTTGCTAAACCCCCAAAAGAATTTTAATCAGTTAGATGAAGAGTCTCTTGCCAGTGGAGTGTTACTTTGTTCTACCGATGGAGGTGTAATCATATCAACATTATGATCTGACTTTCTGATCCATTGTTTTGAAATTTCTTGCTTTACCTCTTCAACTTTTTCTTTACCTTTCAAACTAGGACCTTTGTTATTTGTTGGTGATGCCTTACTTCTGCAAAATTTAGCAATATGTCTAATCTTGTTACAGGCATAACAAGTCACATTGTTCTTTTGAATAGCTTTCCCATATCCTATGCCGGTATGTGTTCTGCATTGATTAGATAAGTGCCCAAATCTTCCACAAACATAACATCTCACATTCATTTTGCAATTTTCTAAATTATGACCAACTTTGTTGCATTTAGAAAATTGACCAGTGGGTCTATTAGTGTTTTGATAATTTCTAGATATACACTAATTTGTTCTATGGCCATACTTGTTACAGTTAAAGAATTTGCCATTAAACTTGTAAGTAGTAGGTTGTCTTACTGGTTTTCTATGATCATGATTGTTTGCAGTACCAGAGCTTTCACCAACTTCAAATCCAAGCCCACTTGTATCACCATTAGGTTTCTGATTCTTCAGCATGTCACCAAGTTCTTCTGAACTTTTCTTGAATTTTCCTTTGTGATGATTTGTAGCAGTTAGTTCACTTTCCAAGATTCCTTTCTGTCATTTTGTGTGTGCATTAGATCTATCTTCAACATATCATTTTCATGACTAAGTCTTGTGTTTTCATTTCCAGCATCATTTAGTCTTCTGGCCAAGTCTTCTTCATTCTTCTTCCTATCTTCAATTTCTTTACAAAATCTCATAGTCATGTCCTGCATCTCATTCTGTGTTGTACTGATCTCTTGTCTTAGCTTGTTTACTAGATCATTAAGAGTTTCCTTTTCATCATTCTCATTTTGCATCTTTTCACAAAGTTCTCTTCTCTTATTTCTTGCAATGGTAAGACTTTCTTGAAGTGCTTGAATGATATCCTGAGCAGCCTTTAGATCATCTTCAAGTTTGATATTCTTCACCTTTTCTGCATCATAGTCTAAAAGAGTTGTTTTCAATTGTTCTCTCAAGTTTTCCATTTCTACTGGTGACAAGATCTTCTTCAAGCTGTTAGGCTTCTGAAAATACAAGACCAGGCTCTGATATCAATTGTTAGGATTCCCAAAGATACTGAGAAGGTGGGGGGGGGGGGGGGGGGGGGTGAATCAGTATCTAACCAGTTTCTAAATTTACTTAAATTAAAACATGTAAAGCATATCAATATTATGTACCAGTAAACAAAAAATAATGCAGTAAACAAGAATAACAACAACCACATGAAAAGCACACCATAACATAGTAGTTTAACGAGGAAACCCGATGTGGGAAAAACCTCAGTGGGATTTGTGACCCACAATATTCACTTACTGGCCAATAAGGGAATATTACTATTTTACAAGAGGGGCCTACACATGTAGGAAGGCCAAGTGCCTAGAGCTCACTGCTCAATTACAAAGGAAGTCACACTGACTTACAAAAATGGATTATACAAATCCAATGTCTTGTACTGTTTCAAATTAGCATCTTATATGCTAGATCTAGTACCGGTTTTAGCTTTGCTTCATACATAAACCCTTAACCTATAATTCGCATATTAGGTCTGCATAATTTCACCTATCACATTATTACAAAATGTTCTACAATGATCTCATACATATATGAGTCATATTACAACTCGCCATGTCGGTTTACAATGATTTTACAATTAATTATAAAATATATTATCAACAAAATTCTTGTCGGCCAAAGTGTCGGTATCCATCCTTTCACTACCAGTGTTTTGTGTGTCGGTGTAGAGTTTGTCATTCTCGATGCCGATATATTTGTTTTGCTGGTATCATATGAGTGCAAGGTTGCCATCAATGACAAAACCTTCAATCACCTTCAATTTCTCATTGGAGTGTGCATTTGCCAACATCTTCATCGGTTACAGTTATGGTGTGAAAGGATGAAAGCTTTGGTACCCTGTTGCACAAAAGGTAATTCATAGTAGAAGTGTTATTTTTAGAGAAATTAATTCTTCTTCTGTTACATTGCAGTCAGAATAGTCCAAATTGAAAGATGTGATTCAATTCCCTTCTATTCATGAAAGAGTTGAATCGAGACCACTTGATAGGCAAGAAGTTGAGGAGAGCTCATCTAGCTCTGAATCTTCAGAACAGGAGGAAGAGCATCCAACTCGGCTTGTTCAAAGGTCAACATGACATAGATAACCACCTGAAAGGTATTCACCTGATGATTGGAGATGTATTTTTTCTTTGAATACTAATATGGATGAACCTCTATTTGTAGAAGAGGCATTAGGTATGAATGATGCAAAATCTTGGAAGATTGTGATGGAAGAAGAAATGGCAGCTTTAAAAAAACAATGATACATGGGATCTTATACCATTGCCTAAAGGACAGAAACCTATTGGTTGTAAATGGGTGTTCAAGAAAAGATTGATTCAGATGGAAGCATTGAGAAGTATAAAGCAAGTTTGGTTGCAAAAGGCTACTCTCTAGTTGAGGGTGTTGATTATGGTGAGATATTTTCTCTTATTGCAAAAATGACATCCATTAGATTTTTGTTTTCTATTGTTGTTGCTTATGATTTAGAGGTTGAGAAAATGGATGTGAAAACTGCTTTCCTTCATGGTGATTGGGAGGAGGATATTTATATGACACGGCCAGAGCATTATTTGGTGAAAGGTAAAATTAATTTGGTCTCTAAATTAAAGAAATCTTTGTATGGCCTCAAACAAAGTCCTAGGATGTGGTACCAGAAATTTGATACATGTGTGTTGAGCTTGAGATTTGAGTGTTCTAAATCAGATCATTGTATTTATTTTAAATCTGATGGTGATCATTTCCTATACATTGCATTGTATGTTGATGATATGTTATTCATTGGTAAAGGGAAAGGTATGATTTCAGAACTAAAGTCTTAGCTTGTTGCTAAATTTGAAATGAAAGATCTTGGTGCAGTGAAAAATATTCTTGGGATGGAAATTAGAATAGATAGAGTGAACAAAAAGTTATGACTAGGCCAAAGTAAGTATGTGAATTCAGTATTACAGAGGTTTAACATGCAGGATTGTAGACCATTATGTGTTCTTTTTGCAATTGGAATGAAATTATCTGCTTTAGATTGTCCTACATCCCCATCGGAGATGGAAGACATGAGAAAAGTGCCTTACTAGAGTGCAGTTGGAAGTTTGATGTATGATATGGTCTATACCAGACCAGACATTGCCCAAGCAATGAGAGTTCTTTCTAAATGTATGTCTAATCCTGGTAGAGTTCATTTGGATGTAGTCAAAAGAGTTTTTAGATATTTGAAGGGTATCTCAGAGTATTCTTTGTGTTATCATGGTAATTTGGCTGGAGAAAATATTTCCATTGATATTAATGGTTATGTGGATTCAGACTGGGCAAGTGATATTGATAGTAGAAGATCCACTAGTGCTTGTGTTTACTTTATTTGGTGGTGCAATTAGTTGGATGAGTAAGCGACATGTTGTGGTTGCTTTGTCCACTACATAAGAAGAGTATATGGCAGCTACTCATGCTTGTAAGAAGCCATTTTTCTTAAGAGATTGCGTTAAGATATTGGAATAAAACAAGGTGCGGTGACAGTTTATTATGACAGTCAGAGTGCAACATGCCTAGCTAAGAACCCAACATTTCATGCCCGAACCAAACACATTGATGTTCAGTATCATTTTGTTGGAGATATAGTCGAAGATGGTAGGGTGAAGCTAGTTAAGGTAGAAACTTTGATGAATGTTGCAGATGCTTTAACTAAGGTTGTGAGCACAAAGAAGTTCACATGGTATTCAGAGTCTATGGGCCTCATGGCCCCTAGCAATTGATTGATTGTGTTGATACTCCCTTTTCTCTTGCAAGGTGTTCGACAAGTGAGAGAATGTTGGAAAAAATGGTGTCTCAATCTTGCATTTACATGAGGTTACTATTTATAGTAAGTTTTCATTTGGACACAGAATGGTGCTAAAGTCTCCCTGAAGCTTCTGGTTGGCTAGATAAGCATTCCGGTAAAGTTATGTTGCATGATCGCATCTAGTTTTGAAGATATTATAGTTTTCATTTTGGAGGGGTGCAATGAAAGGCATAAATTTTAATTTGAGGACTTTATAGGCCCTAAAAATCCCTTAAAAAGTGGGCATAAATGGAAAAATGACTTACGAGGTGATAGAGAACTTCACGAGCTTTCTGACACTTCAAACGATTTGTCAATAGGACACACAGTTCTCAAGTTATGGTCTCCGGAAGTTTGTACTCCTAAAATAGAAAATAGAAACTACATCGAACACATAAATGAGCTGTAAAAGGGAGGGACATGTGTTGATGTGTATTTTAACATGTCATAGGGCATCTAGAAGGGAGATAAGGTTGGCTACACCTTACTGGGTGGTTTTAGCCCATGGTTTTTTAATACTCTTTGACAGTTTCTTGTTTTGTATCTCCTATATATGAGGTGTGTGAGATAGAGGTTGTGTGTAAGAGTCTTATGGCGATTGAATTACCTCTGAGTCTCTTATTAGTGGTACTCCTGTGAAGAGCTTTCTCTACAAGTATATTTTAATATGTTATTGATTGTTGAATAATATATTGAGCTGCTTTCGGAGTGTGGGGTTTTTCTCCCGAAAGGGTTTTCCCCGTGTAAATCACTATGTTATGGTATGCATGTTATTATGTCTATTTTTTTTAAGTTTTGTAATGGTGAAAATGGAAGGATGTGAGATCAACTAGAAAGCTTTACCCTCCTCAAGAATGGAGTGAAAAGTTTCACAAAGGATCCTCTTCAACCTCTATCATGCATTACATTTAAAAGAGGGGGGTTGAATTCACTAGATACAATATCAATGGAGAGAGACTGAATGCTAAGTGAATTGGCAATAAATTTGGAAAGTAAAAGTAACCCCTCTTTTACAATGGATAGGATGAATTAAGTGAATTGAGACTAAGTGTAAAGACAACAAAGAAATGATTATAACTTGAGACAGAAATGTGGGATGAAGCTATGCACCTAGAATTAGAAGTAAAATGTTGAGACTGTTGGCATTATGTGAACCGGCATGAAGACATAATGATATTGTATGTTGCCATTGATGTCAATATGTGACATGATGTGAACCGGCACATGTGATAGGTGAGTGATAGGTGAGAAGAGAGAACCGGTATATGTATGAACCGGTATATATGCCAAAGTGAAGCAGTATATTTGTTCAAGGTGAACCGGCATGTAGTTATGGGAACCGGCACATGGAAGCATTGTACGACTACTGGTTGGTAGGTGGTTTCCACTTTAGGATTTCTAATTGGAGTACCTCATGCCTGTGTGACTCAATCAGTGATCTTTGTGTGATGAGTTAGCAGCTTAACGGAGAACAAGTCATGTTGCCACATAAGCTCTGTGCGCGTGAAGGATCTTGCATGAAGAAGACTATTCCTATCTACCTCGGAAATGTGTGAAGTTTGTCAAATGGTGATAATGCGTGATGGGTTATCAGCCGCCATGAAATCGATGGATAATGGACGATGGAGAATGTCTTGAGATCGATTCAAGATTGTTGCATTTAATGCAGTATGATTCAACAGTCAGGATTGAACCGCTTGAATTGCTTAACCTAACAAGTTTAGGGTTTGGGGTTTTTGCTATCAAACTGTCTGTTTCCTATAAGGTCGATGTTGTGTTTCTTTCTAAGGTTGTTGGCAAAAGTTGTGAGTGTGTATCCAAGGATAGTGATACATGATTCTTACCAAACCAAAGGAGAGAAGAGATACCTGCAAAGTGAATGTGCAGAAGGTGAAGAGGAGCCAAAATGGATCTGTATTAGCATTGAGTGTTGTTACTAGATTATTATAATTCCTATTAATCTCTAATCACTTCAACAATTGTGAAATCCCATAACAAGGTAGCCTTAACCGGCTTGACACAAATCCTCTAACAGGGTAGCTTTAACCAGCTTGATTCAAATCCCTTAACCGAGTAACTCGAAGTTAATGAGTTCTAAGAAGCTACAAAGCTCTGGAGATCCTTTAGCTATTGAGTTCTTGAAATCCTCTAACAAGGTAACCCTAACCTGGTATTGTATCCATCCCTTAACCGGGTGATCCCTAACAGGATCGGTTCCTAGCAGAACCTATTGTAATGTCTTTAACTAGATAAGGCTCCTAACAGAGTGGACTTCTAAAGAGTTCAAAAAGAAGCTTGTGGGTATTCATCCCCACAGAGGTTTTTCCCAATTGGGTTTCCACGTGAAAAATATGTGTGTCATCTGTGATGCTTTTATCTTGTGATGTTTTGTTATTGCATGTTGATCATATGATGGTTCTGTGTTTTATGCCTGTCTATAAAACATACTGAACTAACTGTTGTGAAGATCAGATGATAGTTTACCTATTCATGCATGAGGGTGTAATGGTACTATAGTATTGAGCTAAGAAGAAAGCTTAGTGAGTGACCGGTTTATGATTGTTTTAGTTATTCTGGGTCTTACCAGTTGCACTCTGTTTCAGCTAGTATCACTGCTTGCCAGTCATTTGGAGTATTTGTTGTTAAATTGGTTTTGGACTGTATTTATGTTTGTACTGATTCACCCCCCCCCCCCTCTCAGTACCAGTTTGGTACTATTGGTTCATCACTGAGTTATCAATTGGTATCAGAGCATTCTAGGTCCTTTGTGTTGTAAGCTTAACCGCTTGAGGTAAAGATCCCATCAAATGATGAAGAGGGAAGGTCCAAAGTTTAACAAGGAAAATTTCAGTATATGGAAAGATAGGATGAAGATATTCATTAGAAGCATGGGTGCTCAACACTGGAGTTATGTTGAGAATGTCTATGTTGTCCCTACCGATACTCTCACCGATGACCAAAAGAGAGAGATACAAGAAAATGGGCAATTCATGGAAGCCCTCATTAGTAGTCTATCCGACATTGAGTTTATTGATGTTCGGGACAAGGTAAATCCCAAAGAGGTATGGGATGCTCTTGAAAATATCTATGGTGGTGATGAACATGTAAAACGGGCTAAGGAAGAAAGCCTGAGAGGGAAGTTTGAAGATATGCAGATGGTTGAAGGTGAGACCATTCAGCAGTATGGAATAAGAATCAAAACAGTTGTTGGAGAAATCAAGAGTGCAGGTGGTAAAATAGAAGATTCCACTATGGTAAGCAAAGTCCTAAGATCCATGTTGTCGGTCTATGCAATAAGGGTTGCTGCTATCCAGGAGCTGAGATCAATAGACAAGTCTAAGGTATCCTTAGACTCCATCATAGCCAAGTTAATAGCCTATGAGCTAAATAGTTTTGATGGCAGTGTTCAAAAGACTGAATTAGCATTCAAAGCCTCTGCTATACCATCTAGAAAAGGAAATGATGCCAGCACTAGTGGGGAATCTAGTCAGAGCAGAGAAATGAATGATGAGAAGATTCTGATGGCATTTGAAGCTCTCCTTGCCAGGAAGCTTCCTAAAGGAACTGGTAAATACAAAGGTAAGCTACCTTTGAAATGTTTTTTTGCAACCGAATAGGACATATTGCTATAAACTGTCCTAATGGTGATAACAAGGACAAACCAGAAAGGTTTAGGAAATTCAAAGGAGGAAACCAGAGAAACTATTTTGTGGCAGTTGATGAAGGTGTCATAGATGAGGAATCAGAAGATGAAGAGAATGAAGACATTGTGTTTGTTGCTATAAAGGAAGATGTGGTAGACAAGAAGGCTCTTGTCTCCCGGTTTGATAATTCCAATGAGTGGATCATTGACAGTGGCTCTTCTCAACATATGACAGGTGATCGGAGCAAGTTTCTATCTTTGGAGGAGTATGATGGTGGTGTGGTTTGCTTTGGCAATGATGCACCATGCACGGTCAAAGGCAGAGGGTCCATCTCTCTGAATGGAAAGAGTAGTGCTGACAATGTGTACTGGGTTGATGGTCTCAGACACAACCTTCTAAGTGTTGCCTAGCTAAATGACAGTGGCCTCACTCTGGAATTCAAAAATGGAGTTTGCAGAATCAAAGGAAAAGATAGTAAATTGGTGGCCACCGGCATGCAGAAAAAAGATAACCTATTTCATCTAAATGCAACTATAAGTACATGTCTTATGGCTAAGCTTGATGATAGCTAGATATGGCATAGGAGACTCTACCATGTAAACTTTGATAACATTGTGAAGGCTAGTAAGATGAAGGCAGTTAGAGGGTTGCCGGTGCTATACCTTATGCAGAGAGTGTCAATTGGGGAAAATGTCTTCCTCAACCTTTAAAGGTAAATCTTTCATTGCTGACAACTTGCTTGATCTTGTACATACTAATTTATGTGGTCCTATGAAAACTAGAAGTGTGCAGGGTGATAGGTACTTCATGATTCTCACTGATGACTGCTCAAGAATGATGTGGGTCACATTCTTGAAAGACAAGTCTGAAGCCTTTGTGAAATTCAAAGCTTTCAGAGTATTAGTAGAGAAGGAAAGTGGAAAAAGGACCAAGTGTCTCAGAATTGATCAAGGAGGGGAATTCACTTCCGGTGAATTCAACAAGTACTACGAAGAATTTGGCATCAAAAGACAATTGTCTGCCCTCCGGACTCCACAGCAGAATGGCCTAGCAGAGAGGAATAACTGGACTATGGTTGAAGCAGCTAGAACCATGCTGATTCAAGGAAAGGTAGCTCACACCTTTTGGAGAGAAGCGGTGAGCACTGCAGTCTACACAATGAACCGGGTACTCATCAAGAAAGGTAAGGATAAAACTCCTTATGAGTACTGGACAGGTAAGACACCTGTGGTTAGCTACTTTAGAGTGTTTGTTAGCAAATGCTACATCAAGAGGAGTGAACACCAGAGCAAATTTGATGCAAAATGTGATGAGGGAATATTCCTAGGATATTCCACCAAGAGTAAAGCTTTCAAGTATTACAACAATACGACTCAGAGTATTATGGAAAGTATCAATGTAAGAGTTGATGAATCCTCTAAGAAAATTGAGGAAACCGGTAGTGAGCAAGCTATAAATGGACCTGTTGCAACCTTCTGGGAACCGATTGTCAGCCAACCGAGTACCAGTAACAGTGTTCCTGAACTAGTGAATGTTGATACTGATGAAGATGAGGATGGAGAGGAAAAGAAAGAAGAACCTATCAAGACCATTCCTCGGTATGTCAAGCTGAATCATGATCCTAAATAGATCATAGGAGATAAGGATGCAGAAATTCTTACAAGAAGAAAGATCAAAGAAAACTCATGTATGATCTCTGAATTTGAACCTGAATCATTCAAAGAGGCTCATAAAGATGAAGACTGGATCAAAGCAATGGAAGAGGAACTTGACCAGATAGAGAAAAATGGTACATGGTCCTTGGTACCCAGACCAGAGCATAAAAATGTCATTGGCACCAAATGGGTGTTCAGAAACAAGCTGAATGAGGATGGCACAGTGATTAGGAATAAAGCCAGATTGGTGTGCAAAGGATATGCTCAAGAAGAAGGAGAAGACTATGGAGAAACCTTTGCCCCTGTAGCCAAATTGGAAGGAGTTCGTATGCTTCTTGCATATGCAGCTTTTAAAAGGTTCAAAGTATATCAAATGGATGTAAAATCTACATTCCTAAATGGTGTACTTGAAGAAGAGGTGTATATTGAGCAACCAGATGGGTTTGCCCTATCTGAAGACAGTGACATGGTATGTAGGCTACATAAAGCATTATATGGTCTAAAGCAAGCACCTAGGGCATGGTATGAGTGCCTACATTCCCATCTTGTGAAGATTGGATTTGAGAGAACAAGTGAAGATAGCAATATCTAATTGAAGTTTGAAGGAGATCAGATCCTAATCTGTGAGTTCTTTGTTGATGACATTATCTTTGGTGGAGATGACAAGATGAGTCATGAGTTTGCTGATGAGATGAAGAAAGAGTTTGAGATGTCACTCATAGGGGAGATTAAGTTCTTCATTGGACTGCAGATCTAGCAGATGAAAGATGGAATCTTCATCACTCAGCCCAAATATGTCAAATAGGTGTTGAAGACTTTTGGCATGGATGATAGCAAACCGGTTGGTACACCGATGGTGACCGGTTGCAAATTGACAAAAGAAGATGATTCTGCACTGGTTGATGAGAAGGAATACCGATCAATGATTGGTAAGTTGCATTATGTAGTGCATAGCAGACCGGATATTGCACATGCAGTTGGCATTACTGCAAGGTTCCAGAAAAGTCCAAGAGAATCCCACTTGATTGCAGCCAAGTGGATTCTTAGGTATCTAAAGGGAACAGTTGACTATGGGTTGTGGTACCCATACAGCAATTATTTCAATCTGAAAGTGTTCACAGATGCTGATTGGGCAGGTAATGTGGATGATTGGAAAAGCACAACCGGTGGTGCATTCTTTCTCGATGGTAGACTGGTCTCATGGATGAGTAAAAAGCAGAGTTGTATCTCTCAGTCTATAGCGGAAGCAGAGTATGTTGTAGCTTTCATGAACTGCACTCAGACAATTTGGATGAAGCATGTACTGGAAGGCTTCAAAATCCTTGTATCTGAACCGGTAAGTATATTCTATGACAATACAAGAGCTATCAATATTTCAAAGAATCCGGTTTTACATTCTAGAACCAAGCATTTTGAGCTTAAGTATCATTTCTTGAGGGAAAAGGTTCAGAATAAAGAGATTGCACTGGAACATGTTTCCAGTAAGGAGCAGTTAGCAGACATATTCACCAAGCCTCTTACAAAGACTACATTTGTGCATTTAAGAGGTGAATTGGGGGTACTGCCCCTTCAGGAGGTGAACTAAAAGTATTTGTTCCACATCAGTCAGGTATTGTAAAGTCAAATTTTTGTTGATTAATGTGTTGAAGGATGCTACTCCTTAGGGGGAGCAGCATAATGGAACAAGGATGTTTGTGCCTCCACTTTGGCATTGTTGTCAAAGGGGCAGAAGGAGTGAAGTGGAAAAGATATCTGTAGCAAATGGGGGAGAAGATGTGAAGCAGAGAGATATCTTTGTATATTGCCATCAATGCCAAAGGGGGAGATTGTTGGCATTATGTGAATCGGCATGAAGACATAATGATATTGTATGTTGTCATTGATGTCAATATGTGACATGATGTGAACTGGCACATGTGATAGGTGAGTGATAAGTGAGAAGAGAGAACCGGCATATGTATGAACCGGTATATATGCCAAAGTGAAGCGGTATATTTGTTCAAGGTGAACCGGCATGTAGTTATGGGAACCAGCACATGGAAGCATTGTGTGACTACCAGTTGGTAGGTAGTTTTGACTTCAGGATTTCTGGTTGGAGTACCTCATGCCTGTGTGACTCAATCGGTGATCTTTGTGTGATGAGTTAGCAGTTTAACGGAGAATAGGTCATGTTGTCATGTAAGCTATGTGCGCGTGAAGGATCTTGCATGAAGAAGACTATTCCTATCTACCTCAGGAATGTGCGAAGTTTGTCAAATGGTGATAATGCATGATGGGTTATCATCCACCATGAAATCGGTGGATAATGGAAGATGGAGAATGTCTTGAGATCGATTCAAGATTGTTGCATTTAATGCAATATGATTCAACGGTTAGGATTGAACCGCTTGAATTGCTTAACCTAATAGGTTTAGGGTTTGGGGTTTTTGCTACCGACCTGTCTATTTCCTATAAGGTTGATGTTGTGTTTCTTTCTAAGGTTGTTGGAAAAAGTTGTGAGTGTGTATCCAAGGATAGTGATACATGATTCTTGCCAGACCAAAGGAGAGATGAGATACCTGCAAAGTGAATGTGCAGAAGGTGAAGAGGAGCCAAAACGGATCTGTATTAGCATTGAGTGATGTTACCAGATCATTGTAATTCCTATTGATCTCTAATCACTTCAACAGTTGTGAAATCCTGTAACAGGGTAGCCTTAACCGGCTTGATACAAATCCCCTAACAAGGTAGCTTTAACCAGCTTGATTCAAATCCCTTAACCGGGTAACTTGAAGTTAATGAGTTCTGAGAAGCTATAGAGCTCTAGAGATCCTTTAGCTATTGAGTTCTTGAAATCCTCTAACAAGGTAACCCTAACTAGGTTTAACCCTTAACTGGGTATTGTAGCCATCCCTTAACCGGGTGATCCCTAACAAGATCGGTTCCTAGCAGAACCTATTGTAATGTCTTTAACCGAACAAGGCTCCTTAACAGAGCGGACTTCTAAAGAGTTCAAAAAGCAGCTTGTGGGTATTCATCCCCACCGTGGTTTTTCCCAGTTGGGTTTCCACGTGAAAAATATGTGTCATGTGTGATGCTTTTATCTTGTGATGCTTTGTTATTTCCTATTAAGCATATGATGGTTCTGTGTTTTATGCATGTCTATAAAACATACTGAACTAATTGTTGTGAAGATCAGATGACAGTTTACCTATTCTTCCATGAGGGTGTAATGGTACTATAGTATTGAGCTAAGAGGAAAGCTTAGTGAGTGACCGGTTTATGATTGTTTTAGTTATTCTGGGTCTTACTGGTTGCACTCTGTTTCAACTAGTATCACTGCTTGCCAGTCATTTGGAGTATTGTTGTTAAATTGGTTTTGGACTGTATTTTTGTTTGTACTGATTCACCCCCCCACCCTCTCAGTACCGGTTTGGTACTATTGGTTCATCATTGAGTTATCAGAGACAAAGCTCCCCTGTAAATTTGAGCGAAAATTGTCAGGACCATGTTGAAAGTGTACTCAGTCCTCCGAAAAATCCGCATGCCGAAAAGGGTTTTTATGTCTCTGAAAATGAAGCTTAAACCTACAAATATAGTTGCGCACCTACAACCTACACACAGAAAAGAGAGGAAATGTTGTTAGGATTGGGGGTTTTCCTTTAGGTCAAACCCAAGTTTTGGTATTAACCAAATGATGAAAACTGCTTGCAAGTAAATGAAAGTAAATGACTGAAGTAGAATTAACCTCAAGAGAGGATGCAATTGGAATGTTGATAGAGTTGTTTGAAAGGATATGTAGAATTGAATTCTTTGAACGTTGATAGGAATCTCCTCTTCAATGGTTGAATCTTTGACTTGAGTGCAACAACTAGCCTTGAAAGGAGACTTGAGATGCTCAATACTTGAAACGAATGCTTGAATGCTTGATTTCACTTCTTGAACTTATTGAACTCCTTCACTTATCACCCTTGATTGATATTATCGACTTATTGTACTTATCATACTTGATCAAACTTCTTCAAATGAGAGGGCAAAATGCATCTTATATACTTGCCAATTAGGGTTTGTAACTGATTTTTCATCTTAGGCCAACATAAAAAACCTTTTCTCGCTTCCCATTGACAAGCCCAATGTAGGATTTAAGTGGAGGGGGCCCAAAATAGGGCAAGGACAAGGGCGCCACACCCCTGTCCTACCCTAATATAGGACAGGAAGTGCAGGAGGAAAGTACAGGATGCAAGGAAATTCATTTTTTGGGAGGTGCGAGCATGTCTCGGGTCTCCAATCAGGCTTAGGGATTCATTCGCCAATGTGAAGACCCAAATGCGGTCGAAAATTGCAAGGTCTCAATTTTATGACGTTACAAGTTTATGTAACTATTGTAACGATTTGTAAAAGTGTTTGCATTACCCTCCTCTCAAGGTTAGTGTAGGAAGTTGTTCCACTACTTAACTTCCTTACAATCCTTACTCTTAATTGTTGCATCTCCATTGGAGATATCATTTATAGGAGCATTAAATCTTTCCTCATGAATAAAAAATCCTCTAAGAGAGGAACAAGTATGATTCATTTCAATATCATCTCTAGGATTAGCAAGGGTGTCATTTGAAACATCTACCAAAGGTTTTACGAAACATAAATATTCCATTAACTTCTTTAAAAATTTCATCATATAACAATATGAAATATCTATGAAATCTTTGAGAAATGAATTGAATGTAGAAAAAATATTTGAAACCCTCATAATGCAATTCATTAAAGTGGTATGAATGAATACAAACAACATGAAGTGAATGAAGCTATTGTCCAACACATGATTTTGGTAAGTATAGCTAATAAGAAATGTAATCACATTTGAAATAGCAAACCAATCAGATTTTGTAAATTCTATTATGAAAAACTAGATCTGAAAACACCCAATCAAAAATGTGTCAAATGCTAGAAGTGTTGGGTTCACCAAAATGTGTAATGTTGGTGAAATAGACCTAAAAATGTATGTAATGAATGATATATTTAAGAAATAATTGTAATAGGAGTCAATTTAAATGCATATAAATCAGATTTGAAAGTCAAAATCAGAAGTTAATGCAAGCATAAGACACATCGCATTCAACAAAATGTATAATATAGAAATAAGGATTTAGTAGTTTAATGACATAAAAAAGGAATGCAACTTATTTCCAGCCAAGATACATTAAAGGGGGAATAATGTCAATGGGTTCAACCTAAAATATGTGATTGAAAGGGTTGAACACATATTGGATTTCACTCTCCCTTTGTATGAGTTGAAATTGAATTTGAGAACTAGGTTGATTATATAAAATTGGAAGTAATCAACATGCACAATTAGTTTTAGAATAGATATGCAAGCATCAGGTATAGATCTAGAAATAGGAAGTAGAAAAGAACATATGGCTAAAATATGGACTAAAAAATGTGGATGCTAGGAAACCTTGGCCCAAAACTATTGAATGTGGACAACTGAAATATTTTTGAAATTGGGATGTCATTGTAAGTATCTCCCTAAAAATTTGTTAGAAAAGCATCAAGCATTGATACTACGCAACCTTGACTAGTGCTTTAATTTCTATAAAATCTAGTTTTCTATGTCTTTGTCTGCTCTTCTTAGATCTATAATTTCTATCTTCAAATCATGTCAACTACACACATAAGAGAGGAAAAATGGTGTTGTATTGATAGGGGTTTTCCTAGGTCAAGCCCTTCGTTTAACCCTTAAATGCAATAGATAAATTGAATGGGAATACCTCAAGATTTTTGTAGTTGATAATGGTGATGATACAATTCTATTTGAATGTGACCCACAAGTGTTGATGTAATAACATGACATGACAATACATAAAAAATCAATCATGAAAACTTGCTTGCATGAAGATTGTTGCGATTTACTTTTCCATAATTCTCAGATCTTGAAGGATGTGGTGGGATGAAATGTTGCTTGATTGATGCCTATGATATGTGTGAATTGTTGTGGATGTGGATTCATGGATGTGAAAATAAATTTAAAGGATTCTATCATACAATGTTCTCAAGGTATATCATATATTAGGCCAACCTCCAATGATCATATTGAAATATTAGGATCAAGGATCAACTAGCGAAAACTAGGCACTGACATATTTAAAAGTGGACCCTTTTTAAGGTACAAGGGTGCCTAGCGCCATTTTCCAGCCAAAAGGGGGTGAATTAAGGATGGCTCTGGTGCACTTAGGGTCAAGATAGAGATATCATGTGATCATATGACAATAGTTTTGTAGTACAAAGGCTGTAAATATGCTTGGATAAGAGCTAGGAGAAAACACGCTAAGGAAAGGGCACAAAAAGGAGTGTAAAATTGTAAGGGGTTAGAATTTTTTACGCTATAATCAGTAATGAATGGAAACATGTGAAATTAATAGATATGAAAATTTATGAAGATGGAAAGATACTTGAGATTTGGTTATACTAAAAAATGTACAGAGGAATTTTTATTTTCATATAGCAAGTGGATACTATGCACCAAGATACAAGGAACCAAGGTGACTTTGTGTCCCTTCCATGTATCTTTTTTCATACAATACACACAATATACCTTGTCAAAATATGTGAGGAAGTAATACATAGAGCATGATTGTCTTAATACACAAATGGTGTTGACTCACCTAATATGCAAATATGATATGCGGGAATCTATTCTAATATACAAGATAAGTAGATACCTAGTAATTTTCCAAGAATGGCTTAGAAACACAACATGCAAAAGCAATGACTATGCACCATTCTATGTCATTCTAAAGACATGAATATATGGAACATCTTTAAAAGAAAACTTGAGTAAGCATAAAAATCAGAAAAAAATATAAATCAACAAGAAAAAGATCAAATGACAAACAAGTTGATATCCATCATATCTCTTACCAAAAGATAAGTTCAATATAGATAGTGCATCTTGTAGGAAAGATACATATGTCAAGGCATGGATAGTTTAGATAAATATGGATAAAGATAGATCAAGCAATCAACCATCGAGGAAACAAACTTAATTCAGCACTGGCTCTAGAGGATAGAATCGATAACGCAACCTAGTCAAACATACTCAACATGCAATGTGAGCCTCCATAATACCTATGGATGCACAACATAGCATCAACTGACACTAAAAAAGCAATATTAGAGAATTGCAACATCAAAAGACATCAGAAAGTGGAGGAATGCAAAGCATTCCTACAAATAGGTACATTGTCACTATAGAAGCGACACTTGGACCGACACCAAATCAACTGTAGATCAAATGAGAACATAAAACATTGGATATAAAATTATTTTCCATCCACCAGCATCATACTACAACTACAAGAAAATATGAATTAGTGTGACACAATGCAGATCAAAATATTGAACTCTGTCTAACAAATTGTTCACTGGAATAGTCACACCTAGCTAAAAACTTCTATGAACATCTAAATATATCTTCAAAGCTCTAGAATAGCCATGAATCAACTAAATATGCCATCTAAAACCATCACCATCAATATACTATACATCAATGTGAACATGTGAGAAAACTCCTCATAAAATGCAAACTCATATTTGCAACAGTTTACATCTATTGCTACCATATTTTCCTCATAATTTGATTATTAGATTTTGATATCCTTTCAATTTTGGAAAGGTGGAGGAGATATTACTTTACATAACTTGGAATATGTTAGTTTGTGTGAGATTTTGCCAAGATCAAGTGTACAATGAAAAGTATAAAAATAGAGACGAAAGAATGACAAGAACAAATTGTATTCTCATCAATATGAAAATGATCAACTAGATTAACCAATACAATGAATATAGGCCTTCTTCTATAGGCAATGCCATATGGATGTATGGAGCACACAATCATGACATGTGGCTCAATGAGAAACAAGGGTAGATAAGAAATACTAGGGGTAGGTAGGAGAAATAATATAATATTCCACAAGAGGTGGATGACCCACCGAATGTGGAGTGTAACAGCAAAATAAGACCACAAAAGGTGGAATTTCTCCTACAAGCTCTATCCATCTGTGCACACTTCCCTAAGTGTCTCAAATCCAAACTATGAAGAGATGCATTATCCTAAGTTAACTTAAGTAAAGTGTAATAATATCCATAATGAATATTTATTCACATCAACACCCCCCCTTAAGTGCAACTTAGGGGAATGAAGACTCAAGTCAACAATGCAAGATGGGTCTTAGCTACTAGGCCATGATAGGTACCCATGTATAATATGCAAATGCAAGCAAAACAATGCAATGCAATCTCTCACAAACGGAGAAAGGGAGAAAACCCAGTGGGAAAAACTCCCCTTCAAAAGAGAGATGAATGTACAAAAGACTCTCAAAGAAGAAGGACAAAACCTCAAAGAGGAAAAAGTCCCCCCCATAAGAGAGGAAGGAGAAGTCAGCTGACCCCCCCCTAATGACACATCTCGCACCCCCAAGAGAGCTCACAACTGTTGGAACTTACTCTCGATGAAAGGTTTGGTGAATATGTCTGCAACCTGCTCCGTTGTAGGACAATATTGCAAATCAATGACCTGCTCCTGAATCAGCTCTCGGCTATAGTACATATGAATCTCGATGTGTTTGGTCTGCTGGTGCTAGACCGGGTTCTTCGATATTGCAATAGCACTCTGATTGTCACAATGTAGAATTGTCAGTTGTGGAGTGGTGAACCCAAACTCTGTGAGAATCTGTTGAAGCCAAATGGTCTCAGTCGCTGCATTAACAGCTCTCAATACTTAGCCTCAGTCGAAGAGAGAGAAATAGAATGTTGCTTCTTGCTATGCCAACAAATGGGGCTTGAACCAAGGTGAAAATTGTAACCTGAAGTAGACTTACTATCATCAAGATCGCCATCCCAATCGGAGTCTATGTAACCAACCAAGCGAAGTCATGTGTCTGCTACATAGTGAATCCCATAGTGATGTGTACCCTAGATGTAATGAAGGATGCGTTTGGCGGCTTTCCAATGAAGCTCATGTGGTTCCTACATGAAGCAGGAAACCATGCCAACTGCAAAGGAAATATCAGGGCGTGTATGAGTCAAGTAGATGAGACTACCCACAAGCTGACAATACAATGTGGCATCAACTAGTGGAGAAGAACATTGAGCCTCAAGCTTGACTCCTGAAAGAAAGGGAGTTAGGGCAGGCTTACAATCAGCCATATGAAAGCATGCAAGTAAATCAAGAGCATACTTGGGCTGCGATAGGGTAATCCTGGAAGGTGACTATGAAATCTCTATCCCAAGAAAGTAGTGCAAAAGACCAAAGTTAGTCATAGCAAATCTGTCATGCAAAGTAGATTTGACCCTGCTAATGATGGATGCGGTACTCCTTGCAATGATAAAATCATCAACATAGAGCACAAGTATCAAGTGAGAGTCATCCTGTCACAAAATGTAGACACTCAAATCAAAATGACTCCTGGTGAACCCTGCTGAGAGAAGAAAGGAATCCATCTTGTTGTACCAAGCCCTAGGGGTCTGCTTAAGGCCATAGAGAGATTTCCTTAGTCTACAAACCAAGGAAGTATCCTGGATGAAACCCTATGGCTGCTCCATATAAATATCCTCATCAAGATCACCATGAATAAAAGCACTCTTCACATCCATCAAATATACAGCCCAACCATGAGTTGCAGCAATAGCAAGTGTCAAACGAATAGAGTTCATCTTGGCTATGGACGCAAAGGTCTCAGTATATTCAACACCGGCAACCTAAGAGAAACCTTTCACAACAAGTTGAGTCTTATACTTATCCACACTATCATTCGCTACATACTTGGTCCAATAGATCCACTTACATTGAACCATCTTTCTCCCCTTAGGGAGATGGACTAAATCCCATGTGTTGTTCCTCATCAAGGAACTATACTCTTCTTCCATAGGTTGGTCCCACTCACGAACCCCTGATGCTTCCCAAAATGTCTACGGATCGAAAGCAATAGCAATGAATGCATGTG
This sequence comes from Cryptomeria japonica, assembly GCF_030272615.1. Lineage (NCBI taxonomy): Eukaryota > Viridiplantae > Streptophyta > Pinopsida > Cupressales > Cupressaceae > Cryptomeria > Cryptomeria japonica. The sequence continues at coordinate 976,155,307 of NC_081407.1, forward strand.
GAAGATCATGATGTTGTGATCAAGTTCTCTATGTATCTGAAGGATCCCCAACAAGAGAACCCATAGACTCACGTGTCTGTCGAGCCCAATGAGGTCTAGGTGGAGGTGGAGAACGAGGCTCTGCAACTACAAGTGGACCCTGTGAAGGTGTAACCCTACGAGTCGGAGTTGAAGAAGTCTCATCATCTGAATCACTGGCATCACTATCCACAATGGAGGAAGGTGGAGGAGGTAGAGAGGCTAAGCTAGGAGAGCTTTCCTCAAAGTGAACACTCCTCTCAATGAACACCTCATGTGTCTTAGGATTCATCAATCTATATGCCTTAACACCCTCAGGATATCCAACAAATATGCAAGGCCGACTCTGAGGTTCGAATGCCTTGCATTTCTGTGGAGGTATGTGAGCCCATGCTGGACACACAAAGACTCTGAAATGTCTCACAATCAGTTTCCTACCAGCCTAGGCCTCAAAAGGAGTAATACCTTGCAAAGCTTTGTGAGGAACCCGATTCTGGATGTGTGTGGCACAACTGATAGCCTCTACCCAAAAGGCGGGATCAAGAGAACGTGCATGTATCATACATGGTGCAGGAGCACCTAGCTTCATTTCATCACAGGTTTGATAGCAGGTTTGATTTTTGTTATTCTTGAGTTGGAGAGTTTGTCTAAGATGTTTTTGAGTTGTTCTAAGTTGTTTGGATGAGTTTTGAACTCATTGTGTGGTCATGTTTCCTGTTTTCATCTTTTTGCTCAAAGTTACCAGTTTGGAGTTGCCTGGCAAAATGTTGTAAAAAGTGAGTTTTCAATGTGTTTTTGTTTTGAAAAGTTTTTAGACATGCTTTGTGCTTGGTTTTTAGGTGTGAGTAGTGTTCTTAGGTGATTGGTAGTCTTTGAGGTCAACCTTGCATCATCTAGGCATTAAAAGTTGTCATTTTAGACATGAAAATGTCAAATTTGAGTGCTCTTGGACATGTACCTATCCGTACAGGAGGATAACTAACTTGTAGAGGTATTTATTCTCCTGCTCTAACCATTGTAAGGGTTGATTTCGTGGAGATATCAAGCAATTTTCAGTTTGCACTAGTTTTTACCTTGTTTTTCTCTAAGTTTTAACTCCATGTGAGTAGCAGTCCGTACACTTGCTGTACTTGGCTGTACTATTCTTACATTTTTCAAGTTCTCTTATGCTTCCTGAAGGTTTTCCCTTTGGTGGCATCAAATTTCATTAAGTTTTGAGTTTTAAGCAAAATTATTTGGTTTTGACAGTTTCACTACCTTGTCTAGGAATTTGGCAAGGATGCTTGACCAACTTGGCTTCTTGAAGTCCTAAATGTTCATGGCTTCCCAAGAACCAGTTGGTCAACTTGTAAGATATGTAAATACAATTTTTTATTTCAAAAATGTAGGTGCAAGAAGTTTTGTGGCCATGGAGCCCTAGGCAAGTGTGCCATTTGGCTAGGGTCTTTGAAGAAGTTTGATGCTTTGCTCTTCTATAGCAATGCATTCATCAGGTGGACAGATCTGTCTTGTTGTTCAAGTTAAATGTGAAAGCAAAGAGGCTTTCTAAGCCATGATAAAGAGGGTTGCATATTTTAGTTTGTGAAAATTGTGTAAAAAATAGTGAGTCATTGTTTTGGTGTTGGTTTCCATTCATTTGCTTACTCTCCACCATATATTGGTGCTTGTAAAACCTTGTATCTTATTTTATTTGCTTGCAAACAAGAACAAGGAGTGGTCTTTGACCCTGTCCATGGGTTTTGAGTTTGCAAAGATCAGTTAATGATCCCTTAGGCAAAGTTGTAATGCCCAGCTGGCAGCAACAGTCAATTATGATTGATTTTTGCATTTTAGTTGAGTTATTTTTGTAATCTTCATCTTCCAAATAGTAGGTATGAAGGTCAACAAACATTAAAAGCTAGAGCATTGAGCAAAGGCATTAGACAGACCTTTGAAAAAGATTTTTGACAGTGGTAAATGCAGGTTGAAGTAAAAATGCAGTGAAAGAGGAAAAGTGCAGTGATAACAAGTTTTGACAGTGAAAGATTCATTTGTTTTGTAATTGCCTAATGCCTTTTGGTGCAAGGCTAATGTGGTTCTCCTTTGTCACTAATGTTAGACATGTTTACATGTTTTGAATGTAATTGGTACTCATGCAATGATGTGTTTGTGGAAAGCAAGAAAGGAAAAGTTGTCAATGTTGCGCACTCCTTATGAGCATCTTTTGTAAAACCTTGTTCTCCAACCTTTGAAGATGTAAAACTGCTTTATCTTGGCCTAATTAGTATGTGGCATGGTAGAACTAAGGTTGCATGATTCACATTGAAGGTTTCTAGTTTGTAAGTTGATTCTTGTTGTCAAAACCCTAGTAAATTCTTCTTTTTACACCCATTTTTGGGACAGTCATGGAGGAGGCCTAATGGAACCTAAGACTTAGAAAATCCTCAAGATCTTCCAAAAGGGTATCAGAATATAAGGTTCTTTTTGTCTTAAAGTCCATTGTTGGAGCAGAATGAGCACAAAACCCCAAAAGGAGGGCTAGTTCCTTGTAGCCCGTTTTAGGCCTAAAATATGGTTTTTTGTCAAATCGGGTACACAAAGGAAGGTTGCAAAGCATAAAACCCATCAAATCAAGTTGAAACAAGTTAACCTTGCATGCATTTAACCCATTTAGTGAGACAAACTCCATAAGTCAGTTTGTAGCACTTGTGAAGGATTACTACGCTCCAAACCATAGAAGACCAAAGACACCCATGGGGGTAGAACTTGACACAAACTTATAATTCATCAAGAGGAGACCTTGTGCAGTCAGAGAACAGGTCAAGGACAGAGGAAATGAGTTCCAATTGAGAGAGTAAGGTGTTAGACTACAAAGCCTAAAACAATGGATTTGAAGCCCTTGAGCAACCAGGGAGTGTTTGACTTAGGGAGGTGGATCAAGGAGAGTTGCTAGGTTGCCTATAAGCTTTTTGCACTCTAATTTTGGTGACTACACCTTGAAACTAGCTAAGCACCTATCACTTGGTAAAAATACAAGCCTAATTGGGCAACGCCCTTGCCCTACCTCCCTATCAATACAGCTAGCCATTTCTTTGAGAGTTATATTCTTGCGCTCTGCAACTCCGTTTGGTTGTGGAGTGTAAGCAACATAATGTTGAAGATCAATCCCCTCAAATGTACAAAAATCCTCAAGTATTTTGTTCACATATTCCCTTCCATTATCTGTCCGAAGAATCTTGACCACTTTCCCGAATTGCTTCTCCACACGATTCTTGAAGTCCTGAAATCTATCAAATACTTCACTCTTATGAATGAGAAAGTAGACCCAAGTGAAGCGGGAGTAGTCATCAATGAAGGTAAGGACATAGCGGGCCTTGCTAAATGAAGATGCTAGAAATGGACCTCCTACGTCGCTGTGAACAAGTTGAAGAACTTCTAAAGCTCTCCAAGCTTTCCCCTTATCAAACTTCTCCTTAGGATGCTTGCCCATGGAACAACCTGAGCATACACCCTCTGAAAAACTGATTCAAGGTAGACCTGTGACCATGTCTTTAGTGCTGAGCTACTAAAGATAGCGGTGGTTGAGGTGACCAAACCGCTCATTCCATAGCTTACTTTCGGAATTTGAATGAGTAAGCAAGGCCCTAGAAGGTGAACTTGGCACAAAGTGGGAGAATGAATAAAGCCTTGAGTTGTCATTGACTTGTCCCACTGCTACCAAGGCATCATCATCAAGTTCCTTTACCACAATTGAATCAAGTGTAAACTCAACCTTTTTCCCATTCCCATAGTGAGTGATTTGGTAGATAGAGAGAAGGTTGGTAGACAAGTTAGGAACATAAAGAACATTCTCAAATGTTCCATCATCCATGTCAACTGAACCTTTCCCTTCAACCTCTACTTGTGTATCATCACCTATGTAAATGTGAGGTACCTTAGATGGCTCCAATGAAGAAAACTGCTCCTTTGTATAACCCATGTGATATGAGGCACCCGAGTCAAGTATCCACTATTGTAAAGAACCTGTTGTAGCCACAAATGCTTGCCCTTTTCCCTTAGAATGTGAGGAAGAGGAAGGAGTTGAATCCTTCTTTGTGTAGGCAAATGGCAAGTTGATGTTGTTTTTCTTAAGAAGATTAGTTAACTCATCAACTTGCTTGGTCTGGCATCGATGCTCATCATGACCATACTTCTTGCAATATGCACAAGCTGGTTTATCCTTCTTAGGTGGTGTCCCCTTCTTGGAAGAGGATGGAAAAATCACCTTGTGATGGAGAGGATGATTGTCCTTTTTCCTGTTGTGGCTTTGACTTAGAGTGCTTCTTCTTCTTGTTGGAATCTTTGCCTTGACTTCCTTGATTCCCTTGATTAGCCACCAAATCCTTGGACTTTGAAGACTTGAGAAGCCTCATGTTCAACAACTTAGATTGTTCCAATATTAACATTTCTGTGAAAGCATCAAATGAAGGCATAACATAGGAACTCCCCACTGTCAAATGATGAGTTTGGAAGCTAGACACAAATGTTGCATATTCTGGTGCAAGCTTGTCCAACAAGTTGAATATCAACTGAGCATCATTTTTGTCAATTCCATAATCCTTAAGCTTTGTTCTTAGCTCATTTGCTTTGGTGACATAATCTTGGATTGTATCAAAACTCTTGGGATCCAAGTTGGTGAGTTCATTGTCAATCTTGAAACCTTTGATTTCATCAACTTGACCATACAATTTTTAAAACATATCCTAAGCCTCTTTGATTGTTGTACACTTCTCAATGTGAAAAATGAGGTCATCAGATACATACTTACGCAAAGTTCCAAGAGCCATGCAATTCTTAGTGAGCCATTCTAACTGAGCATTAGGATCAACCTTAGAATCAGGTGGTACTGCTATTGTTCCATCCATGTAATGCGTGAGACTTTTTTCCATTAATTTGCTCCATACTTTAATTTTCCATGATGCATAATTATGGGGAGTTAAAGGTGGAAATTTATGAGGACTCATTGCAACAAAAATGAAAGAGCCCAAGGAAAGAGAGGCACATTCACACAAGACACCCCCCCAAAGTCACTCAATCAAAGAACCCCCCAAAGGTGATGATTTGGCACTTTATACTTAGTGCGTATACAATGGGCCACTTGCAAAAAATGGCAAAGTGGACTTCTGATTTCAATTTTACAATTGCCTCAATAAGGCCAAAAGAGACTCAAACTAATAGTGCAAGAGATCTAAACTAAGATCTAAGCAATTTACAAGTACCAAATAGGCCAAATAAGACCAATATCTGAAAGTACAATTTCCACTTAAAATATCTGAAATATGATCATATATTATGAAATTAGATGAAAAAACATGCACTTTCAAAAAAAAAATGGCAGCTGAAAAGGAGGTCGTATGAGCTCAAACGAGGCCTTTGAAGTTGCAGAATTGAGAATTGGACAAGTACAGCTGAGAGAATCCAAAAATTCCAAAAAAACCTGTGCACCAAAATAAGAAGATAACCACACCACTGCGAAGAGAACGAAAATTTAGCCCAAATCAAAAAACATTGCACCCAAAAAGGAGCAAAATTGAGCAAGTTATGAGCCTCCAAAATTGGGCCAAAAAACCAAACAGCTCAACGGAGAGGGGTCTGAAAATTTCCAAAAAATGTTGGCTAGGCTCTGACTGGGCAAAAAATGTTGACTTTGCAAAAACTGCCAGGTGGAGCTGACGTGGCAGGCAGGCTGTCTTCGGTTGGCGGTCGCCGGAAAACAAATAGTCGGCGGCCGGAAAACCTGTCGGCGGCAGCCGGAGGTCCGTCGGAGGGCCGTCGGCGGGAGGTACAAGCGGCAGCGGCTGGTGTGGTGGGAGGCGTCAAAAGGGAGCAGCGGCAGTAGAGCAGAGGTGGGTTGCAGGTTGTGGGCGGCAGCGGAGCCGGAAGGGGGCAGCAGCAGGGAGCATTGGCGGGCTACGGCTGCGGGCGACGATGGAGCTAGAAGGGAGCAATGGCGGATTGCAGGCGGCGCCTGGTCTTCCGCAAGTGGGGGTCTGCACAGAGGCCTGGGCGGTGTTGTCGATGGTCGATGGCCGCTGGGCAATGCTGCTGGCGGTGCTGCCGAAACCTGCAAACCCTACAGAGGTGTACGATGGCGCATGGGGGGGTCTACGAACCCCCAAAAATAAAAAAATTTCTCTTTTTTTTTTGAAAGACCCATTTTTTTTAATCTTTTCAAAGGACTGGAAAAAAAAATTCAAAATTTTTTTTTTTTTATAAATCCGAAAATTTCGTACCGTACCGCCCAAATTGGGCAAAAAATTCCTCCACCCGAAAAGTCGAATTTCACCAAAAATGGTCGAGTTTATACTCGATTTTTATGGAAATGGCCTCCCAGACGCAATGGTGAGGTTGAAAACACTCCAAGATGCCTCCAAAAAACTCTTGTTCCTCATATCTAAAAATAGAAGTCTTCCAAAATGTCTCCAAAAACCAATCAATGAAGGCCCAATGGCTTTGATACCATGTGAGATTTTGCCAAGATCAAGTGTACAATGAAAAGTATAAAAATAGAGACAAAAGAATGAGAAGAACAAACTGTATTCTCATCAATATTAAAATGATCAACTGGATTTACCAATACAATGAATATCGGCCTACTTATATAGGCAAGGCCATATGGATGTATGAGCACACAATCATGACATGTGGCTCAATGAGAAACAAGGGTAGGTAAGAAATACTAGGGGTAGGTAGGAGAAATAATATAATATTCCACAAGAGGTGGATGACCCACCGAATGTGGAGTGTAATAGCAAAATAAGACCACAAAAGGTGGAATTTCTCCTACAAGCTCTATCCCTATGTGCACACTTTCCTAAGTGTCTCAAATCCAATCTACGAAGAGATACATTATCCTAAGTTAACTTAAGTAAAGTGTAATAATATCCATAATGAATATTTATTTACACCAACAGTTTGGTACAAGGATATGGTTTGATTTGAAGGTTCTCTCTTTCCTATTTTGTTGTCTTCTTATTCAAGGTTTTTATGTCTATAAAGTTGAGGTTTCCATGGATTCAAGTTCTATTGTTTGTACTTCGTTATTTTTGGCAATAATTTTGTAGCTTTGTGACCTCTTTCTTTAATGGTTTAGAGGAATTGGGAAAGTTATTTGGAGATTGATAATGAGAGATGTTTTATGCATATCATTGTATGTTTCGTTTACATAACATAATAGAGGAACTAACCACGTCCTCTATGTGAGTGCTATAGGTAGCTTTGGTATTCCTTGATCTATTTTTAAATTTGATACTACTCATGCAATAGGAATTTTTATTTTGGAATGTTCTTCATTATCAATATATCTTTTTATGTCTCAATTTATAGGTTACCAATGCGACAATAAGTTTGCATGTTTCATTATTTGGGATATAAGACTTGTGTATTTTAGTGGAATCTCTTTACCCATTGGTTGCATTCAAGACTCAAATAAGGATTATTTGTATCCACGTATCAGTTTAGTGTTGATGCAAACTTAGTTAGGTGGCCTTATCTATGAACATTTTTCTATTTGTATGTTGAATTGAGATAGGAAGATTGATGATTAGTATACTGGATATATGAAGAACTAAAGGTAGTTTTGGGTTAATACATTGATCGTTTGAAATTATACCTATGATGGTTAGTTTACCCTGGTTTTGAGGAAGGCATTAGGATAGGTTTGTAGGCAATAATGCAGCAAATTGAGAGGGGGGGTAGTTTGCACAGAAACTTTCTGCAACTTAAACCACTAATCAAATCTGATAATTAACAGTTAAAGCATGAAACAACACCTCATCAATAACACACATAACACCAATATTTTTGATGTGGAAAACCCGATTAAGGGAAAAACCACAGTGGGAATCTACCCATAATGAGATAATACCCTGTTAGGAGTAAGTGAAATATTACAATGGGGAATGCACATGCATTCAGGCACACTGCCTAGAGCTCACTGCTCAAATACAAGAAGGGCTACAACCCTAAGGAAGGCTCACTGCCTTACAAATGATTTAGACAACAATTTGGTTTACATGAACTGATGAAATAGAATCTCCCAATGCTTGATTATAGATCCGATTAAGCACATACACTCAAACTCTACTCTTCACACTTCTACACACTCTTTCACACTTCTTCACTTTTCTCCTCTGCCACTGAAAGAACAAAACAATATTCAGAAACGTGCATGCATCTCTCAAATGAATATTACATATATTTATACAATTCATCGACCTATATTTCAAGGTCAGCTAAACCCTCAACACAAATTATAAAATAATAACCTCACACGCTACAACAACACATGTGGACCAAAACAATGTCGGCTAAGACATGTTTTGGATCCAAATCACCACCGCAAATATGAAATACCACCAAGAATTGTGCCTCGATCATCTGCAACACACTACAATCACCATAAATGTCGCATAACACGAAGAACACCATCGGATCAAGAAAATGATCAATAGTGTGCACAACAATCAATGCGGACCAACAACACGGATAGAACATGATCTAGAAACATCTACAAGCAATGTGAATTGCATTCCAACAATCGCAACAACTTGGATTACTAGAATCATCATCGTCTCTCTACAGGAGCCCAAGAACACCAACATAATTGACTGTCAACTTGAAAGATTCACTTGTGAATTTCCAAATCACGAACCATTTAAATTGAAGATACACCATAACATCCCAAACACATCCCACACATCCACAACTAAGGATATAGCAATTTCAGAGCAATACGGAGCACAAACCTAAATACCAAATAACATGAACAATTAAATAACAACCATAATACCAGATCACACAACTCGATCAAAACATCGTGTGGATCACTGAAACTTTTGTTGAATCAACTAGAGATACTTATCTCAAAACCCATTAAACCACAATAGCTCATCTGCAACACACTGACCAAACCAACTCATATAATCTGACTGCAACACTAGAATACACAGAAGAATATGTTGACATCAATGACAAAACATCATTCCAACAAACTTCTCAACAATATCCAACAAAGATAACCAACTTGGATGCCCGGTTTAGAGGGTGAAAATGTTATAAAAACAACTATTATGGTTGTAGAAATGGAATATAATGAATAAAAATAAAAATATTATACACAAGTGATGTTGAATTGAAGATACATTAGGACTCGTGGAAGTCAATGTATTATAATCTTGCATTTGAAGATAAAACATGTTTAGCCTCTCTTCTTGGTGGAATTTTTTTTTGAAGGGTTTCTCCATATAAATCTTGTCTTGTTGGACGTTCTTCTCATATTATTGAATTGTGTCCCTTTGTTGTTATTATCTTATGGCAATGTTACCTTTATTTTAATATTTTTTAACTTCATTTAAGTTATTTTTATTGAGCATGTTGGCTAATTTAAATATCATAAATAGTTTAAATTTCTATATGATAATTCATATTAAGACAACTAAATGTTAGATTTGCATACAGCAATTTCATTTTTTTGTAATAGTAGTCTAAGCTTTGTATCTCACCAATTGGTATCATAGCTTGAATGGATCCTTGATGATTAACAATTAGGTTAGAGATTATTCTTTTAACTAACATCTTTTGGGCAATTCTAACTCAAAATTTGTAATTAGCATTTAATGGTTTCATGTATTACTTCTCTTGTTTATAAGATGCTCGAGATGAAGATTTAGATAGTGAGTTTGTAAATATTGTTATGCTACCAAAATCATTTTTGATCTATGGTTGATGATACTCCTATAAAATCTTGCTTCAGAAGAGTATTGTAACTATGTTTATATTAGTAAATAATAAATTAGGATACATTAGAGTTGGATTTATTTTTTTTATATTAGTAAATAATAAATTAGGATACATTAGAGTTGGATTTATTTTTTTTAAATAATTCTCCCCGTACCTACGTTATGGTATGGTTTTTTGTTTAAATTTTGTGTAAACATTTCTTCTTTCTATAATTGTAAAGATATAAAATCTACACAATACTCTCCTATTAGATTAGTGTAGGAAGCATTTTCACATACCTTGCTTCCTTTAAATTTTCACATGGTTTCAAGAGGTCACTTTCTTCAATTAAAGTCCTAGGATTCTTGATCCAATTGTGATAGCTTTTAGTATTAGCATGGCGACATCTAAGTAGCTTCTAGAGATCCATATCTTCTATCTTCTTCCCTCATATTCCTTTCACAAATGAGAGATATTCTATATTCACCTAAATGGATTTCTTTCTTTTTGATAGGAGGAATATTTTTTAATGATCTCGGATCATCTTCAACATTCAAATTCAATTTTCCACCATTGACATGTAAGAGACTACACATTGATGGGGGCCTATGTGATCTCTACTCTCCTCTCTATCCTCAAGAGTTTTTACTTACATGAGACTTTATCCTTTTCAATTCTTTTGAATGGGGTCACCTATCTATGCCTTATCCTTTTCAATTCTTTTGAATGGGGTCACCTATCTATGCCCTCTTCATCCTCTCATTCTCTTCCTTTTTAATTGTTCTTTTGATTATAGATTTGTCAAGACATGTTTATTCTAGCTTCTTACCTACTTAAGTTACTCTTATAAAAAAATTATGTATTATTTTATTCTTACAATTAGTTTATTCACTTTATTGTCATTGTTAACTAATAGACTACTATTATTATTATAATGTGAGCTTTCTTGATAAATCCTAAATTTTAATAGTATAAAATCTTAATCCTCCAAAACCTTTGATCATACCACCACAAAACTTTCTCACTTTTTTGGTCATTATTCTATCAAGCCATATCTTTACATTATAAGAACAGCCAAAATTTTAAAGATTAATGATATAATGGCATCTTATGCCAATCGTAGGCGGATTCATAATGACAACATTTTCCGCCTACATAGGAATGGCATACTGGTTTGTCTACGACATCTTCCATGTATTTCTCTCTCAAAATTATCACCATTGTTATTGATGCCACATTTAAGTTTTACACTATATCTAAATATTGTTGTTTTTGTTTCTTACAATCCCAATATGATTACGACACGCTTAGTTTTAAATGTTTAAATCTTAGGTAATTCCTAGCTTTAATGTTTCATTACCACAGCACCAATACCAAAATCTTTGACTGCGACTACATCTCTATTATTTTATAATTTGTGCTTTGATTCAATAAAAATTATGAATTTGTTTAAGCATTAGAAAAAGATAGATTTAAACATGTTTGCCTATCAAACAGCTAGAGAATTCCACTCATTCATCAGATTTGTCACCTCTTTTCTAATAGAAAATTTTCAGCTCTTGGAGAGCACCATTTTCCTAACTTTCATGGCAACGAGAGCATCTAAGGGTTAATTATAAATTTTATTTGTCGATATTATTGAATTTTCTATTATGTTTTTTTATATGAAAAGCTCTATAACAAGAGTGTTGATTTTATAAACAAAACAATCCGAAAATAATTTAATAATCCAGTCATTAATATCAGAATTTTCTACTATGTTACATGTATATGCAACTTTAATTAATTACGAGATTATTCTAAACAAATCATTTGTATTATGCTTTAGAGAGTACAAAGCATTGTATAGAACACATGAAAAATAATGATCATAAGAGGGGTTCCATTGGTTCAATTGGTTCCTTGATGCTACCCATACAAGACGGAGCTCACATTCAATTGAAATCTGTCACATTGGGGGCCTCTATTGTTATAGAAAATAGAGGCAATCCAAAGATTACAATAAATAAAAGTATCCCTTCTAAATGGGGAACATTTTTAGGGTATTTATAATTCATATCTCAATTCTACGTTGCCATATGTAATGTGGTGTATTTATTTAGTGCAATTATAATTGGAGTTAGTATAACATCTACTATGTCTAAAAAAACATTTCAAATAATAAGGAACCTTTTCAATCTAAATAAAGCACATTAAAAAATTTCAAATGGATTCACGTGTAGGTATTCATAATCATTCTACGATTAAATAGTAATGTTCAAAGATATATATCTAATCTCATCTCATAATTTTCAAAGAGGTCTTAAATGTTGAAATAAAATATCTTTACATATTGTTATCCAAATATAAGATGGTATATTTGTCTATGGATTATCCAAAATCTTTAGAGTCCAATGTTAATTTATTCTTACAATAAAAGATGTGTAATTTAATGAATATTTTATACAGCCAAATCTAAAGATCGTTTAATTCTTGGCTTCTAAAGTCAGTTAGAGTGGAACAATACTGCTATACCAATTTGAGATGACTATTATCAAAGTTACAAGTTGAGAATCAACTCAAACATGACTTAAGACTTGAAAAAGAACCACAAGCCCTCAATGTACTCTCCATTTTTCCCAACACACTTTATTTTTATCATGCTTATATCCCTATTTAACATTAGAAAGTTTTGTTTATTTCATATGTATGTTTGAATTAGTTAATCAAGATCATTGAGTAATTATCACTCAAGAGTGGTTATGGTTTTCTTTCTTAAAAGGGAATAAGTTTCATTAAAATTCCAAGGGGGTGATGGATTACAAATTCCAACCAAATACTCAAACTCCTCTATTTAGAGGATCTCTTCCATATGTGGATAATTCATTCTCCTAGTTTAAGTATACTATTTACTTTTTATGACAATGTAATCATTGTGAAGTAACATACACTTCAAATATAGAGAGACACATGGGACGATCTTATAGATGTGTGATTAATATGGTATATTTAAGTTTGGAGGCTATAATCTATAGATGTAACTAGGTATCAATAAAAACAAGATATAACATAATAATGAAAGTATGTTGAACTTTATCCATACAAATTTACAAACAATAATATAACATAGGTAGAATAGAAATAACCACAAAGAAAATGCAAACCATAGCAAAATATATACATAGAGAAACATTGCAAGAAAAATTGTACACTAAAATAGATCCAAGTTTGTATTAATAATTCAAAAGTGTTGTATCAATACTTCTTGCTCTAAATTCCTATAGCACTTTATTGATCTACAAAACAACTTATCCAACCTCCTAATCCATGCTCCAATTTATAGAATAACTATAGTGTAAAACTATGGGATAGTTTTGGAAACCATTTATAGGCCCAAAAGAATTATGGTGTCCAAATTGGTTGGACTCAAAATTCAAAGCAACCCTTGATCTAAGATACCCTCAACAATTATTAACATATTGCTTTCATGTTTTCATAGCATCACATCCAAGAATATTTGAGTACTCAAAATTGATCATCTAATTTGTCCCCGTTCTCATATGCATTAGATATTCATGACAAATATCCAACACTAGCATAATACTAGTCAATATTCTAATGTAACCTCTCTCTTACATGTCGTTACACATCATAAGAATATATCATATGTATCTTTCATGTGGGCCAAATAATATTCTCTTACACACCTCATAATATGCTTGCACAGGTATCCAAACAATTCAAGGAAAAAATGGGTTGCATACATCCTCATGTGAAGAAAAAACACTAAAAGATAATTTATCTATGACACTATAAAACATGATGGCAACTTTCACAACTAGAGACAAAAGGCACATAAAATGAATAAGTAATACATATAAAATATCAATACATCAACTTTAGGATTGCAAGTTTGAGACACCTTATTCCAGCATTCTTCCACTTGTTGAACACCTTGCGAGAGAAAAAGGGAGCAACAATGAAATCTAACAACAATATCCAATTAAGTTTTTTGAATATATGAGGCACATGGCTTCCCAAACCAACTAAATTTTTCCATGTTCAATGGCTTAGTGAAAGAATTAATAAAATTATTCAAGGATCCACTTCTATAATGTGACTCCACTACCCTCAACTATTTCCTAACAAAGTGACACTAAATGAAATGAATCGAATTGGGGAATAGCACTTTGAGATTCTAAATCTAAATGGAGAATGAATGAAAAAAATTCTTGCAAACCCTTTAAACTATTATATATTAGATGAACACATACAAATTTTAGATTTAAACAAATAAAACCATAACACCATATTTACATGGGAAAAACCCTCAAATTGTATTATCATCAACAACCAATAGTTACACTGCAATGCACACAGCCAGTGCTCTTAGGAAGTAATTATAGCAATAGAGAACTCAAAAGAATTTTGGGAACATAACAATTTCTTAGAAAATATTCAACCTCCTCATCATACAAAATATAGTAATAAGCCCCATATTTATAGAACTCAACACAAGTGGAAAGCACCCATGGTTTCTCAGACCAACTCATGTGCTGAAAAGGTAAGTGGCGGTAAGAAAAACAATTTTTTATTTCCATGACACATTGCACATAACAACTTTCCAAAACACTAACACATGACTCACCCACAATTGTCATCTTGTCATATGCAACGCCTAGCTCACACCACATGTCAAAAATGAACTCCGCCATAAATACCAGTTGCCAAAAAATAACTCTCTATGACTCTTCCATCGAACTAGTAATCATCATAGTAATTAAAAGAAACTATCATAGTCCCAACATAACAACTTATGATACTAATCCCCTAAATTTTAAGACTTCCAAAGTGACTGCAAAATAAAATAATTAAATAAACATGTTAGGACTCTAAGGTTGGGACACCTTAATCCCAACATTCTCCCACTTGTTGAAGACTTGTTAAGGTAAAAAAAATTGTCATCTACTCCAAGCCCATAGAACTGGCACACCATTTGAACTTCTTGATGCTCACTAAATTCGTCACTACATCTACAACATTCGCCAAAGTATCAACTTTTTCCATCTTCCACCATATCATGAACAAAATAAAATTGTACACCAATATGCTTTCTTATGGCGTACACCAATATGCTTTCTTATGGCATGGGAAGTAGGATTCTTTGCTAAACAAATAGCACTGTAGCTATCACAATAGGTAGTAATTTGTCCCATATCAAAACCAATATCAGAACACAATCTCTTAAGTCAAATGGCTTCCTTACAAGCATGAGTAACTATCATGTACTTTTCTTATGTAGTGGATAAAACGGCTGCAACTTATCACTTACTCATCCAACTAATAGCGCCACCAAACACCATAAAAACATATCCGCTGGTGGATCTTCCATTAGCAATATCACCTGCCCAAACTGAATCCACATATCCACAAATACAAAATGAATGTTGAGGTCCAGTAAGATAAACATGAAAACATGAGGAATACCCAGAAGTATCCCTCAAGTACCTCAACACTCTCTTAACTGAATTCCTATGCACCCTTCCAAGATTAGCCATAAACCTTCTAAGGACTACCACTGTTTGGGCAATGTTTGGCCTAACACAAACCATAACATACATCAAGCTTCCAACAACACTAACATAAGGTACTCTAGACATGTCCTCCATAGAAAGCTTCACCCCTTAAAACATTGGAATAATTAAACATTTGCATGTTGTCATGCTAAATCTCTCCAACACAAAGTTAACATACTTACTCTAGCTCATCTAAAGCTTTCTGCTAGATCTATTTTTTTATAATCTCAATGCCAAGAATATATCTTGTTGCACCTATATATTTAATCTAAAATTGTGTTGCTAACTTCAAATTTGAAATCATTTTTTATGCTGAAGAGATATCTTAATTTGAAGTGGATGAGCTATTAGAATGGATCTACGTCTGTCTTTACATCCATACGACTGTAAGACAATCGAACAGATTTCATCCAGTTTGGAAATGAATTAAAAGTAGATAGTCTGAATGAGCTTTTTGAAGAGTCAAGACTTCACAAAACAACAAACCTCTTAATCAAGATTCACAAGAGAAGATCCAACATGGAAAAGAATCTGAAACTGGGATAAGTGAACCTGTGGGTCCCTTAGGTTGTTGGGTCTCGTGGATGTCATTAAAACTCATTCATTCATCCATTCTTTTGATTGTTTTCCAACTGTTGTCCACACAATAAAGTAAAATCATAGACTCCCCTTATGCTCATACAATGTTGGAAGGTATTCATCTCAGTGGTCCCACCCCTCCAAATACTATTTGATGTACTATTTGAAGTGTGGCAAGTTGTAGTCTCTAGTCTCTACATGTAACTCTTTTAGTATTGAAATGCTAACCATATTTTCTTACAACTAATTAACAAAAGTAAAGTCTTTTCAACCAAATTTTATCTTTATGATATGATATGATAAATAGTTGTGCTGGCAATTACAACTAGTCATGAAGGTGATGTTATTGCAGATTATAATAGATAAAAGGTCATAATATTATGAACATACTAATAGTATATTATTTTTTAATTATTTATATAATAATTAGACAATGTAATTAATAAGTGCTACTATATTATATAATATTTTAAGTTAATTATGAATTATTATTGTAATCAAATAATTATATAATATTATATAGAAGATATTAAACTAGTAATACTATTTTATTTAAAGTATAATTAAATTTACAATAAATTTTAATTTGTTAATATTGTTTTTTCTTATAATATGAGCAACTCAGCATTATAAAGTTTATATTGATATTCTAAAAGGTAACATAGTTTTATGAGTGCAAATCTACTAGAAGAAAAAAAAATTATTTTGTCTTCTTCACTTAACTCCCTTATGAAGTATTGCATGAAAGAACCTAAGCCCTCCCTACAACCGAAAAGATCTACTACTTGTGGTCGTAACAACTACTCAATATTTGTTAATATTGATTTTGTTTTCCTAATTCATATTATTATATTCATTTCTCTCTTCCCCCTCTATGTTTCCCAATGTATTTATTACTCTATCTCTTCCTATTTAATATACTCATTACTCTCTTCCCCTTCTATTTTTTCCAAGGCATCTATATCTCTATTTCTCCCTCTTTCCATCCTTATCTCTCCCTATCACTCCATCGTTCGATATCTCTTTACCTCTATATTTCTCTCCTTCCATCTCCCTATTTCTCCCTATACCTATCTTTATCTCCATCTCTTTAAATCTCCCACTATCTCCACCTCTCTCTATTAGTCATCTCTATCACCTCCTTTATCTCTCAATCATGCCCCCTTTATCTCTTTTCCCCATATCTCCCTCTCTTTCTATGTCTCAATATATTTAATCTCTCTTATTCACTCCATCTTTCTATCTATCTCTTCTACTCTTTGTCTTTATATATCCCTATCTACCTATCACTTCCTATATCTTTTTCTTTTTCTTTCCATCTCTCCTTGTCTCATTTATCCCTCTTCCTCTCTCCTTCCATATATCCCTCTATCTGTTTATATCTCTCTTTGCATCTCTATTTGTCTATCTCTACTTCTCTCTAATTATTTATCTTTTTCTCCCTCTCCCCTCCCTATATCTTCCTATATCTCTATCTCTCCCTCTCCCTCTCCCTCTTCCTCTATATCCCTCTATATCTTCTTATCTATTGCTCCCTCTCTCTCTCCCTCTCCCTCTCCCTCTTCCTCTATATCTTCTTATCTCTCTCTCTCTCTCTCTCTCTCTCTCTCTCTCTCTCTCTCTCTCTCTCTCTCTCTCTCTCTCTCTCTCTCTCTCTCTCTCTCTCTCTCTCTCTCTCTCTCTCGATCTCTATATCTAGATCTCTTTACCTATCTATCTCTATCTCTCCATATTTTGTCTTCCATCTCTCCCTTTATCTCTAACTCATTATATCTCAAATATATTTATATTTGCATTATTTTCTCCTTTTTGATAATCTATTTGATCCTTATGTTAACTTATTTTTCCTTAATTTTTATTTTTTGTATTCATTATTTATTTCATATTTTGTATTTTATATATATATATATATATTTATTTACATATTTTCAATAATGCTTATGTTTAATGTGTCTTTAAAATATTTCGATTAGATTTATATTAGCCAAATTTAATTGCAATTTTTTTTTATTAACTTAATTTGAATCTATACTTGTCAATTGTGAACATGAACACAAACCTTCTGATATGATTTGATTAACAATATAAAACTTCAATTGCACATAAATAGACACATATGTGATGAGTAGAACAAGAAAAGATAACTAATTTTGAATCAAATAGATTGGATATGAATCTCTATAAAATTGAAATGCAATGACACTTTGACAACATATTAACCTGTGTTTTGTGGAGATGCATCCTTGTCCCCAATGGAATTTTTGGTATGGAGGGATGGCAAGAGATGTCCTTGGTCATCCAAAAAAAATCTTCAAATTTCAATAGAAATTGAAAACATATTATAAGAATAGGAAATTTTGTGGGATGTTTGGTTGTCCCCAAGGCAAATTGAGACTACTAATACATTCCTTGGGCATAATGGGGATGGTCAAATGTCATTGATGGTAAAGAAACTTTTTATAATGTTCTTTGTGCTCTCATGGAGGACCCAAGTTACATCATAGATACTTGGAAATAGGGGACTATCTATCATAAATTTCTTCTATTTGTTAATCACCCTTCTTCTATTTATCATGTCTAGATTTTTTATTTCGAGGACGATGTAAAGCATTGGGGGCATTTCAACCCTCTTCCATATTGACCTGAATTTTTATTTTATCTTTGTTTTCATATCCGTACACTTTAGATTGATGATGAGTAACTCATATGCAATCATATGCATTATTTCAATTTCATTGTTGCGAGTTCTTTTGACGTTTAATTAGTGGATCCCCCTATCTCTTTATGTCTTGTTGATGTTGTGGGTATTATGTGTTACCTATTGGATGGTGGCATTCCACAGAAACATCTCACTATGTTAATGTGGTACAACATCTTTTCTCCTTAGAATGACATGCATTTCGTGCATACCATTCTAAGGTGGGTTATCATATCTTTGCATATCTGTATATCTATATATCTAATGATCTTATTATCTTTTGCCTTAGTGACAGCCAATCCACTTGATCTTATTATCTTTTGTCTTTGTGGGGACCAATCCCCTGATCTTTTTATCTTTTGCCTTTATGTGTGCCAATCCACTTGATCTTATTATTTATCACCTTTGTGGGGGCCAATCCACTATCTATCAAATCAATCTTTGATCGCCCTATCATATAGCTATCAAGCATAACACAACTTGCTACATCTATCAGTAAAAAAAATTTATCTCAGTAATCAATATCTTGTCATCTTAGTGTCTAATAGTATCATTTTTCATTTTTATTTTATTTTTTGTCTAACGTGTCTCTCTACAGCTAACATATTTATGATAAAACAACTTCTAAGTAGTATCTTACAAAATCTTGGGTCTCTTCCCTAGGGGCAACTTTGCATGGTTAGAGGCTTATGCTTCCCCTTGGTATTTTGGTAAAACATTTCTAACTTATTTCTACTTTAGCTTAACATCTTGTAATGATGATATACCTTCTAAAGTGGGGGTAAAAACATAATGTCGTAAATTACAATTTGTGTAATTCCACACTACATAAATATATTTTCTTTACATTGATTGGATAATGCCTTTACTTTACATAAATTGTCACCCTTTAGTTTGTCCTTTTCTTGACCTTGTCAATTGTATGGCATGTGGACACCTATGCACTATGGAGATGTTCGTACGTCATGCTAGCACCTTGCAAATTTGTAGTATGTAGTTGGTGGTTTGGGAATTACGCTTGCGGCTAGCATAATTCATAATGCCTCTTCCCTTGGCCACCAACATCGGCTTCATCCGAACTATGCCTCATATCTTGCCTTTGGTAGCCTTATTTATGATCTTTGACACATTTTGACCTTCTACACATTCTTTGAGATTTCTACACAAGTTGCATCTTCTTGATTGTTGGTCTTGCATTATGCCATTGTTGCATTTCATTCATCTCGTCACCATCGTCGCACCTATGTAGTGGAGGACTCTTGGTGCTCACCTTCACTTTGGTATGCTCTTGCTCCTTTGGTGTTGAAGGGGAGTCTCTTCCTCTTTATTTTCATTGTAGCATTACATCTTTAATAGCATAACATTCATCTTGTTTATCTTGTGTTATTGTCTAACATATTCTTTATCCATTATCTATTATATTAGTTGTTCATGGAGGTGGAAACACCAAAGAGAGGGTCTTACTATGACAGACCTCTAAAACACAGCACTAACATTTTATCTCCATTTTTCTTGTGTTTAGGTTATCGAAGGAAGTTCATGAACTAGCTGGAGACTTCAAATGTGGGACCATTGTGAGTTTCCTTCCTTTAAGCTTATTTCCTTTTATTCTTTGTTAGTATTGTTATTTTGTTTACTATCATATCATTAAGAATATTAAATAATTCTAAACTTTGGTCATTTTGTATGTGTGAGACATTGTACTCTATCCATACATGACGCTAGCACATCGCACTGTCATATGTGACCCACACGTGCATCCTCGGGCAAAGAGTAAGCAGAGATCACTAGAGGGTCTTTGTAACATGCTCTTTAGAATTTGGTGGCTAAAATATTTTTAGTATTATATGTGCTTCTTCTATTCTGTATTTTTTGTTCATAGGTCTGGATAGTTAGTTGTTTGTATCTTCCTAGCTCACCTAAGTGCCAGATTAGTAGGGTAGTGAAGGAAGGTTTTCTCCTTGAGGTTTCATCACTTCCAGGGTAGAAAATCCCCTCCTCTACACCTATCTTTGTGAATATGTTGTCATTCAACATCCACTATGCTCCACCCATCCAGGGTTCCCCCGTCAGTTGGGAACAAAGGAGCCATAATTGTTGTTCTTTCTTTTCCATGGGCCCACGATCAACTTGAGGCATTGAGTCAAGGTAGGGTCTATATATTCATAGATGACCAACCATCATCAGTGATACCCATCATGCAACTATAGTTTAATAGTGCATGATCCTTATTGATCAAACAATCTCATGTGTAATCTCCAGTCTTCACCAACATATCTTATTCCCTAGCTCTTTATCTTTATATATGCATGAATGATAGGATCATAAGATTAATAATATTAAATTTTGAATAGCGATATTTCTTTTCGGATATCATAAGTCCGCAATCCTTTTATAGATTCTTCTATTTCTTTATTAAAACAAATACAACCATCAATTGAAGGACCTAAGTCCTCCTAGATTAGTTCTAGGCCCTCCAATTTTGGAGATGCATATCAGTGCTTTAGTACCAATTCACTTCTCATTCATGTTTTTCTCCATTCACATTGATGTACATTGCTCATTCACGGGTCTATCAAATGATTGGGGACTTGAAGAGCATGCTTCTCAATGGATTAATACCTATTTGAGTTGGCCTTCATGAAGAGAAAAATAGTTGTGATCATTGTGAAAATAGATGAGTAATATCATCATCTTAATGAGTGATGGGTGGGTGGCAGGATGGGTGGCCCCCTACCATTCTATAGGTAGTCACCATGAACACCCGATGGGGGTGTAGCCATGCTCCCCACCCAAACCCACACATGGAGGTTGGCATGACTAAATTGGCCAAATGAATGATCCAACTAGGATCGTCCATCTAACTGAAGCCATATTAGGTAATGGAAAGAACTGAGATGTAGAGATAGGACAAGTGGAAACAAAGGGCCTCCCACCCATCCCTTAAAATAGTAAGGCTATTCCCAACCCGACTATATTGGAATAGGAACTATAGTTTCCTCCCCTTAAAAATTTTCACTCCTCAAACACTTAATTCTTTTACCATTCTAGTTTTCAACCAAAATTTGAATTCCTTGAACCAACTAAAAACTTCACATTTAATTTTGAGAAAATATGCAAATGGCCTTCTACTATAGTCATCTATGAAAGAGACAAAATACATAGATCTAGATATCAAAGAAACATTAACAAGACCAAATACATATGAATGAATAAAATCTAAAACCCCGCAAGACTTATGAGAACTGGAATAAAAAGAAACATGATGTTTTTTGTCATAGACACAATGTTTGCAAAAGTTGAACTTGAGATTATAGTCATCAATACCTTCAACAAGGCTCTTATTTTTTAGGGCTCTAAGACCCTTCTCACCAATATGGCCAAGTCTTCGGTACCATAATATTTTCATCTCCACCAAGAGCTTCATCTTCAAATCATTTACACTCTTATGTACCTAGAAAGCATGACCATCAGATGTAGAAATGGAAATCTTCTTCTCTATCTGATCTAACGGTGAGGATGAAGAATCCAAATCCTTTTTATTGTACTTCATAAAAGAATTATTGCACTGAACTGTGCATGCATCTAGCTTATCTAGGGTGCCAACCCGAACACCCTTAGAAAGTACCATAGAACCCTTGTCATATTGCATCCACCACTAAAGAAAATAACCTGACACCCACATCACTCAGCATGCTAACTAAAATTAGGTTTCATGCCAAACCAAGGATACATAGGACACCATCAATCCCCTTCACTCTGTCATGAAAGGATTGAATCTTGACTCTTTCACGACCAACAACCTTCAGGTCAGAGTCATCACCCAAATACACCTTCTCACTATCAAACTCTTCGTACTTCAAAAACCAACCTTTGTAAGAGGTCATGTGGAAAGAGGCACTTGAATCTATCAACCACACATCTTATAATTCATGTGTCACCAAGCCTACACTCTTTTCATAAATGGCCAAATTTTCCATAATTCTAACATTTCACATTGGACCTTTTACCAAGAGACTTAAATCTCCCCGAAGGCTTGGATTTACCCTTCTTGTCCTTATTTATGCCTTTGTCCATTGTTCTACCATTAGCAATTAAGGTCTCATTGCCCATCTTAGAAGATTTCCTTCACATCTCTTCAGATAACAATGAAGCAACCACATCCTCCATCTTGAAAGTGTTTGTTGTTCTTCTAATGACCTTCATAAGGTGATCCCACAAGTTTGATAAAGGACATAATAGAAGCATGCATTTTTTTATTTCATTAATCTTGATATCGATATAACTTAGTTGGGCAACTAGCATGGTGAAGGCATTCATGTGATCGACAATAAATCCTCCTTCCTCAATCCTTAGAGAATACATATTCTATCTCAATAATAACTTATTTACCAAGGATTTCCCATGATAAATATCATTGAGATTCTTCCAAATCTTAGCTATAGTCTTCTCTTCATGTGCATTTAGGAGCATAGGATTAGCCAAATAGAGTCTTACCAAACCCTTGGCTTTTTGATCCATTGTATCCCATACATATTGTGTTGTAGTTTGGAGTTTCATCAAAGAAACCATATCCCATAGATCTCTATCCACAAGTATATCCTCCATTTTGAGTTTCCACAACTCAAAATTGTCACCATTTTTCTCCATCTCTATTATGCTTGATGAGCTTGCCATCTCAAAATTGCAACAAGGTTATGAAATCTTCCCTTGCAAAACTCCAATTGAAACTAGATCGACACAAAAATCCCTTCTACCCAACAACAATAAAAAAGTTGTACAAGCTCCAATACCAATTGAAAGGAAGTAAAGTGTGGAATAATGCTTCCAAATGCTAAATCTAACAGGAGAGTGCATGCAAAAATTTCTTGCCAACACTCTAATCTGTTACAAAATAGATAAACACACAAAATTTAGATTTCAACTAATAAAACCATAACACCAAATTTATGTGGGAAAATATTTTTGAGGAAAAATTGACACTCCAAAAACCAGAGCTCAATTGTATTATCAGAAACAACCATAGTTACAATACAATGCATAGATCCAATGCTCTTTAGAAATAATTACAACAATAGAGAACTTTGGAGAGTTTCTGGCACATATTAACAATTTCTTAGAAAATATTCAACCTCTTCATCATACAAAATACACTAAGAAGCGTTATATTTATAGAGATCAACACAAGTGGAAAGTGCCCATGGTTTCTAAAACCAACTCATATGCTCAAAAGGTAAGTAGTGTCAAAATCAACAAGTTTCCATTTCCATGATGCATTGCACATAGCAACTTTCCAAAGCACTAACGCATGACTCAACCAATGTTCCTTACATGTAAAAAAATGTTTTTTCTTTTGAGTTCATTTTTAATGTCTTCTTTCATCTTTGTAATAATTGGACTTGTATTCTTTTGTGTAAGTATGGTTGCATGATATAGCTTATTCAATTTTGCTCTTCTCTTTTGATCCTTTTCATAAATATCTATCAATTTCTCAAATGGGACAACTAATTTGAAAGCATCATATTGTTTAGCATAAACCTTATACCATTTGGCAATTACCTTATTTGAGGAACTTCCTATTGAAATGATACGGGCAACTCCTTCTCCTTTATTATCAAGTATGAAAATGGCCCTAGTTGTCTTTGAGTTGAGAATTGATTTATTCCCTTTAGAGTCACTTCTTCTCCTGAAAAAAATCATTAATAAATTCATAAAAGTCTCCCATGATTTGCAACTTTGAACCCTACGTGTTGGAAATATCTTAGCTCTAATACTATTGTAATGTCCCCTACCAAATATTTAGAACAAATTTAGATCTGAAAATATATTCACAAAGTATTAAGCCAAATTTTGTCGAAATCACCAAAACAATCAACTAGTCTTGCACAAAGATGACAACAAATGAATGGACTTTCCAAAGAACATCATTAATTTTTTTTTGATATGAAAAATAGATGTGCATTTATGAAATATAGTTTCACAAAACCACCAATGCCATCACCTTGCACTTCCAAAATCTCCCACAAGTCCACAAATCTATGTCAAAATTAGATTACCCGATTTGCTCCAAACTTCACTAAAAGAATAGCAAACCAAATGAAAATTCATGGAAAACCAAAGAAATGAATTTTATGATATTCAATAGAAAACAATTAGGTATGAGATCTGATATACAATAGCAGAAAATGATTTATCTTTCAACACCCAAATTCTACACAAATCTCACAAAATATGACAATTTTGGTGTACTCGATTTACTCAAAACTATACAAACTGATATTATTTGAATTTGATTTCAACCATAATAATAACATACTACTTTATCACATCTAAAAGACTCTAATCAACCATAAATCCACACAACTATGCTTGGAAATCATTGAAAACAACACTTGAAGATGCCATGAAATATTGAAAAGATGCAACAAATAATCTTACTAATTTCCTTCACTCCGAATGTAATCTTTGAATGAGAATTACTTTACAAAGCTTATGGTTTTTTTCCACTGATCACACAAAGCTTGTGGGTTTTCGTCCACAAGCCTCCTCCTCCAATGGTAGTAGGTCGTAGCCGCAATATTTTTTGAATTATTATTATTATTATTATTATTATGTTTGATTAGATTGACCCAAGACCTTCCCCATCTTATGGAAGGCCAAGAGTCATAGCTTAGAATTCCTCTTTAGATGTCCCTAATGGGAATTGAACTTGGGTCTCCACAATGAGAACCCAATGTTTTAACCAGTTAAGCTCAACCTCTTGGATAATAAAATGGGAACTATTATTTGTCATTATCAAAATTTAAACAAAAAGGGACATCACATTATTACGCATTGATATCATATAAGATCTATCAATGATGTTTGTGTATTTAAAATTATTGTAATATGCATTGGGGCTATTTTAAAATATCTTGGTCAAACCTTTTTATAAAATATATTTATTTTATACAAAATATATCGTAATTATATATTATTATGAAATAAAAACTGGTGTATCATGTTAGAATCTACAAAACATATATGTTAAACTAGAAAGTAGTGCAAGAAATAGAACCTATAAAACTATAAATATAGACGATTTGAGAAATCAACATAGTAGAATAGTATTGGTCTCCAACAATAGTAATACATATGATTAAAAAAAAATAGCAATAAGAGCGTTTAAGAAGACTGAATTAAAAATACAAGCTAAGAGAGTGGATATATATGGATTATGTGAGAGAAAGGAGGTGGCAGATACAACTACTAGGGATTCTACACCCAACGTATCAAAGAATGGTAAATCTTAACTCCCTCAAAAGATTTCAAAATATTTCTTCTCACATGTATACCCTTTATTAACCTAAGAAATATTAAATAAAAGTGCAAGGAAAACCTAGAGAGTGGGAAAATAATAAACTACACTAACCTCGTTAAGTGAAACTTAGGTAAGAGAAAAGATGGGTCCTAACAAATGAATCCTAATGAGGTTGGTATGCACCTGGTAATCACCCTAAATCAAATAAGGCCCCTGAGGAAAGAGAGAATTTCCCCTTGAAATAAAGATAAAAGCATCCTCCCAAAGTAGAGAGAAAAGAAGGATTGTGTAGCCCCATGAAGATGAATCCTCTCATACCCACTAGCAAAGCTTGTAGATAAAGATACTTGATTTTTGTGAAGTGTTTGGTGAAAATAACATCCACCTACTAAAAAACATAATAGTAACACACATCAATGACCTATCCATTAATAAGCTCTCAAATGTAGTTCATGTGAACCTTTATGTTCTTGGTTCACTAATGGTGGATTAGGTTCTATGAAATATATATGGAACATTTTATTTTTTTAAATATGAGAAATGGCCATCTAAATTAGATATTGAATCAAAATAGCTTTATTTGTGGCATTCACAACCCCTCGATACTCAACTAAAGTGTAAGTAGAGCAATATAAATTTTCTTCTTTCTTGACCAAGAGAGAAGTTGTTCTATATAGGATTTAAATTTTTTATAATTTTCTACCCAATCTAAATTTGTATAGTTCACTAAATTGATATTAATGATTGTTGCATACTGACCCAAAACCATGAGTACCCTAAATATCTTGGAGAATCCACTTGGCTTCCTTCTAGTCTAACTCATTGGGCTCTAGATAAATTGAAAGACAATGAGCATACACTTTTAAATATTCACTTATGTATTATTCCATAAATAAGGCCCCCAACTAACTATTGATACATTGTACCATCAATCATAGGTAAAGAACATAAAGCCTTAAGTCTAACTACAAAAAGAAAAGGAGTCAAAGTTGGCTTGAAGTTAGTCATGTGAAACTATGAGAAAAAATTTAGAACATACTTGGATTGTGCAATGGTGATGTGACCTATATAAGTTTGAGATATCTCAATATTGAGAAAAAAACTCAATATGCCCAAGTCAGCCATTAGAAACCTATTATGAAGGGTAGTTTTAACAGGTACTATGGATGAAGAAGAACTCCTCATGACCAATAGGTTATCAAAATAGATAATAAAAAAGAGGAGTGAATCATCTTGCTACAAATTTATATGTTTATATTTAAATGACTGAAAAAATCTAGTTGTGAGAAAGAAAGATCTCATATCAACATACCAAGATTTAGGGGTCTACTTCAAGTCATAGATAGATTTCCCAAGTCTAGAAACCAAAGAAGGTTTGGTGCAGTCATGACAAGAGTAAGTCCTCAAAGAGAGCAATCTAGAGTGTGCAACAAATAAAACACAACACAAACAACTCAACATGATGGAGGCAATGCAGAATCATAATTATATTATATCATGAATTCAAGTACAACTAGTCGGCAACATGCAGGCTTATAAGATCCGACAAACAGGCCCGATTACAAACATGATGTAGCGTGTAAAACAACCAGGTCGGCCTCCACCAAAGGAATCCCTTTGGAAACAACATAGAATGATGTGCGGACCCAAGGGAAGGTCGGCCACAAGCCAAGGAGCGTTAGAAACAATGAAATTATTCTCTGCAAGCTATTGAAAAGATCTGCAAGATTCTTCATTAGCAAAATAGGTCCAAGCGGCCCGGTGCTCTAAGCTAGAGAACTAGATCCCAAATTATAGAAGCGATAACTTGCCGAAAAAATATCTAAACATCCCATGGACCTAGGATAAGGTAGATGAACATTTCCACAAGCAAGGTCCAGCTCTGCAAGATCCAATGAACAAATGTAGAGAAACGTAGTTCAAGAAATATTGAAACTGAAAAAAATAAAGAAAATGTTTCCAGTTGATGCATGATTGCCAAGAACTAGGGATGCTCCTGCATCAAGGTTCATGTAAACCCTATGGTTGCTCCATGTTTATCCCTTACTTGATATTTCTAATAAGGAAAGTACTTTTTACATTCATAAATTGAACCTAACAATGACGTGTTATAGTGATAGGAAGTTTGAGTCAATTGGAATTCATCTTTATAATAGGTGCAAAGATCTTAAAGTAATCAACATTAAGAACCTAAGAAAAGCCATTTTCAACTAATCATGCCTTCTAGTTATCGATTTACCCATTACTGTGAATTTTCTTTGATAGACCCACTTGTATTAAATAGTTTATCTTTTCTTAGGAAGGGGAACAACATATCAATTGTAGTTCCTAATTAAGGAGCTATACTCTTGTTAGGGTTTAGGCAAACCAAAGCAATAAACAATATTAAATATAAAGTATAATACAAGAGGCAAAAAATAAAAAAATTACAATAACACAAAGATTTAATGTGGTTCACCCAATGTGGGGTACATCTACAGAGAAACAATTGTCCACTTTTTTTTATTATCTAGTGAAGAGAAAATTACAATATGATTATTTTTCACGTTACCTTTTGGTAGTTTACATGCCAAAATAATAGTTGATTCCTTTATTAAATAATGGGAAATTTTTTCTTCAGGAGCACCGCTCCCAGCAACCCCTTTTGAGGGTGTTGTTCTTATACCCTTGTAGTGGGCTCTTTCCTAGGCCCTACAAGAGGGGCTCTAGACCTCTACACTCCCTCGTTAATTGATTTGGGGAGAAAATGTGAGTGACAAATTCACCAAAATTAAAGCCCAATAGCATGATCAGATGCTACATACCCACAATTCCTCCTTCATGGTAGCCTCCTATTCAATAATGTCATATGCCTCCAAAAAATATTATGGACCAAAATTAGAAGCTATATAAACATGTGGAATTCCTTGAAACTTTGAACATGTATGTCTAGTGTTTGATGGAATTTCTTATAGTTTTTAATGTGTGTCAAGACCAAAGTGGACTTGAAAACAAGGAACTAAGAGAATTGTCAACCTTTGAATGATGACGAGAAGAGGAAGGAGGTGAATCCCCATCATCATTCTCAATATCTAAATTAGAGGATGAATAAATTCTCATAATTGGGAATCTATCTAGATGGATTTGAATCCTTAGAATAGTTATGATCTAACCCAACTAATTCTATTATGAATGTAGGAGAAGTGTTAAGAGTGGAACTTGAGGAGACCTCCTTGAATGAATACTCCTCTCAATGGACATCTCATGTATAGTAGACTAGAGTAATTGATAACCGCCTCAACCAAATATTGAAGTGAAAATATTTGGATTGAATTATGCATTTTTTCATTTCCTTCAAAGACACATTCTTCCACTCTACCGCACCACTCTATTAAGGATTATAGAAAATTATGCATTGTAAATCAATTTTTTGTGGTGCAAAACTACTCAAAATAATGGTTGACGTACTCGCCACTATTATTTTCTCTACAAATTTGAAGTCTTGAAAGTGCTAAAATTCCTCAAAAAAATTCAAAGAAAGGACACACAAGTATACCTCAAAAATTTGTTTATAAATTTCAAAATATATCTAGTTATGTTAAAAAAAGGATGTGGAGATGATCTAGCCAAATTATAGTGAACAAATTATGGTATCTATGAAACTCTCCATTACATTTCCTTTTTCAAACTTCACTTTGGGATGCTTACAAAGGATGTAGCCCTAGAAAATAACATTAGAAAAGTAAGTAGAAAGCAACCTTGCAATCATGTTCCACTAGATAAGCTACTACAATTGGTGGTAGTTAAAATGGTTGAATCGTATATGCCATAACTTGCACACTTGGTCAAAGTAAGTGAGTAAAATAATCAAAGGAAGAACAAGAATAATGTGAAAAGATAGATAAAGTTGAAACTAACTTGATCTACTATCCACATTGCAACTATAGAACCAATATGCACCCCATTGATTACCACTATACTAGGAATCAACTACAGCTACTTACTTGCACTAGTGTAATGATTGATAAACTAATAAAAAATTACTTGATATGGTCAAAAAAATAACAACCTAAAATGTGTCATCCCCTACATCAATAGTCACTCTTTGACACACCTTAATAAAGATACATATTTATGCTTATGTGTTATTTTGTTGAGTTTAGATCTTTAAAAAAGAGCAAGATGGCCCATTTAAGTCAAGCTTTGACTCCACTTTTGATGTAGAAAAGATTGGGTGATCTTATCAAACTACTCTATCTTGCAACATCAGCATGTCATTTGAACCACAAAATGGAAATATAATCTAAAAATTATTATGAATTTTATTTGTACATTCATACAACAAAATACCTCAAAAGCAATAGCATACATTAAAGATTTCAACAAGAAGCAAAATTCATAATTTTTATAAGGTTTTCTAGACCATGCTTGCAAGTCTTTAAATCCTCTTTCCTTCACACCTTCTTGACTTCACTCATCTTTTAAAATTTGATTTGTCCTCTCATCTTACAACTCTTGTGGTTGTCTTGAACACCTACAATACAACTTCAACTTTCTTCTTCTTTTCCTCTATTCTTCTTCTCTTGATAAGTTCATTTTCTACACTCTTCCTCATGCAATCCTCTAGAGCAACTTGCAAGTTCTTTCTCCAACCTTTTGTTGTTGATCATTTCTCTTTAACATAATTAAATGTTGCATTTTATAGAGATTCTAGAACCCTTGTGAAGCATGAAAAGAGGAACCCAAATCTACTCTTCCATTTCCGTACAATTATCTTTTTAAATACCTTTGTGTATGCTTTAAATTCCCCATTAAATGCTTCCAAATATGGCACCCAAGCTTGTTGCACCATATCCAACATCTTGTTTTTATAGATTACTTTAAAAAATGAATAAAAACATAAACCAAGTCATGCTCATTGAAAAATTGAAGAGTATATATTTATTTTCTAAAAAATTACTAGCTTTCCCCTTCATTTTAGGAACTTGAATTGAAAGAATAAGACAAGAATAAAATGACAAGGTCATTAGCATTATAAACACTTCTCTAGGCATCCAAATTGATTAAATTAATCAATTTATAATATTCCAATGAATCCCTTCAAACCCTAAAACTTTGAAATTGTGTAATATAATAGTTTTAAAATCACATTAAACACTTTGTTTGCCTCTAATTTTTGAAATGGAATCCAAGCACCAATAAAACAAATATTCTATCCTTTGACACTCCAAAAAATGCTCTTGAATCTTCAATCTACACCAAAAGATTGCTTGTGAGCCCAAATGCTCTTGCATCAATTTTTTATTTCTTTGGTTTGGATTGGATTCAAACCTCCATTACTGTTGTTATGGTTGTCCCTTTATTGTAGTTTGTTATTTTTTTTCTTAAGGGCCTTTTTGGTTTTAAGGCTCATTTCTTTGTTGGTTCTAGTCTTGCATTGCCTTATATTGATGTACAAAGTTTCATGGTCCTTTCAAAACCCTCTTCTAGTTCTTATGTTCTTTCAAATGTGTTTATCTAACTAGAAATATAAGATCCTTCTCACTTGTCTTCATCTTCTTGAACATTCTTGAGTAAAAAGTTAGGCATGGTTGTTTTCTTGGTCATAGTTGTTTTGTAGTATTAGGAAGTGCAAAAGGATACATAATCAAGCATAAATAAAAAAGTCTTGCCACCGATAGCCATTTTTGGCATCTTTGCAAATAATTATCTATAATGATATATTAATGATATATTGGAGGACACTTCTTTTTTAAAATCTCTTAAATTATTGCACATATGAGATTGTTATAAATAATAAAAGTACCTAAATGAGCTATTGGATGACTAATAGACACACATATAAATAATCATGTTGTCCAAACACTATAAAATGACTTCACAAAAAGACATAAATATTATTATTCATTCAATAATGTGTGTGTGCACGTGCACGTGCATGCCACCGACAATACCTTTGGGTGTTTTAACTAGTATGCAAATAGAATAGTATAGGCCTGCTTAAGTAGATTGTACTTAAATTCTATGACTTGTACTTTTCTTGTTTGATGGAGTTGTAATTCACATGTATGAGTGACTATATCTCCTATTTTCACACATTACATGCATATCTCTTAAGAATGTATCCTATTTATATGCACTCATAATTCTTATATATAATTAATCATGAATCTTATTGTATTACACCCTTTGATTATAATATATTTTTTTCTAGCAAATTAATCTTAAGAGACCATTGTGCATTCTTTAATCTTTCGTGATCTAAAATGGGCTACCTCCCTAGCCAAATCTTACAACCCTCTCTCTCGGTTGTGTCTATTCTGGCTCCAAAAAGACGAATCTGTCAAACTAACAAGACGTGTTATGCATTCTCCGTCATCGGATAAAAAAATCTACAATTGACATTTACGACTAACATCACGTGTTAGTCGCGTCGTACCACTTTTTAAAACGAGAATAGATGCGTCCCCCCTCTCTACATATATAATTTTTATTATTTAAAAATTTCCTGCACATTTTATGAAGTTCCTTTTGTCCTTTGATTAAGAGAAGTGTACTGGAAAAAAATGGAGGCGCGAGAGACATTGATACCACGAAAATCAGACACATTGAACGGGGAAACGGGATAATGAGCATAGTAAATATATATTCCGTACATTTGACAATTTTTGCTTCCAATTCTGTAATTGATAGGCAACCCTCATCAGATTGTAAGTGTCGTGTAATCCAGCTCTATTTTTTATGGTGGAAATCGAAACCTCTGAAATTATTAATTTTTAGACAAGAATAATATGGTATCATTGAATGCTGGATATTATCATCAGTTATAACATAGGTTACTATTTGCACATAGACCACATTCACCTGTCATTCTTTTCTTCAACAAATTGTACTTAACCACCATAGAGTTCAATCACCATGTATAAATGAAGAACTTAACCACCATAGTGTTCCATCACCATGTATAAAACAGCATATACTTAACTAACAAAAACACAACAAACAGTGACTGACACCCATTTTCAGAAGAAATAACACTTCCATGGCAGCTTTCCTGAACGAATCCTTTTAGCCAGGGATGACGCCCCAACACTTTCAACTTCAAACTTTATTCTTTTAGCAGCCTTTCTATTCTCTGCTTTTTTGTGGGCTCGGGCTATTTTCTTCTGAGTTTTCCGAATTTCTTTTTCTCTTTTCTTCTCCAATTTTCTCTGTAATAAACACTCGCAATGAATCAATATCCTGGTACAATTAATAAAACAATATAGCTGAAATCTAAAACATGGAGACAAGCAAACCTCGAAGTTTTTCATGTGTTCATTGGCTTTAGCGATCTGCTTCCTTTCCCATGCCATAATCATTTCCTCTTCTCTCTTCAACCTGCATTACAACTCCAATCGTTAAAACTAGTATCCAAACATTAATTGTAATAGAAAGAATCAAGTAATGATGGTGGAACAAGCTAAAACATGTTTAAAAGAAGCTGTAGCATTATCAAAAACTTTTCTGGAATATTTTTATACTTGTAAGCACCATTATATGTAAGTTAAGAATGAAGATCTGAATAATTTGCAGAGCATCCTGAGCCTGCCCTCTAAGGGCAAGGTCCCATGGAGAAACCTGCAAGTCTTATTAAGAGATTAGGATTTTATCCCCTCTGAGGATTTTGCCTACTACTTGGGACTGAGGCCAAGAAATTTGCAGGATGGAAGCATTTTGACAGATGGTACTAACTTGTGGTTTATCTTTGTTGATAGTATTTTTGCAGAATAATTTTCATTCAATTTGGTATTTAAAGATTTTCAGTTTGTTTGTTTGTTTCCTTCAATGGGATCTTAGCTGAGTCACAATATATATCAGATATGTGTTTCAGTCTTCAGAGCATCATTAATCAGTAGTGCTAGATTAGGTATGTATCTCAGAGATTTGATTTCAATTATATAAACTGCAGAAATCTTCTTTGTAATTTAATCTCCTATTCAGTCAGAAATCTGTAATCAGACTCTTTTGGGAAATGATTGGAGAAAAACAGAAATGAACAGAGGATGGTAGTGGGTGCTGACCTATCTAAGTCTCTAGCTCTTGTAGCCCCTTGCAAAGCTATTGTCTCGGCCTCTGCCTCTGTCTCCTCTCTCCTTTCGTCGTAACTTGTCATGGAAGCCGAGCTCCTTTCGATGTTTGCAGTAGAGTCAGACCCCCTTCTTTCTTCACCGTTATCTACTTCTTCATTCGTTGGTTTGCTGGATGACCCATTACTACCAGTACCTGCAGTCATAAAACATCTTCAGATTAATTCCCCAAACAAACCTACAAACAAATCAGTATAATACAAACCAATTTCTTAAATTGGGGTCTTTCCTGATAAAACTTCGATGGATGTGTCATTCTTTTCAAGATTTTCTTCCTCCTTGGTCGCGGGCAGATGAAAATTCTCCACAGGGGTTGATGATTCAAAACCCTCGGAGGAATATTTTGGGTTTTTAGCTGCATTCTTGGACGCATTACTAGCACTAGAATCTTGATCTTTTCCTGGGTCTGGCTGCACAGCCTCAATTTTTGGTAATTCAAGGGCTTTATCGTGAGTTTCTTCCAGTAGAACTATGTGTGATTCAGAACGGCTATATCGCCTGGGCAGGTTTGCCCGTCGGACAGAATAGCCCTGCTGGATGCGTGGCTGAGGACAAATTTCTTCTGCAATATTTCATAAAACCTCAGCCAACAAGAATCTCTGTCAAAAAATTCCATACCATTGAAATAAAGGCTAACTCGTCTATGAATTACCTTCAAAACCCAGCAATATTTCCATGAAGAAATCAATGGCAGCATAATTGAATTAAGGGCTAATTTGGTTATGAATTACCATTAGAAGACATAGGAGCAGGGGGCCTCCTGGGATTAACTAACAAAGCCGAAGTTGATTTCCTGGCATCATAGAATGTACTCGGCATTCCCTCTTTCTGAATACAGAAAAATTGTCAGATTTTCACAGCACAGATTAAATATATAACAATCCTCTTAATGAAAGAAGAAATGGAGGCTACCTGCAAACTATTATGGCACAAATGGGGTTGACATCTACAGAAATCTTATTGAATTTAAGATTAAGGTCATGTATTTCAAGATCACTATCTGCTCAAATTAAGGAAGTTTTTAAACTTTCAGGCATGAATTAGCATTGCTTATCTACAGTAAACTCGACAAAGATGTCAAGATGACTGGAAAATGTTAATCCAGTTGATTTTTTATAAGAAGAAACTTTCCATGTGAACCTGTCATAGATTGGGTGTAACTTCTCTGCTCCTCCAAGTACCATAAGATGCATTTCTAAAGAACGAAAAAAAGGTCAGAAAAGATAAAACAATACCTCCTCACTAATGGTAGTCTTAGTGGTTCCTGCAACTTCCTCTCCAAGGCTGCAAAGTTGGAGCTCCGATTGGGCAAAAGAAGTACGTGGGGAAAAGAAGGAGAAAGAAAGAGAGGCAGAGGAAGGTGTATCATTGCCATGTTGATTGTTATCATGAGGAGAAGGAGAAGCTGGGCGTTTTGTCATCTTCAGCCTTAGACTCACACCCGACCCACCTCTAAAATTTTGGTAGTCCATTGATTGAGAATGTAAATGAAAAGATCTCTTCCAAGGAGTCTTTTCCAGAGTATCATAACTATTATCATAATAAGACTCCTGAATGTTGGACCCTCTTTGTAAGCCTTGCTTCAGAGATTGAGTCTCCCTGCTACTTTTCATGGCATCAGGATCAAAATCACAATCACCTTCCCTCTCCATAGTGAATTGCTTAAAAAATATGATTACCTTTCACTTGCTATATAGCCAAGAAAGATTGACTGAAATTGTACTTCTACACAAGAAATGGTAAAATCATTTGAACAATGGTTTGCTTTGTGTTGTTTTGGGTTCTGAATCTTTAGCGCTAATTTGGGACTGGATTGCTTTTGTATGTCTCCAAAGAAAACCGTTGATAAGCTGTTTTAAAATCTTCAAAAGTTGTTAAAGCCAGCACTTGAGTTCTTGTTTTGTTTGCTACACCATTTTTAAGCTGATCTGATTGCTTGCGTGCCTTTCAAGAAGCATGAAGTTCACACTAGCTGTTATTCTTAAAACCATGCTTACCTACCAAATACCCGATTTACTTGGCTACTCTGCACATTTTTCCTCTCTTGCCCTTTTCCTTCATGTTGTTTCTATTTGTGAAAAATAAGGATTACACATCTCTTTCATTTTGAATTCTTTTAAAAGTATGGGTTAATAATGGAAACACTTTAGTATATATCAACATCTTTGTCGTTATATAGTAGATTATAACAATTTGAGTAAGCATACATCTAAACTACAATCCTCACATATCTTTATATAGCAGATTACAACAATTTGAGTTAGGATGGGGATGTCGTTATATAGTAGATTATAACAATTTGAGTAAGCATACATCTAAACTACAATCCTCACATATCTTTATATAGCAGATTACAACAATTTGAGTTAGGATGGGGTCCCATGGAGGGAAGGGGGAATTCCTAAAAAATTGAGTTGGAACTGTTGAGATTTTTTAGGAAAATTTAAAAGTTGTGGTCTCATAAATTTTGTAGTGTGGTTCACCTTAAAAAATTAAGCTCCACAATTTAAGAAAGTTGGTGGTCTCGTGAATATAATATCTTTGTCTTCTATACTATGTGCATAATAAAAACAAGTAAAAATAATTCATTTCCTTCCAAAACTATTTTTTAATAGAAATTAAACTTAGATGTTTGACAAGTGGCAAATAACATCCCTAAGCTAGTGGGGCAATTTCTAGCCCCACCCTTTTTTCACCTGCTCAAATTTGCAGGCTTAAAAAGTAGGGGCTCTATTATGTACATAATAAAAACAAGTAAAAAATAATTCATTTCCCTCAAAAACTATTTTTAAAGAAATTAAACTTAGATGTTTGACAAGTGGCAAATAGCATCCCTAAGCTAGTGGGGCAATTTCTAACCCCACCCTTTTTTCACCCACTCAAATTTGCGGGCCTAAAAAGTAGGGGCTCTTATTTTTTGGAAAAGATTCCAAATAATCCCACAACACAAAAAAAAAAAAATCATGGGACCACCTCTTCCTTAAAATTACAACTTAAGCATACATCAAAATTACAAGCCTACCTTTATATAGCAGATTACAACGATTTGAGTAAGCATACTATTGGCATTGCATGAAGATTGCATTGATGAAGTATAGTGTTGTCATTGATGTCAATAGTAACCGGTAATGAAGTTGTATTGCAACCGGTAATGATGCAACGATGCAACCGGTAGTAAAGCAATGAAGGCAATTGGTATTGGTATTGTTATTGAAGCAGAGTGATCAACTGGTAACCCTAACCAGTTGATAAGCAGAACCCTAACCGATGGAGCTTGGTGAATCGGTTGTGATGATCTTTGATCGAATTATGATCTGAGATGAAGATGCCACGTATGCATGATGCACGTGATGAGTTTCAAAGTGGTTTTGGCAAGTGAAGATAGCCTTTTATCTTGGGAATGAGAAAATGCATAGCGTGGAGTAAAAAACGCGTGATGAGCTATAGGATCCAATGTGCGGTGATCCAGGAGCGGTTGAAGTTGTCTAGAACAATGTGTAGTTGATTGCTATGTAATCCAACAGTTATGATTGAACCGATATGTTTGTAATCTCTATGAGATTTGTAGGTTTTGTGTTGTGTTACCGACCTATTGTATTTGTATTTAAGGTCGATGAGTTGTTTGTAATTGTGTTGACAATTTGGTTAAGTGTGGTAGTGTGATTGTTGCGAACCAGAAGGAGTGTCTGCAGAATGTTGTGAAGGCAGACAGGAGTAGAAAAGGATTTGACTAAGCAAGGTAGTGCTATTACCAGATCAACAAAGAACATGTTGTTCTCTAACCATTACAACAGTTAAATCCCTTAATCGGGTAAGCTTTAAAAGGCTTGGTGTTGTTTAAATCCTCTAACCAGGTGATCCATTAGCTTGGATTTAACAGGGTATTGTAGTCAATCCCTTAATCGGGTGGTCCCTAACTGGATTTGTTCTTAACAGGGCATTATTGTATAAGCTTCTAACAAGGCTTGGCTCCTAACAGGATGAACTTTAGAAGAGTTCAAAATACTTGTGGGTATTCATCCCCACCGTGGTTTTTCCCATTTGGGTTTCCACGTGAAAAATCATTGTGTCAAGTGGTAAATGATTTTGTGGATGTGTTTTGATATGGTTGATATGATTAACTGGTAAATCCACTTAGATATGTTTAGATGACTGGAACGGATTTGAAAAGAGATATTACTGATGTTAGTAAAGTGGTTTAATGTTTTGGTTAAATGGTATGTGATTTTCAGATCTATTACATTGTGTCATTGATGTTTTGGTCAACCGGTAAAGTTTGACAGTGCAGTTGTAGTTTTTTATATAGTGTCTAAACCAGTTAGTTTAGCAAGTTGTTTCTGAGTTGGAATTAATTTTGGTGAAAGTTTAGTTTGTTTTCTATCTACTGATTCACACCCCCCCCCACTCTCAGTAGTTGACTAGATCCTTATAGTTTCATCATATTATCAATTGGTATCAGAGCATTTTAGGTCCTCTTGTGTTTAAGCCTAATAGCTTGAGGAAAAGATCTAGGAGAACATGATGAAGAAAAAAGGTCTAAAGTTCAATAGGGAAAACTACAAAATCTGGAGTGATAGGATGAAAATCTATATCAAGAGCTTAGGAAGTCAATATTGGGAACATGTTGCTATTAAATATAACTTGCCTAGTGGGATTTTGTCAGATGATCAAAAGAAGGAGCAACAAGAGAACAATCAAGCATTAGAGGCTATTATCAGTTCCTTGTCCGATTCAGAGTATGTTGATGTTCATGGATTGGAGATTGCTTATGAAGTGTGGAAGAAACTGGAAGATATCTATAGCGGTGATGAGCATGTTAAGATTGCCAAAGAAGAGAGTCTGAAAGGTAAATTTGATGATATGCGGATGGCTGAAGGAGAAAACATTCAACAGTATGGTCAGAGGATCAAGGAGATAATCGAAGAGATCAAAAGTTTTGGAGGTACAGTGGAGGATGCCACAATGGTTAGCAAGGTGTTGAGAACCCTTCTATCGATCTATGCTATCCAAGTTGCAGCTATTCAAGAACTCAATTCTATTGATAAAACAAAGGTAACTCTTGATTCCATCATTGGTAAATTAACTACATTTAAATTAAATGGTTTTGATGGAAGTGTTCAGAGATCAAAATCTATATTTAGAGCCTCAGTTTCAACCCCACCTGTAAGGAAAAGCAGAGAAGTGAGCTAGAGTCACGAGTCTAGATCCAATAGAGAGGTAGATGATGAAGATAGTCTGATTGAGCTTGAAGCATTGTTGGCCAAGCGTTTACCCAGAGGTATCGGTAAGTACAAAGATAAATTACCTTTGAAGTGTTTTTCATGTAACCGGATTGGACATATTGCTGCTAACTGTCCTAATGGAGATAATGAGTAAAAATGTGAAAAGTAAAAGAAGTATAAGGCAAAGGTAAAAGAGATTGTCTCATTGTTGTGGATGGAGGAATTACAAATGAGGAATCTGAGGAAGATGCAAATGAGGACATTGTCTTTGTTGCTTTTAAAGAAGAGACATCAGATCAAAAGGAATTAGTCTCTTGCATGGATAGTTCTGATGACTGGATTATAGACAGTGGTTGTTCACACCACATGACCGGTGATCGGAGTAAGTTTCTTACTTTGAGAGAGTTTAATGGAGGTGTTGTGAGATATGGGAATGACTCGCCCTGCATGGTGAAAGGAAAAGGATCCATCTCTTTGAATGGAAAAAGTAGTGCAGATGATGTCTACTGGGTTGAAGGACTGAAACACAATCTTTTGAGTGTTGCTCAACTCAATGACAAAGGTTACCCACTGGAATTCAACTAATGGAGTCTGCAAGATTTATGAAAGCAAAGGTGAATTGATTGCAACTGGCAAACAGACCAGAGGTAACTTGTTTCATTTAAGCTCTAAAGTCAACAATTGTTTAATTGCAAAAGTAGAAGATAGTTGGCTTTGGCATAGGAGACTCTGTTATGTAAATTTTGATAACATTGTAAAAGTCAATAAGCCCAAATCAGTAAGAGGTTTTCCACAGTTGGACAAACCGGTGAATGCTCTATGCAAGGAATGGCAATTAGGGAAAATAACATCCTCAACCTTCAAGAGCAAATCTTTCTCAGCAGAACATTTTCTAGATTTGGTTCATACCGACCTTTGTGGACCAATGAGGACTAGGAGTATTCAAGGTGATCGGTACTTCATGATTTTTACCGATGACTGCTCAAGGATGATGTGGATCACATTCTTGAAAGACAAGACATAAGCATTTAGCAAATTTAAGGCATTCAAAGCCTTAGTTGAAAATGAAAGTGGAAAGAAGATAAAGTGCTTAAGAACCGATCAAGGTGGTGAATTTACTTCAGAGGAATTCACTAGATACTATGAAGACAATGGAATTAAGAGGCAGCTTTCTGCACCTAGGATACCACAACAGAATGGTATTGCAGAAAGGAACAACCGGTCAGTTGTTGAAGCTGCTAGGACTATGCTAATTCAAGGAGGTGTAGCTAAGACATTCTGGAGAGAAGCTGTCAGCACAGCTATTTACACAATGAACCTGATACTAGTTAAAAAAGGTAAGGATAAAACTCCCTAAGAGTACTGGTATGGTAGATCACCTAATGTCAGCTACTTTAAGATCTTTGGTAGCAAATGTTTTAT